>NC_136859.1:33736674-34336674 GCF_951799975.1 Gobius niger
GGGGGGCCGCATATTGAAGTGTACATGGGGTGAAGGGCCGTAGATCAGTTGGTTAGTGCCGCAAAACCTTCGACTAGCAGAGGTTTAAATTGTGCCCCGTACCTCTACGTATTTAAGCTTAAACCCTTTATGCCAGCTCTGTCTCACAATAAAATGTTAGTTGTTAAGTTAGAATTGTATAGAATTATTACATTTCAAATAAAAAGGTCCCATCTCTGGTGATGTGTACCGATACAGCAAGAGGCCGAGGGCCCACCATAAATTGGTCTGAGGGCCGCATTTGGCCCCCGGGCCGCACTTTGGACACCTCTGCCATATGTAAATCCAATCCCTGTTGTTCTATGTCATTGTTGTCGTCTACCATATTTGACCTCTTATTTTTATCTTATTTATTTTAAAGCAGTACTAAGTAACGTGTTTGCCTTAATAAATCCTTTCCGTAGTCCCTGTGGGGGTAATACAAGTGTTAATGGGATGATTGGAGGGTCTTTCATCGCCCCCTGGTGTCTCTGGCCAGAAAAAACCATGTTTGCAACTTGACTGCCACCGGTCCGGAGAAAGCAATACACACTAATGTAATCACGAAGAAGAAAGCTAACATGCTAACGGGCAAAGCTAACTGCGGGCTAACGTCACTTTAAACAGTATTTACAGCCAAGTTTGAGTGAAAAAATATATTTTCATTGTATAATTGGATGCACAGTAACCCTCTCTCCCTTCACCTTCCTGTCCTACTCTCCAAGACAATTAATAAGTTTAAAAAATCGTAACTTGCTACTACACCTGCAGTTGCTCTCATGGCCCTCTGGGGGGAAGAGTTACGTAGTACTGCTTTAATATTCTTATGCATGCCCCTAAAGCCTTATCGTTTAAAGTTTATAGCTTATTCTTATCTGAACTCTGTGTTTTTTATGTTTAATGTTGCACGTCTCACCAAGAACATTTCCTAGTGTGTGTGTACCCTGTTTACAAACAATGGCAATAGAGTTCGATTCTGATTCATTGTGTCCTTGGCCAGGACACTTCATCGACACTGAAAGCCGCTCTGTTGACGCTGTTTCAGGGATGGGTCTGCTCTCTGTTCATGCACCTCTGACTGGTCAAAAATGCTTCTGTTCCCACTGTAACCAGCAGAGTGTGTCCAACGTCCTGAGTCTTAAATACATTCCTCTGAGTGAAAACATAAAACACAAATGGACAGGTGTTCCAAATGAGCTACAGAATCTGAATAAGCCCACAGCCTGCTCCTTTTAAACGGTGGTGTTTTGTTTTTGTTTTTTGTTTTTATTGCAATGGTGGAGCGGCCAGCGCCTGCGGCAAAAACAACACATAGCTTCCCATTTGAAGGTCGTCGTCGTTGGGACCATTATCCGGATTAATCCTGAAGTGGTGCGAGTCTGAGGCCGGCGCAATCAAATTTTGACTGTCAGCAGTGCGCATATGCTCCATCTGGTGCACCGCTGACACGCTGATACATTAGCGCTCGCTCCTCCTCGCTGTTTATGGTATATAGATGTGCTAACCTCCCAACCCACGCACAGGCTGCGCTCTCCCAATCTGAATGTTTACACTCCCAGAGTCAACCTCCGACCCAAAGCAGGGTTTAAAAAACGCGCCGATAGGACAAGGAAGCCAGGGAAAAGCTGTTATGAGCGATGAGTGGAGTGTTTTAGATGTTTACAGTTCATGATAGGAAATAAATAATACGTAATCCAAATGCGCTGATGGATTTGTGAACTTTAGGTGTATAGAGAACAAGCGCGACAAGTTTCTCAACTCACGGATCGCGGACAGTTTGTGGGGTCCAGGAACATATTGGGCCCGATCTTGTGCATCAAAACACAGACGATAGTGTGACATTTTGCCTCAGTAGGAGCACTTTGTGATCTTGTCACTCCAGACTTAGTGCATTTAAGTGGGTGGAGACACACATTTTCCTCCAACCAGATCGACTCTGCGTCCAGGAGAGTGGTTGTGTGGCAGTGGGGGGTGAACATGTGCTTTTGTTTTGCTTTCGCGTTCACGCCAAGCGCGGCCGATCCGCGCCACAGCGGACGCTGTAGCTCTTTTTCTCTCGAGACCTGAAACATGGTTTAGCTCACGATGGGGTAAGTGAATAAATAAATGAAGTTTTTAGTTTGACCTGTGAGAGCCTAAGGCCTTAAGAAAAGAACGCAAGACAGCGCAATGTAAATGAGGAATGTCAGCCGTGTTTCCATCAGTGCAGTCGCCTCCTCTTGTGACGCCCCCTCACAGGGTGGCGGAGGCGAATGGCACATATAGCGCCACCACTCGGAAAATAATTTGCCAAGAGCCTGAGCTGCCCCGTGCGCCGCCACAAGATCTGGCCCATTGGGTGGGTCGCATTATTTGAGCTGAGAACTCACTTCAACATTTTCTTTTGCCAGATTTTGCTTGATAATTTCTAGTCCCTGCAGCGGCTCGGGTTTCGTTCTGTGTGGGTTAAACAACTCAACTCAAATTCGAGTCCGGCGACCAATAACAGACCTGGTTAAACACAGAACTAGCGCAGCCATAGCCTCACACAGACCACAGCATACTAGGGTTGGGCGATGTTGACACAAATTAGCAACTCAACATTTTTGGAAACTTTCTCAATTCTGATGATGAACATTTTTGCAATCCATCAGAAAGAAGCAAAAGTGGACTGGCAAACACTTACATCTAAATTGCGTTGAAAAAGATACAGTCAGGTCCATAAACATTGGGATATCAACTCATTTTGGATAGTTTGGCTGTTAATTATCAATATGTATGGAAGAGTTATCACTATCAGTCAAGTAAGCCATTATAAGGCTGAAAAATCAAAACAAACCCATCAGAGAGACAGCTAACGTATTAGGCGTGGCCAAACCAACAGTTTGGAACATTATTAAAAAGTAAAGAACACACCAGTGAGCTGAAAAACAACAAAAGACCTGGAAGACCACTTATGACAAATGTGGTGGATGACTGAAGAATTCTTTCCCTGGTGAAGAAAACCCCTTCACCACAACAGGTCAGATCAAAAACACTCTCCAGGAGGTGGTGTATGTGTGTCAAAGTCAACAATCAAGAGAAGAGAATACAGACGATTAACCACAAGGTGTAAACCACTGGTGAGCCTCAAAAACAGGAGGCATAAAACATCTATAAAAGCCTTAAAAGTTCTGAAACATAGACCTGACTGTATATGGCCTGAACTGACAACAAAAGTGTAGATAAAAACACACACAGGGAGACTACACAGCACTTTTTGTTGGTTTATTGACATTGTAGATACACTCCATATTGTACATTTCCAAACAGAAATTTCTTGTAGATGATATATTGCCCATCTCTACGGAAAACATCACCAAAAAGCCACAAGAACTACCTTTTCCAACAAGATCTCACAAGCTTCAGACGTACTCTGGTGCTGATGAAAGTCCAGCTCCTTTCCTTCTCACTAAATCCATTGGAAATACGTCTTCACCTCTTTTTAATTTGCTTTGGAGATGACTATACTATAACCAAGCTCAGGAATTAGGAAATTTAATCAGAATTCACCTGTCAAAGGAGCCAAATGTATTAGCCTTGTTCTAATATGAAACTGTTTGCACACATATAGAGCCTGATGATATTGGTAAAACTATTAAATTCCCATTCTTATTAGTTTGTTCATTTTGAATACAATACAATGGCTTCATACAAAGGAACCATAAGAACAAATAGCAAATGATGTTCAAATCTTGTCTCGTTCTCGTGTCTCGGCTGGCATGTCACACGACTGGAAATATGTATTTGTCCACCTGTGGATATCCAAAAGAGGGAGGTTGTAAAAATGTATCTTTACATTTGTAAATAATTGATCACAAAAAAACTGTTAAGGATGTTTTTGAGTCTCTCCTGAATCGGCTTCGTCAGCAGCTAGCACAACAAAAGTCTGTATTTGTGCTTTAACCTTGTTCCTCGTTGGACCCATCTCTACTCTCTCACCTTGTTCAATAGCCATCCGTTATTATTAATATATATTTTCAGGATCTTCCTTTTTCTTAAAAGTGCAGCCTGGTGAAGGAGACTCGCTGTCTTATGCGTCGGAAACTGGAGATTTGAAACTTTCAAACAAGCCCTTCCTGATTCTAATTACGCCCGCGGGGAGTTATGCGACATTGTGGTGAAAATGTTTAAATATTCACATCAGAAGTGGAGGCTCCTCTTATAAAACTGTTCATGTGGTCCGATTTAGAGAATAAATCTAGACTTTTCCATTTCCAAAGTGTGCCCGATGAATGTCGACAGGAACTGTGGAGCAAGAGACAATAATACAAATGTGGAATGTCATATTTTAGTCAAACAGTGGGCGGGACGGTGGCTCCTCTGTGTGGAGTTTGCATGTTCTCCATGTGTCCGTGTAGGTTTCCTCTGGGTACTCCGGTGTCCCCTACCACTAAAAACATGTACAATAGGCCAGGATGAATGCAGTGAGTGAGTGGTTGGTGTATGATGTACAGCTTGCGTAGGCCACCAAATTGGCCTTAAAGGAATAGGTCACCGTTTTTACATACTGAGATATGTTCTTACCTTAGCTTTGACAAGTTCTTCAGGACCTGTCTGATCTTCACCCGCGCCTTCAGTCACGTAAACACAGCGCAGACGGCGTTAGCATTTAGCCTCTCCCCCTCTCCTCTATAGCTCCAAAACAGGTCAAGATAGAAGCTACCAAGCTCTTCCACGTTTTCCCTATTTAAATATGGTTACGTGAAGTGTTACACTACAAGTATAATTACACAAAATTAAACAATGTGGATTTTCTAAGCGGATAAAAGGGGGGACTATATTGTAAGGCGTAGTAATACCAGTAGTAGTTTGGCATCCGCACAGTAAAGTGAAGATTACTGCGCAGTAAAGTGAAGATTACTGCGCGGATTTCGAACTACTCCTGGTATTATTACGCCTTACAATATAGTCCCCCTTTTATCCGCTTAGAAAATCCACATTGTTTAATTTTGTGTAATTATACTTTGTAGTGGAACACTTCACGTAACCATATTTAAATAGGGAAAACGTGGAAGAGCTTGGTAGCTTCTATCTTGACCTGTTTTGGAGCTATAGAGGAGAGAGGGAGAGGCTAAATGCTAACGCCGTCTGCGCTGTGTTTACGTGACTGAAGGCACGGGGGAAGATCAGACAGGTCCTAAAGAACTCGTCAAAGCTAAGGTAAGAACATATCTCAGTATGTAAAAACGCTGGCCACTCCCTTTAATGCAGATGAAAACTTGAGAACCTTTGTCCACCCTGTCTTTCCATGCGTTTCCTCTGTTTCCGGTCATAATGTATGATTAGCAGGCTCGACGAGAAGGCAAAGCTATCTGCACAGTTTAGGAGAAGTGAGACACAGCGCTGTTATTTTAGTCGCCTTTTGCTGTGTATTAAAATGCAGTTTTCATCAAAGACTGTACGGCAGAAAGTGAAAAGGACAGAATCTAAGTGCGCCGAGCGCAGAGAGCAGAGAGGTGTAAATTGAATTTCATGAGCCAGGAGGCACAGGCAGCTTCTGAGACTGTGTCAGAGGTCCACAGAACACAGGGAGAATCTCTCCGAGGCGAGTCTGTCCTGGGACCAAGCAGCACCACCGGGAAATGGGACTTTTACACACTTAAATGAGTTTAAGCACAGACGATTTTTACCTTTTTCCTCTCCCATATCTAACGGATAATTTTGTGCTACAACTTTAACCCGAGGCAACTCACGAGCTCGTGCCATGGTTTGTCTCCGCTGTCGTATGAGACAATAGGATGGAAATAGCAGCAACGGATAATGAGGAATAATTAATTTAACAAGTTTATAGATTAGTACAAAGAACATGCTTCCTGTTTCTTTATTTACCGCCTTTTTTCCGGAATAGGGTTAGAGTGAGGATTATCATATTATATAAACCAACGTTTTCCCTATTTTAAATATGGTTACATGAGTCTTTACACCATCCAAGTACAGTGTGATGGTGGTTGTGTTGCCTACTAATGTTCTTCTATTCTGAGGTGACACGGATGTACCTGGGCCCGGTGTTTCCTGTTGGCCGCCCATAAAAGGGACCGCCCCTTCCCCACACTTGGGCTGCTCCTCTGGTCCTCTCCACCTGGCGTTGGACATACCACACCGTGCCACTTTGCATATTTCCGTATTATTGTGTCCGCTCCGCTCTTTCTGCTGTGAGCCAGGACTCAAGGGGAAGTACATTACAAGGCCTAGTAATATTACTAGGATGCAATATAGTTCCCTTTTTTATCCGCTTACAAAACCGACATGTTTAATTTTGTGTGACTATACTTGGATGGTGTAAAGCAGGGGTGGGCAACGTCAGGCCCGGGGGCCAAATCCGGCCCTCCAGCACAGAACCTCTGGCCCCCAAGGTGATTTTGAGAAATATTAATATGCCAATAAGAGATTAAATACCTTTTACTTAACTCTTAAAATTTGAGAAATGTCCTGTCAGAACATCCCGCTTGGTCATATATAATGATAAACAGTGATTCTCTACTCATGGGTCAGGACCAAAAAGTGGGTCACGGAGCCATTTTGAGTGGGTCGCCAGTCTATAGGGAACCTTTATTCAATATGTTCCATCTGAAACTGCATGGAAGCCCTAACTGTGTCTGTTTAAATGAATGTTATTGGGTTGTTTTGATCATAATTTCAGTCTTAATGGGAAATCTACTGCTTGTTCAACAAAAACTTGTGTGGAAAATACAATATTTTATGCAATATATGACAAATTACAATTGCTTTGGCTTGTAATCTGAGGGGAATGGTGGGTCCCAAAGCCTGCCACTTTATACCACTGATATAAAACATTGGCATTTGCAGATAGTTCTTTACTTTAGGCTACAATCTTGAGGTTCGGCCTTGGGTGTAAAGGCTCATGTAACCATATTTAAATAGCGAAACCATCCATGGATGAGAAGAGGAGAGGCTAAATGCTAACGCTGTCTGTGCTCTGTTTATGTGACTGAGGGCACGCGTGAAGACCAGACCGGTACATATCAACTCGTTTAATCTAAATAATCTAAGATTACAGTGGGACTGATATTTACACTTTGAAAAACACTTCTTGTGCCACGACTAATCTGCAACTGTCTGACAAATTATTTTTCGTGCATTTTAGATCTGACTTCAGAGCAGAAAGCTTTCACTTGTGTGGCCTGCTCCGTTTTTGGGCTGATTCTTGTGTTTGTTTGGGGAGTTCTGGGTCAAACTGACTGATCTAAAGCTCTTTTCATAACTGAGATCAGGTTCGAACGGTTCACCTTAAAGAGCCGATTGGTCATGAACATCACATCACTGATTTGATCTATTCTGGATTTGCTTTCTTTCTTTCTTCTTTTCTTTGTTGTATTTAAATAGGAAAGCTGGTGCATGTTATAGTAGTAAGATTTAAGGATTTAAGACACTGTTGACAATAAACTGATCTACTCTAATAAAAAGTTTAACAAATGCACCTCCAGCTCTGAGTGAAGGCGGGTTAAAAAAAGAGAGGTCTACGTTAATATCAAAATGCTTCAGCAGAAGCCAATATGGCAACAATAGAGTCCAGAGTACAGGCAGAACGCATTTATCTTTCAACAGCCATTTCATCTGAATCTCGCCGCGCGCTCCCAGACGTTTCAAATTGAGTTTACAACATGGCGGCTTTACTGTTTTATAGTAAACAAGATAAGGCCAAATGGAGGTTTTTCTCCAGCCCTGGATTGCATCTGCTCTCTGACACTTTTTATTTCAAATATCAAATACGTTTCATTCACTTGCCGTTTTACCATGAAGCCTGATTATCGACCAAAGCTGCAGCGTCGACAACTCAACTGTTTTTGTATTTAAGGCGAGACACTGCAGGTGAATAGGGAAAAAATATATATTTACAGATATCAATTTGAAACCTTTGCTGTAGAGAATTGGCATAAATGTGAGAAAAAAACACATGGCAAGTTTTCTGTTATTTTAACTTTTCATATAAGAACAAGGTGTTTTATGCCAAAAAATGCCCCACATTTCCCATCTTTTCGGCAATGAAATCTGAATAATGGATAGAGCTACATTCAAATTTATGGTTTCATTTTATTGAGAAATGAGTTACCAAGACTTTTTCTGAGGCGATTTTGGATATCTTGTTTAGTTTTAAAATAAGCTGGTTTTTAGTGGAAAAAATTGTAAACAAATTATTTTCGCCTTATTTTTTGACATTCAAAACTCAATAAATGGGGCTTAGGGATTAAATAATAATAAATCCCTCTGAAAAAATCTTCCAAATATCGTTCAGTCCAAGGCTGGAAAATTTGAAGTCTTTAGGTCCGACTGACGTGGACATAGTGTCGCCACAATGACAGAAAAATGTGTTTTGAGAAAAAGGCCCTTGAAATTGCATTCTCCCATATAAGTCTATGGGGGAACATTGAATCAGCGCAATATTTAAACATGTTATTGTGAAGATTAGGTATATTTTCTGTTTCCGGGTGAAAGCTTATATGTTCAAAGACCAATTTAGCCCAAAACCTGAAAACTGAAAAAATTGAGTTTTGCCTGTAGTGTCTCCCCTTACAAACAGTTGAGAACATCAGGTCTGCACTGGCTCTGCTGATCCTAAATGACTGCCCGTTTGGTAACAGAGAGTTGATGTCTCATGGTTTGCTGATTGCACTTATTCTAATAACAATAATAACTTGTATTGCACTTTACAAGCCTGTACTACCAAGTTTCTCAAAGCGCTACACTGTCGTCATTATTCATTCACTCCATACTCGGTGGTGGTAAGCTACTGTTAGAGCCACAGCTGCCCTGAGGTAGACTGACAGAAGCGAGGCAACCAGTCTGTGCCATCGGCTCCTCTGACCACCACCGACCACTCACTCACTCACACACACACTAAACGGTCTCCCATCCTAGTACCGACCAGGCCCTTCCTGCTTAGCTTATCGTGGATGTTGGCTCTACGATCTTGTGGATGTGCACATGTTGTGATCCACACACTTGCTCTAAGACACTGGGCCCGATTTTGCGTTTCTGAGCACAAACTGTAGACTAGACTTCAGACTTTTGCGCAAAATCTTCAGCTTCATACCTGACGCAGTAAGTGGGCTGGACAGACTCCCATGGCGATGTTATGTACAGCAGCGGTCTCTCCCCAAGCTTTACCTCCTACAGACCGTACTACACTGGAATATGTTACACTACTGTGGGGGGTTGCATGTTCTGGTGTTTTGATCACATTTCTGCAGAGTGGAGTTTGACCCTTGCGCTTTAACTCCGGCACTAGAGTTGGACTATTGATATATTCAGGAGATACACAGTGTTTAACCCACAGTGGGAGAGATAGTTTGTCATTTGTCCTGCGCGCTATGTTAATGTCGAGAAGAGGAGAGCGAAGAGGAAATGTTTGCTCTCGTCAGTGCTGTTTGTAGCACACTGCACCCCAGCCGACTTCTTTATTCTCTAAGTGACACCCAAAGGCGACCAGGGCAAGCACTGGGGCACCGTTGTTCATACGTAAGATTCCAACTTCAAAATGTGCATGCCTGCATATTTAGTGTGTCTCCCTTTTCCGCACTCAAAACGCCAGCCCAGACTCCCACATCCAGCACACAGAGAAACCTTTCATTCATTTTCATTCATTTGTTTATTCATTTGAGCAGAAAAGTATTTCAAACATTTTACAGAAAGAAACAAGACTTTGTGCTCAAAAGGAGTAGGAAGAAGTTCAAATAACTTATAGTAAACCTACCTCTTGACCGTGAAACTTCTCTGTGTTTAAGGCTCGCCTTGACATAACTTGCATTGATCCTGTTCTCAGGCTGATCCGCGTGTTTTCCCATGGATATCTTCTCATGTTTAATGTCTTTCAAAGTGAATTACATTTCATATCATATTGACAGAATTTCATTATCAAGAAGCATCAGTATTCTGGAGACAAATGTTCTAGTACTAAATGATCAAAGTCAAGTGTCTGAATAAACCTGAATAAAGCAGAAGGGATCTGACGTTTGCCACTCAATGCAGTAAACACATGCATTTGGTAAAGGATTTATGTTTTCAGTGGTTGTTTTTCAGTTTCAAAAGGACTCCACACCTACAGTAATTTGTGATGACCTCGGCTAACCCTCTCCAGCTGAATCGGTGTTATGTAAAAGCAGCTATCAGCCAACGTAATATCTTCATTATCCCCTAATTAACAGGCCGTAGCAGAGCGGAGTCATTATCTGGTTCTCAGCAGTGCCTCTCATAAAGTATGGAGATGAATGCAACAGGTTCACACCTGTTCACACAGCTCCACTCAGCACTGAGAGCAGCAGAGACGCCAAAACAGTGCAGACGCAAACTGAATCAAAATATAGATCCTAAAGGGCCGAGCTTTTTGTACACTCCCTTTGCTTTTACCTTGCATTTTGAACTTTCTACATCCCTGCATCTCAATGGACTAAAGCTCAAGACAAAGTCCACTCATCTCCAGTCTGTGCTCGACATGGACGGCTCCAATTCAAAGATCTACACAGGCTCCATCTCTCCAAAATGTTCCATGGGGTGAACTCAGCTTGTGACCGGTGCGGCAGGAACAGGCTTCACCAGCTCACACTTATTGGAACTGTCCTAACACAACAGCTTACTGGACCAACATTTTTAAATTGTTGTTAGATGTTTGTGGAACACAGTTACACCCCGACCCTAACTGCTACTCTTGTTAGCAAGCAGAAAACGGTTGTCAAATTTGTTTCAGTGCTATCGAGAAGACTGATATTACTAAATTGTGTGGCAACATGAGCAGTGTTTATATTGTTGTATTACATTGTTGATAAATTAGCAAATTTATGTAAATATAAGTTAAAGAGGGGGTTTTATGCTTTTTTAATCACATAGCACCAGTCTATATCACACTACAATGATGACCAAACCTTCTGTTGGTCTGTAAATGCAGTAAATTAGATTAACTGCCTTGTATAAAATTGCTCTCTCAAAATGGCTGTAGTGAATGTCTTGAAATAGGCCTCTGTCTCTTTAAGAACCTCTGAGCCTTTAGACACGCCCCCTCCACACGCTGTCTGTGGCATCAGTGGGGAGGGGGTTCTGCTGAGGAGCAGTGGTTGGTTACTCGGCTGGTGACGAAAGCTCGGAGGCGTCTCCAGGAGGTGGGGTGTTCCTAGGAGGACTCAGGCAGACCTATCCCTAAAATGGCCGCCATCAGAGTTTTTACAGATTACTCAAAAATACGTGACTTGGCACACCAAGGCAACACTTCAGGCATGTTTTCAATGAGGGAGTGACATAATAACATGATGTAAAGCTTGAAAAAGTCGATTTTGCATAATACCCCCCCTTTAAATAAATAAACAAAAGGACCACCAGAGAGAAGGCTCCGGACCTCTAAAAGGCACATAAGTTCGTTCAAGAGGATTTATTTTATCATATCATTTGCTTAATTTAAAATATTTTATTATGATCCTGCATTACATTACAGACGTAGGTACTTCCTGGGTGGTTTGACAATCTTACATATGATGGTCAAAGCCAGTCCTGTACCAGAAGAGGGCGGAGCAGCTGCTCAGAGAGCAGGACTCATGAGAATGACTCAGACATGCATGAATGAAGAAAAAAAAAACTGTTTTTGAAAAGAAAATAGCATTACAACATGGTTAACAGCTCCAAAAAGTTGGTTTTGCATGATATAGGACCTTTAAGAGATCAAACTCGGCCAAAACCTTTAAGAAAAACCCATAAAGTGTATTATAAACTAGAAGACATGAATGTGATAAAAGAAGGGACTGAATGACTTGTAAGTTGTTTTCCATAAAATATTGTTGGACAAGTGTGACTGAGGACATGTTCTTAAATTAGACTTTTAATTGTTTTTCCCTCTGTGTCATACTTCATAATGTGAACTGTAACAACACTTCTGATTCTTCTTATTAATGCAACGTTCATTTCACTTCATCTGCCAAATGAAATGTTATCTGTGCTGCGAGTTCACTGAGCTGAAAACATAATTACGTTTTATCAATGCCATCTTTACCATAATAATAAAAGACAAGGCCCCTTATCTTGTTGTTTATTATTATATTGAATTAATTGAAAATAAATTAGGCAGCATGATGTGCTGTACAAGTCATGTAATTAATTTACCTTCAGGCATTAGGTGGTAGAGTCGGGAGCTTTCAAGAGCTGTCCTGTGTCTTATTCACTGTACTGGCTCATTCATTGTTTCGAAATCCAGATGTTCATTGACAAAACGGCTCACATACTCCACCTCAGCCATCAGCCATCAGCTGTAGCAGCCAATCACCGCCCTCGGTCCCGCCTTTAAGCCCCAGCAATCATGGTTCGTTCGCTTCCCAGCTGTGTTGCGACCCGCCTCCGCCCCATCTCCGCCTCTTCCATCCACGGCTTCTCCCGGCTGTATCTTCTCGGGTCTTCCATACCACCACCAGTGTCCAGACATCCCTAACATCGATGTCTACCGTCAGGGTCTGATCGCCAAAACTAATACACATGTCAATAAAACTTCCTAATCGCTGCTTTTGTCTGTTTGAGTCTATGAATTGTTGAATTTGTATCCAGAGTCATGGATTTGTTAAATAAATGATCTGAATGACTGAGACTCTCACAAGACTCTCTTAATAACGGTCTACGAACCAGCCAGAACTCTGCGCTCCTCTGAACACACCTCCCTGGTCACTCCCAAGTTCAAATACAAAAAGTTCGGAGGCCGGTCATTTGCCGCACAAGGCCCAAAGCTGTAGAACGCACTTCCGGTACAGCTTCGAAACATCACAGAGCTGAGTGTTTTTAAATCACAGTTGAAGACACATCTTTTCAGAAAAGCCTTCAATACATAGCCACCGACTCGACTGCTGTTTTTATGTGTTTTTGTATTTATTGTTGTCTACTATGATTCTTGTTTTTATCCTGGAAAGCGCTCTGGGCACCTTCTGGTTGTTGTTGGGCGCTATACAAATAAAATTTGATTGATTGATTGAAGGGCAAAGTGCAGAACCCCCGAGTAAACGCAGTAGTTTGATGTGTCGTATGAGCGCAGAGAAGGAGGGGGTGGTTTCAGCCTGGATTATGACATTGTCCATGTTGAGGCCTGTCTCACATCTGCTGCACGTCTGTTCCACATTTGAAAGGAATAAGACTGAACTCCAGCCTCATCGTGTTTAGTATTTACCTTTGGCCCAGCAGGAGACCACTCCCTCAGGTTCTCGACGCTGATAAGGTTCATTTGGCGTCATCCCAGCTCCTGAAGATGCACAGTCCATGTTCACACGCGCCCGCACCATACGTCACACCAACGATCAGCTGTTCAACAAACGTATCCCCATGACAACGGGCGTCGACCTGTCAATGTGCGGACATACATTTTCTAATACCTAATTCCTTTCTGATTTATTGTGCTTTGAACTTGAAATTGTACAGATTGTTATTCAAAAGCTGGATCAAGACCCCCCAATCCTCTTCAACAAAATAATACCAATAAAACCAAGCTCAAACCTCGGTCAATCCATCATTTCGATTTTGTCGCTGGAAATACGAGCAATTTTAGCCAATTTTACGCAAAAATAAAGCCTAATTACAGAAAACTTGCAATCCTTTTTTTAAGTAATGTACAGCAAACGTTTCAAATTGACATGTTTAAAGTCTTTGATCTCCATTGACCTGCAGCGTCTCGCCTTCATTTCCAATTAACTCCATCACTTCTATAGGCGCTAAGGCTAATCCTCCCATTATTTCCGTGAGTTACTGGCTGAGATGGCCCCCCCACGGAGCACCATAACTCACAGGATCCCGCCCCTGTCGCCTGCCCTACTCTCCGGGGGGAACATCTGAGCCGCTTCCGCACTAAATCTGTGCATCTGCGGCGCGGCCATAAAAACGCTGATCAATGGCTAGCAGGTGGCTAACACATGCGGGCCTCATGAATATGCACGGGAGGGAGTTAGCGCTCAGCTGCTGCTGCTGCTGGGGCAGGAGGGAGGAGGCGGTGACGGGAGCGCAGAGGCGGGAGGTAGTCGGCAAGCGGCTCTAAAGGTCAGACTGGAGCTGTAATGGAATGCATGGTGCCACTTCTTGGGTCAACAAGTACGTGAGCAGAATATAAACAAGATCCTAAAAGACTGGATGAAGAATGACGTTGGATCTTTGAGGGGTTTTGGGCCGTTTTGCTTTATTAAACATGTGAAATCCAAATCGTTAAGTAATTGCAGATTTATATGGAGGACTTGTAACTGAAGTAGTGAACATTTCTGCCTGAAAGCATCCATCCATGTTCTTCCACTTTCTATCTGAGGTTTTAGAGGCAGCAGTCTGAGCAGAGATGCCCAGACTTCAGAAGGGTCTGGATGCAGCTTCTCCGAGGCCTCCTCCCAATGGGACATACCCTGAGGTGACCAGGAGGCTCGGAAACAGATGCCTGAGCCACCTCCTCTCAACAAACAGGAGGAGCAGCTCTACTCTGAGCTCCTCACCCTGTCTCGAAGCTCATTCCGGCCAATTGTATCCATAATAATAATAATAATAATAGTCTTATATAGCGCTTTTCAGGAGACACAAAGACGCTTTACAAGTGAGACTGACAAACAAAGATGGCAGAGCTATTGTTGGTTGTAGGTGAGCTGAAACAAGTGGGTTTTGAGCAGTTTTTTGTAGGTGGTCAGTGAGTCTGAGTTTCTGATGTGGATGGGGAGTGAGTTCCAGAGGGTGGGGGCGGCGATGGTGAAGGCTCGGTCCCCCAGGGTTCGGTGCTTTGATTTGGTGATGGGTTTGAGGAGGTTTAAGTCGGCAGAGCGGAGGCGACGGGATGGGTGGTGGCGTTGCAGGAGGACTGTGAGGTACGGGGGGGGGGGCAGGTTGTTGAGGGCTTTGTAGGTGATGAGCAGAACTTTGTAGTGGATGCGCTGTTGTACGGGGAGCCAGTGAAGCTGTTGGAGGACAGGGGTGATGTGGTCTCTGGAGCGGGTGTATCCATGATCTTGCCTGTTCGGTCATTACCCAGATCTCATGACCATAGGTGAGAGTGGGAACGTAGATCGATCGGCGACTCAGCTCCTTCTTCACCACAACAGTCCGATACCACATCAATGTCGCCGCCGCACCGATCCGTCTGTCCATCTGACTCTCCATCCGCACCTCAGTGGGAACATGGGCCCGAGATACTTGAACTCCTCCACTTGAGGCAAGGACTCTCCACCGACCTGGAGAGGGGACCACATTTTTCCTGTGGAGAACTATGGCCTTGGATTTGGAAGTGCTGATTTTCATGCTGAAGATTCTGGTTTGATGAAGCCAAACCAGGATGACGTCAACAGAACATCAGTATCTGCAAACAGCAGAGATGAGTTCCTGAGGTTTCCCAGTTTTCTAAAAGCAACATTTCTGAGACTATTAAAAAACTGTTTAGATCATGATTTCAGCTTTGTTGGATTTTTTTTAATGCTTATTCAACACTATTTTGACAATTGACGATTAGACACAATATTTTACATTATTTATTTGACGAATTCAATTCTTGTTTGGGTCATGGCTTCCCATTGTAGATTGACAGTGGGTCCTGAAATCATACCAGGACCCATCATTTAGGCCACGTCGCCACAGATATAGGAAACTTTGGCACATTTTATGCACAAAAAAATGTATTCTCATTTTAATTAAAAAAAAAAAACATAGTTCTACTTCTACATCTTTCAATGTGCACCTGTACATTCAAAAATACACTCCACGATGTTGTTGTTGCTCTATCCTCGACTGCCTGTGTCCACAGAGGTTCCATTTCCCCCCGGAGCAGGCAATCCTGCGGCGAGACTGACAGACACATTATTTTAGCCCGGGCCAGCGGGTCATTTATGCTCTCGCCACCATTTCTATTTCAAACGGAGTGCAGTAATGTACCTGTCTGTCAAGCCACAACTGCGACATCGAAGTAAATTGTATACTAGGCCGAACACGTGTGGATATCGAGACCTGGAATTGAGAGCGGGGCGGGCTGCGGGCTCGGGATACTGAAGGCAAATGGAAAAATATATAAGATACCAGGTATGTCAAGAATTGGATTTGTGGCAAAAAGTTACAGTCGCGTTTTTGTATGTTTAACAGAATATAACGGAAGGTGAGGACACAGTGGCACGGTGGGTTGTGTTTTCACCCACACATCACTGCAAGTGGAGGAGCAAAAGGAACAAGAGCAAAAAGGCGGGAAAGTCAATCAAAACCAGCGTGGTAAAAATAAGACACTCCCCTAAGAGATATCACGTAAGGAAACTGTATTTTTAGAAACAATAAGCCTATATGTTGTTTTCGACACGCGTAAAGTCCCCCTTGGTTTTGTTTTAAAGCTCTCAATTATGTTATAACCTGAACGATACCTGAAGTAGTATTTCACTACATTCTTTCAAGTAATCCTTGGGTTTAATTAAGCTTATTTATGCACAAGATCAAATCGGTTCTGAGGCGTTCTGCTCAGTGTGTTTATCAGGCTGTGCTGAGGCTGTAAACCACGTCGTAAACCGAAACTGAAAGTCAGTTTTGTCATAAGTTGTTCCTACAGCTGCCAGCAGGCGGAGCCCCAGGAAAAGTCTTCAGCAGCTCTCATGCCTATGTTTCATTGTTACTATTTAATTTTAACAGAGACAGTATTTCAAATGATTAAACCTATAATATCAATGCTGAGGTGTCAAAATAAGTCTATTTTTAACCTCTTACCCCCCACTTAAATCAAGCGCATTGTCTCCACTTCACTCAAATCTAAAAGCTGCTTGACTGGAGAGTGTAATGCCCCTTTTTTGTAGATTTTTGTTGTGTTTTCACCACATTTTTGTCGCTTGTCACATTTGTTTGTGTTATTGTAGCTTTTCTGGCATGTCATTGTCGTTATTTAGTTGCTTCTTTGTTGTTTTTGTTACTTGTTTTTGTCGCTCTTTTGTCACTTACATTTTTCTTGCATTTTCATCCTCGTTTTCATCACTATTTGACGCTTTTTCAAGACGCTTTTAGATTTGGGTAATGCCAAACTGAAGAAAGTGTGCCCAGTTCAGGTGGGGGTTAAGAGGTTTAGCCCTAAATGCGTTGTAAGTCCACTTTAAACTAACCCTCTTCCCTTAGGAGTGGAAGATCATTCTCAGACATCACACATGTAGAGTCGTCTATACTCAGTGTGGTCAGGGTGTGCAAAGGGCAGTTATTTGAAAGCACTGAGTTCAGTAGTTTGATGCTGATTTCCTGTTCCTGCGCTACACAAACCCCACAGGACCCTGGCCGGGGAGTCAAACCTGGGACCTTCCGCTTTGAAATTCTGAAACATCAATTCCAACATGTGGGAAAAAGTACTTTTTAAAAGCTTGAGAAAGTGTCCTATTTTCACAGGAGTGTATATGCTAAGGGGATATTGATCGCGCTAGATCAAAACAGCAAAACATAAACCAAAAGACTCCAACTGTGCTGCTGAGATTCTAATCGAAGACCACCTCAGTGCGGGCTGGGAGTAAAAAATGTATTTACTAAGAATGGTTCATAAGAGGGAGAAGTGCGGGAGATTCTATCAATCAGAAAGGATTGCTTCAAGCTCAGAGTGTTTGCAGACTTTCATTACAAAGTTTGTTGTGAAATTCCAAAAGTAAATATTGGGCTTGACATTAACACCTGCCAAATGGGGGGGATTTAGGCTGTGGCGAGTGATGCCGTCTCTCTAACTAGCCACAGTGGTGGGTTTCAATGGTCTTATTCTAGTGATGGCCAAAAAACCCGTGGCTCTGGAGCTTGTATGGCTCTTCCTAAAGCAGATGCTTCGAAGCACTGCGTCGGAGCCTCTTTCAGTAGCACCTGGTCACGTGACTGTCTCGAAAACTGCTTCATTCTGTCTGTGCATTGCGTATCGTGTCTCAAAGCGGGTCATCGGCTCAGAGCGTCTCACTGAGCTGCCTTTAGCGACGAGGCGCTAAACAGCGGATGTTTCCTCGTTCATATAATGATGTAAATCATTAGTGATAAATGAATATGTATTTCACCCATTTCCCATTTAACCGCGTTCATGTGGAGAAAGTGTCTGTGAGCCAAAATACATTTTATATGTTATATATTTTCTTATTCTATACAAAGTCCTGCTTTTGAACAGATACTAAAGCAGACGTGGAGTTGATCAGGCGAGGGAAGCATAAGGAGCTCCATCTATAGAAAACAGTGCCAAAATGAGCTCTGACTGAATGAAGTAAAAAGATCACCCTTTGATGTCCTGCCTTTAGCAGCAGAGCCACAGGTGAGTTAGGCCCCGCCCACTGGAGCTCCGCCCACAGACCCACGTTACAGAGAAAATGACTCTCATTCATCGGCCTATGATTGATTTGATCATTCAAACCTCAATATCAGGCTGCAAATAATAAAACTGCCCCACGTCTGTTTGAAACTTTTCTTTTTATCACATGGTTGTGTTGGCGCTTCAGTCGTGTTTATGAGAAGTCGCGATGCTAAAGTTTGTCCACAAGAGGTCAGTGTTCAAACAGAATGAAACGGCTCAGAGACTTCGAAGCGTACGACAGACACTTTTTTGCTCAAAGTGTTACAAGGCTTCACTTGCCCATAACTATCTTATTTGTTTTCCTAATGTTTCCTCTCAACGAAGCTCTTAAACATCTCAACATCCTTCTGCAGATTGGACGTTGGACTGAACATCTCCGACCCTATGGTGCCTCTCTGAAGAAAGCTACACACATCTTACACACAGACATGCTCCACAGGCTGCACTGGTTAAGTCCTGCTCAGGATTCTTGGCACACATCGCCTGAGACGGTACTTTTTCATAAACTAATATGTAAGAATAGGAACATGAACACTACCCGAAAGTCATTCATTTATTAATTCAAGTGTGAACAAAACAGTTTTTTAAGTCCACTTCCAGACAAGAGCACTCATCTTCTGTCTGAGTTTACAAGCCCTTGTAGTTTTTTTTCGCTACGTCACCTCCTTTTGTTTACCACATTCTCAGAGTTTTTCCGAGGTCGTGTCGTGTCCGGGCCTTGAGTGCAGCCCTGTGGAGGGAGTCTGAGGAGCCGAGGTCACAGACATTGATATCATTCTGACCTCCACATCTTCTGGACTATTAACCACCAAGGTCCCACAGAACAGCGCAGTCCGTGTTCCCTTCCAGAATCATCCCACATTTACAAGGGCGGCGAATAATTATGACTAAACGATGGTTAACTGAAGCGCTCACAGAATGTTAAACAGGTCATGTGCTCTTGAAGTGGTTCAAAGTTTGTAAAAAAAAAAAGAATAAAAAAGAACGCAGTAATATTTACCACCCTTGACAGCCATGATTAACTGTTCATGAACATTTGCAAGACCAAATAACACACTTTCTTAAGATATTTATTCACTACAAAGTATAGAAGCATCTGAGTCTGGTAAAGTGTTGTTAAACATACACCTGTTGTACACCTTTATTACATGTTGTTCATCACTATTAAACCTTGCATTTTAATGTGTAATTAGTTGTACTTATATGTGTGATTACTTTCTTGATACCTGTACCTACACATGGAACTTGCGGGTTCATAAATGGGTCCCTGCTTGTTACTCTAGGTTAGCCTGGTAAACCACACCCACTTCTGTTCTGCATGACAGAAGGTGAGTCTGTAAACAAGTGACTGATCGGCAGCTAAGACCAGCTAGTTCAGTCAAGAGTGACACGTGCAGAAGTTATTAGCCAAAACTAATCACGGATGAAGTTAAGTTATTTGTTTATTTTGTCGGGACAGTGCATGTTAATGAACATACATGGGTCTCATGGATGTAAACACGCCACACTGGATTGTAGCCTTGGGCTAGTTTCCATATGTTGCAACTCTCACTCTCAAACACACCCTCATTCATCCGGAGGAAACCTACGCAGACCCGGGGAGAACATCCAAACTCCACACAGAAAGGCCCCCTCCAGGTGGGAATCGAACCCGGGACCTTCTAGCTGTGAAGTACAAGCACAAACCGCTGCGCTACCGTGCCATGAAATAGTCGAGGATTTTGGCTATGAACACGCGCCAGTTTATATTCAGTTCATATTTTGTGAGTTGGACTACAGCTGTCGTCACATCCGCTAATATCTGATTGGTTTATTTCTCTGACAATCTGTGCACGTTAGGCCCGCCCATTCAACCCGCTCCAATGGCTCTGTGACCAGACTAACTTCCCTGTGTGGAATGGACAGGGAGTAGTATGGCAACACTAGGTCGAGGATTATTGGTAAATGTTGTGACCCAAGGAGAACCACTGCTTTAGAGCGGCACCAGGGATGGCGGAGGAGGCCTCGGGCTGAGTAAGGCAAAAACATAAATAAAATATTTGAGGAAATGAAACGGTATTCAACACATGATGGTGAAAGGAGAACGGGAGCACAAAACCCTGGGATGAATGAAGCCTAGAAGACTCATTTCAGCGTCACCAACTCCAGCCAATGATCGTGTCTGCGAGGGTCACACCTCCAGTCAGTCACCGCCTCTTCTATCCATGGCTTCACCCTGCTACATCCTTCACCGGTCTCCTCTGCTTTTGTCTCTCAGTGTATCCACGCTGAAATGCATTGATGCTGATCTGAACAGTGGTTTAAATGGTAAATGGTTTCAAATTATATAGCACTTTTCTAACCTTCATTAGAAGAAAAAGAGCTTTATTTATATAGCGCCTTTCACAGACATGGTCACAAAGCATTGAGACATCAAGCCCAAAGCGCTTTACCGGAAGGAACCACTCACCCATTCACACTCTCATTCATAGACCAGTGTACGCAGACACTGGGGGCAAGGCGGGTGAAGTGTCTTGCCCAAGGACAGAACGACAGTGTGTCCCTTCAGGAGCTGGGATTCGAACCCCGAGACAATCTGCTCTACCAATGTCGCCGGACTAAACATGAAACAAGGAATAGAAACTATAAACAATTATTCTACAATGAGTAATGTCTAAAACATATAAACAATATCAGATGGGGACAAAGGCCATCCAGACAAAATCTCTGGAAATCATCCAGTGACTCCTTCAAAAGTTGGCACCAATGACTCCATTCTGCAAACGTTAGGACTCTCACTCTGTAGAGTAACTAAAGCTGAAGTGAGGCTGCTTGAGAACATCTTGTTGAAGCATCCGTAAAGCCACATTGTGCAACATTTCACAGAATAAATAGAACACGTTTATTTATAACATTCCAAGCATTTGTTTTTTATTACAACTGACCAATGACCCAGTGAGTTTGCTGTGACCGTCTCACCTCTCAGACTGGAACTTTACCAGAGAGGTCGACTAAAGGCAAATATGAGATTTAAAAAGGTTAGGTCCTCATCCAAATCCAGTCTCTACCCACGGCAAAAATGGCATTTACTGTGTCGAGCTGGTCATTAGGAGCAGGTTTTGCATTGGCTACAGTAAAATCTGAAATGTTATGAAAAGTGTGGCTTTTAAAGAAAATATCGATGCTTCATCAAAGACACAATGTGGGTCATTTACCATGCGTTTGCTCATGTGCAAAACGAGTCGCAAAAGTGGATCAGCTGCAACGGGGTAATTTATGCATTCGTTTTACCCAAACAGCAGATTCTCATTTACACACTAAAGGACACCCCATACGTACCTCTTTCCTGTGTGCATTTGTTGTTCCTGCTCTTTCTATACAAAAAGTCAACAACTTAACCTAAGTTAGTTGATGATTGCTTTGATAGTCAGTTGTTTGTGGATATTCGGAATAACTGCTTCAGCACAAATATTAAAGATGTACAGTATTTAGCAACTGACCGATAAACTGTTTGTGTGTCTTCCCACAAACGCCTCCTCAAGCGCTGCAACTCCTGTCTCTACTCTGTCTCAGCAAAACAAGTAAATAAACCAAAATTCCTCTATTCCCATAGCCCCGGGATGAAACACAGAGAGTCTTTTCTTAGTTCACCAAATGCTGCAAACTGTGCCGATGCAACTTTGTGTTTTAAGCCTAATTCACGCCGAGCGCTAGATTGTGTCTCGTTTAACGTAAAGTTCACTCAAGTTCCCCCACCATCCTTACATCTCGTATTCATGTTTTGCTGTGAGAAAGTAATGAAATTCTCACTGTGTGGAGTAGGAAAAGCAGAAAGTGTCAGACAGGAATGAATCATCCCTGAGTGTGTTGCCAATAACTTGTTTGTGTGGCACTTTATTTATTTTTTGTTTCTCCGGTATCTTTCGGGGTTTGCCAAAGCAGGCAGTATTTTCGGCATCCATTGATTGTGTTAGCTTTGTTTTAAAAAAAAAAGATATAATAGGAAGTCCCGTGTTTTTGTTCATTATTACTGAAATCACTTTATTTCCAAATCTAATTTTAGTTGGCGATCGAACGCTTTAAAAGGTTTGTTTGTTTATCAGGGATAAATCGGGCTCTCACAGAATCACTCAGAGTAAAACACAATTAGTCTCTTCTTGACCTTCCTTCACACACCGGAGGAGCTTAAGCCCAAGTTTGGGGAGGTGTGGTAAGTCCTTATCACAAACAATTCTTTGCAATTGGTTGGAATAACCAGGTCATTCACGATGTTCTGGTTGTCGGCTAGCCACATTCTTTGGACTCAAAGGATTCTGTCTTTGGTTTCTAAAGACTATAGCATAACATTTTGCACTTAGTAGGAGCGTACTTTGTGTGAACATTGTTTTGCTCACGATGATGGTTGATAGAGTTTTTAGTTTGACCTCTGAAAGTCTATAATGCTTAAGGAAGAACACAAGGCAGCACAATGTAAACGAGGAAATGAATGAGAGGCTCCCATCAGAGCACAGCTGTCAGTGCTGCTTATAATAAACCCCGACTCAGTCCTCCAATCAAGGCAAGGCAAGGCAAGTTTATTTGTAGAGCACAATTCATACACAAGGCAATTCAAAGTGCTTCACAGTTGAAAACAAATAGAATCAATAAAAACATCAACATAAAATTAATCAATTACAGTAAAAGGCGAGAGTGCAGATAAAATACTTTCAGTCATATGCATTGGTAAAAAGAACTGTTTTCAGCCTGGATTTGAACATTGTCAGAGTTGAGGCTTGTCTCACATCCTCATGAAGACTGTTCCAGATTTGAGCTGCATGACACTGAAACGCAGCCTCACCGTGTTTATTATTGACTCTGGGAACCACCAGGAGGCCCCTCCCTGAAGTTCTCAGGGCCCGAGATGGTTCATACGGCTGTAACATGTCAGAGATGTACTTTGGAGCTAAACCATGAAAAGACTTGTACACGAGCAGAGCTGTTTTAAAGTCTATTCTCTGAGTGACAGGAAGCCAGTGCAGAGACCGGAGCACTGGACTAATATGGTCGTATTTCCTGGTTCTTGTCAGGACTCGAGCAGCAGCGTTCTGGATGTACTGTAGCTGTCTGATAGCTCGTTTAGAGAGGCCAGTGAGCAGGCCGTTACAGTAGTCTAACCTGCTGGAGACAAATGCATCCAACCAAACCAACCAAACCAACCAAACCAACCAAACCAACCCATCCAACCCAAACAATCCAACCAACCAAACCAACCAAACCAACCAAACCAACCAAACCAACCAAACCAACCAAACCAACCAAACCAACCAAACCAACCAATCCATCCAACTAAACCAAACAATCCAACCAAACCAACCAACCAACAAAACCATCCAAACCCAACCAACCCAACCAACCCAACCAACCCAAACAACCCAACCAACCCAACCAACCCAACCAACCCAACCAACCCAACCAACCCAACCAATCCAACCAACCAAACCAACCCAACCAATCCAACCAACTAAACCAACCAACCAACCAACCAACCCAAACCAACCAATCCAACCAACTAAACCAAACAATCCAACCAACCAAACCAACCCAACCAATCCAACCAATCCAACCAATCCAACCAACTAAACCAACCAAACCAACCAATCCAGCCAACCAACCAAACCAACCAAACCAACCAATCCATCCAACCAACCCAACCAACCCAACCAACCCAACCAACTAAACCAACCAACCAACCAATCCAACCAACTAAACCAAACAATCCAACCAAACCAACCAACCAACTAAACCAAACAATCCAACCAACCAACCAACCAATCCAACCAACTAAACCAACCAATCCAACCAAATAAACCAACCAACCAATCAACCAACCAACCAACCAATCCAACCAACTAAACCAAACAATCCAACCAACCAACCAACCAACCAATCCAACCAACTAAACCAAACAATCCAACCAACCAACCAACCAACCAACCAACCAATCAATCCAACCAACTAAACCAACCAATCCAACCAAATAAACCAACCAACCAACCAACCAACCAATCCAACCAACTAAACCAACCAATCCAACCAAATAAACCAACCAACCAACCAACCAACCAACCAACCAATCCAACCAACTAAACCAACCAACCAAACCAACCAAACCAACCCAACCAACCCATCCAACCCAACCAATCCAACCAATCAATCCAACCAATCCAACCAACTAAACCAACCAACCAACCAACCATCAGTCAATCAATCAATCAATCAATCACTCTTAATTTATTAAAGGAACAGGCCACCGTTTTTAAATATTCAGATATGTTCTTACCTTACCTTAGACGAGTTGATGCGTAACTGATCTTTACCCGTGCGCTCAGTCACGGTCGCTTCTAACTTCATCCCCGTTTGGCCACATAGAGGAAAGGAGGAGAGGCTAAATGCTAACAACATCTTCGGTCTTTTTGCGTGCCTGACCAGACTGGTACGTATCAGCTCGTCTAAGCTAAGAACATATCTATGCTTGGAAACAACTCCAATAGCTGCTGAGTCACTGCTGCTAAATCCATCTATCCCACAGTAGTGTTTTAATGTAATAAACAATAAATCCAATATTTTACCTTTTGAAATCTCTGTTAGTTTATTCCTGCTGCAAATTCCGTGACATCACGATCCTGAACTCTTATTGTGTAGTTGTTCACTCTGAGAAATCTAATTCCTGTGAGAGTGTGATACCAGGGTACAAGCACGTCCTGCTGTTACTGAAGAAGTAAGAGATTAATTTGTCACAACTGATTGATGTAATTACCTATTGAAAATGTCACTAGCTGTTTTTGTAATATAATTGTGCAAAGATTGTGGCAAAACACAAATATGTTCCTGCTTCAGCCTCCTCCTTTTAGGCTCTTGCGACTGTGTAATGCATAATACTGTACGTAAAATAATGTTGCAGCTACAATAAAATAAAATTTGCCATAGGGCTCGTTTGTGCTAGAGATATTTGTGGCCCCAACCAATAAAGCTTATGGGACAAAAACTTTGACTTTCCAATGAATTCACAATAAAGACTAGATAAAATAATAAAAATATCATAACAACAAAGGAAAATAATTCAAGTTTAAATTCATTCAAATGTATAAATGTAAATGTCGGTGTGAAGCTTTGTCCCTCACAGTTTTACTCAAGGGGGAACTTAAACAAATGTTTCACTCAATGAAGAGTGCTTCTCTTCAAAATAATGTGATAAAAGCGCTCCAAGAAGTACTGTCACTCCTAAAAGTAATTGCCTCTGGTCCTATAGCGCAGCTGTGGTAAAGAAAAACAGATATAAGGTGGGACTTTAGGCTCCTGATTGAGTGATTTTAAGCCCTGAATACATTTCTGTGGATTCTGGAGCTATTTCTCTGTTCGCATTAGAATGTTTCACCACAAAAGACAAAGACAAGACAGGCATCTGGACAAAGACAAGTCGTGGAAGAGGAGATAGATGTTGCGGCGTCTCACAGATGAAATGCCAGCTGGAGGCGAGGGTGGATCTGTGCGCTGGCCTGTGTGTGTGTCCATGTGTGTGTGTGTGTGTGTGTGTGTGTGTGTGTGTGTGTGTGTGTGTGTGTGTGTGTGTGTGTGTGTGTGTGTGTGTCTGCAGGATTCACGACGGGGGGTTATCACTTCAGCACTGATTCAATCCAAAAGCAGACGGCTCCAGTCCGGTCTGCTCGATGTCCTCCTCAGCCCTGGAACAATGTCTCCAACAGGCTGCACTCTGCAAGTTTTGTGCCTAATAAGTGCTGGTTTCTCTTTTACGACTGGCCAGTTGGCAGGGTTTCCTCTTTTCTTGTTCGATGACAGAGTGGATCATGAAAATCCATCTTGTGCGGTTTCTTCTGATTTGTTGGGTCAGCAACACACTAGACTGTTTTGAGCAAATTGTGTGATTCGAAATGGGGCATGTGGACAGGTTTTGATTCAAAGACAACAGGCATTATTATTGTCGGGAGTTTTGAATATTCCGGTTTTGTCTTTGATCGTATCAACGCAGTTCCAAAAGTACTTTAACAAAGGCTGATTTTTTTATTGTTCTGCCAAATATAGATACAGTGATCCGGAGAGGAGCAAAGTGGTCCAACAGCCCATAAACAGCCTACATAAATGGAGAATGCTAACCGTGATCCAAACATTAGCTTCATGTTCTTCGCTAACGCTAACTGCTGATTCTACTGAACAACTTATATAGACCCGATTTTGACTTGACTTTATTTGTGTGTGGTAAATATGCCAGAAAAGAGTGGAAAAGTGCGATACTTCCTTTGCCCTCGGTTAGGCCACGTCCCCTTCACTGTAATAAATAATATAGCAGTTCAACTTAAAATTCTATGTTAAATTTCTGCCAAAAAGATTTGAGCTCATTGAAGGCACCAATATTGTTTCAATCAAGTAAAACCAGTAAGTTATAAATGGTCCATAAAGCATTGCTATGAATTGTTTCAACTTAACAGTTTCAGTTTTAACTAACCAACATGTTTTGTTGAACCAACCATAAACTTTTATCGCTTCTTCATAGTAACGCAAGTGTGTGTGTTTTTTAAACTCACGAGGCTAAGTTAAAGACATCTTTGACTTATAATTGAATGTCAAAAGAAAACAATGTTTTGAGCTCTATGAACATATCAGGTTAAGTTATGAACAGATTTCAACTCATTCACTGCAGTTGAATGAAACCAAATATATTTGCTACTATAACACAAAATACTACTTTTTTAAACAATGGTACCACTTACAGTCTAATGTTAAAAGAACTCAGATGTTAATGGCAGAAATTGCACAAACACTAGTAAGTTAACAGAACATCTACTTGTAATTCCTGTTAACACAGATACAAGTGACAAGAGACAATTATAGTCAAGGCATTTTCATTTTCCAGTAAAAAATATATACAAGTGCTTATAAAGTTACAAATGTTAAAATCTGATGAAACTTACAAATTTTGTTTACACATTTAAGCAAATACATGTATATTTTTGTATGCTCTTGTGTAGGCCTGTCACAAAAGTTCATATATATATCAACTTATTGTTTAGAATAATTTTGCATTTTACCTAAGTAAATGTTTATTGCAACTCGTGTTGTTGAAGATCTCTTAACACGTACTTTTAGAACAACTGCTTTCTGAGATTTTGTTTTAGTCGCATCAAGTGGTCCACAATATCATTCATGGCAATATTTTTTTTCAATATAATGAATTTAATTGTGATTGTGACAGGCCTACACTTGTGTTGTAGACAAACTTGGAGGCAGTGCCTCTGATGCCGCTCTGACAAAAACTGTAATGTTGGCGTTAACAAAAATACCTCATTTTAAAATTACTTCTAAAAGGGGACAATTAAACAGGCCTGTTACATATCAAAAATGGCTCAGAAGAGTGAGCGAGGATGAAAAAAAATACAACAACATTTGCCTATAATGGTTTGTATCTTGTACCTGCGCAGTCCATGTACTCCAGCGGAGCCTGTTCTGGTTTGATTTTCATGATGACCTTTAGCAGAAACGTGACGTTCATTTTCTCACGGTGAAGCTCGAGGCTTTCTGTGACCACAACTGCTACAACGTCCTGATGTGCAACAGCATCCTGCTCCTCTTCATAGATATTAAGCAGTCCAAGTTCCATTCGCTTCATCCAGATGTTTTGAATGGTCTTTAAGAAAGAAAAACCATACTATAAGTGTCAAAACATCAAAGCGTCTTTACCTTTCATGATGATGTGTAAATTATTTATGTCTGGGATTAATATAGTGTAATTTACCTTTGCAATACATTATTCTACATTACTTTTATACTTGACCATTCAACATCTTTCAGAGCTAGTAGGGTTGACTTACTCAGTATTTAAATACGCTCCAAAACTAGAAGAAACAACCTGTAAGTCCTACCTATAGACAATAAATCAATAACCAGAAGGATACGTGTGAAAATAAAAATAGCGACTGGAAAAACAGGACGATGTAGTGTGTGTTGGGACAAACACATGGACACATGAATGACAGCACAATACTGTATGATACCACACATTTGATAACACCGCAGCAGAATGTAATTGTTAATGTGTACTTTTAACGAACATGTTTCATGATGAAAGCCAGGAACGAACAAATATGCATGTAATTATTTTTGTTGTTAATATTTTAATTTTAGATCAAATTTATTGTACTCACCGCACACATTCAAAAACACTGGATGGATCTTCTCGGAGGCAGTGCTGATCCCACCACCAGAGCAGCAGTCCTGTTCCTCATGTGTTCTGCAAAAAGTGACAAATGTTGTTTATGAGCAACTTTCCTTCATTATGTGGAGAAGAGACGAGACACTGAGGAATAAAATGGCATCTACTGCATTTAGAAGTTCCAGAGTCTTAAGGATTGATAAGATTATTTTTATTGTATTTTAAAATGTATAATGCAGAGAACAAATTACTCTTCAGAGATTAATAAAGGATAACTTAACTTCCCACTATACTTACATTTTCACATGGCACAAGGAGAAACACCTTCCAGGAATTGCTAGAACATTAGTGAAGCTCTAGCAGTCGGGGAAAAACTTCCTCAAAGCCATCCAGAAATGAAGCCAGCAGTTCAGTTACAGCCACTCATTGAAATTCAGCTTTTATCTGAGACAACAAAATACAAATAATGTATATTAGCAAGCACACAAATAAAACAAAACAAAAAACAGTAAACCGTTACACCACCTCATCACCGAAAAGCCCTCTCTTCCACTGGGCCCAACATCGGTTTTGTCATGAATGGGGCTGTTTTTACGAATTTCTCTCCATATTCTTCCAGTTTTCCTCCATTTCTTCTTCACAGTCACCTTCTTGAGGCTCCTTTTGAAATATGTTAAGATTAGACCTACTTAATCTCAAACATACTGCATAAATAAGCACACAATCGAAACACGTTTGCTACATATCCAGGTTGACCCAAGTTGTGGAATTTTATAATCCAAGTTTATATGCTAACACATTTAAAGTAATTACTTTTTGTCATGTGCCAATAAATAAAACCAAGGGTTACTCCAAGGGTTTAATTCCCATACTTTATTAGGCATTTTGAAGCACACCAGATATATTTAAAAGAAGTAAGAACTTATGCAATGTATTAGTATAAAAATACATATTAAAACACACTTAATCTTTCTGCCTTTACTGCACTAGTGCCCCCGCTCTCTCATCCTCCCCTGACAATGCAAGTGAACGTGTGTTGTCTCCACGTCATGTTCACGGAGAATGACAACAGAATAATCATTTCATTTTAACAGTGACGCACAGACGATTGACGAGCATTTAATGTAAAACTGGGCCAAGACGCAGACCATACTGACAGCATACTGACAGTGAAAGGATCACTAGCAGGCCTGCCAACTTTTCACCAAACTTTGGAGTGAGACATTGGTCGGTCCTGAGCTGGGGGGCTTTTTCATGGCGATAGTGTCTCGTAATCGTATAAAATTCTAAGCCAAAAACAAGTCTACGATCTACATGACTGACACATCAGGAGCTGCATATGGATCAGAGGGGGTTTGGCACCACCCCACATGGCCATCAGAACCTATTGAAAGTGTGGGAGGGCACTCTGAAGGGGGGTTTGGGGGTCCTCCCCCAAGAAATGTGTTATTTATAGCCCGGCCTACCACAACTACTAGATCCACTCATGCAGTGTTTTTAATTTAGTTTTAGCGCTTTGAGATGGAGCACCTTTTGAGAGAAATCATTATTATAGGGGCGACAGAGGTGCAGCTGGTAGAGCGGGTCGTCTCATGATCGGAAGGTCGGGGGTTCGAATCCCACCTCCTGAAAGTGCACACTGTCGTTGTGTCCTTGGGCAAGACACATTGCCCCCAGTGTCTGCGTACATCGGTGTGTGAATGAGAGTGTGATCCTTGCTGTAAAGCGCTTTGAGTGCCTAATGTAGGTGGAAAAGCGCTTTATAAGTTGAGACCATTTGCAATTTTCAGTTTTAGCCACGTTGGTGTAATGTACCATGACCTTTGACCTGGGAAAGTGGAATCTACCTTGTAACCTAGCAACAGGTCATATTCCAAAATGTGTCATGACACATTCCTTCCTGCTCCATATGGAATGCTGTGTCTGTTGCTATGGTGAGTCCAGGTCATTTCTGCCAAACTGTTGGTTTAGTTCACATTGCGACGCCGTCTTAGCAAACGCTCAGCACTTTCTCACAGTTTTGATCGACTTTTACAAACATTTTTGACATTAGCAAAATGGAAAACGCCCAAGACACTTCTGACAGTGTTACAGAAGGAGCTGAAGCGTTTCCTGAAAAAGACAAACTCAAACAAAAGATCCAGGAGCTGCATGACAGAGAGCGTCCGTGGAGAGAGGAGAGATCAGGCTCTGGCTGTCGTTCTTTCATGCCAGAGAACGACAGTGGTCAGAGACGCAATTTGAGAATGAAAGACGTTGGTGTGAAAGTCACAGTTACAAGACTTTGAAAGCGCCGCACGAGAGTCTGCAGTACGTGAGGAGCTTCTCTTAAACGTGTTAAAAGAGGATGAAAGGCATCTCATCATCGAAATTGAAAGAACATCAGAAATATGAATCCCTCAGACGACGACACAGGGTTCAGGAGCAGAAAACGTCCAGCAAACATCTGAGCCAGCGAACAGCGCCAACATGAGCGAAGGCCACAATAACCACGCTTTGCTCACATTTGGGGATTTTCCTCCAGAGCGAGAACGATTTCTGAACGATCCTTCAGTGACAGTTGTAGAAATGGTGCCACTAAGACCAAAGCATCAACAAATTAATATGTAAATAGGTCAAAATTACTTAAACTCAAAACTTTACTATAACTTCTACTATTAAGTCAAATGAAAACTGTGTCTTCTAAAATATGAAGATATTTTTCTCAGGGATAAACACACATCTCAGCTCCCGTTGGTTTCCTCTGCAGGCTGGAGCACTGAGGCACCAGGCGGCCGTCCCAGGAGGAGAGCGCCCCCTACAGGAGACCAGGGCCCAGACAACGTTGAGCTGAGGAAACAGCTTAATGCAGGTGCAAGGACGATGCTGCTCGAACGACAGCAGGCCACAGAGTGAGGACCTGCAGCTGCGTCTGGAAGCCTCTGACCCCGGGGTCCCGCACAGTGGGGTGGGAGGGGCCTCTGCGGGCGAGCGGACCCTACGAAAAGCTGATTAGTCGTCAGGGAGGTAAATTTGCTGCCATTGGTGTGACAGGGCCGGTGTTAGGACAGGTCGGTGGTTGTAGGACTTGAGGGCGGGGGGAGGATTAGGACAGGATGGTGGTCACAGGAGTAGGGGGAGGGGGGAGGTTTAGGACAGGACGGTGATTACAGGAGTAGGGGGGGGGGAGGATTAGGACAGGACGGTGGTTACAGGAGTGAGGGGGGGGGGGAGGTTTAGGACAGGACGGTGGTTACAGGAGTAGGGGGGGCGGTTCTCTCACATCAATGGCATAAAATTTGCTTTTACTGAGCTCAGTTTGGTAGAGATTTGATTGTCCAGGATAGGACGGCATGGGGTAAATTATCGAGGGGTAGGACATTGCGCGAGGGGTAGGACATTGCGCGGGGCATTAGTGAGGGGTAGGACATCGCGCGGGGCACTACCGAGGGGTAGGACATCGCGCGGCCTTTAGCGAGGGCTAGGACATCGCGAGAGAGGATAGGGCGTGACAGTATGGGGCGTGAGGATACTGTGTGTAACTGTGACTGGGCAGCGACATGATAGCTTTTCTGAGTTCAGCTCTGGGACAGATGAGTCACCAAACCCCCCCATGTGCAGGACCCGGGGCAGGGCTCCACGCAGCTGCAGTGGACCTCGTTCTGTGGCTGCTGTCGCGGGCAGCATCGCTTTGTACCTGCATTTAGGTTGTTTCTTCAACTCAACGTTGTCTGGGCCCTGGTCTCCTGTAGGGGGCGCTCTCCTCCTGAGACGCCACTTGTTGCCTCAGAGCTCAGGCCTGCAGAGCAAAATAAGGGGAACAGCTGGTGTGAGTTTAATCACTCCTTCCCTCTTAAACTCTGTACAGTTTGGGAAAGAGAGTAAGAATGTATGACAAATGTTTAGAGGTGATCAGGAACTGTCTGTTTTTGAAGTTACAAAGATGCTTTTACTCAAGTAAAGTGCTTGAACTTATAGTAAGTTATAGTAAAAGTTGTTCGGTCAAATGAAAACTGTGTCTTCTAAAATATGAATATATTCTTCTCAGGGATAAACACACATCTCAGCTCCCGTTGGTTTCCTCCGCAGGCCGGAGCACTGAGGCACCAGGCGGCCGTCCCAGGAGGAGAGCGCCCCCTACAGGAGACCAGGGCCCAGACAACGTTGAGCTGAGGAAACAGCTTAATGCAGGTGCAAGGACGATGCTGCTCGAACGACAGCGGGCCACAGAGCGAGGACCTGCAGCTGCGTCTGGAAGCCTCTGACCCCGGGGCACGGTGGGGTGGGAGGGGCCTCTGTGGCGAGCGGACCCTACGAAAAGCTGATTAGTCGTCAGAGAAGTGAATTTGCTGCCATTGGTGTGACAGGGCCGGTGTTAGGACAGGTCGGTGGTTGTAGGACTTGAGGGCGGGGGGAGGATTAGGACAGGACGGTGATTACAGGAGTGGGGGGGGGGGGGGGGAGGGGGGGGAGGATTAGGACAGGACGGTGGTTACAGGAGTAGGGGGGGGCGGTTCTCTCACATCAATGGCATAAAATTTGCTTTTACTGAGCTCAGTTTGGTAGAGATTTGATAGTCCAGGATGGGACGGCATGGGGTAAATTAGCGAGGGGTAGGACATCGCGCGGGGCATTAGTGAGGGGTAGGACATCGCGCGGGGCATTAGTGAGGGGTAGGACATCGCGCGGGGCACTACCGAGAGGTAGGACATTGCGCGAGGCATTTGTGAGAGGTAGGACATCGCGAGAGAGGATAGGCCGTTACATTATGGGGCGTGAGCGTACTGTGTGTAACCAGACTGGGCAGCGACAAGATAGCTTTTCTGAGTTCAGCTCTGGGACAGATGTGCCACCAACCCCCCCATGTGCAGGACCCGGGGCAGGGCTCCACGCAGCAGCAGTGGACCTCGTTCTGTGGCTGCTGTCGCGGGCAGCATCGCTTTGTACCTGCATTTAGGTTGTTTCTTCAGCTCAACGGTCTCGGCTCAAGTCTCCAGTGTTGGGACACTCTCCTCCTGGGACGGCCACGTGTTGCCTCAGAGCTCAGGCCTGCAGAGGGAAATAAGGGGAACAGCTGGTGTGAGTTTAATCACTCCTTCCCTCTTACCCAAACTGTACAGAGTTTAAGAACGTATGACAAATGTTTAGAGGTGATCAGGAACTGGGTCGTCTTCAGAAGTTTACCGTCATATTTTTGAAGTTACAAAGATGCTTTTACTCAAGTAATGACATAGCATAATGAATTCTTTGGGACTGAATTAAACTCCTAGGATCTAATCAACAAGATGGATGACTTCCATCCTCTCCAGACTGGCACTCCTTTGTTTCTCCTTTTGCCAGAAGCAAGACCCCCACTGGGATGGCAAGGAACCTCTAAAAGTAAAAACAGGAACTGATGTTAAAACTCTTTTAACATCTGCTGAAAAGCCACACTCCTCTGGATTCAGGATTGAAATGGGGGGAAGGTGGCCAGCCCTGACTGTGCTAAATCTCCAACATCTTGGCCTTGTGTTTGAGGTCAGACAAAGTCCCCCCACAGACAGTGGATTTCCATGCAAAGACTGTCCTATCACAAAGATGACACTCATGAAACAGGTCTGAAGCTGCTGGCCATGGACCCTCTGGACGAGACCAAAGACTCTTTACTGACAATGTGACAAATGTACATATTAACTGCCTCACTATGTGTGTCACACAAATGTTTAACTCTTTGTTGAATATGTATCAGTAATTGATGGAGTATTAATGTTGCCTTCAAAATTAGAGGTACGGCCTGATCTCGCTCTCTTATAAAACTTCTCTTTGTTGTGGTGACCATCCTCGTGGTCACGCTCGTCTACCCTCCATTTCAAACCTCGTATTTCTCATTTATTTTTCTTTAAAAATATGTACCTTTTTGAGCTCAGTATAATCGTGTACACTCCTTTTAAGTCGACAATTTACCATTTGGAGCAAATCCTGGTAAAAAAAAATTGCTTTACAAATTTAATTAATTAATTGTTTTATTTGGTCGGGAGAGTGCGTGTTAATTAACATACATGGGTCTCGTGCATGTAAACATGCCACACTGGATTGCAGCCTTGGGCTAATTCCATCCGTTTTTAGTGGTAGGGGAAACTGTTTTTTGATCACAATTGTTAAAAGCACTTTTTGCAACATAATGAAGCCCTGGACGGGCTCGACCAAGCGCCGGCCGCAGTAGATTTAAAGAGCAGCTCAGCGCGGCTCCACGAGAGTACCCGCGCTGGGCCTGAGCGAGTATACTGGAGAGCCTCTGGGGACCCACACAAGGAGAGAAGTGGTCAAACCAGGCGCACCTGGCTCCTCTCGGGCGCCACCAGGCTGACCACCACGGTGCCAAACCCGTCCTCCAAAACAAGTGCTGTCCACCTCCATGGCCTCCAGGTCAAAGATCGCCTCCATCCTGCGGTGTCTGTCGGCTTGGTGTTGAGCGCAGGCTACTCCAGCTCCGCCCAAAATGTCCCCTTTGACCTCGCCATCGCCATCCGTAACTCCGGCCAATGATTATCTCCCAACATGTTTCGTGTGGGTCTGATCTCAGTGGCCGCGTTACATCGGTTGATTTTCAACCGACCAATCAGCGAGCAGGGGAGGCGGGGCTTGTAGGTGTAGCATTTGATCGCTCTCTTCACTCACTCGGGCGCATTACATCGCCTACGTGAAATCAGATCCAATCGTCTCAAACTATAAAAGGAGTTCACCCCTCCCACCTGAAAATGGAGCTCAATTGTGAAGATCCAGACCCTCTGTATGAAATGAGTATGAGGTAAGACCAGGCTACCTTTGACCATTTTTATTACATTACTTTTAAAAACCCTTCGTAAATCTATCGATCAGGCCAAACCGTATTAAAGATAATTAGACCAATGTAACAAAGATACTCCATCCACTACTGTAATTGTCATTCACCCCATTTAAGACCTGTTATACATTAAACCTTAATAATGTTGATGCTTAAGTGTGTGTGTGACCTCAAATTTTGAATAAATATTCACATTTGCATTTAAAGTTTGGATTTCTACGTGTTATTGTGCTTTGATTTCATCAGTATAGTTAAAAGATTCAAGATTTCATTCCTTCAAATGTGTGTTAATAGATTTATATAAGACTTTCTTCCTGAATGTCCATATTACTCTGTCAAAGAACAGAGTTTGAGCGAGAGTGTTCTAGGGTTTGTTAGGATCTGGTTCTTTTGTATCACGCGAGAACAGTTATTTGGATATGGCCAAAGCAGACACTGGAGATATAAGTTGTCTCAAAGAAAAGGCTTTTACTGCCATTGTTCCAGTTACAAAGAAGTAAAACCAGCCGGTGACTTCAGAGAAAGAGAAGAAGTCCAGACCTTTTATCTCCTTTTATCACAGTCTTGCTCCTCTGTGCTGAGAGGGTGACTGTCTATCTGTTAGTCAGTTGTTTGAGTGGTTAAAGTACTTGCTAAACAGTTATATGACAGCCTTAGTACTAGTTTACCTTTGCACAGACACGAACTCAGATGAAACCTGTGGCATGGCTAGCCCAGTAGCTCCCCTCTTCCTTGTCTCTCTCCTTTCTGGGAGACTGGCCTGGACTTCGCCTGCTGTGTTACACAAGAAAATATTACCACGATGAAGCTTTTAGAGCAAATTAAAAACCCCACTCTAAGACAAGCTAGCTTTAGCACCGCATGGCTTACTTTACAAAAAAATATATCCATATATCTATACTATATGGGCAGGACATAGCTTAGGGGTGATATTGAACATATATTTTATTTGGCTTAAACACAAGTGAAAGATTGTTTCCTTACTTTAGCGCAATCCTCAGCGAAGAAACGTTCACTCCATTTGAAAACAAAACTGTTGAAATGTACCGTAGGACGGACTGATGTGGATCGCATTCGCCAGTTTTGTCCAGATTGATTGAACAACATTTCTTAAGCTGTTACAGTAAGAGTTATTATTAAAAATAAGTATTCACTCTCAAAATAGCTGAATATTATTTTATATTATTTTCTAGCACTATATGTGTGGCGCAGTAATATGCTTGTGGGGTTACAAGATCTGGTCTCTTTCTAAAACTTACCAAACTAAGTCAAGTTCATGTATTTAAATGTTACCCCAACACACCTCAAAGAGTTTTTCACCTTTGAACTTACTGACATAAGTTAAACATTTAAAACGATCATTGTCATGTGAAGACAAACTACACTCTTACGTTACAATAACAAAATGGGCATACGACTTTTAACAGTGTTGTATTACGTCAACAGGAGACTAATGGAACATTCACAACAATTAAAAGACAAGGCAACAACACATAGAACAGCGCCGTCATCGCACCAGCGCGGGCCAGATCACCTGTAAATAATTTAAACTGTTAACACCTAGCCTTACTGGTAGAATAGTGAAACTCTGCCCCAAACGTACCATCGAACGCAGGGCACAACACACGGGTGTGGGGCCATGACAGCGAGACGCACACCATCCCTGCCCATGGAGCATCTGGGGCTACATCGTGGAACCGTAACCACGCAGAGCTAGACCACAAAACCTGCAGTTAGGGCCAGTAAATAGATACATTAAATTCAAAAACCTAGAACAAACGCTACCTGTCCTTCGGAGGAGCGAGGAACGCACTGAAACCGGCGGGACCAGGAAGTGAGTGACGTCAGAGAACGAAGGAGTGAGTGCATTGCACTTACAGTATATACCCGCGGCGCCACCAGCTGGCAGGAGGAGGTGCAAGAGGCGCCATGCCACAAATGCAACTGAGCTACCACCAAAACAAAGGATTGGCACAACAAAAGGAGAGAGCGTTGACAATCAGGACACTCATTACAGAATGTTGTGGGTGTTTCATGAAGAAAAATAGCTCCGTGGTCCGCAAGTCCTGCGTTAGCCTTGCTTTAGTCCTGGTATAGACCTGATTTAGTCCCGGTTTTGCCTTGTCTGCTGCTCATAATTAGCCCATTGATGCACCGTGTGAAGGCTAATTTATTCTCCCATTTCGTACGTAAAAAGATCTATATGTTCAGAGCGTAATTACTGTCACTGCAATATTAAAAATTGCCTCAATCTGATACCACTTCATTTTGTTGAGTTGATCTGAGTTTAGGGATGGGCGATCTCATTTTTTCATCATAAATTAAATACATCTTGCTGATTCATAAAATTAGATACATCTTTAACAGCTCAAACAAAAACAAATGCTTTCATCAACTCCCAAACTAGGTACTGTTTGTGCCAAAGAAATAAAACTTGTAAACTTGAGATCGACCAAAGAAGAGATTGCGATTTTGATTAAATTTCGAATAATTGCCCAGCCCTAATTTTTACCATGAAAGAACCTAAAGTAGTGAATATTCTAGTTGGAAAGAAGTGTCATGATTTATGTAAAATGGCCAATCGTTTAAAGGCTGCTGGTTTTACTACCGGTATTGATCGCACTACCAAGAGGCAAAACACAAGAAGAGTCTGGGCTTGGAACCCTCCACCAGTGCCCCCTGGTCCGCATCGGTGGGAAAGACAGACCCAGGCCGGGTAAATCTGTCGCCTGCCGTCATCTGCCACAGCTCAGGGATGTAAAGCAGCTGAGCAAAACACCACAAAGCGGCCATTCAAGAGAACAAGCCCCGTAATAAGCATATTTATTGCTTTTTCCTGGTTTAGACTTGGGGGCAGAAGAACGCAGAAGGTCTTATCTTTCTGCCAACAAGGACACACCGACGGCGAAGCCCGATCGAGTGGCTCCTCCATCTGTGGCGCGTCCCTGTCACGCTTATTGAGTTAGAACTGCCCGTGTTATGAATGGTGTCTGACTGAAGGCGTCAGATCAATGCCGATGGAGTTAGTGAGGGTGACAGAGCGGAGAGATGCCTCAGATGAAACACGTATGTAAAAAGATTGGCTTTGAAATGATCAGGTTAGCTTTGATGGAACGTCATGGAGAGGAGCTTTGAAGAAGAGGCAGCAGAAAGTTTGGAAAATGATGGTTTGGCCACAACGTGACGAGAGGAAGTAGGTCTTAACAATATATATTTTCAAAGTGTATGATTCCATTGGTACAATTTTCTGACGATATCCAGCATTTAGGACCTCTGAGATCCAGAATATAAGCTCTCTGCTGAAATGTCTGCAAGTTAAACAATGGCTCCTAAATTCCGACAAAACTGAGGTGTCGGTGATTTCCCCTGATGACGTCATTCCAGGGATTCACCAGTATTTGGGCGACCTGAGCTCGTCCACTAAAGCAAGCCTTAGAAATCTTGGCCTGATCTTTTGACAAAGAACTGTCATGAGCGCATCACTCAGAACTGCTGACAAGGAAAGGACAACCAGCTGAGGACAATCTCTGAACTTAGAACAATTGTGTCCAAAGATGATTACCCACGCCTTTGTGTCTTCTCGTTTAGACTACTGTAACAGTTTATTTTCTGGTCTAAACAAAAAGGAGCTGTCTCGCACCAACAGACGGCCTCATATACAGTGCCGTGAAAAAGTATTTGCCCCCTTCCTGATTTCATATGTTTATATTTACCAGACTTGAATGTTCTGTTAATCAAGACATATTTTTATATCACACAAGGACATTCCCAGTGAAGACAAAATGCAGTTTGCCAAACATTATCACATTTATTATGGCAAAGACAAATCCAAGCCTCTCTGGGCCTGTGTGAATAAGTAAAGGCCTCCTGAACTTAATAACTGGTTGGGACGCCCTTGTCATGTCATGTGTGGAGGACAAATCTTTACACTATCCTCACTGTGAAGTCTGGTGCAGGAGAATCATGGTGTGGGGCTGTTCTGTTGCCTCAGGGCCTGGACAACGCGCCCATCATCAATGGAAAAATTAATTTGCAAGTTTATCAAGATATTTTGCAGAAACACCAGAGACATTCGCAGCAGTGTGGAATAAGTAAGTGAACCCCCATGTTAAATAGCTGGCTGACCCTTCTTATGCAGCAACAACTGCTTTTCTGTAGTTGTAGATTAGACGCTCAACGATCTGGATGAATCTTGGACCATTCCTCTTTACAAAACTGCTGCAGTTCAGTGAGATTCAGGCGGTGTACTTACTTATTCCGCGGTCTCCTATTTAGATGTTATGACCAATAAAAATATGATGAAATGTAAATGTTTGGGTGGTATTAGTTTAAGCCGTGATTTTGATGAAGATTATTTTATTTATTTCACCTTTTTCCCCATGTCAGTCCTTACATCAGGAACTGAAAGGAGGATTCGATCCTGTGAACGAAGGCTGTAACCGGTGTTTGGTTTGAGAGTGACGTGTGACTGTAAATAAGAGGGAAATAAACCAAGTAATGTTTTGTAAATGAACAAGTGCCAATGAATAAAACGTCTTGAGGAGAGAGACGGCCGACCTACATGGGAGTAAAGAAGACAGTGGTGAGTGAGAGATTTGAGATTGGAAATGAATCTAAGTGCTCCATGGTAAACTGGATCCAGCGACCGGAGCGATTTCGCAGATGCACGTCTGTAAATAATGTCCCCATAATCCAAGACTGGGAGAAAAGTTGCAGCAACAAGTTGTTTTTTGGCCCTAAAAGATAAACAAGATTTGATTCTAAAATAGAAACCAAGTCTAACTTTTAGCTTCTTGATCAGACTTTGAATATGAGGAGTGAAAGTAAGAGAACTGTCAATAATAAAACCGAGATATTTATACTGTGTTACATGTTCAATTATGTCGCCATTTAAAGTGGTCACAGGAGGCAACATTTGCATGTTTTTGGATTTTACATTTGAAAAGGTCATTACTTTTGTTTTTGTAGAATTTAAAACCAAACGAAGATCTAAAAAATTATTTTGGAGATTTGTAAAAGCCGACTGAAGTAGGGAAAGTGATTTTTGAAGAGTCGGTGCAGAGCACTATAACACAGTGTCATCTGCATAGAAGTGCAGTGCTGCATTGTTAATATTATGGTCTAGATTGTTAATGTAAATTATAAAAAGCAAAGGGCCCAGGACTGAGCCCTGTGGTACCCCCTGCTGGACAGTAAGTGGAACAGAGGACAAACCATCCATCTGCACACACTGAGTCCAGTTTGATAAGTAATTTGAAAACCAATTGACTGCTTGCACAGACAAGCCAATTGACAGAAGTTTGTGTTTTAATACTGAATGATCAACAGTGTCAAAAGCCTTGGACAGATCTACAAACAATGCAGCACAATGCAATTTTGCATTTAGTGACCAATTTAGGCAGAAATGTGAGATGTTCCAAATGCTGTGCTTATTTTTCTTTGCCACTGTATCTAAAATGTGATTCTCAAACGTCATGTAGAAAGCCTTGGGCGAGCGAGGTCCCCATTAAAATGTGTTGGGCTTTCCCCATAGAATGATGAAACTGTGAGTATTTGGTTAATGACATGTGAGCAAATGCTTTAAATTTGAGGGTTTCATGTCAGTTAAGTGTTAGAATATAATTACTAGAGAAAAATTAACTGCGATTAATAGCGATTAATCAAATTTCCTAAGTGTGATCAATCAATTGACAGCACAAATAAACTTGCTTACTTACTTACTTACTTACTTACTTACTTACTTACTTACTTACTTACTTACTTACTTACTTACTTACAGAGAGTTGATTCATTAAGTCAGTCCATAATTTAGATATCAATTCGAGATATATAAATGATCTTTATCATACATTGGAAAATTCCTTGACGACACAAACACTCTCCCTCCTGCAGACTTGTCTTTTACAACTGTCTCCGAGCCAGTCGACTTTCATTGAGGGTCTACATGCGAACATACACATGCTTAACTTATTATACACTTTGCAATAGTTCAAGAACATCCCACAGTAATGTTTGAAATAGCGCGTCCTGATAATTAGCTTAATGTCCAAACAAAAGTTTCAATGTTGCCAAGACATTCATTAGCCGTAAGAAAACAACTGCAGCTGTGCTTATGCGCGAACAAGTTGCAGACGTCGGCAGATTGGGATTTGTTTGGCATTTCCCCGACAATGGCGGCCAATCAAACTGAAACAGGCCAGACTGTATACAATTATTAATATTTGTTTAGTCAGGACATCGTGCCTCTATTTGCACTCACACACCGTTTTTATTGGAGAAACTGAATCCCTGGTTAAATGTGGGCTATAATTCGATCATGTTTAGGAGTTTTGTATTTAATCTTTATCTTTCTCCTTAGATTTTGTTGTGTCGGCGCTACAAACTCTTGGCATCTTGACTTTAATTCAAAACCACAATTTCAAAAGAGTTGGGTCTCCTGTATTATCTAATTTACATATAACTGTGCGCTTTAGTTTAGGTTTCATAATGTCAATAGAGATTTAAAGAGGGGGTGTTACGCAGAATTGACTTTTTGCAGCTTTTTCACTATTGTAAAAATGTTGTTCTCTCATCAAAACAGTTGCACAGCTTTGAGTAATCTTTGAACCCTCAGTGGCTGTTCGCAGCACCGAGGCGACAGCTCCCAAACATCTCTTTCCAAACCTCTCAATGTCTTGCTAGGCTTAATCTTTTCATTATGAATTAAAAACACTTGCCATAGCTTCACTAATGCAATACAAGCCACTATTTGAAACAGCTGCACAGTGAAGGGGAGCTACAGTTTTCTTTAAACCAGGAAGTGAAACTACTTGGTATTTTGTTTGAGATGTTTTAGGTCTATATTGTATTTTCTAACCAACAAAGTGTAGTGATAAAGTATATCGTGATAAAGAGTTTTGGCACATACTTCAAAAAGCATGATACCCGCTCTTTAATGGGCCAGTGCCATCCGTAAACTCCGGTCAATTATCATTTCCCTACATGTGCGTCTGGGTCTGATCTCAGTGGCTGCGTTACATTGGTTGAATTTCAACCTACCATTCAGCGAGCGGGGGAGGCGGGGCTTGTAGGTGACGTCAAGCATTTGCTGGTTGCAGTTTGGTAATGGCGGCGGATACGAAAGTAATGGAAGCTCTTCAATACGTTCTGGCTCGGCTCCCAAATATCCAGAAATTAAAATTGAAGCCTTGGAATGTGCAAGGAATGTCCCCAAGAGTTATGATAGAGTTATGATAGAGCTATGATAGAGTTATGATAGAGTTATGATAGTTATGATAGAGCTATGATAGAGCTATGATAGAGTTATGATAGAGTTATGATAGAGTTATGATAGAGTTATGATGGAGTTATGATGGAGTTATGATAGAGTTATGATGGAGTTATGATGGAGTTATGATAGAGTTATGATAGAGTTATGATAGAGCTATGATGGAGTTATGATAGAGCTATGATAGAGCTATGATAGAGTTATGATAGAGCTATGATAGAGCTATGATAGAGTTATGATAGAGCTATGATAGAGGTATGATAGATTTATGATAGAGCTATGATAGAGTTATGATAGAGTTATGATAGAGCTGTGATAGAGTTATGATAGAGTTATGATAGAGTTATGATAGAGCTATGATAGAGGTATGATAGAGCTATGATAGAGCTATGATAGAATTATGATAGAGTTATGATAGAGCTATGATAGAGTTATGATAGAGTTATGATAGAGTTATGATAGAGTTATGATAGAGCTATGATAGAGGTATGATAGAGTTATGATAGAGTTATGATAGAGCTATGATAGAGGTATGATAGAGTTATGATAGAGTTATGATAGAGCTATGATAGAGTTATGATAGAGTTATGATAGAGCTATGATAGAGTTATGATAGAGCTATGATAGAGCTATGATAGAGCTATGATAGAGTTATGATAGAGTTATGATAGAGTTATGATAGAGCTATGATAGAGCTATGATGGAGTTATGATAGAGCTATGATAGAGCTATGATAGAGGTATGATAGAGTTATGATAGAGTTATGATAGAGCTATGATAGAGTTATGATAGAGTTATGATGGAGTTATGATAGAGTTATGATAGAGTTATGATAGAGCTATGATAGAGCTATGATAGAGCTATGATAGAGTTATGATAGAGTTATGATAGAGCTATGATAGAGCTATGATAGAGTTATGATAGAGCTATGATAGAGTTATGATGGAGTTATGATGGAGTTATGATAGAGTTATGATAGAGTTATGATAGAGCTATGATAGAGTTATGATAGAGCTATGATAGAGCTATGATAGAGGTATGATAGAGTTATGATAGAGTTATGATAGAGCTATGATGGAGTTATGATAGAGCTATGATAGAGCTATGATAGAGGTATGATAGAGTTATGATAGAGTTATGATAGAGCTATGATAGAGGTATGATAGAGGTATGATAGAGTTATGATAGAGCTATGATAGAGGTATGATAGAGTTATGATAGAGTTATGATAGAGCTATGATAGAGTTATGATAGAGTTATGATAGAGTTATGATAGAGTTATGATAGAGCTATGATGGAGTTATGATAGAGCTATGATAGAGCTATGATAGAGGTATGATAGAGTTATGATAGAGTTATGATAGAGTTATGATAGAGCTATGATAGAGTTATGATAGAGTTATGATGGAGTTATGATGGAGTTATGATGGAGTTATGATAGAGCTATGATAGAGCTATGATAGAGCTATGATAGAGTTATGATAGAGTTATGATAGAGCTCCAATCATCCAAATCAGATCCAATCGTTTCAAAGGAGTTCACCCCTCCCACCTGATAACGGACCTCAATTGTAAAGGTCCAGACCCTTGTACGAAACACAATGAGTACGAGGGTCTGGTAAAACCAGGCAAGGCCGGTGCTTACCATTTCATTGAAAAGTCAAAGTTATACTTTTGGACAACTTAACCTTGGCATTTCATGCTTTCTAACCGAAAAGAATACAGAAGCAGGTAAAAGAAAAATCAATCTGGAGTTCTGATCATACAAACTCATCCGCTGCTGGGTCAGGCAGGTGTGCCATTCACGAAGAACACTTACAAATGTTACCTTTTGTATTTTTGGGTTAGGCAAATATTGTCAAATCCAAGCATGTAAAGTGTGGAGTCTATAGGAGCTACTAAAGTGGAGATGATGCTTAAAGAGTGAAAGGAAAAACCTCATTCTGACATGACCTAGAGTTTTCTAACGTCTACTGCGTGAGTATAAATCTACTAATGAAACACGCGTATTCATTTTTCACATATTACTCTACCTCACCCCGGCGCTCGTCGCTGTAACTCGTGTGCCTGACCCCCATTTGTGCGACGCCACCCACAAGGACGGCCATAATGAAAGCAGCCCACTACGCCGCAACTCTGATTTGTGGAAAGTTACAGCTCAATAAAAGAGTCAGCCGAGTATTCTTCCGCGTATATCCGCAGCTCTCAGGACGGGCCGGCGTGACAGATACGGTCTATATGGGGGGGGGGTACAATGGGCTGTCTATGGAACGTGACCAGTGTGGTAATGCGCCGTGAGCCCGGAAACTGCAAAGGGCAACAGTCACACTACAGTAGAGAGATGGGGGAAATGGTTAGTGAAAAATGCATTCATGTTTTGAAGTGTTATGAGAGTATCATGAACGCTGCATTTTACATGATCATGCTTCAATCTGCTTTACTCGATTTCTCCCATTCTCAAGCAGCAATACAACTTTATGTGGGAGGCACTATCGCTGTAGAAAGTTATCTGAAAAGAATAGCTAAAGGGTTTACAGCATTTGCCCTTGATTTGAGTAGGCAAGTAAAAAAGAAAAGCTGCCATTGTTTTTGCACGGCACATTAAAACAAAAAGAAATATAATGAATCTCAATTTACTTGAAATAAGTTTAAGTTTAAGTACAAGTTTTTCCACTTTACCTTGTCAAGTCAATACATTTTAGTTCTTTTAACTTCAGACATATACATCTGACATGGGCTCTTGAGACTCGAGTCGGACTTAAAGGAATAGGCCACCGTTTTTACATACTGAGATATGTTCTTACCTTAGCTTTGACGAGTTCTTTAGGACCTGTCTGATCTTTACCCGTTCCTTCAATCACGTAAACACAGCGCAGACGGCGTTAGCATTTAGCCTCTCCCTCTCTCCACTATAGCTCCAAAACAGGTCAAGATAGAAGCTACCAAGCTCTTCCACGTTTTCCCTATTTAAATATGGTTACTATATTGTAAGGCGTAATAATACCAGGAGTAGTTCGAAATCCGCACAGTAATCAGTGGCTTCCTGCTTTGAGAGGGTGCAGTCGTGTCTCTGCTTGCTTATGCTGCTTGCCTCTTTATTCGCTTTTTTAATCACTCTTTTTTGGCACATGTCACACGGATATGATTTTATTCTCTTCTTCTAAGTGAGCCAAGACTTTTTTAATCATTTTTAATCATTTTATGCCCTTTTTTTTTACAACTCATCTGGACCAGCGACGACAGTCTTATCAACATGGCTGCGGGAGTAACGCAAACATCTTCTTGTGAAAGCTGTCGGATTTATCAACAAGAAATTATTTTGCTGCGGGACAAAATTCTCGCCTTTGAGATGGATAAAGGACTTAATGACACGCTCCCTATGGAACACGGTAAGAAGACTGGAAAAACTGATACTTGCAACCTAAAGCTAGACGATACCGTAACGTTCCCGAAACTAAACAGACAACTTGGTGCTCGGCCAAAGCAAAGAAAACGTGCTAGCAAAAATAAACCTGGAATAAAGTTAACAAACAGATTTTCACCTCTCTCAGAAGATGAGCATAACAAACGGAGAAAATCAGAGAGAAACAGAGGAAAAGAAGTCGAAACAAAGCTCGAGAGGAAAAGTGTGGCAAGTGTCAAGGCCAGAGATATCCTGGTGCTTGGAGACGGAGCCATATCTAATATAAACAATGACAGGATTACTACAAGCAGTTATCCCAGCGCCACAGTTTCTGACATCATAGATGTTCTAAACAAGGAAATCACAAATAACCCTGGGATTGATAAACTTATCATACATGTTGGTGCTGTGGACACAAGAGACGAAGAGTCTGAAGCCCTGAAAGAAAAGTTCAATAAACTTTTTGAGAGACTTGATTGTCTGGATAAAGAGGCAATACAAATGTTCATCAGTGGACCCATCCCAAACATCGATGGGAGAATAAACAAATTCTCCCGGCTGTTTCAGTTGAACACATGGCTGTCCAACGTCTGTGAGCCGAGAGGACTGTATTTCATAGAGAACTTTAATCTGTTCTGGCAACGTGATGACCTGTTTAGAGGAAATGGGCCTCACTTGAGCAGAGGTGGAGTGAGACGACTGACGGAAAATCTCCTCCACGCTCTGCAAAATCAGTGGAGGCCTGAGCCTGAGCTACAAGAGAGAGCCGAGAGGAGCATGAGAAGAGCTCCTGGCTCAGCAGCAAAGGCCTCAACTGCACCACCAATAAATGATACAGTCACAGCTGCGTCATCTGCATCTGCCGTAAAGGACTCAGCTGCAGTAAAGGTTTCAGCCATAGCAGCACCACCTGCACCTATGGAATCAGCCACAGTTAAGGATTCAGCCACAGCAGCACCATCTGCACCGGTGGACTCAGCTGCAGTTAAGGATTTAGCTGCACCAGCACCACCCGCATCTCCAGAAAGCGTTTCAACAATAGCAGCATCACCACCTGCATCTCCGGGGAAAAGCTCAGCTTCAGCACCACCTGCACCTTTATTAAATGATTCAGCCGAAGGAGCACTTTCACCTACTCCACCACAGGCCTTGAGCCCGACTACTACATCTACACCCTCCAGAGACTTTTCCCCAAAGAAGCATCCACAAACCAAGGTCTCCCCAGCTCGGCCCCCACCACCGGCGCCCACAGCTGTTATCTCCAGCAGCTTCACTGCTGCTGTCTAGGACATTAGGGGCCTCTGCGTTGCTACCATGCATAGCAAACTCAAAACCAACCAGAGGTCCATAGAGGGAGTGTGTTCTTACAAGACAATTAGTACCGTCAAACAACATAGATTAGATAAGAGAGGGACAGTCAGACCGTCCAATCAAAGAAATCTAATCCATGTCCCCTGCAAAAAGATTCCATCCACTCAAACACAGATAAATCTCAAACATGCTGTACTCAATGTCAGATCGCTAAAAAACAAGTCCTTTTTAATAAATAGTTTTATTTCCTCTTATAATCTAGATTTTATGTTTTTAACTGAAACATGGCTAGACAAAAACACTGGTAATGCAGTTTTGATTGAGTGTAGTCCATCTCACTTCAATTTTGTGTCTGAAACACGCCAAAACCAGAGGGGTGGGGGTGTTTGTGCCATATTCAGGGACAATTTACTCCTGCAAAAATTGTCATTTGGGGTTTTTCCAACGTTTGAGTACGTGTCATTCAAAATGGAGATAAAACAATCTTCCATACTTTATATGACTATTTACAAACCACCACAGAACTGTTTTATTGAAGATTTTACTCAATTACTGTCATTTATATGCATTGATTTCGATTGTTTAGTAATTTCAGGTGATTTTAATGTGCATGTGGATGTGACCAACGACAGGCATGCAATAGAACTCGGTGCTGTCCTTGAAATGTTTGGTTTAACTCAGCACGTGAGTGAGGCAACTCACAACAAAGGCCACACTCTAGATCTAGTTATTACAAAAGGTGTTAATATATCAAATGTGAATGTTGTTGATGTTGCTTTGTCTGATCATTTTTGTGTCTTCTTTGACCTGTGTGTTACACCTAAACTAGTGGTCGGGCCTGGAGTTATTCAAAGAAGACACATAAATGATACAACAGGGACACAGTTTATGGAGATGATCAGATTTGAAAATGCCCCATGTTCTAATGTTGATAATCTGTTGGACTCTTACACATCAAGGGTCTTAAATGTTTTGGATACTATTGCTCCTGTCAAGGTTAAAATGGTTAACAATAGGCAAAAGGCACCTTGGAGAAGTGAAGTTTCGGTCAGGACACAGAAGAGGGAGTGCCGAAAAGCCGAACGGAAATGGCGCAAGTCAAAGCTCCAGGTTCATTTTGAGGTTTACAAAGAAGTGCTTTGTGTGTTCAACCAGATTTTGCGTGGAGCAAGGGAGAAGTACTTCTCTACAATCATCTCAAACTGCAGAAACAATTCTCGCGTTCTGTTTTCCACAGTAAACAGATTAACTAACCCTCCAGTTTCACTGCCCCTAGAACTAATCTCTACATCTAAGTGTAATGAGTTTGCAATATTTTTCTATGACAAAGTCCAAAGCATTAAAAATGCCATAATCTCCACAACACAAATAGAAACTCTGCCACCAGATAAACACCTTGAGCTGACACATTTCACACCTGTTACTGACAAAACAATCGAAGAGGTTATCTCCGGTCTGAGTTCATGTACATGCTGCCTTGATGAATTACCCACTAAATTTCTGAAGTCTGTGCTGACCAGCTTGTTACCACAACTTGCTCAGTTAGTTAACATCTCACTCGAGACTGGAGCATTTCCAAAGGCCTTGAAAACTGCAGTCATCAAGCCTCTTCTAAAGAAGAGCAGCCTTGATGCCAAGGTAATGAACAACTACCGGCCCATATCAAACCTGCCATTCTTAGGAAAAGTCCTAGAGAAAGTAGTATATCAGCAGCTCACTTACTTTCTCCTGTCTAAAAATGTGTTTGATACTTTCCAGTCAGGATTTAGACCCCACCACAGCACTGAGACAGCTCTGATCAAGGTGACAAATGATATCCGTATGAACACCAACGCAGGTATGGTCTCAGTTTTAGTTCTGCTGGACCTGAGCGCTGCCTTTGACACAGTGGACCACGGGATCTTACTTCACAGGTTAGAAAACTGGGTGGGAATCTCTGGCACTGCTCTAAACTGGTTTAAGTCCTATCTCGAGGACAGGACATACTTTGTTGAAATTGGCAACTGTGTCTCAGACAAAATTGCCATGACCTGTGGAGTCCCCCAGGGGTCAATCTTGGGACCCCTCTTATTCAACTTGTACATGCTTCCATTGGGTCAGCTAATAAACAGCAACAACGTGTCGTACCACAACTATGCAGATGACACTCAAATCTACGTGTCACTGACGGCTGGTGAACATGGGCCTGTAGATACACTCTGTCACTGCATCCAACAGATCAGTTTGTGGATGCAAAACAACTTTCTCCAACTAAACTCAGACAAAACTGAGATCATTGTTTTTGGCCCACAGGCACAAAGACAAAGTGTTATCAGTCACCTTGAGTCTCTCTCTCTAAAACCAAAAAATCAGGTTAGAAATCTAGGAGTAATCATGGACTCAGACCTGAACTTAAACAGCCACATCAAAGCAATAACATCAGCAGCTTTTTACCATCTGAAAAACATTGCTAAGATCAGAGGAATAGTGTCAAAACCAGACTTAGAGAGACTTATCCATGCATTTGTCTCCAGCAGGTTAGACTACTGTAACGGCCTACTCACTGGCCTCTCTAAACGAGCTATCAGACAGCTACAGTACATCCAGAACGCTGCTGCTCGAGTCCTGACAAGAACCAGGAAATACGACCATATTAGTCCAGTGCTCCGGTCTCTGCACTGGCTTCCTGTCACTCAGAGAATAGACTTTAAAACAGCTCTGCTTGTGTACAAGTCATTTCATGGTTTAGCTCCAAAGTACATCTCTGACATGTTACAGCCGTATGAACCATCTCGGGCCCTGAGAACTTCAGGGAGGGGCCTCCTGGTGGTTCCCAGAGTCAATAATAAACACGGTGAGGCTGCGTTTCAGTTTCATGCAGCTAAAATCTGGAACAGTCTTCATGAGGACGTGAGACAGGCCTCAACTCTGACAATGTTCAAATCCAGGATGAAAACAGTTCTGTTTGCCCGTGCATATGACTGAAAGTATTTTATCTGCACTCTTGCCTTTTACTGTAATTGATTAATTTTATATTGATGTCCAGAGGAGAAGGAGCGACAAAAACAGAGGTTAGGTAACTTACTTTTGAACGAGCAAGAAAAATAGTGCTCAAGACAGAGCGAAATAGTGCTCAAGACAGAGCGAAATAGTGCTCAAGACAGAGCGAGTCAAAACAAGACTTAAAAATGGTGCTCAAGACAGAGCGAGTCACAACAAGAATTAAAAATAGAGCTCAAGACAGAGCGAAATAGTGCTCAAGACAGAGCGAGTCCAAACACGACTTAAAATAGTGCTCAAGACAGAGCGAAATAGTGCTCAAGACAGAGCGAGTCAAAACAAGACTTAAAAATAGTGCTCAAGACAGAGCGAAATAGTGCTCAAGACAGAGCGAGTCAAAACAAGACTTAAAAATAGTGCTCAAGACAGAGCGAAATAGTGCTCAAGACAGAGCGAGTCAAAACAAGACTTAAAAATAGTGCTCAAGACAGAGCGAATCAAAACAAGACTTAAAAATGCATATAACTGAAAGTATTTTATCTACACTCTTGCCTCTTACTGTAATTGATTAATTCTATGTTGATGTTTTATTGATTGTATTTGTTTTATGCAACTGTGAAGCACTTTGAATTGCCTTGTGTATGAATTGTGCTCTACAAATAAACTTGCCTTGCCTTGCCTTGCCTAATCTTCACTTTCCTGTGCGGATGCCAAACTACTCCTGGTATTACTACGCCTTACATTACAGTTCCCCCTTTTATCCGCTTAGAAAATTCACATTGTTTAATTTTGTGTAATTATACTTTGTAGTGTAACACTTCACGTAACCATATTTAAATAGGGAAAACGTGGAAGAGCTTGGTAGCTTCTATCTTGACCTGTTTTGGAGCTATAGAGGAGAGAGGGAGAGGATAAATGCTAACGCCGTCTGTGCTGTGTTTACGTGACTGAAGGCACGGGGGAAGATCAGACAGGTCCTAAAGAACTCGTCAAAGCTAAGGTAAGACCATATCTCAGTATGTAAAAATGGTGGCCTATTCCTTTAAGTCGCTAGTTTTAAGAGCCATCCATCCAATTTCTTCCGTTTTATCCAGGGCTGGTTTGCGGAAGCAGCAGTCTGAGAGATGCCCAGACTTCCCTGTCCATGCAGACTTCCTCCAGCTGTTCTGGGGGGACCCTGAGACGAGGCGATCAGGCCAGCTCAGAGACATCGTCCCTCCAGTGTGTCCTGGGCTCTCCGGGAGGCCTCCTTCCAATAGGACATGCCCGGAACACCTCCTGAGGGAGGCGGCCAGGAGGCCTCTGGAACAGATGCTCGAGCCACCTCAGCTGGCTCCTTTTGACGTGAAGGAGCAGCAGCTCCAGTCTGAGCTCCTCCTAGGCGACTGTAACTGTGCGCCCAGCCACCCTTTGAAGGAAACTCATTCCGGCCGCTTGAACGTAGACCAACCGCTAAATTGAGAGCTTTTAAGAGCCTAAGCCTAGGGGAAACTAAGCACCACATCGCAAATGAAGGAAGACAGCGGAGTTTGAGTTGCTGCGTAAGTTGTAAGCTACTACTCAAAATACGCATTTCAATAAATATTATGACTAGTGATCCAATCGTTACCAAGACAAGGCTGGCATCTTTATTTGGGGAATACTTTGTCAGGCAAAGGCCGAAAGCTGGCAGTGGATACAGCAGAGTCCTGTCATGTAGCTAATGACTGAAGATGCTAGGAATCTCATACTCACAGTCGGAAACCTGCCTCTTCAAGCTAAGGCTGGTTTTTAGCCATTGCTCCTCTTCTTTGAGAGTGTTCCGATATCACCACAGTGGATGGTGTAACAGTTTCGTTTTTTACCGCGTGATACAGGGCACTTCAGTAACGCCGTGATAACTAATGATGCTACTGAACTGAGAAATGTAGTGGTGTGGAGGGAATAGTTGAATGAATGAAAACAAATACTTTTATTGTACGATTGTTTATGGGACTTGACTTGCACCTCTGAAAGATATATTTTATACAGCAATATGCAACAGAAAATAGATGACATTCCTCACTATATTTACTTCTGTTTATTGCTCCGCTGAGAGGGGCCAGTCTCGAGGCTCCTTACACTTCCCTCTGTATATTGTTTCTGCGATGTAGACGTAGACTATAAAATGCGAAGCTCTAGCCATGTAGATCTCCCAGGATTTTATAACAATTAGGGCTTTGTCTTTATACTTGTAGCCCGTGCTGTGCGTCTTGGCTGTGAATTGATCTGAAATCTGAAATCTAATCTATAATGTAATCTTGTCCTGTCGGCTGTGACGCAGATCTCGTAGCTGAGGGTAAGTTTTTTACTCTTGCTACAGTCTTGCAAAAGCAGTAAGCTCAATAATCAGAACAAATCATCATCTGTTATTCCAAATGAGATTTATTCACTGCCACAACTGTCCCAACTGTCCACTATTTATTTTTAGACAAGCTTGAGAATACAAAGTACACACTCTATATGTTAAAACATGGCTTTTGCATAGGCACCTCTGTATCTATTATTTATAAAATCCTGAATTCCGAGCTGTCGAGAAGTACCATTCCTTATTCTATCTGTCTGCCATTCCCCGTAAGACGTATGTAGGTCAGAATCACTCTGCCTGTTCAAGCTCCGGATCGAAACTGTCTTTCTGAGTGTTCTCGCCATTCATGTATGGAAACGCACAGCATTAGGCAAGGCAAGTTTATTTGCAGAGCACAATTCATGCACAAGGCAATTCAAAGTGCTTCACAGTTGCATAAAATTACAAGGAAGCCGATCAAATCAATCATAAAACATCAACATAAAAATGAATTAAAGGGGGGGTATTATGCAAAATCGACTTTTTCAAGCTTTACATCATGTTATTATGTCATTCCCTCATTAAAAACATGCCTGAAGTGTTGCCTTGGAACATTCACGTATTTTTGAGTAATCTGTAAAAACTCTGATGGCGGCCATTTTAGGGATAGGTTTGCCTGAGTCCTCCTAGGAACGCCCCCACCTCCTGGAGACGCCTCCGAGCTTTCGTCACCAGCCGAGTAACCAACCACTGCTCCTCAGCAGAACCCCCTCCCCACTGATGCCACAGACAGCGTGTGGAGGGGGCGTGTCGGAAAGAGTCAGAGGTTCTTAAAGAGACAGAGGCCTATTTCAAGACATTCACTACAGCCATTTTGAAAGAGACATTCTATACAAGGCAGTTATTCTAATTTATTGCATTTACAGACCAACAGGTTTTGTCATCATTGTAGTGTGATATAGACTGGTGCTATGTGACTGAAAAAAAGCATAATACCCCCTCTTTAATGAAGAAGATGAAATATTTTCAGTGTTATGTGCACGGGTAAAAAAGAACAGTTTTCATCCTGGATTTGAACATTGTCAGAGTTGAGGCCTATCTCACATCCTCATGAAGACTGTTCCAGATTTTAGCTTTAGCCTCACTGACTAGTCCTGACTCTGGGAACCACCAGGAGACCCCCTCAGGGCCTGAGATGGTTCATTTGGCTTGTCACATGTCAGAGATGTACTTTGGTGCTAAACCATGAAACGACTTGTACACAATAAGGAGCTGTTTTAAATTCTATTCTCTGAGTGACAGGAAGCCAGTGGAGAGACCGGAGCACTGGACTAATATGGTCGTATTTCCTGGTTCTTGTCAGGACTTGAGCCGCAGCGTCCTGGATGTACAGATTTTTCCAGACTATAAATCGCTCCAGAGTATAAGACGCACTAGCCAAAAATTGCCTAACGTAGGCGTACGGTATGCTAATGTAACACATTGATGGCTAGCTACATGAAGCATAAACAACTAAATAGGTGTCTGGTTTGTTAACGTCACATAAACAGCTCAGATAGCGATAGCATAAAGAACATACCAAACTCTCCATCTCACTCCAAATCACAAAATCCATTGAAATCTTCATCCCCGGTGTCACTTCTGAACAATCGCCTTGGCAACTACCTGATCACGGAGGCGTAACTGCACCATTGACAAGCCTCTCCCGGTAGCACATTTCACTTATACGTCGCTCCGGGGTATAAAACGCACCCCAACCCAAACTATGAAAGAAAGTGCAACGTATAGTCCAGAAAACATGGTATTGCAGCTGTCGAACAGTGAGCAGGCCGTTACAGTAGTCTAACCTGCTGGAGACAAATGCACGCATAAGTCTCTCGAAGTGTCTGTGGGCCAAAAGCAATGATCTCGGTTTTGTCTGAGTTTAGTTGGAGAAAGTTGTTTTGTACCTACTGCCCACTTAGCCATCATGGGTGCTCGAGCTTTTAGCCGCTCAGCCCCAAACCTCTGAACTCTATCAAATGACCTCTCTTCCACTTTTTAGATCTCACCTCAAAACCATCCATCCATCCATCCATCCATCCATCCATCCATTTTCTTCCACTTGTCCGTTGCTGGGTCGTTGGGGCAACTGTTTGGAGCCGCCCAAATCACATTGCACCAGCCCCTTATGGCTCCTCCTGCAGGTGGTGGGTCCACAGAAGGACGGCCTCACGATTTAAACGGGCCTGCTCTTCGTCTGACCTGTCAACTAGTACCTGTTTGCCATAGGAGACCCTACCAGGGGTATGAAGCCCCTGACAACAGAGCTCCCAGGATCCTTCGGGTGCTCAAACCCGTCCACCACGTTAAGGCAGCGGTTCCAGGAGGAACTTAGCTACTCACTTTGATGTGTTTTTACTATGTCCTGTTATGATGTTATTATGACTTTATCACTGTAGCTCATGTAAGGTGTTTTGAAAGGCGCTGACAAATAAAATGTATTATTATCATCCACAAACTGATCTGTTGGATGCAGTGGCAGAAGCTCATGCCGTCAGTGACACGTAGATCTGCATAGTTATGGTCAGACACATTATTGCTGTTTATTAGCTGACCCAATGGAAGCATGTGCAAGTTGAATAGGACCGGTCCCAAGATTGACCCTTGGGGGACTCCACAGGCCATGGCAAATTTTGTCTGAGACACAGTTGCCAATTTCAACAAAGTACGTCCTGTCCTCGAAATAGGACTTGAACCAGTTTAGAGCAGTACCAGAGATTCCCACCCAGTTTTCAAACCTGTGAAGTAAGATCCCATGGTCCACTGTGTCAAAGGCAGGCTACATTTTAGCGTTACTACTTTTTACCATTGCTGATTAGTGCACCTTGTGGCCGCACTTTAACGAATCCTGGCAATTTTCTATTTCCTCTTCCTATCTCTGAATTTTTTACAACCTCCTTTATCAGCGGAGGACAAGCTTTTTTTTCTTTCTGATGGTGGTAAAATTTCCCCTTTAATGTTGTCTTTCTCATCTGCACGTGTTAGAAGTGACATTTAAAAACTCATCTGCCAAAATGGCTTCCTCTTTCTTCCTGGTCCCGGCAGAACAAAAACAGTGACACAGACTAATCAGGCGCTCAAGACTCAAATGTCAAATGTGGAGAAAAGTGCAACAGAACTTTATTAGGAGGAAGAATACAGTCTCACGAGCAACCGCAATCCTCAAAATACTGCTGATAGAGTGAAGCCATTGTTTTCATGTTTATAATGGTTTAAAATACAACGCTGCGTGGCTCTAATGACGGTGATTAACTCCAGGTTCAGCCCAGTTCATAGCCCCAATGTTGTAGAAAGTGAGGTTTGGGATCAGCTCATGCTAATCAACATTATGGAGCCAATATCTATGGTAATGCTGGACAGTCAATGCTATTATGATGGGTAAGAGGCTGATTTTCATGGATTTATAGATGGCAACCAACATTCTGAGTCATATATATTTGTGCGTAATAGGCTTTTTAATTTCAGAAAAAACATGTAAGCAATCAATTACAGATACCTTGTTTATCCAGAAATTAGTTGTAAATACTACTTATTAATGGAAAGTAAAGCACTAATGTATTACTGTTCAAACTTTTTAATGCCACCTCATATAAATATTAGCAAATGTGCACTGTGCTAACAAACTAAAAAGTGGGATGTGCATAAGTATCTAACCACCCTTTCCTTTTAGTGCAAACAATTGCCTTCAGAAGTTGCCTGATGATTTCTGAATGATCACATGTTGACCTAATGACTAACTAGAGTCTACCTGTGTGTAATCTAACATCAGTTCAAATACAGCTGCTCTGTGATGGACTCAGAGGTCTGTTAAGAGACTATTGTGGAGCAGAAGCATCATGAAGTCCAAGAACACACCAGACAGGTCCGGGATAAAGTTACTGCGACGTATACAGCTGGGTTAGGTTATAAAAAGATTTCCAAAGCTTTGAACATCTCTCAAAGTACAGTTAAATAAACCATCCAGGAATGGAAAGAGTTTGGCATCACTGCAAACCTACCAAGACCCGGCCGTCCTCCTAAACTTACTGACCGAACAAGAACAGCACTGACCAGAGCTGTTACCAAGAAGCCTATGATGACCCTGGATGAACTGCAGAGAGCTACAGCTCAGGTGGGGGAAACTGTCCACAGAACAACTATTAGTCATACACTGCACAAATATGGCCTCTATTGCAGAGTGATGCACATTTTCTGTTTGCCACATGGAGGCCACATGTGGCTTCTAGCAGCAAACAGGACTTTCTTTTAAAAATGGCTTGTTATCGCCACTCTTCCATAAAGGCCAGATGTGTGCAGTGTACGACTAATAGTTGTTCTGTGTACAAATAATGACAGAGAAAAGTCTAAAACATATTCAGTTGCGGTTTTGGCTTAAATTGACACCAAAAAAAGGTTGCCAGTTTTGTTCAATTCTGTTTGATAAAATGTTTGCAAATCTTACAAAATGAAATATGCACCATTTTTACTGCGTTTGTGGCATTAAAATATCGTATTTGGGCATTAAAAATGTTAACAATATAGTAAACTTGCAGGGCAGTTGTTGGCGTGCACAGCTTTGCTCCCTGAAAGATGGGTCTGTGGTGCTTACATACCCCTCATCCTTGTGAAGAATTGTTTTTTTAGAAAGATGTTGAATGAGCTTCGACCACAACGAACAACAACAAAAAGCTGTGTACTCCCTCTTTCACTGTTTGCAAACCGAAAAACCAGCTGTCGGGCCTTTAAACTTGAACATTGCAGGAGTATTACGTTCATTGTTAGTACCGTGAGTACTCAACTATGACTCCCTAAATTGCGTGCATTTCTTTTGCCCCGCACAAAGAGCCTGCTGATGAAACTGTGTGTGTGTGATGACAGATTGATGACCCGGGCCCCTCCATCTGAAGCCACCACTCGCCGCGTTGGTCCAACACAAACTCATGTGGCCCACTTTCTGTTTATTCACATGCTTTTACAGTCATCGAGTGGGAACACACAGTACTGCGGTCATGGGGCTGATAAGCAATTTTTTTTTTTTAATCAAGTGTTAACTAACTGGTCCGTAACTCACTAAGCAAGATTGAAAATGAACTGACAGCAAAGCAGAGGAAACCGGGATCAGAGGTAATTTCTGCAAATGCCTGATGGCCATGATTGAAATAGTAAAACTTTATGGTCTACTATGCACAATGACGACAGAAATGTGCATGTGGCTTGCTTACATATTCACAAGTACATTTGCCCAGCAAATATAATAAAAGACACAATTAAATATTTAAAGTGAATTTTACAATCAGTTCACTGCAAACTCAACAGCGACAGAACCACCATCAAGAGAGAAGGAATGGAACAGACCGGGCAACATTAGGGGTTAGGTTAGGTTAGGTTAGGTTAATTTATTTGTACCCGTGGGTAAATTCGTTTTGCAATTCTGAGAACTAGTCACAACTTATTGGCATAAGGAAGTCTGTATTTTTGAGACAGACTGGTTGTTGTTGGCCTGTGATTTTACTCTGCTGAGTTCAGCTTTGTTTTTGACAGTTACATCAAGTGGCCAAATCAAGAGACTATGTTAAATAACAGTACACTTTCAGTTAAGGGGTGACTTCCACACCTCTCGGCTGACACACCAGTAAAAGCCTTTGTGGTTCTTTCTTGTAAATACATAAAAGAATTGTCCAACTTGCTCTACCTCATGTCCATTTAAAGGGCCTATATCATGCAAAATCAACATTTAGGAGGTTTTAGCCCTGTTGTTATGCTATTTCCTTATCAAAAACACCCTCAGAGTGGTTTTTGGCTTCATTCACGCAGTTCTCAGCAATCCCCCGAACCCTGCTCTCTGAGCAGCTGCTCCGCTCTCTGCTGAAAAACGACTGAGTTGTGACACTGACGTATTTTATGCCATGAGTCAAACAGGAAGAGCCCGACGTCTGTAATGTAGTGCCTTACGGCCTGATTTTAATTTATAAAACTTATATACACTTATAATAAAGCTTTTTCATGCTATTATTTCTGTTGTAAGAAAGAAATAAAGAGAGAAAAAAAAGGAAGTGCCGAGGCGTCCATGCTGCCCCTACGGAGAAAACATATGTCATGTTTGCACTGACTGTTGTGAAGAAGGGGCTCTTTCTAACCTACTCTGGACACGCCTGTTCTTCTTTATACCTTACGATAATGTCACGGAGAAAAGCACTACGAGAGGTCCAGGACTTTATTCAGCCTTCCTAAAGAAGAGGCCACTTGCCAGAAGTTTGAATTTCTTTCTGGGATTTGGCAACTATCAGCTAAAATAGTGTTTTTCTGTGACTGTCTCTTAATGGATGTTTGGTGAACCTTCGCCAGAATCAAAGTGGATTAACTTTTATAACCAACGCGAGTCTCATAGTGTAAACACCTGATGATGGAGCGGCCGGGACAGAGCGGTGAGTCAATCAGAATGCATGTTAGCTTGTGTGTTAGCGTGTGTGTTAGTGTGTGTGTTAGCGTGTGTGTTAGCGTGTGTGTTAGCTTGTGTGTTAGCTTGTGTGTTAGCCATTTTTGAAGCTGTGTTACAGATGTCAACTCCTTATAACTGCATTGTGAAGTAACTTCACTTATTGCTGTGATCAAATATTTATTTTACTGCTGATAATGCATGGGCAGATTTGCTCGGGGAGAGGAGGCGGAGTTAACTAAATTGAAGCGTTGTGCTTTCCGGGTTTGCAAAATACCCCCAGAAAAAAGTGCTCCATAATGGTAGAAGTACAATATACTGTATCATATAAATGCCTAGAATTTACTTTGGGATGTCTGTGTAAGCTCTCAGTCGTACAGGAGTTGTCCATCTTCAATGAAGGTATTCAAATGGTCTTCTGTACTGGTGGTGCGGCGCGCTCCTGTCAACCACCAGCACAACCACCAGTACAGAAGACCATTTGAATACCTTCATTGAAGATTTACTTTGGGATGGCTAACATAGCATGATACAGATCCTTTAACTGAAATGGCTCCAGTTTCTTTTGGCTATTGAAGCACATTTCTTTAGTTTTATTTCTGTTTGACTGGGAACGACTGTCTATGCCCCATTGGAGCATGCTGAGCATTATTCTTGACTATCTAAATGTCCTCTTTGAACCATATGTCATTGTATTTTAATCGTTCTCATTGGCTACACCACCCAAAGTTACTTTTCATACGGCCTGACCATACCCATACTTTCCTTGTGACAGATCCTCTTGATGCCTATGGGGGGAAAAAAATGTATTGTAATATGTTGCAAAATGATATCGGCTCACCTCTAGTCAGCAGGTACGCCCACACACTTTTGAGTGACAAATCAGATTCTCTTCCCGACATGTTTATAAGAAAGAAAAAAACAAAACAAGAATATAGCCGGGAGTAAAAAGCAGGATGTCATGGATTACCTCTTGATAGCGGCGCCTCGGCTGTGATCAGGCAGACGGCCGATGATGTGCGGCGCGCTCCTGTCAGCCACCGCGAGCCAGGCACAGAAACAACAAGAGACAGAAGAGCACACGCGGTAGCCTTCATCCACTGACAACCACACGCCGTCCCGCCTTTAGACAAACCAGCTGCTGCGGGTACAATTCGATACGTCAGCTCTGCAAACAGACAAACGCTGATGTTTTCAATACAAGTCGTGACGAGAAGCGTTTTTTCCCTGTTTTGAAAAATGTGGTGATTTTACGGCGTTGTGTCGACGGGCCTGCGTGGGTTTGACTCCGAACAGAACAAACAAATGGGAGATTTCTCTGAATGAACGTGAAATACAACCTGCCCACGGAGAGGAGCCCACATGTTTTTAGTGAATATATAACTCATATGTTTTGTTTTTCGCGCAATTGAGCTGCATATACACTGCAAACAATTATTAACTAGCTTAGTTTAAACATCTTAATTTGAGCGCAATATTTCAAAATGTAGTTGCTGAGTGACTGGTTCCTCACTGTAAAGCGTTTTGGGCTTGATGAAGGTAGAAAAGCGCTATATAAGTTGAGACCATTTGTTTTGACAAGTAAAGTTGTACAGTACACTGCAAAAAGTAAGCTTGAAATAGGTACAATTTGCCACCAGAGATAACATTGTGCCGCAGGGTTCAATTTTAGGCCCAGTGCTTTTTCACCTGTATATGCTCCCTCTTGGTGATGTCATCAGGAGACATTGAGTCAACTTTCACAGTTTTGCTGTTGTACATCTCCGTGTCTCCTGATGACACCAGGCCAATAGATGCATGTTTTAGCTGTATTTTAGACATCAAATTCTGGATGGCAGAAAACTTTCTCCAGCTTCACCAGGACAAAACTGAAATGTTAATCATTGACCCTGAGGCCCAGAGAGAAAACGTTTTATGGTAAGTGCAAATTTACCAGCAGTGAGGAAGATCTACTTCCTGTCTCTGTCGAGTGCAGACGTGTTTTCTGACTGCTCCTGGCTTTTGTGCTTATTTATTATTGCCTCTATTGTCAACAGTCACAAGGCAAGGCAAGTTTATTTGTAGAGCACAGTTCATACACAAGGCAATTCAAAGTGCTTCACAGTTGCATGAAATTAAAGAAAACCGTTGAAATCAATAAAAAACATCAACATAAAATTAATCAATTACAGTGTTTTCAGCCTGGATTTGAACATTGTCAGAGTTGAGGCCTGTCTCACATCCTCATGAAGACTGTTCCAGATTTTAGCTGCATGAAAATGAAACGAAGCCTCACCGTGTTTAGTCCTGACTCTGGGAACCATCAGGAGGCCCCTCCCTGAAGTTCTCAGGGCCCGAGATGGTTCATACGGCTGTAACATGTCAGAGATGTACTTTGGTGCTAAACCATGAAAAGACTTGTACACAAGCAGAGCTGTTAAATTTTATTCTCTGAGTGACAGGAAGGCAGTGCGGAGACCGGAGCACTGGACTAATATGGTCGTATTTCCTGGTTCTTGTCTTCTTGTCTTGGTCTGGACTTGAACAGCAGCGTTCTGGATGTTCTGCAGCTCTGACAGTGAGCTGGCCGTTACAGTATCTAACCTGCTGGAGACAAATGCATGGATAAGTCTCTCTAAGTCTGGTTTTGACACTATTCCTCTGATCTTAGCAATGTTTTTCAGATGGTAAAAAGCTGATGATGTTATGGCTTTGATGTGGCTGTTTAAGTTCAGGTCTGAGTCCATGATTACTCCTAAATTTCGAACCTGATTTTTTGGTTTTAGAGAGAGAGACTCAAGGTGATTGAGTCAATAAATCAATAAAATTAATAAATAAAAGGGAACCAGTTCCATTGGCCCAGACAAGCCCATGCCATGATGCTGCACCACCATGTTTCACTGATGAGGTGGGATGATTACTCCATACTTCTCTCTTCCCATCACTCTGTATTCTCTCAGGTTAAGTTTTCTCTTGATTGTTGACTTTGACACTCATACACCCACCTCCTGGAGAGTGTTTTGATCTGACCTATTGTTGTGAAGTATTGATTTTATTTTAGGAAAGTAACTGTACTATAAATACATGTAAGAGTTATTGTACCGGAATACAGTTACTCAACTATTTAAAGTGCATATGGCACATTAGACACAATCTTTGCTACAACATAGTTAACACAATTATATTTAAGATTTTGCTATATATTGTACCCAGCTGTCTTTAGTTTGAAAGTTTGTAGTTTCACTTCCTTGTTGGACATTGACAGAAAGCGACATAGATAGAGGCAAATAATTTTAAATTTATGCCGTGCCAACTATGCTAAGTCAAACTGCTTCAAACTTTACCCTCGATCTGTGTCACTTCCCGTCAGCAGCTTAAAAAATGTAACAGAAAAAACTTTTCTGCCCAACATTTATTCATTACTTTGCTGCTTTACTGAAATAATGTGATAATTATGACTTACAACAGATGCTATCCATCTAAATAAGTCATATTTTCAAAAGTTGTAAAACCTGTCATATACACCTTGTGTGGGAGTCACAGCCCATCAAAAATGACCCAGAAGCCAGAGGAGATTTTTGTAAAAAGAAGCAGAAAAAATTAGAATGTATGGTGATTTTTTTTTTTTTTGAGTGTACTTTTTTTTTTGCCATTAGTCTTAAAAGGGTGCCACATTGAAGGATCACACAGAGCTTAAGTATTCAATCATTACCCACCACTGTCCGAGGGTCACCACACTTAGGTCATTGTGATTGATTTGCGCTGCTGGTATACCCGGTTGACAAAAAAAATCTATCAGAAAGATGAGAAAGAAGCGTTAATGTCAAAACGTTAAGAGAATCATGAGCAAACATAAGTTCAGCAGTGCATAGTGTTCTCTGGAGCTGGTGCTCACAGGCGAGAGAGAGGAGAGAGAGGAAACACCAAACATTCTGCCTCGGGCATTAAAACGACTGTAGCAGCGGCCCTGCAATCGATGCCTGCCCACCAATCCACTCTTAGGTCCCTCCCTGTGATGCACTCTCTCTCCTCTCCATCTCCTCTTCCTCAGCACCTTCACTGTCTAAGCCCAGGGAGATCCCAACAAATCTATCAATTCCTCCTCTCCATCGCATCTTTTATTCATTAAATTCATCCTTCTCCAGCACTGAGCTCTGTTCAGGCTTTTTAAACCAGTGCTTCTCAGCTCATAATGACAAGCCACGACTCAACTATGAATATTTATATCGAGCCATAAAACACTTTGTCGTTTGAGTGACTTATAATGTAAAACTCTGCATTTCCCCGCAGATTTGTGTTGATTTAATCAGTAAAGAAACCCCTAGAGCTGAAATCGTGATCAAAACAACATAGGACCTTTACTAAAAACATGTTTTTTTTTTCTGCCTTTCACGGCCGTTTCTCACACATCTTCTCAGTCCAAGTTTTGATTTGACATTTTCTATGCACGACCCGGGTTAATTCTTGTCAGTGCAGCGCTCAATGGCTGCATTTATAAAGCACTTTTCAACTTGTAGCGGCACTCCAGGCACTTAACTTGTGGCCTCTCATCACCCAGTCGCTCAAGTAAGCACCTTTATATGCAGGAATCAAGCCCTCATGTGTGCTGTTTGGAAATAAAATAAACTAGTGGAATTGGTTTGATAACGGAACCATTCGGCTCAACTTTTTGTTCCACAAAGTGATGCACATTGGCTTCTCCTTACTCATCTCTATCTCTATCTCTAAATAGATTTTGGATGTTACCAGGCAGGGTCATGTTCTTTGATGTTCTGTGTATAATTTGAGCTGTTTTATACTTTGACAAGTCACATCATTTTAAGTTAAATGAGTTCATAAAAGTGGAATGGTGTTTGTCATTGTACTGAGCTTTATGATCAGTTGTAATGGCTCCAGAGACGGCTCCAGAGCCTCTAAACAAGCAAATGGTCAGTGGCTGGAGGATAATTGTTTGTCGTTAAATTGCTCCAAAACCGAGTCAATGTGTTTCTCATTGCGGCAAACGTCAATGGCCAACTTCCAGATGCTAAAAAATCAAAGAGCAGACGCATTCAAATATCTGGGAGTAGGGTTGAACTCAGCTAAAGGAAATTACAAAAAACTATAGGACTAACTTCAATTGGTTCCACCTAGATCTTGCTTTTCAATTAGTTGTATCTTCATAAGTGATCTTGCCCCATATTTTCATATTGTATCACAGACTGGCCTCAGGCTGACCAGTCAACCTTAAAGGGGGTATTCTCCCTCTACAAACAGGCTTTTAAAGTGATCGATCAAAAGCCAATGACGTGACTGGGCTTCAGCTGACATCACAGGGTTCTAAAAGCCGATAATATTTAGTGTGTGTGTTGTTGTTTTTTGTTAGATGTGCTAGATGTTGCTAGTGATACGTTGAACTCACGGTGTCGCCACAAGATCCGCCTGGTGTAAAACGTCTTTTGGACAGAGCACAGTGAAGGGGCCACAGACCTGGAACACCAAACCTGCTGAAATCCCTCACAAATCTGAATCAGTTCAACTGTAAAATCAAACAATGGCTTAAATCAATACAAACTTGTGAACATTAATTGAAATTTGATAGTGTTTTATTTTAAATAGTCTTATTGTGTCATTTGTACTTGTATCTATTGGCTGCTGCGACTGAGCCACGCCACCACTGTGGGTCAACCTGACCAGCGTGTTTTTGGAGGTCAGGAGGAAACTTGACTGGGTGCCTTCAGTGCTCCTCTGAAACGGTGCAGCTCCTCCTTCCTCTTCCTCCTGCACAGCTCCCTCCGCTCCACAACAGTCTTTCACCATCTTCTCGCTTGTCCCTTTTTTGTGTCCTGTAGGTCCTCTTGTGACGCCTCCATTGTGCTGCAGGTGTGGGGGCTCTTCAGTGTTTCAGAAGAAGAAATGTGTAGGTCACAAATATTGCTCACAAACTGCTATTTGTTTACTTTAAAAAGTTACTTTCTTCAGGACCATTATGTACTCTCTGCAGTAAAAAAAAAAAAAAAAAAACTGCCAAACTCCACAAAAACATTCTGCTGGATTAACACAGACCTGGCAACCCTGCCACCCGGAGAATGAAATCAGGCACCTTCTGACTGTGAGGCAAGAAGGCCATTTCATATAAAGATATATACACTACCTACAGCTGTACTCTTTTGAGTACAGCTGTAGTACATACTCTGGCAGAATCTTAGATTTATTTTTTTAGTTAGTTAGTAGTTAGTGGTTGTGTGAAGCCATTTATGTTGAAATAACTGAGTTTGCTCTTTTTTAATCATGATGAAAAAAGAAACGGCCAAAATGAGTGGAAAAAAAAAAGTGTTATCTTTCATATTCTTTGAAAAATAGTAAACATTCTGCCAGGGTATAATGTGTACTCTTTTGAGCACGACTGTGTGTATATGTATATTTAGACTGCCCCCTTTACAGCAGACTAAGGACATCCCAATTACTCTCTCCTCACTGGCATGTGGTAAACATCTGCAGGGCCGAAACTAACCCCGCTCTCACTCACAAGCCGCCAGGCATGGATCATCATTATATCAGGCTGGACTCAATCTCCCAGAAGCCCTCTCTCTCTCTCTCTCCCTCTCAGCGTCACTGTGGAAGGATGCCCAAGAGGGTCCTCTGCCTGCTGTACTCTCTGTAACACCTGGAGCAACGGAGCGGATTTGTTCACGCTTCTCAGAGAGTGACCTGGTCTGAACTTACATCACGTTTCAGGAGTTGGGAAAGTTCAACAATCTCACAGAAAACTGAAAGATGTTTGGAAGGGAGAGAATCATAAATTTGTTAGGTATCTCCCCTAATTGTTTTATACTCAAGCTTTGGAGATAAAAATGAAAAAGGGCAGCATACTTTTAGTATTATTTCAATATTTTTGCTGATAATATTAGACTGGATTAAAAGTGGTTGATGAGGGCCATCTCTGGATATTTTTGTCGACTAATAAAGACTCAGCAAGGAAGTGCAAAATGATTAAATCATCCAGAGAAAGGTCTGTGCTCTGTCCATGTGGGACAAGCTCCATGGAGCAATGCAATATGAACTCAACTTACAGGAACAGACCACCGTTGTTACATACTGAGATATGTTGTTACCTGAGCTTAGACGAGTTGATGCGTACCTGTCTGGTCTTTGTGTGTGCTATCAGTCACGCACAAAGACCAAAGATGTTGTCAGCATTTGGCCTCACGCAGTATATTCCTATGGCCCCAAACGGGGTGAAGTTGGAAGCGACCACGCTCTTCCACAGGCACGCACAAAGACCAGACAGGTACTTATCAACTCGTCTAAGCTCAGGTAAGAACATATCTCAGTATGGAAGAACTGTGTGCTCTCAGTCACGCAAAATTACCAAAGATGTTGTTAGCAATTGGCCTCTCCCAACATATTCCTAGGGCTCCAAACGGGGTGAAGTTGGAAGCTACCACGCTCTTCCACAGGCACGCTCAAAGACCAGACAGGTACGCATCAACTCGTCTAAACTCAGGTAAGAACATATCTCAGTATGGAAAAACAGTGGCCTGTTCCTTTAATGTGGAATTATCCAAAATATGTATAGTGACTTTAGATCCAGGTAGAGGTGTAACAATGCACTGTGGCACGATGCACTGCAGTGCTAACATCTGAATGGTATCCTACTAAAGCGAAGTAAAGCTCTGTGTCAGGCATGTACGTGTGCACCCAAGCAGAGCGATGTGTGTCGTCGTAAACCGTTAAACTGAAGGCGGCCGACACGCAAGACCTGCAAAGTTACATCCTCCAAAAACACATGGAATCCATGTGGCTTTGTAAAGGTTTCTCCTGCTGATGACCACTCTGCGGTGAATGATAGATCCAGTGTATCAGACAAATGAGTAAGATCCTGGTCACACTCTGCCTCAAAAGCTTTGTTTCCAAAAAAGTCCAAGTCTAATGTAAAGTGTAATCCAATGTGTTGCTCTGTGCGTGTTTCAGCTGCTGTCTAAAGCGAGTGCGCTGCGTTTTGTTTTGTTTTGTATCGTGAGCCCAGGGGCACAATTGATTATAAAGAAGCTTTGAAAGATTCGAAAGCATTGACAATTTTATATTGAGATCATAAACACACTTATTATGGGTCCTGCACCGTGAACCAAACCAGACACCTGAACCACTATACCCTTAGTTGACTACATTTACATTTCAGATGACTAAAACTAAATCACACTGTGGTCCAAAGACTTGGACACAGCCTGACCAAGAAAGATGCCCACAAAAAAACAAGGTCAGGCTTTAATGTTGGGTTGGTATTACACTGCCCGACAGGATAGCTGATCTACTTTATTGCTCTCCCAAAGGAACGTTATCCTCTGCATTTGCCCCATGCTTCCATGCTGCTGCATTTGTTCAGGACTCCACTCAACTGTAGGATTCTGCCTGTTGCACACGTCGCCCTGACTGCGACACAAACCCCTCCCTAGTCGTCTGGATGGAGTCGGTGAGTGCACGCTTAAATACAGGCCACTTAAACTACAAGCCACTTTACATTTCCCTCCTGCCCCGGTCGCGGCGGGCGCCGTATCACAAACCCATCAGATGGCCCTGTTTTGTGCCTTTCTGCAATCGCCGCCGAATAAATCTTGGCGCTTTTAAAAGAGCAGCATTAAAGCTTTTATTGCGTCCGTCTGCCCCGGCCCAGAGCGGGTGCAGCCTGCCTCTCCTTTTATTTCCACCCATTTGTTTAATGACTCGCAATATTGATGTTTCTCGCGCGGCAGTCAAATACGGGCCTGGTTATTAAAAGCCTAATCTGTCCAGCCTTCAATATCAGATTTTCCCCTGAAAGGTCCCAGACGCACGTGTTTTGCAAGAAAGAGCCCGATGTCAAGGCGAAGCGCAGAGCTGGGCCTGCACCAATTAAGGCTCGATTAGTCACAATGGAAAGTTCTTTTAGCTTTTGCTGCTGGATTAGCCATAATCCCAATAAAATAACTTAAACAGTTATTTTTGAGATTCATAATTGCAATTAAGGGTGGGAAACTCAAAGTACTGCACGATTCGTTTCAATAGGCGACACATGGCTCATGATAACGATAACATTACATTATAATCTTCATCTGAGTCATTTTAACTGAGGACACAGATGTTTTCTCAAGTGTTTGAAATAGTATACCACGCACCTCTATCATCCCAAAAGATGCAGAATAGGCTAAAACCTCTACCAAACCTCGCCTTAAAACTGTATCGTCGCTTCTTCACGAGCCAATCCCAGAAGAGCGGAAACGGCACAGTCCATCCACGCCGTGTGTTGAGATGCTATTAACCTGAGGAGACCACGTGGGGAAGGGGTGAAGTGAGATGTCAGAAGAAATCGAATGATGCTGGAAACCTCCCCGCTGCGCGTGAACGGGGGAAACCTCCTCCGCGCGATCACCGAGATACGGCCGAGGCAACCTGTGGGAAATGAAATCTTCACGGCTGAAGATAAGAATTATCTCAGTAATTAGGAGCAATTACAGATTACAGCCGTGCACCGCCCCGCCGACAGTGCGCCTCAGACGCTTGTGCTGGAGGCTCGAGACGAAGGGAAAGGGGAACAATGTTGGGGCCGCTGATGCGATTTATTGATTTCCGAGCATCCCTATAAGCAACCCCTGTTATGTAGTGGTGTAGTGGTTTTAGTTTGATGCAGGACAATACTCAAGAAAGCGCTATAGTCTAAGGGTCATTGTGCCTCTCTGTGTGGAGTTTGCGTGGTCTTCCTGTGTTCAGCTAGACAACAATGTCGGATCAAAATACCTGGATGTAAAATGGAAAAATATAGAACAAGTGATACAAGGAAGAGAAATCTCAAGTATTATTGCAGAGACTGATACAATAAAGAATATGCTTAACCAAGTAGATACAGTGACTCGTTTTACGTTACGAATGTGGCTAAGTGTAATACGGAAATACAAACTAGAAAAAGAACTCCCTATACTTCAGTGGCCTGCTTATAATAAAAATTTTACTCCTGGTACTCAGGATCTGATATTTAAACAATGGGTTTATAAAGGGATAACATCTTGGTGCGTATTAATTAAGGATGGCTACTTTAAAAGTTTTCAAGAATTAAAGCAGCAGTATGCCTTAACAAATCAAGACCACTTCAGGTACTTACAATTAAGGGACTTTTATGGTAAGAAAATAAAACACATTGTCGAGCACAATAACAATGATCTTATTAAAATGATTGTCGGAATATACCATTCTAAAAAATATAGAACTACATCTTCCATTAACAAGCACTTGCTGGGGAGGAGGGCTTGTAACACTTTGGACATAAAAGAGAAATGGGAAAAAGAACTAGGATTTGCTGTCTCAGAAGAGCAATGGATATATATCTGGAGAACACAACAATCAACTACCTCTTCGAGAATTTGGAGGGAACATTGCTGGAAAAATATAATTCGATTTTTTATCACTCCTAAAATTACAGCCAAATATGTATCTAGGGTTCAACCCTGTTGGAGAGAATGTGGAGAGGTCAATGTAAACCATGCACACGTTTTCTGGTTATGTCCAAAACTCGTATCATTTTGGGAAGAGGTATATTCTACAATTGTGAAGATATTGGGCTATATAATTCCTAAAACATGTTTACTGTTATATTTTGGTTATTTCATGGAGGGTAATGTGGAAAAAAATGATAAATATTTACTTAAAATACTGTTAGTAGCATGTAAAAAGGCTATTACCAAAAAATGGTACAGAATGGATCCACCTACAACTAAAGACTGGCTACAAATTGTTAAAGGAATTTTGGAGATGGAGATTTTGACCCATAGACTGAGGACTCAAGAAGAGCAGTGTCAAGAAAAATGGGAGAAATGGACAATTTTCACTTCAACTTCACATTGTTAAAACCATTTTGTTGGTAAAGTTTTACTTTTAATATCCCAAGTATCCCATGTTTGTATTGTTCAAAACTTAAAAACAATAAAAAGAAAGTTACAAAAAAAAAAAAAAAAAATACCTGGATGTAACTAACTGTTCTGATCTGGGGCGGCTGCAGTTGGTCAGGTCTCGGTTCAGCAACACAATCCACCTTTCCACTGAACACAGTTCTACCACACACGCCACGATCTATGTACTCGCATTGTCACGTATGGACTCAACCCAGTACACGCTTGTATTTCCACTACATGACACAACCACAGTTGTTGTGGGCGGTGCCCCCACACAGGAGCATGCTGTACAGAACGTCATTACAGGAGCATGCTGTACAGAACGTCATTACGTTTGGAGGCCACAATGAGAACAAATGTGGACAAATGCTGCCTCCTGGTGGGGGTCATTCAGAGGTGCCAAGGCAAATACTCGAGGAAAGAAGCTGCCTTTGCTCGGCCCGATCCCGTCAGACCTAAGCACAAGAGTGACTTTACAGTAGTGTTGTACAAGGACCTGCGGTGGCGCTCCTTCTTGCACTGAGGGTGTCTCAGTCTTCCACTGAAAGAGCTGCTCAGCTCCTCTACAGTCCTGTGCAGTGGGTGGGAGGTGTTGTCCATGATGGAAGTGAGCTTTGCTAATACCCTCCTGTTCCTCACCTTCACCACAGAGTCCAGGGGTCTCCCATCCAAGTACCGACTAGGCCCTCCTGACCAGCTTGTTCTGGTTTTGCTGTGTTTACAACATACTCTCAGGTGACAAAAATAAATGCAGGTCTTTTGCCGTGTTGCTTTTTTGTGTGGCGTTTCCCTGTTCAAGTCTTTGTTTTCAGTAACTGCGCTAACACACTCCGGAGACGGTGTATGGGCTTTAAAAATGCAGAGAACCCTTTTGAATTCTTCTGAAGACGCAAAATAATGAGGGAAACACAGATTGGAGCGCTTCAGTTGTAGAAGAAGAAACAGCAAAAGGGTCATGAGCTTGACTCCAGCCTGCTGAAATCGATCCCCGCTTTTCACCCTCATTCAAATGAATCTGTCCAATTTGTACAAAGTAGATGAATTATCCAAAAGAACATTATCCATTTCAATCCCACATTTCCAAACCACAGGCCTAGAGGAGAAGATGGAAGGTCACCACATCCGAGCCATGATAGGACCCATCTAAAAAAAAAACAGACTTGTGAGTCTTGTGAGAAGAAGGGGGGACTTTGTTCAGGGCTGTAGCAAAGTTAGTCATAATCCATCATTGTTTTTGGTCGTCCGAGCTGTCGAGATAGCACACAGCCACATCAAAGATAGTCATTTAGCCGGGCGCATGGACAAAGCACCTCAGTGTGAGATAAAAGTGCCGCGCACGAGAGGAACAGGCTGTATATCCACACGAACGACAACCGCCAGCCGCATGAAGAGGATTTTAAGTTAGAGAGAATGGATTTCCTGAGTCATGGTTAGGGAGTTTGACGACGTTTTTACCCAAAGACGCAAAGGGAGATTTGAAAAGGGGAAAGATATTGGTATTATATTTAGTCACATTATCATGAGGATAAGGTTGTTAATCATGTTGGTTTTTGCATTGACATATGGGGATATTTGCACGTGGGGCAATGAGGATTAGTGTAGTGTATATTGGATTTTATAATTAAAGGCAAAAACAGTGCCAAAATATTCAGGTCACAATGTAGTCTATTAAAATGAGCGAGAGAGACTTCATTATGTATTCACCAATCACGATGCTTACGTTCTACAGCACTTGACGCAAAATGACTTTGTCCAGCAGCTGCACGTCCACAGCTCGGCTACAGAGCTGCAGCTGTCGCAAATTCCCCGATTGGTTCTCACGTGGGTCTAGAACGTAAGCAAGGAGATGTCGTTGAAGTATAAATCAGGCTCTGACAATTTTCAAATCCAGGCTGAAAACAGTTCTGTTTGCCCGTGCATATGACTGAAAGTATTTTATCTACACTCTTGCCTTTTACTGTAATTGATTAATTTTATGTTGATGTCCAGAGGAGAAGGAGCGACAAAAACAGAGGTTAGGTAACTTTGTGTGAACGAGCAAGAAAAATAGTGCTCAAGACAGAGCGAAATAGTGCTCAAGACAGAGCGAGTCAAAACAAGACTTAAAAATAGTGCTCAAGACAGAGCGAAATAGTGCTCAAGACAGAGCGAGTCACAACAAGAATTAAAAATAGAGCTCAAGACAGAGCGAAATAGTGCTCAAGACAGAGCGAGTCCAAACACGACTTAAAAATAGTGCTCAAGACAGAGCGAAATAGTGCTCAAGACAGAGCGAATCAAAACAAGACTTAAAAATGCATATAACTGAAAGTATTTTATCTACACTTGCCTCTTACTGTAATTGATTAATTCTATGTTGATGTTTTTATTGATTGTATTTGTTTTCTTCTTCTTCTTTCTTTTCTTTTTTCTTTCAATTTCTGCAATTGTGAAGCACTTTGAATTGCCTTGTGTATGAATTGTGCTCTACAAATAAACTTGCCTTGCCTTGCCTTGCCTTGCCTTGCTTCACGTGGGTCTTATACTAAAGTATAAATGGACGTCCTCTGCACGGCCCATGTGCCTGTATAGATACAAAGGGCAACGCGTCACACAAGTGGGCGTGGTCTAGCCAAGGGGTTAGAAAACCTCTCATTGGAATCAACATTTTTCACTCTTTTTAGCCATTTTCTGGCAGAATATGAACATATTTATCACACACCAATAGTCAAGTCTAAATCGGGTCCACGCAGATGTTTTTCACAGCAAATTGTTCAGTAGCAGAGAAAAAACGCACTTGTTAGCTAGCGTAGCATGAAGGTAATGTTAGCTTCACTAGCCTCCTGGTTAGCATTGTCCATTTTTTTAAAGTATTTATGGGCTGTTGAACCATTTTGCTCCCTGTCTTGTTTTCCCCCTCTGGCTGCTTCAAACATGACCATATATAAGCAATTCCAAACATGCCGTATGTATCTAATGAAGTTATGACGTGTGTTTTCACTCTGCAATGAGAGGATGAAGTTTGGCCCGAGATTGAGAGATGAGGATAAGCATTTCCTGGAGATATAGGTGAAACTCGGAAAGTTTTGAATATCTTTCAAAAGTTCATTTATTCCTGTAATTCAATTTAAAATGTAAAACTCATATATGATACAGACTCATGACATGCAAAGTGACATATGTCAAGCCTTTGTTTGTGATAATTTTGATGATTATGGCTTACAGTCCATTTTTAAAATATTCTATTTTTATGAGATTTTTTATTTGGGGTTTTGACAAACTGAGCCATAATCATCAAAATGATAACAAATAAAGGCTATACATATCTCACTTTGCATGTAATGAGTCTATCATATATTAGTTTCACAGTTTAAGCTGAATAACAGAAATGAATGCACTTTTGAACGATATTCTGATTTGCCGAGTTTCACCTGTAGAGGCTCAGGAGGAGCTGTCGTCGCGATGCTGAAGTCACAGATGAACGACTACAGACCGGTACTGCATGATGAATACCTTGGAGAGGCTAGTACTATGCCTCATACGACCAGAGGTGGCACATGGTCTGGACCTGCTCGTGTTTGGGTACCAGACAGCCATCGGTGTGGAGGATGCAGTTGCCTACTTGCTTAGCCGGATTTATAAATACCTGGACACTCCTGACTGCACTCCTATGTGAGAGTGACGTTTCTCGATCGTGCCTTTAACACCATGCGGCCCTCCATGCTCGAACAGAAGCTTAACATGCTGAAGGTGGATCCTTCCCTCATCCGGTAGATCACAAACTATCTAACTAAATGACCACAACTGCTGTGTGTCAGATACAGTACTGAGCAGCACAGGAGCACCTCAAGGCACAGTTCTGGCACCATTTCTTTACACAATGTACATTACGGGTACCAGTGTATTGACTTTAGAACAATCAAGGTGCCTCTTCAGCCGGCCTCAACACAGGGAGAGAACATCAACATTGTGAGGTCTTATAAATATCCGGAGGTGCTCCTGGATGAAAAACTGGACTGGACCCAAAACACAGACGCCCTCTATAAGAAGGGGCAGAGCCGCCTCTTTTCTTACGGAGGTCGAGGTTATTTGACGTTTGTGAGGAGCTGCTCTACAGGTATAGTTGCCAGTGCCCTTTTCTATGGGGCAGTCTGTTGGGGCAGCAACATGACAGACAAAAACAGAAAAAGGCTGGACAAGCTGGTGAGAAAAGCCAGCTCAGTGATTGGAAGGTCCCTTGACTCTCTGGGTACTGTGGTGGAGACGCGCATCAGAAAGAGACTGGATGCCATTTTGGATAACATCTCCCATCAGCTACACAGTGTCCTGGCTGCTCAGAGAAGCAGCAGCGGCAGGCGTCTCATTTTACTCTGCTGCCATAAGAAGAGGTTTAGAAAGTCCCTTGTGCCCACAGCCATAAGACTTTCTAACCACTCTAAACATGGCTACCCATCTGTTGTTATTGACTGACTGATTTACTTGGACTTGTTGACGTTGTGTTTTTAATTCTTTGTTTATAGCTTTTTAATTCCTATCTATCTATCTATCTATCTATCTATCTATCTATCTATCTATCTATCTATCTATCTAGCTACGTATCTATCTATCTATCTATCTACGTATCTATCTATCTACGTATCTATCTATCTGTCTATCTATCTACGTATCTATCTAGCTACGTATCTATCTATCTATCTATCCACGTATCTATCTACCTATCTATCTAGCTACGTATCTATCTATCTATCTATCTATCTATCTGTCTATCTATCTACGTATCTATCTAGCTACGTATCTATCTATCTATCTATCCACGTATCTATCTATCCACGTATCTATCTATCTATCTATCTATCTATCTACATATCTATCTAGCTACGTATCTATCTATCTATCTATCTATCTATCTATCTATCTATCCACGTATCTATCTATCTATCCACGTATCTATCTATCTACGTATCTATCTATCTACGTATCTATCTATATTTATCTATCTAGCTACGTATCTATCTATCTACGTATCTATCTAGCTACATATCTATCTATCTACGTATCTATCTAGCTACGTATCTATCTACCTACGTATCTATCTATCTATATATCTATCTATCTATCTACGTATCTATCTATCTACGTATCTATCTAGCTACGTATCTATCTATCTATCTATCCACGTATCTATCTACGTATCTATCTAGCTACGTATCTATCTAGCTACGTATCTATCTATCTATCTATCTATCATCTATCTATCTATCCACGTATCTATCTACGTATCTATCTAGCTACGTATCTATTTATCTAACTATCTATCTATGTATCTATCTATCCACGTATCTATCTATCTATCTATCTATGTATCTATCTATCCACGTATCTATCTATCTACGTATCTATCTAGCTACGTATCTATCTACCTACGTATCTATCTATCTATCTATCTACGCATCTATCTAGCTACGTATCTATCTATCTATCTATCTATCTATCTATCTATCTACGCATCTATCTAGCTACGTATCTATCTATCTATCTATATCTATCTATCTATCTATCTATCTATCTATCTACGTATCTATCTAGCTACGTATCTATCTAGCTACGTATCTATCTATCTATGTATCTATCTATCTATCTATGTTTGATGAGAGAACAACATTGGGACATGATAAAATAAGAAGAAGAAGAAAAAGAAAAAAGAAAGATTTTGCACAATGGCCCCTTTAAAAGCCCATAGTCCAACATTAACATTCATTTCATTATTTATTGACCTTTATTTAACCAGGATAGTCCCACTGAGATTAAGAATCTCTTTTTCAGGGGAGTCCTGGCCCCAGAGGGGAATCTATTGTACATGTTTTTTAGTGGTAGGGGAAACCAGAGTACCCGGAGGAAACCTACGCAGACACGGGGAGAACATGCAAACTCCGCACAGAAAGGCCCCGTCCAGGTGCGAAACGAACCCGGGACCTTCTAGCTGTGAGGCGTGAGCGCCACCGTGCCGCCCAAGTCAGTTTTGAAGTTTTGAGTTGCAGAATAACATCGTACCGATATTGGAAGTCGACATTTAAGCATTTCTACGATATGGCATTTTATCAGAATGCGTTGGTGGTTGTTGTTCTGAGGCTGAGAGTTAATAGACAAGCAAGTTGCTACTGACCTGATACATATCTTTTCTCGAGTGCTTATATGGCAATAATTAGTGGTTGTACAGCGTGTTCCTGGGTATCATGTAGACCAGTGGTTCCCAACCTTAACCTCAGAGTACCCCCTTCCTTGAGGATCCTGACAATAGTTTTACCAACCGATCAACCAAACTCTTCTGTCAGCTCCCGGCACAACTCTGGCAATAAGAGTTACTTAACCACCATGGAGGGAATGAGCACCGAGTATCCTCTCATTAGTATTTTTTGTAGTGGTAGTGAGTTAAATCATCAGCTAGTTAGTCGTAGAAATAGTGGTGGTATCTCTTGTTCATGCCTGGCAACAACCGTTATAAATAAGCCTGGCACAACCTTGTCTCTGACTTCGCTTCTGTTTTTGTTGCCACTATCAGAACCGACAATTGATTTGCTTTTCCCTCTCCCTCATCCTTCTCAGAGCCGCTATTATGTGTTAGCTGCAGCGCTGAAAAGGATGCGTGTTTACTCTGTCAGTATTGAACTTCCCCATCCCCTGAGCTGTTACATAAGACTGACTGGCCTGGGCCCGAGGGGGACTTAGCCTTTTGACCCTCCGACTGACCGAGTCTCCCTCGCAAACAACAGAGAGCCGTGACTCAGCGCTTCTCTCGCTCTCTCCCTGACTCTCATCACCACTCCGCCGCCTCATGACCTGAGAGGCTTTTGCGCTCGCTGGCTGATACAACCTTAAACGCCTGTAATAAGCTTTTCCTTTCCAATAGTCTTGGTGTAGGTGTCAAAACATAGTTCAAAAACCAGAGACGGGACGAATTGCGAGAAAGTTTACCTTTGGACAGTGGCTTTCAAACTGACTACGTTTGTCCACAGACCAGAAATCTGATGTGAAGTGGCATAATCTCATATACATTATCTGATTTCTTTCTGATCTTTCACATTTGCGCATGTGCTAGCCAGGAAAACACAGTAAAAAGGCAAAGTAATGTGACACAGACAAAGATTCAGAGATATGAGAAAAGGATGGAAGCATTTAGAATAGAAAGAAATAAGTGAATAAAATCACAATAAACTCTTGTCTTGAGCTACAGTGCAACAAATAAGTGCCACATCTACAGTGTCTCTATAATGTAAAATCTCCCACAAAAGACAGTGTAACAAGCTTGTACGCATTAAAACAGTGAGGAGCATCCTAAAAACATTGCACATTGCATACCATTGAGAGGTGCCACAGAAGTTGGAGTGAAGGAGCTCTGATGGCTCTGAAGCGCCTTCCTGAAGGGAACACTTCATGTTCTCCATGCAGGACATGTTGTGGGTCACAACTGGACAGCGCCAGGACTGTCATATAGTCATATTTACCTTATTCCGCCCCGCCCACTAATGACTTTTGCCATGGATTGGCACTTCCATTGTATTGACACACGAGCTCGCAAAGTCCATTCATGAAGCGGAGAACAAGGGAAAAGTTGATTGATTTGTGTAAAATGTCCAATGTTTGCACCAACAAGTCAACACTGCACTGTCTCTCTGCGTGGCCTAATAACAAGTTTGTATCCGGAGAGGCGTAGGCAAGGCATGGCAGGCAACTGCCTGGGGGCCCCAACAGTCAAGGGCCAACACAAACTAATCCATTATCTATAAGTAATCTATAAGCATTAAACGCTTGATATTCACAGTATTCCTATTGACTTTGGTGCTGCAAGTACACCATCTCTCCACAACACTCTCCGGCGCTATTTATCCCCATCCTGCTGCTGCTTTACTCAGTCATGATTCCCAAATGTTAATTTATAATGAGCAGCGGGTCACCTGACAACTGCCATAATGCAGTTGTCAGGTGACGGCCCAAATGACGTCCTCTCTCTCAGTGCGCAGTACACAGGGCCAGAGGGCCCCTACCGACATTCTTGCTTGGGGCCCCTTGATACCCTTGCTACACCACTGTGTATTCGTGTAGTAACTGATTTTATCTTGACTTCTTCAGTCCTATGTTAACTGATAGGAGAAAAGGGGCGGGCACAATTCATGGCGGCGCCCACGTGAATTTCCGGAATAAGGTGAATATTGCTTGGAGTGATGGAATCTCTGTGGTTCCAGCTATTTTCCTTGCTACTCTCACAAGTTTCTGTGTTTACGGTTGTCGGCTGCAGCACATATGCTAGAACATTATTCTGTCTTTAGCATTGTGAGTTCGAGCCCCGTCTCTGATTATTTGCTCAATTTCTTTTCTCATCATTCTGACTTCTTTAAAGAAAGATGAAGCAAAGTTTGGGATCTTTGTATCTATTTTGCTGAGATCACTACAATTACTAGAGGAAATGACATAGTCTACAACAGTGAACAAGACCTTTGAGTTACTAAATTTATGCTGTATCCACTGGATACAGCATAGCACAAGATTACTGATGCCAAATGGAGAACTTTGACTCCAAGTCCAAATATGGAGGCGCAATCATTGTCCTCGAGCCCACGTCTGAGAGCGTGATCAGTTTCTTCAACTGTGGTGTAACTTCTGCTTTTAAAATCCATGAGCTATTGTTTTGTTTGCTTTGCCGACCAGTATTCCCATCAGACTCCACTAAGCTCGATGACATTTAGACACGCTTAACCATCACTCTCTTCAATTGCTTTTGTTTGTCAGCGGATTAAAATTAAATGTCATTAGAAGAGACATGTATATTGCCTCATCAACACATTCTTGAGTCGCTCCAATCTGTATTTCCTGGATTTTGCAGTAGCATTTTTGCCCGTAATCCATGATCAAGCTGTGTTCATAACGACCCCATTGATTTGCTATAGCGCGGCGTCTTCAGCGTCAAAACACAGAGTGTTGGACTATCCAAGTGAATAACAAATACCAAATCGCTTAACAATGCTAACATTACGCAACTAAATAACTTAAAGAAAGTAACATAATCATGTGTGCTTGGTGGACAAGTTTGATTAATAATAATAATAAGAATTTATTTCATTTGATGGCGCCATTCATGTCATCCAACGACACCTTAAAAACACAAAAAATGACTAAATGTAAAAGCACTAATGAAATCATAGTGGATAATCCAATTTGATTTGAGATATGAAAGTAGCCAGAGAGTCCAATTGACAGAGGGGATGTGGTAAAGTGTTCCAGAGCTTTGGTGCAGAGTAGCTGAATGCTCTGGCCCCCAGTGACCATTCATACTGTGGGGATGGAGAGGAGACCAGTAAAAAAAAGGGTGCATTAACATTTTTTATTTTCCATAGTGACGAATAACTACCCCTCTGCTACTTCAATTGACGTTTAACTGCTAACTGTTAGCTAGCTTCGTGAAGAAGTAGAGTTTCGCAAATGTCACAACAGGGGAGAAGTGCGTGTGCAGTTGGCGCAATTCACCTTAGTCCGGATGTTCCCGTGGGTGCCGCCATAAATTGTGCCCGCCCCTTCACTCCTATTAGTTTACATAGGACTGGAAGTCAAGATAAAATCAGTTCTTCACGGACACAAAACCGGAAGTGCCGATCTGTGGCAAAAAGTGGCAAAAGTGGGCGGGAAAAAGGTGAACCCAACGCGATATCCTCCAGATCGAGGCAAAATGGGTTGCAATGTGCAGTGGAGGAATATATTCCAAACATGCAACAAAAGGGACACTGCAACTCTTGCAGACAAATCATCAGTCTCATGTGAAATCGAAGTGTCAAGTGTCCTTAAAGGAACAGGCTACATACTATGAGATATATGTTCTTACCTGATCTAAGACGAGTTGAAGCGTACCTCTCTGATCTTTGTGCATGCGCCCAGTCACGCAAAACGACCAAAGATGTTGTTAGCATTTGGCCTCTCCCAACATATTCCTATAGCTCCAAACGGGGTGAAGTTGGAAGCTACCGCGCTCTTCCATGTGCACACACAAAGACCAGGTACGTATCAACTCGTCTAAGCTTTGGTAAGAACATATTTCAGTATGGAAAAATGGTGGCCTGTTCCTTTAAATGTAACCAGCACAGTTGTATGGACTCGTCATATTCTTGCACTACCGGGTAAGTTCTCTTCTTATGTTACTCTAGTATTGATAAAACATGAGTGTTGTTGTGAAGTTAGCGAGCTTGCTAAACCTACAGGAGCCAAGCAGCTCACAGACCCCTGCTTCTGACTGCAGTGGCTCTGTCTCCCCCGCAGCTGTGGTTCTTATTGACAGAGGTAACATACAGTAATAGTCATGAGCTGCAATGTCGCGTTTGCTATCAGTGCAGTGGTAAAACAAAAAGCAAGAAAATTATCAAGCCTTTGCTGAGAGGAACTAACCTTAAATGTGCCAGATATTCCAGCAGCAGAAAACAAGTCTTACCTGGGCTTACAAGTTAGCAGGAGTTGCTTCTGCTTTTTTTTTCAGCTTTGAAAGGGGAAAAACATGCAGTGCTGTTTTCTATGGCAGGAGATCCGGAGAATGACAGGTAGCATCATTTGCTGTGAAGTATGATTGGACAATGACTGTATTTGGGGGCGGGGTTTTGCGAAAGGTCAATTTAAAGGGGGGGTATTATGCAAAATCGACTTTTTCAAGCTTTACATCATGTCATTATGTCATTCCCTCAGTAAAAACATGCCTGAAGTGTTGCCTTGGCACATTCACGTAATTTTGAGTAATCTGTAAAAACTCTGATGGCAGCCATTTTAGGGATAGGTTTGCCTGAGTCCTCCTAGGAACGCCCCCACCTCCTGGAGACGCCACCAATCACTGCTCCTCAGCAGAACCCCCTCCCCACTGATGCCACAGACAGCGTGTGGAGGGGGTGTGTCGGAAAGGGTCAGAGGTTCTTAAAGAGACAGAGGCCTATTTCAAGACATTCACTACAGCCATTTTGAGAGAGCAATTTTATACAAGGCAGTTATTCTAATTTACTGCATTTACAGACCAACAGAAGGTTTCGTCATCATTGTAGTGTGATATAGACTGGTGCTATGTGATTGAAAAAAGCATAATACCCCCTCTTTAACAGATGTGTGGTATGTTTATGAAGTGGGGGTGATCACCATGATAGTTTCCTAAACACCGTTTACTTGGTGTCTCACAAACCGCCCTGAAACATCGACCATTGCTCCTTACGAGTTCCTCTTTGGTTCTTTAACTTTATTGCTGACTTTTGGCTGCTCACGCGGCTCCTCTGATATCTCGTCTGATTACATTAAACCGAGCCGGCCGAAGCCATTCTCCCTCCTCGTCCAGAGTAAACACTGGGAGCTCGGCGCGGCCTAATGTAAATGCGGGGTGTGATACGATCGCGCTCGTTCCTGGTCAGTGCCTGGCAGTGCACCTCTGTTTTTGAAAATCTCCTCTAACTCCTGAACCCGTTCCCCTCGGCTCCCTCTTCTATAACGTGGCCAACAATAGCTCTGTATGGCTCTGTTTCATCGGCAGCGAAGAGTGGGAGGTGAGTTCACTCCAGGACACCGAGGCATTGTGCTTTCACTGATATACACACAGATTTCCATTTGAGCAGAGGCTGTCACTTGTTTATGGTATGCTCATGAAAAGATGATGAACCGAACAAAGGCATGACATGTAGATAAACAAACTGCTAAGATTGTGAAATCATACATGTGCCACGAACCATCTTTTTTGAATTGGTTATGTAAAGCAGTCCCTTCTTTCCTCTGTGTTGTCACTGTCAGGCATCGATAAAAGTGCCGGTAAATGTAAAACCCGCCCACTCGTGTTTTGCTCGAATCAGCAGAGCACACGATGGGTCTTTGTGAGTTTGCCTCCTGGCTTCAGAACTTTGCTGAATGTCTCTCTCCCTGCCTTTCCCCCTTTCACACTGTGTTTTCCTTCTACTAAAGCTGACAGGCATTATATTTCAAAAAGAGGCTTGCGATTTACAACTTGTATAGCATTGTTATGAAAAGACAAACCCACTGTCGATTCAGACCCCCTTTCTGTATAAAAAAATATATATCGAGGAGACTCATTCTGGCCTCATCAGGCTAGTTCTTACTGGGGTTGAGATCTTGACTCCGTGGCGGCTAATCCACGTGTGAAAATGTCTCACGCTACCTGAAAATGCCAGCCCGATGAATCTTGGCATTGTCCTCTTGGAATCTGCCTGTGCCATTATGGAGGAAGAATCCCAGTCATTCAACACAAAAACAAGCAAAGGCCCTGTGCTAACTTTCCAACAGCGATCCTGATCATCGACAATGAACCCATGCAGACTTTATTTGTTTCTTCCTAGCCTGTACCAGCGCTGTAAGTTTTTATTTCATTTCTTTATTTGAGCAGGTTTTCAAGCGCCAGGATAGTCACAACACAATTAGGCATTTAGGCTATGTGCAGAGAGGGCCGAAACTGTGAAGAGAAAGATAACTTTGAATATGAGGTAAGATTTTAAACAATTCAAGTTAATTGCTCGGGCCCGGGTCAGGTCGGGCTTTATTCTTTTTTGGCTCTAGTTTAAATATGCAAGCCGATTACTGACTCTCAAATGCAAGTACTGACATGTCCCCCGACCCTTTCCTCCCAAACTGGTCTGGTCAGCAAACCGCTGCAGATCCCAGGGTTGAAGTGATACACCGGCAAAACGCCCTGGTCCGCTCCAGTGGAAATGCCCCATAGGCTGATTATTCTTCCTGCTATACCGTGATAAAATAGGCAACAGTTTGGAAAGGATTCTATAAACACCACAATAAATCTATATGGCAAATCTGTGGACTAATTCCCTAAATCAATCAATCAATCAATCGAACTTTATTTATAAAGCGCTTTTCATACCAAAAGGTATCACAAAGTGCTTTACAGATTACAACAACCTGGCACAACCTCCCATATATATATTTTATATATTAAGAATAAATAAATAGATTAGTCAGTTAAAAGCTAAGCTAAAAAGGTGGGTCTTGAGCCTGCTCTTAAAAACATGAACATTCTCTGCAGCCCTGAGCTCCTCCTCAGGTCGTTCCAGAGGCGAGGGCCGTAATATTGGAAAGACGCCTCACCATGAGTCTTTTTGTTGACTTTAGGAATGACTAGGAGACCCCTGCCGGAGGAGCGAAGGGGCCGTGAAGGTTCATAAAGTAAAAGCAGTTCTGTAAGATAAGAAGGACCAAGACCATTAAGACATTTAAAAACCATTAAAAGAACTTTAAAATCGATCCTGAAACACACGGGGAGCCAATGCAGCAATTCTAAAACCGGTGTAATGTGGTCCCGCCTCCTGGTCTTCGTCAGGACACGAGCTGCTGAAGTTTGTAAAAGTTGTAGACCTGAGATCCTCTTTTTGGGAAGACCAGAAAGCAGGGCATTACAGTAGTCGATACGACTGGTGATAAAAGCATGCATGCTGTGTTGGCCCGAGAGAGAATGGGGCGACTCTGGCTATGTTCTTTAGATGGTAAAAACCTATCTTTGTGATATTCTTAATGTGTGGAATAAACGCCAGCTCAGAGTCAAAAATCACACCCAGGTTCTTCACCTGTGAGGAAGGATTAATAGACAGTGACTGTAGTTTGGGTAAAAGTCTCTCTCTCTGGGCCTCAGGGCCGATGATTAACATTTCAGTTTTGTCCTGGTTAAGCTGGAGAAAGTTTTCTGCCATCCAGAATTTGATTCTAAAATGCAGTTAAAAAGTGCATCTATTGGCCTGGTGTCATCAGGAGACATGGAGATGTATAACTGTGTATCATCAGTATAACTGTGAAAGTTGACCCTGTGTCTCCTGATGACATCACCAAGAGGGAGCATATACAGATTAAAAAGCACTGGGCCTAAAATTGAACCCTGGGGCACACCACATGTAATTCCATGGAATTACATGTGTAAGACAAAAATGTCTGTGCGGTAGGAAGTAAACCATTTGTGTACAGCACCGGAGAGGCCGATGTGTTTTAAACAAGTTAAATAGTGTGGTCGAAATAAAGGTAAATAAAGGTTTCTCCATATGTGGCTATTCTTTGGATAACAGTGAATGACCCAGAGCTATGGCTTATGACATGGATTTGCAGAAAATCATGATCCATTGCTGAGGGTGGTTCGGAGTTCAAGTGGCCCAAACTTATTTTTATTACTCCAAAAAAGCCCCACCATGTGCCACAGAGGCAGAGTCCGGATGTCATGAGCTTCCACATGACGGGCCCCAGTATCACGGACCCAAACCACAGCTCCACAGGCTCTTTCAAAGAGTTCATCTCAACGACAAATCACGGCCATGCTGGCTCTCCAGGCCTTCCCGTGTAGCTCCTCGTGAGTCACATGTTAGTCGCCTATTGCACAAGAGCCTGCAGAGCTCAAGTAGCCCGTCGATAATACATTTGGTCACTGGTCACACTCTTCTTTGCAGCAGGGTAATAGCTCGGTAACGTGATTGGAATAGCATGACTTTGGCTCTTACCCTACTTCCTGCTAATTCAAAGTGTTCAGGGTTAGAGATAGAGGTTGCCATAAATGAAATAAATAGCTTAGTAAACGTCCTCAACTTTACCAAACCCTTTCCAGTTGATGATTTAACCTTTTTCTTCCCTGGATGAATGAGAGCCTATTGGAATAACATGACAGCGTCTGAGAGCAAGGCATGGGCATGTGTGTCAGTGTTCGGCTCCGAGCGAGTGTCCTCCACACTGCACCGTCAGCATGTGTCCAGCCTCGTGTCCTTGTACCACACATTAATCACATCGTGTTTACTGCTAAGGCTGCAACAAGACATGGACACTGCCAAACAACAAGATAAGTGTGCAGCAGGAGTTGTTTATGGCAGTAAAAAGGCATTAGACAGCCCTGGTTCAACGTGTGCAACGGCAGACAATGGTTCTGCGGATCTACTCGATAATATCCGGTGCCAACCAAGCCTGGAGGCATTGAGTTTGTTTTTTATTTGGCTTAGCTCTCCTGTCAATAATCTTTGAGATGTGGATATGCATAATTGGACAAAATAACTCTAACTCTAAACCTAACTCTAACCCTAAAATGGCAAATAGAATTGGTGACCTGAGCAGATTCTGGAATGCAATTTTTAAAGCTTCGTTTGTGTGAGGGAGCTGACCGGGTTGAGATGGAGAATCAGAGTTGTCCTTCTACCTCATTACAAGCACTGCCAAAGTTAAAAAATCTGGTCTCTCATAATGTTAAAATTTGGCATCAAATGGCAAGATGTCAGATATGGAATATATACCTTAACTTGATCACCTAAAAGAAGCTTGGCAAAAGGACATTGGAATAAACATCACTGCATCTCAATGGACTAAAGCTCAAAACAACGTCCACTCATCTTCAGTCTGTGCTCGTCATGGACTGCTCCAATTTCAAAGTTCTACACAGGCTACTCCTCTACAAAGTACGGCTTTACAAAATGTTCCATGGGGTGAACACAGGAACAGGCTTCACGAGCTCACACTTTTTGGAACTGTCCTAACGTTTAACTGGACTAAAATGTTTTAATTGCTGTCAGATGTTTGTGGAATATAGTTACACCCTGATTCTGTGCTTGCACTTTTTGTAAAACAAGTCCTCCAAATCCCTGCAACACAAATAGTCGTTTGACTTATCCTTGAATTACGACCATATAAGACATCTACTAAAACAGTGCCCCCAAGCTCCCATAGAGGGTATGTACCATTACATTTAACCCAATTCAGAAACAACTTTATTGTACCTAGTATATCTGACCAACTGTGACGACGATTCCAAAACTCAAACGCAAAGAAATGAATCACAAACTTGCAAAATTAGCCCCACATGCAGTAAGTGAGAGTACAAAGCAGTCCCAGGTCTTCAGCTCTGCCACACATTACTCACCACACTCATATTATATTATCTGGGCAGGCTAGGTTATCGCCATTTTACTCACAACAACAGCGACACCAAAGCACCAGTCGTAATTTAGGGATAAGTCAAACGACCACTTGTGTCATTTTTCTGTTGGAGGACTGTCTCTTTTTGTAATACCCCAGTAACTGCTAATCGTATTAACAAGCAGAAAACTGTTATAACATTTATTTCAGTTGCTGCATGATTTTATGAATTAGTTGGGGGAAATAAATAATTTAAAGGGAAGGTAGATATTTTTCTGCGGTACCACAGTGAGTCCAGGCAGGCAAATGTATGAATGAGGAATGGATAAATGGCCTGACCCACCCTCACCTCCTCCTTTTTTATTCTACTTTTTATTATTATTATTATTTAAATTACTTTTTTGGTTGCTATTGTTGCTTTTTATTGTTACATAATGTTTAGTATAAATAATATACATATGATACATAGCCCAGTGCTGTCACATGGGTCATAGCAATTGTTTAGAAAAAATAAATCTCTTTGGAGCCAGGCTTTCAAGCAGTACAAACAAGGTCCAAAGCTACATTAGAACCCCCTGGTCTTCTTTCAAAGCAACATGACCTAACTTCATTAAAAAATGACATTTGCTTCATTCATGCAGTTTTGCAGTATCCTGTTTCCTTCAGTCTCTCCGGTTTGTTATTCTGTTATGATCATCAGTTCCTTTTCTCCGTTCTAATGTTTGTTCATGTTACAGTCTTCTCTCAGATGTGGGTGCTCCTGGACATGTTGAAAATGTGCACTGTGTGATGCCCCCTGGTGGATAATTGACGTCTGGCCTGACATGCTCAGGGGGGACGGGACGCCCACTCAAGGCCTTGTGCTCAACCTCGGCTGGTCTGGTCCTTGGCTTTGGCTTAGTTCATTCAAATGTTTAAACTTTCTGTTATTTGCCTTTTTTTGTGCAGATATGTTTCGCCGGGGCCTTCTCATTTATCTCTCTCATATTCTGTTTGCCGCACGCCATCACACCTCACAGCTATCGTGTGTGATTTGGACCCGCCCACACGTCTTCTCCATATTTATGGACCGATGAGAAGAGCGAGGCTTCTCATCAGCGCTAATACCTTTGTCTCTACCTAAACAACAAATAAATACAATTGTAATCCATCCAACGCATCTTTATGCTTCTCTGTCCGTGTGTTTGGCATACAGTCAAACAAAAAGACAGTTGAAACAAAGGATCTCAAAACATAACACTGCCATTAGAACAGGCAATATAGATTCATGTGCTTATGGCATGTCTACGTATAGCACTATGAGATGATTGGTTCATCTGTTATTGGGTCCACCTAGAGTGGGAACCACATGTTTACATACATACTTTTTTTCTCAGTCTGACATGAAACCAGAATTAACTTTTACTTCTTTAGGACATTAGTAAAATGTGGCTATGGTAAACAAGAACTTTGTCCTTGACTATTTGCCCCAGTATGACAATGGAGTGTACATTGATGTGTGTTTTCTGTACTTATTTTCAAAAATAATAAAAACATTTTGAAATAAATAGGACATTAGTAAAATTCAAAATTATTTCTATTTGTTAAATGCTAGAAGAATGAGAGATAGAATTGTCTACACAGTTTTAAATTACTTTTCACAAAACCAAAAGTTTACATATATTTCATTAATATTTGGTAACATTGCCTTTAAACTGTATAACTTGGGTCAAACGTTTTGAATTTCCTTCCACAAGCTTCTCACAGGAGTTTTGGTCCGTTCCTCCAAACAGAACTGGTGTAACTGAGACACGTGTGTAGCCTCCTTGCGTGCCTATGCCTTTCAGGTCTGCCCATACATTTTCAACTGGATTGAGATCAGGACTTTGTGATCACATCTTCAAAACAATGGGAACATTTTCAGCGAAGAACACGTTTTGTGAATGCCAAAAATCTTCCTTAGAAGGCCATAAGAATGCAAAAGAATATGCTGTGAATGTTCGTGAATGAGGTCCTTTGACTTTGTTTTCCTTGAGCCACTTTGTATCCAGTTTGTCAGTTTGCTTTGGGTCATTGTCCATTTGGAAGATCCATCTGTGCACAAGCTTTAACTTCCTGGCTGATATCTTAAGATGTTGCTCCAATATTTTCACATAAAGTTATTTTTTCATGATGTCATCTATTTTGTGAAGTGCACCAGTCCCTCCCACAGCAAAACAGCCCCACAGCATGATGCTGCCACCCCCGTATTTCACAGTTGGGATGATGCTCTCAGGCTTTTTCTTCTAAAGGTGATGATGGTCATTATGTGTCTTTTTATAAAGCGTCTTTTTATAAAGTGTATGTAAACATCTGGTTCCCACTGTACCTAGAGACTATATACTGTAACTCTGACTGCAAACGCTCTGAGGAAGGCTCATGCCGAAACATGTTAGCATTTACTCTCTCTCTGGATAGTCATTTATGTTACCCTCAACCATTTTCAAACAAATGAATACAGTTTCACTCTGCGCCACATGCTGTTATCACTGGTCAACTATATTTAAAGGCACCAGGCTGACAAATACAATTGACTCTACTTTTACCATGAAGGTTGTTACCCCAATATTCCTTTTTTAGATTTCTCTTTCTCAAGTCTTCTTCTTAATGTTGTTTGAGTGTTTTCCTTCCAGTGCCCATTCTAATGCTACACTGCCTGACCAAATACAGGCACATGCTCTAATATTTTGTTGCACTGCCATTAGCTTTGATTACTGCACCATTCGTGACATTGTTTCAATGAGCTTCTGCAATGTCTAAAGATCCAGTGTTTTGATGATGGGACAGTTAAAGCCAGTCATCTTGGAATATGACCGTGCCTTCAGGGAAAGAAGAAAGATTTTGGTCCTACAGTGTATTTGTTCCGTGTCCTCTTCTCCTTTTTTGGGGTGATTTTCCGTGTTTCGCATCCGTAAAGCAGCACAGTTCGGACAATGGCACTGTACGCTTTGATCTTTGTCTTCGTGCCTGGTCTTAAGTCTTACAAATATCTGTCTCACAGTCAGTAACTGAGCGGTTGTAATCTTTCGTCCCTCGTCCATTTGATCTATCATCTATCACCTATATTTCACTGAATTACTGAAGCCTAACTCGGCTCCATGGTACAAGGATGGACATTTTTTCGTCCTGAGGGGGTTTAAAATAAAGTCTTCTTAACTAGACCATTTTTAGTGCCATTGTTGTACCTTTAGATTTAGCGCATTAGCTTATTAAGTATGGGAATGTAGCGGTAGACTCTAAATTCCAGGCATTTTGTCCATGATAACAAGGAAGGTTGCTGCTTTTGTTGTTTTTGTGTTGTTATTTGGTGAACTTTGTGATATTCAATAAGTACTGATCATCCTGAAAATATAATCAAATGGCACTGGAACGTTGTGAGATTGTGGCAGTATGGTTAGACGTGGCGGCGCATTGTGTGACAGGGCATACTCACTGCTGTTAACGGAGTAACGGGAAACTATCTATTCAGAATTTATAGCAATACCTGACATGTTTCATTTTGATTTTCCAATGTCGTTTTAAGCCGAATGCCATTCTACAGTAGAACCAATTATTTCCAGGTCATTGGGTAGCGCCGCAGGATATCTACGTTTTCCTGGTGCCATTGAGCCACCCGACAGAGTCTGTTCATTCCCCTGGCAAACCTGAAAAGCAGCCGGAAAATACTCACGCAAGTGGAATAAACATTTAGTAAAAGCAGCACCTCTCTCTTGGTACAGCGGCCTTTTTCTGTGAACTGCATTTGGAGTTTCTGTGATCCACATTGTTAACTGGATACTTTTGCTGTGTTTTTGTGATGTTCAGTGGATTTTTTTTTTTTTACTGTAGAGAGTCCGTACTAGCCATGAAAGACCCAGCTTTTTAAATACACCGCGTTCCAAATTATTTTGCAAATGACATTTTTCTCAAATTTTCTAACGCGAATGAGAGTCAGCATGATGGTCAGGGGAGGATGGGGTCCACATCATGAGCTTCTCTCCTTTTATGCCCATAGCAGTGTGTTGTCATGCATGAAGATGATCTTGTTAGGGAAAGCACAGCTCTTCTTTATGTACCATACTCTGCGTTGCAATTTATAATGCAAATTAAATTTTTCTCTATTTGTCTATTTTGCAGAAACCGTCCATATTGTGCCTTTATCTGCACAAACCCGAGTGTGTCTGAATCATCCACAAATTTCTTATCAGTATGATGATTACGCTTAATCTTTCTTGAAATATCAAAGGTTTTCATACCTAGACTGAGGCATTCATCTATTTCACGCTTTTCATCTGCAGACAGACCCTTTTTCTTTCCCATATTGCTTGAAAATTATGATCTGCTTAATAAAGTGGAACACCCTTTTTCAGTAGTTTTTCCCTTAACTGGGCTTAACCTGACAACTAATAATCCCAGGTCTCTGAGATTAATGTCAGTGATTCAAAGAGCCCCAAGACACGACACCATCCATGAGTTTCATTTAAAATTATTATAATTTTTTTTAACCTTTTTAACACAAAAATACAATTTGCATAACAATTTGGAACGCAGTGTAGAGGAACAGTCCATAAACAGAATATCCTCCCAGACTTTCGTCCAAACTCTAAAATATTGAAATGTCCGGCTTCTAATTTTGTAGAAAGAAACTGTAGAAGTAAAGTTTATTTAATCTTTATTTTTTTGCATAACCATCTGACAGGGATTTCCACACAAGCTCCAATCCCCACGCACGCACACAACCGTTTCTATCCGCGCAGATCGCCCGCCGCCCAAACGCTCGCTATCTCTGCTCTCCTATTGAAACAGAAGGAGCTTAATAGCCATTTCGGCTGCACATATGCTCCTGTTTGATAACTTAACGCCGTACTCCAGTCAGCAACAGCGAGCGAGCGTGGACTGCAGAAGGCCCATCAGATGTACGCGTCGGTGCCGCCAAAGAGCACTGCGCCGCTTTCCTTTTTGTGTTTTATTTTTGGCAAGGATGAGACAAAAGAAGACTGGCCTGTGACATTTGCTTGCATGGAAAAACAAGCAGCTCCTGATCTTTAATGTTTAGCAAAAAAGGAACCTGCTGGGGATTAGGATTGGCAGCGCTGGATCAGGATCAGACAGAGATACCGGCGATACGGCCAAATGGCGAGGCGGGGGGGGTCCAGCGTCTGCCCGCTTCTCGCCGCGCCTATTCCGAGAAGCCTGTCCTGGTACTTGATACGAACAAGCAAACAAGTAGAAGAAGTCGGGGAGGTGCGAGGGAAAAAAAAGGGACTTCGGCCAAAACTTCAGTGGCATGATTAATGCGATTCAGAGTCCTTTGCCAAAGACGGCGGCGCGCGGTGATGGAATTAGCCATGGGTATCACAGCACGGTCTTGTCATTTAGATATTGTTATGAAGGCTGGTTACCGCTATTAAAATGATGGTTCTGGATAATATGAACCGAATGGTAGATGATGTAGAGATGTGATTAATAAACCTTCTGCGGTGTTTGGTCATAAACGTTAGAGCGCACTGTTTGTTGGAGCGTCTTGCCCAAGGACAACGCTGGGAGTGTGAATCTGACCTGGCGACACGGTGGATGTGGGGTGGATGGAGTGGTGAGTAGTGCTCTCGCCTCGCTGCTGGAAGGTCTCGGGTCCGATTCCTGGACTGTGTGGGTCTTTCTGTGGGGAGTGTGCATGTTCTCCCTCTCATGTATGGGCGGGGTTCTGTGTTGTTCTTCATTTCCTCCTGCTAATGACCAAACTTATAGGTACACATGTATGTACACACATTTTTATAAAACAACAGAGAACAAATATTAACGGGCTCTGAGATCTGCTGATCTGCTGCTTTTAGAGGTTCCCCGCTCCAAATACGTGACTAAAGGGGACAGGGCTTTCTCTGTTGCAGCTCCAAAACTGTGGAATGACCTGCCTCTCCACATCAGAGCTGCACAGACACTTGACCAATTTAAATCTTTGCTTAAGACACACTTTTATGCAAAAGCTTTTAACACTGTCTAGCACATATCTGGCCAAATCTAAGCTGTTAGTGCTTTGCTGTTTTGTATATTGTGTTTTGTTTTTTATTATTATATTTGTTTCTGTACTGTAGGCCTTTTGTGAAGCACTTTGGTCAACAGCAGTTGTTTTAAATGTGCTATATAAATAAATTTGATTTGATTTGATTTGATTAACAAATTGGCATTACAGCACAATTCAGGATATATTACACACAGTAAGTGATAAGAAAATGCAACTTTACTCACATTGATATTGTTTCCAGCCAAAGGGAATAACTGAGTAACTCTCCAGTGAAGATGAGCTCCACACAATATCTCCTTTTTTTCAAGCACTCTTGCCATTGTTTGAGTGTGCAGGGTTGGACTGTAATATTTGTGTAAGTTTAACAAACTCCGTGCTTAAACCCTCTATTAGGGCCTCTCCCATTATACAACAAACTAGTTTTCATGACAGAGTGAATTTTAGCATGATTTGAATTTCCGCTCAAAACACTCAAGTCCAAAACGGTTTCAGCATGGGGCAATTCCCAAAAGATATGTGTATGATTTCCGACAGGGTTACAATGTCTCCAACACAGATTTGGTTTGAGGGAGTCATAAAGAATCTTAGCCAAATTATTTCTATATTACTATGAGTGGTTTACATAGGTCAATGCAAGCTTTTCCCATTCTTTACAAAGACGTGTATCTGGGATGAGGGGTGATTTCTTCATACTCCTGATGGGCGTGATTGACAACCGTATTAGCCAATCAGAGAAAAGCCATATATGACGCAAACTGCATGTGGCGTATTTTGTATTTTTGCCACAAAAACACACAGATACTAACCTGGCTAATGCCAGACTGCTGTGTGCGCTCGAATCATTTCGAACTGCACAGCAGCCTGGAGACCATGGCCGAAATTTTCGCATGGATTTGGGAACCAATCACAGAACGAGGAGGGACGGCAAGATGATGACGAGCTATTGGATATACGGAAGCTTGTAGTTTATTTACGGATTAAAGAAAAAAAAAAGTTTATTTACGGATCAAACATGACGGCAGCAGACACAACGCTATTTTTCGATCAAGCTTTAGGCCGTGTTCTAAATAGTTTAGCTCGAAAGTTTACAGTGGGTACGTCATACGTCATTGGATACTATGATGCTATTGGCTGTGGCCATGAGCAGACGGATGATAGACATTCGTATCCCCCAATAAACGGCTCTGGACGATCGTAAACCACACCTCTCCTACGAGAACATGAATTGGTGGTCCCCAGACTAAATATCACTTGTGATTTTAGTCTGGCGTTAGCCAGGCTATACAGATACAAGGAGTCATTAGCAACTCGGGTGCGATTTTTAACATTGGAGAACAAATGTGTAACGGGTAGGCTGTTTCCATCAATGAAAAGAAAAAAAAGAGTGGTTAATTTGGTTCCTGTCGTGATAACCTAGTCTGTGATTGGATTTGATTGGGTGTCAGCAAAGTTCCAGGTGGTCCAGACACAGAAAGCAGGAGTCTGGCATATGTACACTATTTATACATTTATACAATACTGCATGTTTATTTAGGGCTGGGCGATTATGGAAAAAAAAAAGATTATTATGATTATTTTCCCCATATGGATCGATCTCGATTTTCGATTTGATACTTTTGTTTAAAAGAAAGAAAAATAAATAAATGTGGTCTTTCCTGGACACGTACACAGATGCAGTGGCCAAACTGAAAACTGCAGCTAACTCATCAGCAAAACCAAACTCTACACTTCCTCACAGTTCAACATCCCCTCACGACGACACACAAACATCTGCAAAGGAGACGCAACAAATTGGAATGTTTCAAGAATGTCAGAAGCAGACAACGAGCGCTTGTGTGCGGAGCCTCAAAAGACCACAATGTCACGGAGTGAAGCGCAAACAACTTAGTATGTACATAAAGAAATGAGTAAACCGTGCATTTATAAGTAAAAAAGACTGTCAAACTTACAATTCACTGTTAGAAGTCCAGCTAATCCACGGCTGCAGCCTCACAACAAATCCACATGGTCCAAATAGTGATCTATAGTTTTCCTCTTCAAAGGTAAACTCTTCATCCCGTGTGCGTGTTTCTGTTTTCCCCTTTAGACGAGTAAGCGCAGCTTTGTGGCTGATTTTACACGTAAAATCACCAGGTCCTCTCCTCTAGCTGCCGCATGTGTCATCCTGTGCTTCCTGTTTGTTTGGGCCGAGTGTTTCCCTGGGATTGACCTGACAGGCGCTGCAGCATTGCACCGGGACTGGACAATTCTTCTCGATTAAAACGCACCACGCAATTATCGTGATAGACCTTTATTAAATTCACGATTAGATTAAAATCCGATTAATTGCCCTGCACTATGTTTATTAATATGCACTGTTCCTATTCAATACATAAATAATTTGGAAATTGGTCACAAATTAACTCAGCACAGTCGCCCACCGCTCGTTGAAAAAGTTTTGCCCAACAACACAGCTAAGTGGGTAAGTCTTGTTGTAGAATGCGCTAAAGTTCGGAGAAGTTAAGCCTAAAAGATTAATGAACTTTTCTCACTCACACATCGCAGATTTTCACAGCGCGATTCCCTCTGTCATTTGTTTTGGGGCAAATTGAAATAATTGCTTCATATTTTCCGAAACAGTGCTGCATCATGTATCACTGGCCCGGTCCTAAGCCAATTAGAAGCTTGTTACAACCAAAGAAACACGTTCTGCCGTCATCTTTATGAGGGCTTGGGATCGTTTTATTTTCAATTTCCCCCGAAAAATTTGAAATACGCGTGGCTTCGGCCATTACGCGAGGCGGCTGACGAAATGTTAATCACCTTTCTGCAAATGCCAAACATGCCAATTACAAGAAGAGGAAAAACTCTGCATTTGTGCCTCCTCCTTTGCCGTAAACCAGTAAACTCCACATTAGCAGCGAGCCCGTGCCTGCATCCGAACTGCATATTTAAAAGTCAACAGCAGTTCTCGTGTCACTTTAGGGCCAATTATGAGGAACAAACTCCAGTCTATATATGTTCATGGCGGGTCCCATGGGTGCTGTGCGGGGAGCTGAGGCTTGTGAAAGCCCAGAGAGAAAGAGAATGAGAGGCGTTGCGGCTGCGAACGGAGCATAATGATGACACAGTGCTGCACAAGGCGGGTTTTGTGTGGGCTCCTCAGAGGACGCGGCACCGTCTCCATAAACCAAAGAGAAGAAGTGGCTTTATTTACCAGCGGGCCTGTCAGTAACCATTAATGTATGCTAATGTATACATGCTAGACCGCGGGGAGAGGCGCTTGGGTTTATGATGCATGCAAATAGACCGGGAATGAGACTTAATATGCCTTTTTAGACTTTGTGTGGTACGCTAAACCAAACGGATGCGGTTGCACAAAATGGATTGTTTGTGTGTGAAGGATGGAGCTATGGATAAGACACTTCACCCCCCAGCACGCCCCCGCCTGTGCAAATGTTGTGAGTGACTGGTTTGTGGCGATCGGAGGGGTAAAAGGTGCAGGTTGGCGGACTTGCTACTGTCTTCTTTCAGTCTGTCAATCTAAAACTGGGCAGCAGTGGCTACAATGATGGCTTATCACCCACACTCAGAATCAGAATCAATTGAATTGATTAAAGGCCCTATACGCTGTGCTCCAAATTATTAGGCAAATTGTACTTCAGTGTCATAATAGTAAAAAAAATAAAAAAAATACAACAGGCTGATGTAGCGTGTGAAGGTTCGCCTATTGCCTTTCACCATTGTTAACGCATTCCAGAGAGCAGCTCAACCCCCACTCCGAAACTCCTAGGCCATTTTATGACTTTTGGAATGTCGTCACTTCCTGGCTTGTGAATGGCTGATAAGATCGAATACAGTTCAGGAGAAAAAGACTGTGACGATCTATCCTAACCCTCACAACCAGAAATGAGAACTCTGTATTGACCTTCGAATTGGACTAAAGACTGAATCTCAAACTTCTGATTTGAGTAATAATCCAATTCTTTAATTCACGGACAGTGAGAATGAACTCAACCAATCTGTTCTAATGATGAATTCTTCCCCAGGTCAACAAAGACGCAATGTACAAACATACTGTTGAAATGTTGTTTGGAAAGTTGTGAAGTTGTTAATGTGTTTATCGCAATAGAAATGTATTTCTTGAATTTTCTCCCAAAGACATTCCCACTTGGGATATCGAGTTACGGACTGAAACGATTGGTCGAATCCACGGAGAAAAAGGGGCCGCCCCCTTGGTATAAAGGAAGGAGAAATAGCCAGAAACTCCCCTTACCCTTCGCTCTTCTTTTCTGAAACCGCTTCTGAGTGGAGTTGGACCGGAGAGAGAGAGACGGACGAGAGCACATGGCATGACATCCCCCGCTCAACTCTGACCTCTCCTTTGTCTCAGATGGACCACAAGAACTCTAAGTTTGAGCCCGTCAGTTGACGTGATTTTGTAACTACCAGTTACTTCTTTTAAGAACATTTGCATTTTTCCTACAAGACAACAACATTTTTGATCGCTGAGCTTTCAGCGAAACCAATTTGAGTCTTGCTTGACGCCCAAGGCCAGAGGAGCTGCAGACAAGGCCGCGCCGGCATCAGTTGGAGAATCACCACCACAGAACGCCGGACGCCTGACCACAGTTGGAGTGGAAAGCCTTTCTCTCACGGTCGTAAGCTCATAGACCTAGCTCAATAAGACTCACATAACTTCTCAGAAAACCACCTTATTGACTTTCAGATACAATCTTAGAACATTTTATCTGATTATTCATCCTGTTAGCCTTCTAGGTTATTCTGTTTGCACTTTAATATTTAATGCCGTCTGTTAATTGATTTTGATCATTAAACCTCCATAAACCACAGTTTGCTTTGGTAATGTCGGTGTTTATTATTCCAGAATAAGGGTCCATGTGTACGTCCAAGACCTCATTTCCTTCAGATAAATCTGTAGTTTAGCCTCCTATTCTTACTTTTATTTTGTTCGCTTTTAGAACTGGTGCCCCGTTAAATTTTAAGGCTAATCTACAACCTATTAATTAATTAATATACAAATTAATTGATTAATAAACCCTCATACCCTACATCTATTTTGGCGCCCCGTGTGAGCCGTCATAAACTCTATCTGTTATTAATGATCACTGATCATTCCAAAGCAAACTTTGAGGTTCAATCTTATCAAAAAGTTGTTGAAAAAGAAAGAAAAATGCATTTTAAAGGTGTCCATTGAAAACAAAACTCCCTGCGCAACTCTCTCTCAATGCTACCGTTTACAGGTTGCAGCACATTACTTTAAATGTGATTTTTAAACATGCATGTTCTCTTTGTGCTATCAAAAGCACAATTCTCAAAGGCCTTAAGGTAATCAAATTTTAATAGCTGCGAATTTTCCAGTATTAAAAATTACCTGTATTTTGCAGTAAGTAATATAATTTGTCTGCGAGTTTTCCAGAAATTGTAACTTTAAACTGCATCGGTGTTAAACTGTCCTCCCCTGCAGGAGCTCAGATAACACCCCTGAGACCCCCCTCCTTACAGCTCTGGTCAAGGAGATGTTTCACCCCTGGCCCTTGGCGCCAGAATGAGTCAATCATTCCCCAGAGTGGGCCGGTCTTAATGACATCACTTCCTTAGAGCCCGCCTACCGAAGGCTGTGCCACTATCTCTGCCCCCTACCGTGAAGGAGGAGACAGAGGCAGAAGTGATTTTAAGTGAGCTTTGATCACAACGCTCTCTTCCAAGTAAGTAAGCTTTACTTGAGTAACTTAGACAATAAAACTTAAACTATATACACATTGAGTTGTACCTTAGTTTACTGTTGTTTTATTGAAAATAAAGCCAAAACATTGTCCTTTTCCATCTTTAACAGTTACTGTACTGTTCTTCCTTCTCAAGACTAACACTTGTCTTCGGCTTTAACTGGTCTTCTCTGATTGGGTCTAACTTAATGACTTGTTTTGTGGCCACACTACAAGCTCTTATTAGCCTTTATCTAGACCAATGCTCAGCCTTGCAATTTAAATTGCAATCTCAAATTGTAACGCATAAAATTTTACAATTTTTAAGCTAAAGGGCTCCATTCAAATTCACCCTCTCTAAGTAAAACTTAGTGAATTTTCATCCACCTCTTGAAATCAATTTTAACTGACTGACTGCTGGACAGTCACCAATCAGTTAAGTCAAATTTTGATATTGAATATAATTAATTAATTTGATTTTAATTCAATAATCACTCTCCAAAATGTCCATGTCCTTTCTTCTCATTCATTTTGTCCCATTCTCCTTTCATGTCTTGCTTCATTCCATCTATCAACCCTGGTTTTAGTTAAGCACAATTAAAACTGGTTTGTTTCCTTTAGACCCACAGAAGGTCAAGTCAGACTTTAAAGTTGTCTGAGTTTTTGATAAAGCAACATGCCTCCGAGAGAACTAAAGAACCTCGCTGTCTACAGACCGGGCCAGGGAGACGTCCTTGACTGTGTAGACAAAATGCAGGGAACAGATCCCTCTGAACTTGAATCCATAATTACATCTTTAGTAAGTATAACATCACTTACAAGAAAACAAGAGGAGAATCTGACATTGTTAGCTAAAATGGCAATTGCAATGCATTTACAACTTAAACAAACACAAGAAGCATTAACTGACACAAGGAGACAAAATGATGAACTTACATCACAAAATGCCTCTCTCCAAGAAGAGAATGCAAAGCTTATGAATGACAAAGAAACTAAACATCTAGAAAACCAACATCAAGAGGTAGGACAAAAACTCTTCGAGCAAGAGCAAGAACTGAAATTTGCAGATTCAGAACTTGACAAAACTAGCAGAACCCTCTCGGAACGAGAAGAGGAGCTAGTGACAGCCCATGCTGAGCTAGACAGGACGACTCAGAACCTTAACAGGTCTGAGTGCCTGCTCAATAAAGCCACCCTAGAGGTAAGAGATTTAAAATCGGAAATTTTGATTCTCCAAGAAAACCAAGAAAAGGACAAATCAAAACTAACTCACATTCAGAGCCAGCTTACAGCAGCTCAGATTAAAATAGATCACACGACGCTACAGCGCACGATCAGTGAGGAAGAAAAGAGCTTTAAAAGAGAGCAAGAAGATCCTCCTGAACAAGGAGTGAGATCTCAAGTGTATCCCCTGGGAACACTTCAGGAGAAAACAAACAAGTTCTTCAGGGACTTTTCTCCCCCACCTGCCTTAACATTGAACCCCAAGCCACCGCACCTGCAGCGGTTGGACAAGCTCATCTCTGAGCCACCTGATCAATGTTATGCTTCACAGGAAACAAACGATCCCGTCAAGATCTCCACTGGTGAGTTTGAGCGTGGATATCGTGTTCCAATCAAAGATCTTGACAAAATTGCACAACATGTCATTCGCTTTGATCCCAAGTCTGATGGTGCTAACGACACAAGCACCTACTTAAATGACATTGACTTTTACCTGCGTAGATTTCCAGACTCTACGGCAGAAGATAGAATTTACCTAATCAGGTTTACTTCAAGTAGAAATGTGGGAAGTTTCATTGATAGACAGGCCCGTCACACAAAGGCAGACTATGGTCGCCTTTGCCAAGCTCTCACAAAAGAGTTCTCAAACTGCCTGACTACTGGCCTAACTGCAGCCTTAAATGTGAAGCAGACTCGACAAGAGTCTCCACAGGCTTATTACTGCAGACTGCGCGATGCTTACTTCAGTTCGAATGAACTTGAGATGGAGGAAAATCTCCACTTTAAAACACTTTTTGTTCTAAATCTTCATCCCACAACAAAGTACCACCTTGGCATCACCGCAGATCCCGCTACTCAAACGAGCTACCAGCTTCGTGAACTAGCGATGCGTGCTTTCATGAAACACAAACAATCGATGATAAAACATCCGGAACCTTCCCTAGTTCTTAATCTCGAGTTAAAGAACTCACAACAGATAAGAACACAAAACTGCAAGTCAAGCAGTTCAAACATGCGTTCTTCTCCAGAAAAGAAACGCAGAAGTGAAGTAAAACCGGCTCAATGTCAACAGACAAATGAGAAGCAGAAGCAAACGCTGCTCTCCAGCCCTGAACTTGAGTGTAGGCAAAACCCCGCCTATGGCAAACAGTGCCAAACAAAGCAGCATCTCCAACAGGGGGGTCATTACACTCATCACAGAAAGAACAGAGAAAATCGGGATAGCACAAAGCATCTCCGAATACACAAAAATTCTCGATTCTTCTCGTCAGGAGAACCTGAAAGAAATCAGAATCATGGCTGTCAAAACCAAGTCAGTGAACTTGACAGCTCAGCTGATCTGACTCACTTCAGTGATGAAAATGACACTTTTATTGAACAAACTCCAGACAATGATGGTAAAGCTGAGCTATCCTCATTAGCCCCTTTAATCCATCAGAGCTGTGATAAAATGTCAATTAAACAACCTTTCAAACGTTTTCTGTGTAATCTCACTGAAAAAGGTTTGGCTGGAAAATTTTACATGCCAACCACTATTGAGAATGCTCTCCAAGAGGAAGCAATCCTTGACACAGGTGCTGACGTCAGCATAATGTCAACCTCTCTTTTTAGTGAAATTCAGGAAGCACTACAACATAAAAGAAGAAAAATAAATCTTCACTCTTGCTTCCTTGAAATCCAGCCATATGCAGACATTCAAACTGCATTCACAGAAATGGCGTACATTCGTTTGACAATTGGACCGATGACAGTGGTCCATCCATTCTTTGTGTCTCCACTTGATATGATGCCTCTCCTTATCGGAAAGGATCTCCTCAATCGATTTGAGCCTCTTATTGATTTCAAAGAATCAATACTCTATGCACAGGTGCTGAAACCTTGGCCTTTCTCACATCCAGGAAACTATGGTGAGATCTTTCAGTGTGCCACTCTAACACATACACCTGTCCCAAAACATAAGGACTACAAACACAAGAAGTCAGGTTCTGACCCAACTCAGTCTCAGAATAACGTCTGGAGACCCCAAACCAACTTCTTGTACAAGGACACAGTTCTACCTGAGCTGAACTGTCCACAAATGCACCCAGAGAAGACTCAAGGTCACCCTTGTGACCCCAGACAAAACAATGAACTTCAAAGTTCATTGAAGATCTTATCCAAGCAGGCAGTCGTTGATGACAACGCTTTAAAGGCTAGCCTAGAACCCCAACTCACCCAGCCAGGTTCTGTTCAGCCTTTTCCCACCCTTCCCACCCTATCTTCTATTGTGGCCCCTCACGCTGCCTCATTGGCCACCTCAACCCCCTCCTCCACCCTTTCTGAGCTTCCCTGCTCACACTTATCAGACCTTGCCTCAACTCGGTCTGATGCCTTCTCCAATGTCGTCCCTAACACAGACACTGCTTGTGAACGATCCTTACCTCATGTTTTCGGCCTTTGGTCCCGCCAACGGATCCAGCCTGGCCCGGACACACTCACTTCTCGTATGCTCATGGTGCACCCGAACCACAGGGGGGTAGCGCTGGCTCAAGCACATAAATCCTCTCTGTCGGCCCACAAAGGCACTCAGACAATGCGAGAAATAAGGCAAAAGGAATCCTGCTGCCCACATGCATATACAAATGCATATGATAAAGGCACGATTAACTGGTCAACCTGCAGCCAATGTCAGACATCAGGTCTGAAGAAATGGGTAAAGCCCACAAACCAAAGGTTTGGAGATAAACAGAACGATCTCCAAAAGCAGAGACACTTAACACCTGCCATTACCAAACCAGTATGGCATGGTAAGTTATCAGGGAACAAGGTAAGTTATCGCAACTGCCTCCAAGCTCTGAAACAAAACATCTAGTCCACTGGACAGATGAACTTGGTGCTCCAGATGCACACTTGTAAATAAACAGGAAACACAGCTCCTGTTTGTAAATAGACACTAGCCAGTCTATTCAGTGTCAATAGCAATCACTAAAGTTTTTCAATAGCAATTCCTTCTCTAACCAAAGGGGGGAGCTACTTTAAACTTTTTACTAACCTCTGCTATCCTCTATGCATGCTGTCATAACCATTGAGGCTTTGTTTTCAGTTTGACTGCAGTTAAACTCTGGACAACAGAATACCATTCAATCAGCAGTCAGTTGTCAATGCTCAAGTATTGCTTAAGACTCTTCAATCCATTTTGCAAAATCTTTTGTTGTAAAGGAAATCTTGGTGAACTCGCAGCCTTAGATATCAGCAACTCTAGAGACTTTGTTTTTCAATGGACCGCCTCAGTAAATTTAGCGCCTCTACCGCTTTTCCAAATTTAGGTGTCGAACCCTTAGGACTTAAGTCATAGTTGCACACAATGCAACACATGTAGCTTCTAGCTAAGATTGTAGCCACAGCAACAAACACGTAAGACTAAACCTAGTCTGTAAACACACTTGCCTATTGCTACACACATTTAGCCTAATATTGCCACAGTTAGCAAACACCTGAGCCGACTCTGTGTCAATGAACATCGGGCATCGTCTTCAGTCAACGGCCATCCCATCACATCACGGAAATGGCGTGCCAACCTCCGCCGTAGGGTGGAGCCTGCCACGAAGAGGGGACTGTAGCGTGTGAAGGTTCGCCTATTGCCTTTCACCATTGTTAACGCATTCCAGAGAGCAGCTCAACCCCCACTCCGAAACTCCTAGGCCATTTTATGACTTTTGGAATGTCGTCACTTCCTGGCTTGTGAATGGCTGATAAGATCGAATACAGTTCAGGAGAAAAAGACTGTGACGATCTATCCTAACCCTCACAACCAGAAATGAGAACTCTGTATTGACCTTCGAATTGGACTAAAGACTGAATCTCAAACTTCTGATTTGAGTAATAATCCAATTCTTTAATTCACGGACAGTGAGAATGAACTCAACCAATCTGTTCTAATGATGAATTCTTCCCCAGGTCAACAAAGACGCAATGTACAAACATACTGTTGAAATGTTGTTTGGAAAGTTGTGAAGTTGTTAATGTGTTTATCGCAATAGAAATGTATTTCTTGAATTTTCTCCCAAAGACATTCCCACTTGGGATATCGAGTTACGGACTGAAACGATTGGTCGAATCCACGGAGAAAAAGGGGCCGCCCCCTTGGTATAAAGGAAGGAGAAATAGCCAGAAACTCCCCTTACCCTTCGCTCTTCTTTTCTGAAACCGCTTCTGAGTGGAGTTGGACCGGAGAGAGAGAGACGGACGAGAGCACATGGCATGACATCCCCCGCTCAACTCTGACCTCTCCTTTGTCTCAGATGGACCACAAGAACTCTAAGTTTGAGCCCGTCAGTTGACGTGATTTTGTAACTACCAGTTACTTCTTTTAAGAACATTTGCATTTTTCCTACAAGACAACAACATTTTTGATCGCTGAGCTTTCAGCGAAACCAATTTGAGTCTTGCTTGACGCCCAAGGCCAGAGGAGCTGCAGACAAGGCCGCGCCGGCATCAGTTGGAGAATCACCACCACAGAACGCCGGACGCCTGACCACAGTTGGAGTGGAAAGCCTTTCTCTCACGGTCGTAAGCTCATAGACCTAGCTCAATAAGACTCACATAACTTCTCAGAAAACCACCTTATTGACTTTCAGATACAATCTTAGAACATTTTATCTGATTATTCATCCTGTTAGCCTTCTAGGTTATTCTGTTTGCACTTTAATATTTAATGCCGTCTGTTAATTGATTTTGATCATTAAACCTCCATAAACCACAGTTTGCTTTGGTAATGTCGGTGTTTATTATTCCAGAATAAGGGTCCATGTGTACGTCCAAGACCTCATTTCCTTCAGATAAATCTGTAGTTTAGCCTCCTATTCTTACTTTTATTTTGTTCGCTTTTAGAACTGGTGCCCCGTTAAATTTTAAGGCTAATCTACAACCTATTAATTAATTAATATACAAATTAATTGATTAATAAACCCTCATACCCTACATCGAATAGGCTTACGGTATGCTAACGTAAGACATTCATGGTTAGCTACATGAAGCATAAACAACAAACTAAATAGGTGTCTGGTATGCTAATGTCACATAAACAGTTCAGATAATTATTGCATAAAGAACATACCGAACTCTCGATCTCACTCCAAATCACTACACTGCATTCCAAATTAATATGCAAAATGTATTTCAGTGTCAAAAAGGTTAAAACAAAAAGCTTTTTCAATGAAACTCATGGATGGTAGTGTGTCTCAGGGCTCTTTGAATCACTGACATTAATCTCAGACGCCTGGGATGATCAGTTGTCAGGTTAAGCCCAGCAAAGGTAAAAACTACTGAAAAAGGACGTTCCACATTATTAAGCAGACCATCATTTTCAAGCAAAAAGGGAAAGAAAAAGGATCTCTGCTGATGAAAAGCATGAAATAACTGACAGCTTTGATCTAGGCATGACAACCTTATATATTTCACAAAAGATTAAGCGCAATCATCGTACTGTTAAGAGATTTATGGCTGATTCAGAGCACGCACAGGTTTGTGCAGATAAAGGCACAATGAGGACGGTTTCTGCCAGACAACTACATCAGATTAAGAGAACAACTGCTACAAAGCAGCAAACAGGTATTTGAAGCTGCTGGTGCCTCTGGAGTCTCCCGAACATCAGGTGTAGGACCCTCCAGAGGCTGCAGTTGTGCATAAACCTTCTATCCGGGCCTCCCCTAAACGGTTAATTGAAGCTGATGAACAGAAACGGCTGCAGTGGCTCAGAAATACATGAGGACTCATTTTCAAACAGTCTTGTTCAATGATGAGGCCGTGTAACCCTGGATGGTCAGATGGATGGAGTAGTGGATGGTTGGTAAATGGCCTGGAATCATAGGGAGAGAGCTGGTCGCCCCTTTAGGATCCCTGAAGGTGTGAAATTGACCTCTGAATTTGTGACTGACCACTGTCTTTTATGCTACAAAAAGAAGAGCCGTGCTTTGAGAGAGAAGAGAGAGAGAAATTTATGATGTGGACCCCATCCTCCCCTGGCCTCAACCCTATTGAGAACCTTTGGAGCCTCAAGCAAAACATCTATGAGGGTGGGAGGCAGTTTTAATCCAAACAGAAATTATCCAAAAAATAAGTTTAATGGATTTAAGAATTTTGAAGCCGCTATCAAATAAGGGCTCCTATGTTAAAATGTAACTTGACCTGTTAAGATTTTTTTGATTGAAATAGCTTTTGATTTCAGTAAATATGACCTCCTCATGCTGCAAATTCAACAAATGACCATTTTCAGTTAATTACAAGCTTTAAAATACAGCACAGTAGATTTTGAGTTTTTTTACTATATTTATTTTTGAATAAAATATTGTTATCATTGGGAAGTTCTTTCAGTCACATTCAAAGGATCCTCTAACAGATAAAGGTTTGAAGATTATGCTGAGTTGATAATTTAGTTGATAATGCAGTGTATCTAACATGAATTAAAAACATATTTTTTCCCCATAAAAGTAGAGATATTTGTGAAAAAATAAGCCTGATGCATGAAGATTGTGATGATTGTATCACTTTTAGGGTTCATTTTGTCAGACACTAGGGTTAGAGATGTTGAAATCTTTTACCTTTACATGTTTCAGCCGCCATCTGCAGGCCGTCATCAGAAGTATCACCGGCGTGCGGTGATGTGTCACTTATCGGCTGTTCTTACTTCCGAGGCGTGACCAGCCTGACGGTCCCAAATGGTCCGACAGACTGGTCTGCCCTGTCATGATTCAGCGTAATCATTGGAGGAGGTTGTCCCAGGTGTGGGACAGGAGGAACTGGAGTGATGCTGTAACACGAGTAGACACAATGAACATTAAAAAGTTTGTAATATGATTGGTTGATGTTGTGATAAACCCAAAATAGTCATTATGTGAGGGAAAGGGGGTTTACCTTTTTTTTTTTGGCACATTTTGACTCCGAAGGTCGGCCATGACAGTAAAAACACCTATTTCGTAAAAAAAAAATTGGTATAGTGGCTTTAAAGGGACTAGATACAAGTTGGTCATTGTTATACTCGCTACTGCCACCTCAGGTCTTACGCGTAACTGCAGATTCTATATTAAGCTCGTTGCTCATCCTTCTCCAAGAACCCAATCCACCACCAGTTCCGAGGAAAGACTTCTCTAACGTTCATCTAACCGGCTCATGCATATTAACATCAATTCATTAGAGTTGTCTTCTGTTGGGGTCAGAACGCCCAAACCTATTATGCACATCAATAAAGCTTTCTAAATCCTGCTTTTGTTTCTATTTGAGTCTCTTCAGGTTGAATTTGAAGATTTAAATGCGGAGCATTTTTATGCCAAACATTTGTGCTGCTGTTTATTCCAAAACTGGGCAAAAGAGACTAATTGGCTCATTTTAAAGCACTCAAATATCAAATATCTGTAATTTTTTTCAAATAATGGTTGAACATAGTCTTTAGTCAGATGCCTTCTTCCCTCGCTGTCTCTGATCCGACAGCATAAAGCCATAGGCCCACATTTTGTCGCTTGCGAGTAAACTTCAATCAGCCTCAGGCAAACAGCTTGTTGCGAGCTTCAGCCCTAACCCTTTAATCCCTGCAGAATCTCACTATATGGTATATGGAGGCCATAGACTCATTTGCACTGAGGGTCATGTTTGTAAATGAGAATCATGTCGAGGACCAACACCCGACTGGCCTTTGACGACAACATGTAAACATCTTGACATTTAGATCCTTCCCATTGTGTGATTGAAAAGCAGCCTGCATCTGCAAGTCACTTCTTTCACATGTTTTTTTTTTTTTTTGCATGTGAACTATTTTTTGGCAATATTCAATTACTCATCTGAGACATCATGTTAACTGTGATATTTGACTTAACCAGCCTGGTTTTTCCTCCATTTGTGTCAAAATAAGACTTTAAAAAAACAAACTGAGGACCACAATGAGGCTGAAATGGAACTAAATTACAAAAATCATGATTGAAACTTTTTGAGTTACCATTCTTTTTTGGGGGAAGTTGTCAGTCTCAGTCAGAAAAAAGACATGATTGATTTGGAAAATGTCTTGGTTTCTTGTGGTCTGGGCATTGTGTCATTTAACATTGCATTGTCAATGTGGAATGACACGGAATATAGGCTATATCACTTTTATCTTTTTTTGTCATCTATTGATGTTGATACTGGTCAAATCGATTATATCAATTAAAAGAAATGATGTCCAGGCTTTTTTGTGCTTTGTTGTTGGTATGTAATGTAAAATTCTGCAGTTATGTAGTAGTTCTGACCAAACCTACAGCTTAAAGGTCTGGAAATGAATCCACATGCACTGTGCGGTAGTTGTCTGCCGCTCCTCCTGACTGAAGACATAAAATGAGACGATAAAGTGCACACAAACTCCTTCATGAAATCTAAAATAGACAGCACTTTTCATAGCCCCATAGAACAACTTTTCTTGAAGTAAAGTCCCTCCAAACTTTAATGCTTTTGAAAATCTGTTTATGTGAACAGACATACGTTTGGTTTCTCTGATGCGTCGCACTTAAGTGGATGAGGTCATTGGCTGAGATTCATTATTCAAAACAAACAAGATGGCGCCTTAGTGCAAGCCCGTACTGCATCAAGTACTTCACATCTTTTCTAATAGTGCATTTTCTAAGCAAAAGTGTTACACCATCACATATTTTTTATTTTTTTAGTGCCATCATGCAAACACTGAGCGATGACATAAACTCACCCTTACCTATAAGCAACAGCCTCAAAGCGTGATGGCCTGTTACTATTGTGTCAATGCAATGTCCTACAGCAGCTGAAGCACATTTCTGTTCTGCCACTATAGAATGAAATGATAGTTTGCATTTGAATGAGGCGAATCTGATTCTTCGGTACATTTTTTGTTATAAGGCGTAATAATAATACCTTAGGAGCACTTCGACTTTACTGTGCGGACGTCGGATTGCTCCTAAGGTGTTATTACGCCGTACAATACAGTACCACTTACTATCCACTTAGAAAATCGATGTTTGATTTTGTGTGACTTGGATCGTGTAAACGCTCACGTAACCATAGGAAAACGTGGAAGAGCTTGGCCGCTTCTAACTTCACCCCCGTTAAAGGAAAGGAGGAGAGGCTAAATGCTAACAACAGCTTTCTGCGTGACTGAGTGGTGGTGGTAAGCTACTATTGTAGCCACAGCCGCCCTGGGTAGACTGTCAATTTACCACTTGACAATAATGTGTTGTTTATATCCTGATCTCTTATAATGTTTTTTGTATTTTTTTTGGGACACACTCTTTGGCAGAAATGTATGCTCTGCAAGGGGGCTGGATTAAATCATCTCGCGGGCCGGATTTGGCCCGTGGGCCGCCAGTTTGACATGTCTGTTTTAGTTCCTGCTATAAAGCAACAACTTCCAGACAGCTGGATTTCTCTCCTTAACTTTCAACAGGACATTACAATATTGTTAAAGACGTAATCACTTATTTAAACTGATTTGCACTTTTTTTTACTTTGAATATAAAGTATTTTCTACAGCACTTCGGTTGCCTACTTTCAGCTTCAGTGGGCTACACTTTAAGCAGAAATCCTTTGCCTGACCTACTTAAAACCACTACTATACGGAGTTTAAAAATGTTTAAATGATGTATTTTCCTCCCCCTACATCAGGGGTGTCCAAACTTTTTTCATGGGGGGCCGAATACTGAAGCATACACAGGGTGAAGGGCCATAGATCGGTGGTTAGTGCCGCAAAACCTTTGACTAGCAGAGGTTTAAATTGCGCCGCCCACACCTTTATTTCTGCTCAAAACCTTCATGCCAGCTCTGTCTCACAGTAAAAGGTTAGTTGTTTGGTTAGAATTGTGTAGAATTATTACATTTCAAATAAAAAGAACTATCTCTGATGATGTGTCCCGATTCAGCAAGAAGGCAGGGGGCCACCAAAAATTGGTCTGAGGGCCGCATTTGGCCCCCGGGCCGCACTTTGGACACCCCTGCCCTTCATGTTCCAACAATGTCCCAATGTGTAGAATGTCCCCAGACCTGTTCACCACAACGGCCTCTAAAATCTCTGCACTGTCACTCAAAAAGGTGTTAATTCGAGTCGTGTTAGACCTGAGGTGGCAGCAGTGAGAATAATTGCATCTAGCCCCTTTAACGTGCACTGGAGTAAATATATGAGCAGTATCTGAACTTCCACTGATGTAACTAAATCAAATACTTCGATCACCGCTGACAGCAGAAAGAAGCCCTGTCTTTACACTTATCGAAAACACTTTTCAAACATCAAATTACGCAACACTCTCCTGTTATCTCAGCAGCTTTGGTCCGCTGTACATGTCCACCCTCCACTCGCCCAGCTCCTGCCCTCCTCCCCCCCTCCTCCTCCTCCCCCTCCTCCTCCTCCTCGCCTTGTGCGCGCGCCTCGATCCTGATGTTTGGACACCCAACATCTGGACCGGGCTGGGCCTGCGCAACAACTCGAAGCAAAAAAAAAAAAACCCGTCCGCCAATCGCGAGCGCGCCGAGCGTCCCGCCCCCTTCTCCCATTGGCCGCCCCCACCTGTCCGTCACGGGCGCGGAGACTGCCAGAGTGTTGAGATTTCAGCCCCGACTCCAGTCCTGTCACAGCGGCGGAGGAGTGCGCCGCTCTTTTTTTTTTCTTCCTTTGCTTTTCCACCGCTACTGGGAATACTATCCAAAAAACAACAACAACAACAACCGCGACCCCCCCCTTCACCACGGGCGACTTTACGGCTTCTTCTCGACGTGAATGCCCCCTCTACGCGGTGTTTTCCTCCCCTTGCAAAACAAAGGGAATAAGGTAAGAAAAAAGCCCGGCGAAGAAGCGGTTTCGCGTTGCAGCACTTTGGCGGAGAGTTGCGTGTGCCGCAGCTGCGCTCGTACGCGACTAATTAGTGAGTTTTTTTGTGGCGTTGGCCGCGAGCTCACAATTTGGAGATGAACACAAAGTTGCACGCGGGAACTCATTTCGACTGTCTTGCTTCTCTTGAAAAAAAAAAATTGTCCGCCGTTGTCTTGAAGTTGAACTGCGTGCCTTGCGTAAACCGAGCGTTTTTTTTGGGCTTGATATGCTTTTTTTTTTTTTTTTTGAACTGCGTGCCTTGCGTAAACCGAGCGTTTTTTTGGGGCTTGATATGTTTTTTTATTTTTATTTTTATTTTATTTTATTTTTTTACATGAAATGATAGTAAATGAATTTCCCACGCGCTTTGAAACGGACATTCTGGTTATTATTTTTTTTTCCCCTTCAAAATGCCATATAATTGTTGCGTGATAATTACGCTGTTATTATCCTGCCCTTCATCACATGGTTGAAAATGCGAGACTAACTTGTCATATTCACTACAACAACAACAACAACAACAAAAAAAGACAGCCTCCGTTTATCCAGCATCCTCCTCCTCCTCCTCCTGCGCAGAGCCGAGTGCGAACTTAACAAGGCATTTTTTTCCAGAGTTTCATCCGCCTGTGACAGCATTAACGGAGGGAACAATGATGACTGGGCTGTATCCGAAACGACACGCAGCGTCTCCTATTTGCGCGCAAAACGATGCTTGTTGTCTAGTTTCGTTTTTTTTTTTTTTTTTTTTTTTTTTGTCGTGGTGCCAAAACTTGCAAAACGATGAGCTCATTGTTCTACAGGTCCGAGGATTTTTTTTTATTTTTTATTTTTTATTTTTTATTTTTTTTTGCACGCAAACCTGGCTGGGTCAGAGCAGCGAGGGATGAGCCCAATAGCGATGGGTTTAACAGTTCTGTTTCACAGGGAGATGAGAAGGCGATGTGTTTTTCTCTCTCTCTCTCTCTCTTGTAGGATTCCCTTGTTGTGTTTTTTTTTTTTGTACTTGTTGGTGCTGTAATAGATGCTCGGATGCTGCAGACGTAGGGCTCAAAGGTTTGGTCTCTGTGCATTGCAGCCTGCTTCCCCCCTTCCCTCTTCCCCTCTGCCTCTGCCCTCTGTCGGTGTTCGGTTTCAGAAGAGCCCGAGAACGATTCAACAATAAATAAATCTCTCCAGCACGCAGAAACGGAGCAGGCAAAGGCAAGCCCACTGCACTTTCGATTCTATTTCCCCCCCCCCTTTTTTGTGTGTCTTGTTTGTGTTTTCTTCTTAAGGCGTCGTACAAGGTAACACGCGCTCCCCGAGTTTGTTTCTTAGTTGAAAACTTTGTGTCTGTTGTCTTTCGGCTGCTTGCTGCTGCTGCCCTGGGTGAACTTTTGCTTACCTACAAGGGCTGAACGATTTTTTTGAAAATGCTGCGAGAATGTCTGAGTCAGTTTTTTTGGATTGGATTGGTTTTTTTTTGTGCCTTTGAGTCAAGATTCGGGACCGATGTGTGCACTGCCGAAGACAAGAACGGCATGGATTTAAGACTGTGAAGTTCTGAGCTACGGGGGTTGGCGGGTTTCTGTGACCTCACTGGAATCAGGGATGCAATCAGAGTGCTTTTATCCAATCTATTTTGCGGAGTTTGTTCTATTTTGATACGCGAGCGCCCGTCCGAGCTGCTTTTGGAATTTCATCGTGCAATCGTACAATGACAATAAAAAAGCGCTCTGATTCCGTTCTCCGCCCAGGATCTTGCATTACCTGAGATAATTGCAAGCTCTTTGTCATTTCCTAATTGCGAACGTTTCAGTCCAGAGAATTGTTTGTGATTGTGATTAGACTTTCAGTTCTTCTACCATCCACTTTTATTTCCTGTGTTTTGGTTTTTTTCCCGTTGCTTCGGAGATACGGCCACCGACTGCCTGCGGTGGTGTTGTTCCTCTGTTCCTCGGTGACTTTGCAGCCCAACGGACATGACGATGTGGTTTGAGGGTGGCCGGTTCACGCGAGTGCTGGCGAGAAGAATAAACAAGCCTCGGTTGTAAGCGTTTGTAGCCGTGTCTGGGAGGGAGGCACACTCGCAAATCAGTACAACACACGCATCGTTATGTTTATCACACAATGCAACGTATGACAAAAGGCCTATTGTGGAGAAGCTCATGGTTTTGTAGAGATGCTGCTCATTCTCTGTCAAGTTTTGTTCTTTTTAAATGATTGAGACATTTAGATGAAATGCTTGGTACAGAGGTTCTGCATTGCGTTTAAAGTCACTGAATGAACTATGTTAAAATCATGGACTTAAAGCAGTATTAAGTAACGTGTTTACCTTAATAAATCCTTTTCGTAGTCCCTGTGGGGGTAATACAAGTGTTTATGGGATGATTGGAGGGTCTTTCATCTCCCCCTGGTGTCTCTGGCCAGAAAACCATGTTTGCAACTTGTCTGCCACGGGTCCGGAGAAAGCAATACACACTAATGGAATCACGAAGAAGAAGCTAACATGCTAACGGGCAAAGCTAGCTGCGGGCTAACGTCACTTTAAACAGTATTTACAGCCAAGTTTGAGTGAAAAAAAATATTTCCATTGTATAATTGAATGCGCAGTGACCCTCTCTCCCTTCGCCTTTCCTGTCAGCGTATTTACTCTCCAAGACAATTAATAAGTAAAAAAATCGTAACTTGCTACGACACCTGCAGTTGCGCTTATGGCCTCTAGGGGGAAGAGTTACTTAGTACTGCTTTAAATTTGATTTCCAACTGACATTAAATTTAAATCTCATTAGAAAATAGTGGCATCGCTCCAGTTTTTGCTCAACCTCGTAAATCTGTCAAAAGAACAAAATATATTGTGATTTTATACATAATCACGTTTCTTTAAGATATTTCTTTCTGTGCTCAAAAGTGTCCAATCTACTTTTAAACTATTCACATTTTCCATTTTCGCAATTGTAGCAGCAAATATATATAATATAATATATTGCGTTTAGGTCATTAAACTGGCATGGAAATAAAAATCATCTTTGGCTTGCCTGCCTTGTGGTAACTTATCGCTTCATTTGAGGATCACACTGATTTTTTTTTTTTTCTCCACCAAACAATGCATTCTAGACCTAAGATCTTGCAGTACAATAACATACGAGACTGAAGCTGTTGCTCAAAGAAAGTATTATTGTGCAGTGCTTTGTGCCAGGCAACACTTTGTATATTTGACAAGCTCTACAGTAAAGCATCAAGTTAGATGTGTGAATTGTTTGTACCACAGTAGGATAAAGAAATGTCATGATAGCTCACATTCGTTTGTCTACTGGCTACCAACAACTACACTTCATGACTGTGCTTAATACTCCCTTTCACTCGGGGAAGAGGAAGCTTTTAAATCCATCAAGCCAGTCGCTCCGTTTTTATGCTAATATTGTTGTTAAAGCTTTGCCATGTCATTGTGGTGCTTTGTGGGTAATTTGATGTTGTTGTTTAGACTGAAGGATTTTGCCTTGATCCTCAAAGTTGCTTACTCCCTTTTTTTAATGCCTGCACACATTGCTCTTTTTTCATGACTGTCTAAAAGCATGACCTCAAATTACTTCGGTTTGTCTCGCTAAGGACGCCTGGCACCCCGCCAAACTACCCACATGAACGATTTCCTTTGACAAACCCTCAAAAAGATGCCAGCCATAAGGGGCCTTTCATTGAAACACACAGGAGAAAAACCCATATTCTTGTCTACCACTTCCTTTTATCCAATTGGACAGACCGGCTCTTGTAACAAGTGTTCACCGAGATCAAACATCAATGGAGCCGGTGAAATCACGTAGTGCAGGGCGCCAGGTACAAAGCCATATTTCACTACACACAAGCCTGCTTTTGGAACTAGCAACTTGCAAGAGAGCGGTTTGTACGGCGCCTTTGAATGTCACTTACCATGACTTTCTCTCCCTTTCAAGTCTTTATCTCCGTAGGTGACAATACTGCATCTTCCTCTCATCTGCAAACATGGTAATATGGTTATTTTTATAAACTGAAAGGTGGCTCCAAATGTTCACATCCCCATTTTCTTTAAGCCTAACGGTTTCGACGTTATCGCAGTCCATGCTCTTTACACTGCCTTTGTCAGGTAATTACAGCTATCTCCTTCTAAATCCGCCTGTCACTCACTCAGAGCTTGATAATTCAGAGGGAACGTGCGGAAAACCGTGGAGGGGTCTGTGTTTGAGCTTAGAACGACATCAAACCTACAAAGCAGCGAATCACAATGCAACAATCTCTCCAAATTGGCAAATGAAGAGGTAAAATGTCAAAGATGAGTGATGCAATCCCATCCGATGCTAAAACGTTCTCATTTTGGAAAATAAAGGCCTTGAGTGTAGCTGCTTGATTGTGAAGTGAAGGCATCAAAAAGGTAACAATGTACAATGGTATTTTTTTTTCTTGTGTGTACAAAGCCTCAAATCTGTTTTGGGGATTAGAAAGAGCAGCCACAGCACATTAACAATTGCGGATCGCATCTGTGGGTCCTCTTTTGAAAAAAGTCAGCATGGTGTTTGGTAGACGTCTGCCAAAGTTTGAAGTTCGATATATCATTGAAGACGCTTTATGTCATAGAAACACTAAAGCTTGAAAATGACAGTAAAGCTTTGTTTGACAAGTACTTAATCTGAAAATATCCCGCTATAAACATGAAATACAATGAAGCACAAGCTAATTAACCTCTTACCACCCGCCTGAACCAAATGCATTCTGTCCTCTTTGGCCATTATATAGGCCTGTGTAACACCTCATTTGAAAGCTAAGACCCACAAAACTGATCTTTTTCCTCGCGTTGTTGCTGTGTTGTGTATGTAACCATTTTTATGGTTTTGGTTTTTTTTGGTCACATTTTGGTTGAATTTTTGTCATATTTTTGTTTAATTTTTGTCACTTTTTGGTTGAGTTTTTGTCACATTTTTGTTGAATTTTTGTCATATTTTTGTTTAATTTTTGTCACATTTTGGTTGAGTTTTTGTCACATTTTCGTTGATTTTTTGTCACATTTTTGTTGAATTTTTGTCACATTTTCGTTGAATTTTTGTCACATTTTTGTTGAATTTTTGTCACATTTTCGTTGAATTTTTGTCACTTTTTGGTTTAATTTTTGTCATATTTTTGTTTAATTTTTGTCACATTTTGGTAGAGTTTTTGTCACATTTTGGTTGAATTTTTGTCACATTTTCGTTGAATTTTTGTCACATTTTCGTAAAATCTTTGTCACTTTTTGGTTGAATTTTTGTCACATTTTTGATGAATTTTTGTCACTTTTTTGTTGCGTTTACATCCTTGTTTTCTTCTCATTTTTAGTGGCTGTTTCGGTGCTTTTTTTTCCCCAAGAAGCTTTTGGATTAGGGTAAAGCCAAACTGGAGAAAATGGGATCCGTTCAGGTGGGAGTTAAGAGGTTAAGGTGAAAATGAAATGACACTAGAAAAATGTGACACAAAATGCAAATAAATGTACGGACGATGAATTTTAAGTTACAAAATGAACGTTAAGTGGATATAGTAATCGCCGTGACAGCCCTAGGTATCGGATTGGTATCGGTTCAGGTATTCGCCGATCCAGATATGTGAAAAATCAGTGTCAGAACAGCCCTAAGGTTCAATTTCACGTTGTCATTTCCACCAGATGTGATCAGAAGAACTGCTGACTTGTCTCACAGTTCTAGGCAGTTACTCAGCGGTCGCACTGAAGTCGCACACCCTCTCGTGTGTTTTCTTGTTGTCTGTTCATGACTTTGTTAATCCGCTGAAACATTTTAATGGGACATCCATCCTGACTTGGCAAAAGCGGAGTTCTTTCGTGACTCATCAGCTGCGCCGAAGTGCCATGTCGCATTCCCTGCACAGCGCTTGTCATTTGCTCAGCTTTTTTTTGCAACGTCGACTTGAGCCTAAACCTGCCCGGCACCTCCGCAGTTCCGTCTCATTCCCACGGCCGCTATGTTTAGTCCCGCTAGATATCTATATTCTCCTCTTGCGTGCGCCTGCCTCCCACGCTGACAAAGCCCTCCTCTATCTCTGACTTTTTTTTTTTTTTTTTTCCTCCCCCCTCCTCCTTTTTAATTTCCTACACAACACCATTAGTGCGGCCCCTATTCCGCTGACGACTCGCCCGCTGCATTTATTTCGCAGTCCCAGCTAAAATTCTCCCGGTCCGAGCCCCTGATAGGTCCATCGCTCTGTTAGCACGCCTAATGGTGCATTTAGCCCACAGAGTAATTTTATTTCCCATTTCCATTTCTGCGCCCGGCGTTTTTAGTTGAAAGCGACAAGAGGCCGGTCGGCAGGGGCTGGTGCGGGTCCCGAGTGCGGAGATGGCGGCTTCTCTTCAGTAATGGGCCGCAGGGTAATGACGGTTGAAATAGGCTCCCGACTGCAGCCCCTGGGGGGGGGACCGTGGCCCTCGGGGGGGGGGGGACATTCAGCGCGGCCATTTTCATTTACACTATTGACATCAAGTGCTCGATGTTAAGAATGTGGAAAGCACTCAAAGAACACTTGAAGACGCGGACTTCGGTTTGTCCAAATCCAGGCTGAGACTCCGTAAAGACCCTCTCGCAGTGAGTCAGGTAATCGCTTGCTCAAACTTTTCTTTCATTTCATTGAAGCGACTTTGCATTGATGGACTAAAAGTGGAGACTTTATTCTGTTGATGACTTTTGTCTCGTATCCTGGAACAGTTAGCTTCATTGCTTTTTATCTTTGTTTCCTTTATCAAGCTTATCTTAATTGTATTAGTGATTGAGTAATTTTATCTTTCATTTTTGTAATACAAGTCTTTCGGAAATTGAACAGACAAAATCTATTTCTTTTAGTGGAATGCCATTTATTTGGACAGGAAGCTCTTTTTCTTTAGAGGATATGTCTGTCTAAATAATTATAGGACTGTTTCTGCTTTGACGAGTCAATTTCAGTACTTTTCTCTCCCTAATTTGTGAAATATGGACTTCACACTGCTGAGGGATTGTTGCACATTAGCGTTTGTCACTGTAAGGGCAAACTCTAAAGACTCTTTTTTTTGGAGTGGAATCAAATTTGTTTTGTCAAAGTAGACATTTGTGAAGAAAAGACCTTTGTGCACTGTGCGTCAAGACTTTTATACTAGGTTATGAACAAGCTGCTCATTGTTTACATTGACTCTATTGCTCCCTGAAAGTTCATGAAACGTGACTGTGAACTCAACCCTGTGAAGAATTAGGAAAGTAAGAAAGGATCTTGGACATGGCTAACAACTTCAAATGCTCCCACCCTCATTGTTTGTATAAAAGTGTCAGTAAAACCAGGTACAGGGCCTGTAAGTGTGTAATATTGCTCGAGTTGGCCATTGCAATTTGTAGGGAAGCGGCTTTGCCCGTTGTAACCGTCCCCATACGTCCTAATATCCCGCGTGGAGCTGCTGTGTAAAGAACGGAGCAACACGTAATCTGCCTCCTCATCCACGACATATGCGAGTGTATTTGGCCCTGCACCTGAGAGCCGCAGCGGTCACTGCCACCTCATATTTCACACCGATAATGGCCCGTTACCCCTGGCAACAGCGGCCCAATGAGGCTGTGGCTTGTTGCAGCGTTCCCCTCGATCTCTTTCTCTCTCTCTCTCTCTCTCTGCATGTCCACCCTCTCCCGGCTGGTCTCTGTGTGTGTCTGTGTGTGTGTGTGTCTGTGTGTGTGTGTGTGTGTGTGTGTCTGTGTGTGTGTGTCCAGCAAAGGGCGTGGGACCCCTGGGGAGTGAATTATCACCTGTCAGCCCCGCAGGCTCCAGCTCATCCATAATCCAGGCCCCAGCTCCAGCCTCCAAATCACATTAACATGACGGACCAAGCGTTACAAATGCACAGGTTAAGAATAGCAGCAAACTGTTGCACGCCGGCAGCAAAGTGTCTCCCGTGGGCTGTGCGCGCGTTAATGTCGGGAAGGAACACGCTTTTCAAGTGGCGCGCAAATGAAGAGGGTAACTAATTTTTAAATGACTTAAGTAGTTCAACGGCGTGAGTGAGAATACCCTTAGGTTCGACTCACCGAGCGCACCGAACACTAAGATAAAGCGGAACTGTTTAATTTGGAACAACAGTGGCTCGGGTTGTTGTCTTGCAACCGGATAGTTGGCGTTTCAGTCCCAGCTCTGTTTAGTGATGGGATTTAAGGCTCTCTCTCAGAAGCCCGCCAGAAAACAAGTATTGTCTTGAAACTAATTTGCTCTGGGGTACGCAATTTGATTAAAACGACTAGTGCTCACAGCAGGATTCGATTTAACATTTAAAATGCATGCCCATTGCCCTGTAAATAAAACTGTGTGCCTTTGATTAATGAAAAAAAGGTTACAGCTGCCTTGTCAATACATTTTTGGTTTAAAAACTGGCCACTTGTGGTTTCTGCTCTGCTTCCTTGTGTCCACTCGGCTTAATTTGAATGAAATCCAAATCAAACTGATCTAAAGAGCCGCTCACGGACGTCACTACTGTGGTTGTTCCTCTTGTTGATGCCACTTTTTAAAATCCAGTCCGATTCAGACTTTGGCTGAAGGCGCTGAACCGTAGAGCACATGGCTAATTATCGCTGCTCGATTCTGCCGAAAGTCTGCTTCCAGTCTGTAGACGGGTAACATGAGTCCTTTCCCTGTGGTTATTAGTTTTCAGGTTCTTCAGAGCCTCCACAGCCAGAATTTAAACTTCCCTGAGCGCTGGCCCGTAATATTACACACAATACCACAAACCGATAAAGATAGTTTAAACAATGAAAGATGGGATGTGCGTTTTAAATCCTTAGTTGTACTTCAAACTCATTCTTCACTCATTTAACACCACAATTCTTCACACAACTTTAATTCCAGTATGAGATAAAAATGCTTTACAAGCATGGTACAAGGCCTTTTAATCAGCATGTGCAATTAAATAAAGTCTTCAATAAACGGTCATTTTGAAATGTATCCCGATGATTAATCCACAGGTCAGAGGGCGAGGGCAGTAGGTTAAACACAAGTCTGCATGATGTGTGGGCCATAGAACGAGAAAATAAACCCAAAAGGCCTCGACTTTTATTTTTAGCGCATAAACCGAACGAAACAACTCGGTGCTGAAAATAAGCGGCCAGCTTTCTCTCCCGGGCAAGACAACTCCACTTCCTCCAAGTTATGAAAGAGTCTTTGTGAAGAAAACTCGCACAGTAAAGCGTTTGTTAAGGTTTACACTAGTCCCTCTTGCTTAGGCGTTTTACCGAGGTCGTACTAAAGCTCGCTGCTGTCCAGAAAGTGTTTGCTTTCCGTTTAAAACATCGCATTTGCGGCATCTGTTTCCAGTGAAGCCGCTTGCACGTTTCTCCTATCGTCAGCTATTAGATCCAAATCTCTTTAGGCCTGTAATTACCCGTGATCCCAAAAAGCATTCGTGCCGTGGTTTTATTATTTCTTTTCTTCCCTCCTCCGGCCCGGGCTCGCGTGGTTAGCCCCAATCCTTGGAAATATAACCGCGGCCGATCTGATGAGTGTAGGAAAAGCTCTGGAGTTCACGACGAGGCTACGGAGAAGGGAACAAGATGTTGTGTTTTTTTTATTCTTCAACGTGCGCCATACCGCCGGACTGGCCCGCTGACAGACTTGAGGTCCCGTCCGTTCAGTCCGGCTGTCTTCCTGCGGTTCGGTTCGGTTTTCGGGACGCCTCCTCGCACACACGCTACCAATCCACGCCAGGCCAGAGGAGCCACAAGCCACACTGGAGGAGGAACAGTCTGGTTACGCTTCACGAAGCAGTGGAGCGACGCCAGCAATTACAAAACGCGGGGAGCAGGGAAACTAACCTGAAGCGCGCCATGTCAGCAAATATTAAACACATTTACATTACAGAGCTGACGGCGATGGATGAATAAATCTTTGTGAAGACGCTGAAGCAAGGTGGTCACGTCGGTGTAAAGTGGGCAGGTTTCTGTGAGCCGAAAACACGCTCAAGTCGTGTGGATAATGTTTGTAGATTTATGCTGTTGTCTCGGCTTTTGGAAAGGGAGCCGTTCACGTAAGATGCTTTGATTTGGGATAATAAGCGGACTGCCCGCGCTACCTACAGGGAAGGGAGCACACATTATTCTCCCACTGCTAATATTCCCTTTGAACATCGCAAAATTATGCCTCAAAGTGAACAAGCAACGGTGACTTTTGGGATTAATATGCTGCAGCGGTGCACCATATATTAGGGTTTTTTTTTTCTCCTGGCCTACTTGCTTATGGAAACTGCAGGTTTTAGCTTGGTTCATTTGTAGTTTGAGATTTATTGAAGAAATTAGCCAAGATCCACACTTCAGTGACACTGTGGACATGCTCTGCTTCATGCTCTCTTCGACGATAGAGTTCGGGATCAAATGTTGAGTGTAGCAATGAGATTCATGGCTCTTCATGGGGAGCCTTTTGGATCTGTTCTTTTCTATTTTGTCTATTTTGTATTTATTTTTTTACAACAGACGGATAACTCACAAGACCTGATCGCTTCAAATGATGGACAGGACCGAAGTAGCAAAGAGGCTCCAACTGTCGCCAACTCCTTTTTAGCGCAGACAGCTTTCACTTGTGCTGCTGCTCTGCAAAACGTCATTGAAGAATAAGTCACATTTTCATGAAATGAGTAAATTTACCCTTGATTTAAGAAGGTCAGAAAAATAAATCTGCTGTGGAGCAATTATGCTTACGCTTACAGGAAGAAAAAACTTCCACTGCGGAATTTTCCTTAATCCCTAATTTGATACTTTTAACTCATAATTTGTCAAGATCCCGTTCATTGGCCAGGGTGCTCTGCTGTTTGTGGATGTTTCTTGAGTTTGTTCACTTTAAATCTGTGGAAAATTTTATAACAAAACAGACCCGTCTCTTTTCACAGTCGAGATCTGGTCGGATTCGTTCACCCTTAAGAGCCGGTTCAGTCATGAACGTCACATCAGTAGCGGAGTGTAAAATAACTTGAGTATTTCACATTAAAACTCCCCGTTGGGTTATTACTATGGAAAGTGGACATCCATCCCTACTAAATGTTTGAATTTACATGTGAAAGAGGACTTTCCCATTGGTTTTCTGTGGATGCGAAGAGCAGCGTATGGAACGGCATGAAAGACACAGAAGCAATAAAAGATTTAATAACCATGTTCGCCTTCTAATAATATCCAGCTTTATGCTTCTCAGGCAGAACATGGGGCTTCAGATTCAATGTCTCCTTTCATATGAAACCTGGCGAATCCCTTATTCTCCGGAGCGTTCCACGAGCAGCGAGTTGGTCCCCGCAGACGAAGGTAGCGCGTCACTGATCCCCCCCCCCCCTTCATCACGTAACCTCTAATTCCCGCTCCATTCTCCTCCACCGCTGCCGCCTGGATAATTGGAGGAAGCATCCGTAGTGCTGAGAAAACAAGTGTTAGTGGAAATGGCCTATGGCTGTACACACTGTCTATCGATTGTACTTGTTTGTGTGCATGTGAAGGAGGAGGATGCAGAAGGAAGTTTGTTGCTCCAAATGATCTCTAATCACCTCATAATGATGGACTACCTGCTCCGTTATCGATTTCCACCGCCCCAGGAGGGGGTCACAACGTCAAGATCGCTGCCTCCCCCCCAAGCATCAGCTCTGACGCAACGACAGCGAGCGAAATAGACATCCTGCACTTAGCGACTTTAATGGATGCTAAGAGCGGTAATGAGAAGGTAACATCATTCAATAGTTTTCTTTGTTGGGACTCGAGGCTATAGCCACTGCTCATGTTAACCGGATAAAACATGCTCTGAAAAGCATAACCTCTCGCTGAAGGTTTTGCACTTCGTGGGGATGAATGATATGAGGAAATAATTGAGATATGCGGTAAATGAGGAAGGCCTGTTTTTCACTAAAAGTGAATACAAGGCTTACTAAATCAGGACCAAAACAAGCTAAAAATTTAACTAACTTTGTAAAGTGTGTTTTAGAAAAATCTATTTTCAATTTGATTTCCTTTTTTCACAATAAAGTAAATACATGGAGCATTCATTGAAGGACTACCTTGTATACAACCCTCAGCTCAAACAAAAGCAAAATCTCCCATTGTTTGGTCCAAACTCCATAACTAGGTGTTGTTTCTACCAAAGAAATGGCTGTCAGCCTGACTATTAGAAAGATCCATAACGGTTATTGAGATTGACCAAAGTAGCGATTGCCCAGCCCTAACTCACTGAACATTAGAAGACCTCAAAGATTTTGCAGTGTTATGGATATTGAGTTACTTTTTGCGGTCCTACTTTGGTTGTTGTTGATGCATTAAAATGTTAAGATTATTAGACTATAACAATTTCAAGTGACCAGATCGTAACGATGAGGGACTTTTTTTTTTTTTAAAAAGACCTGCATCACTGAAATTGTGAAAAAAACAAAAAACACTATTTCTATTGGTTTTTTTTTACATTTAGCCTATTCTAATCGCACAGGCTATTTAAATAATAGATTATAGTGAATTGCTTTTTCACATTGAATTCAATATTGATCGTTCGTCACGTTTGAGGATTGAAATAAAGTTGTGAGTCCTGGGACATCGGCACGGTGGCACAGCGGTTAGCGCTCGTGTTCACAGCCAGAAGGCCGCGGGTTCGGGGGCCTTTCTGTGTTTAGTTTGCATGTTCTCCCCATGTCTGCGTAGGTTTCCTCCAGGTACTCCGGTTTCCCACCATTAAAAACATGTACAATAGGCCAGGATGAATGAGAGTGTGTTTGAGAATGTCACCCTACACAAATGTCACGAGATTTTGCACTTACTTCCTTAACTGTACTCAGAAAATGAAAGTTTGACTATGTTTTCTAAAGTAAAAGTGCACCACAGCTAGGGCTGGGCGATAATGGGAAAAAGAATGATCACGATTATTTTCTCCATATTGATCGATCTCGATTTTCTATGAGATTTTATTTTATCTTTGGTTTAAAAGAAAAAAACAATACATGTGGTCTTTCTTGGACAAGCATTTAAACAGATGCTGCAACTACACTGAAAACTGCAGCTAACTCATCAACAAAAACAAACTCCACACTCCTCACAGTACAACATCCCCATGTCACCCTCTCACCTGCCAAGCAACACACAAACATCTGCAAAGGAGACGCAAAAAAGTGGAATGTTTGAAGAATGTCAGAAGCAGCATTAAAACCACAATTAGATTACATGTTGGATAGATTGTCCAGCCCTAACCACAGCGCAGCAGCGCAGGATTATGTCCCATCTTCACTGCACGGGACGAAAAGATTGTTGTTCTGAAACTTTTCAACTTGTCAGCGCTTGAATATTCATCCCATTGCAATCAAAGCGGACGAGGCGACAACTGTCTGTTTCCTCCGTCTTTTGTGCCGTCAAAATTACAAATCAGATCGCACGGCTGGAAGTTCTTTGATTACCGGATTCTGTGTCAACCCGCGAGACGCCGAGATTGGTTTTGGGTGAAATCTTCCTTTCCAACGTGATGCAAACAAAGAGTTTGCTCCAGATGCGGTGCCTTTTTGTCTGCTGAACATTTGTGCTTTACTGTAACTTTTCGGCACCCCTTCTGTTTGCTCGTTTTGAGCGCAGCCTTTGATTTGATACATTCCTAGGCTTGGTTTATCCACCGTACTGTACATTCCCTTTGGAGCGTAACTTGCCATATTGTTTTCTCCCCTGTATCCCTTTTGTTGCTGCCTTTTGTCTCCGAGATGGGCCATCACTCAAAGCACGTGGGCGGCCCCAGCAAAAAAACAAAACCGAAAAGTCTGCTCCTTGATTTCCAATTTGAAGTTTGAGCTCTTGTTTGTCTGGTTATTTGTTCCTGGGCCTGAGCTTTCACAGCTTGTACTAACGGCCCAGTAACTCGCCTATTTTCCACCGAAAAGGAAAAGAGCAAACGCTTGTTGTTGCTGCTGGCAATGTAACCATCCATCTTCATGCCAAGGGTTATTTCCCAGGAAAGACCTCTCGGATACCTTCAACCCCCCCCACAAGCACACACCTCCGATTTGGGCGCACCCCTGCAGAAGGAATACCGGCCAAACAAGACATTGGGCTTGTTTTTATCACCGGAAGATGAGAAATGTGCTGTTACTCTAAGATTTATTGCCGAGGCGGAATTATCCCAGTCCCACTGAGGCACTTTCGGTTGTTTATAGCCTCAGAAAAACAGCGCGGATTTGATAACACAATCAAGTCTTACAAATCATAGGACAATAACGCGGGAATGTTAATGACGGGGGTTTGCCGCATTTGTGTTTTGTGTAAACATAGACTTGGGAATGGAATGGGAAGCTTTGTGTTTGAATTTTTTTTTAACAAAGGCTCCTCTCAAACAAGCGGTGGCATGAAGTTAGATTATTGCCCATTTCCAATCTCCCCATAATGGAAAACCGAACACCTGGATTGCAGTGGATTTCAGTGGATTATAGTGATGCGTGGTGTCCAAATCTCACCGCATACTGTCAAGTTACCCAGCCTGTGATTTTGGTGGAGAAACATTTCAGAAGATTAGGACTAAAAGATATAGTATTTTCATAGTAATACCTCAATAAAGCTTATGCTGCTTAGTATTTCAGATCTGGTGGCTTTCAAATCAATAATCGGTTTACCATAATGTCACCCCGATACTGAGACACCGATAAAATGCAGAAAATAAGATGGAGCTATTTCAATTTTTACATCACAGGATTTAGGGGGGAAAAAGCCTCTAAAAGGTGCAACTTTTTATGCAAAAAAAAGTTGATATTTCTGTGTATTTGACTTTTTGTGACCCAACAGCTGTATGAGTGGTCAGCATGGCGCCTTTACTTTAGACCACAGTGGTCTCTACAATGCTCAACGATCAATTGTTTTGTAGGTTTTTTGGTGAGAGGCTCCGTCAGCAGTGAAACTCTACCAAACAATTGGCCCTGGATAGGCAGCGTTATCGAAAAACAAAAATTATTTCTGTACTTTTTTATCTCCATATATAACCCGAACATACTTAGCCACTTCAGCGCAAATGCAGGTGTTTTCTTGAAGAAAAGCAAAGCTATAACTTACGAAACTTGTGTAATCATTACAGATGGCAGAGCCCTGGTCTGCGTCAGGACTTTGACTAAACTGGATGTAAAGCTAGGAGGACTAAACCATGACTGAATGAGGAACTTGAGGCAAATTGAAAAGCAGAACAGCGCAGTGACAACAAGAAAGACGTCCTTTGGCTTATGTGCTGTTGTTTACTAAACTGCAGCTGCAGGGGAATATCAAAGATTGTTTGTGGAAAACATTAGCTCTCACTCTGTATTAGACATTATTGGTACAGTTTTGGTAAATTATTAGTTGCAGAGTGAGCGCTCGGACTCTTCTAAAGATCTTTGAGGTGTGAAGTGCTTTCGCTTTGTTCAGAAAAGTTTAACTGAAAACCGTGTCCTGATGTGGATCTGTCCCTGCAGCTCAGGAGGTAATAACGTCTCTCATTTTATCGCTGCTTAAGTGGGAATTCTGCTGAAAACATGACGTTACAAGGGGCTGCTGCTGCGGCCTGTATTCTTTCTGTGCTGTTTCATGACAACAGACCTTACCCTGGAGTGTCCTCGAGGCCACTGTGATGGAAAGTAAAGGCACCATGCTGACCAATCATACAGAAACACACAGAAATGTAAAAAAAAAAAAAAAATCCACATAAAAAGTTGCATATAGCACCTTTTAAGGATGCCCTTACACAGCTCAGAAAGTGTTTGTAGTGCAGTTTGTTTCCGTCATGCAAACACTACTATAAGGGGAACAATGGTGCTGCTGTGTAAGTCACTGTCATGATTACATGATTTCATGACGGCTGACAGTAGATTGCAACAGAAGTTTGGAAATCTCTCGTAGCCTTTGGCCTCGTCTAGTCCAAAACTCCACAGGGGAGCATCCCAAACGGGCTTATTATGGTTCCTATTATAATGCACTAGGCCATAAGGCCAGCAGGGGTGTTAGGGCACAGACCTCCCCAACGGAGGATTTATTAATAAAGTGAACATCCTTGATAATAATTTGCACTTTTGCAATTGCAATTGTCCAAAGAATATATTTAGCTTTGTTTAAAAAAAAAAGAAGAAGAGTTGCAGAAATCATGGTTATTATAATTGGAATATGATGGTGCACACTTTAAAGTGTTGTCCTTTTTGTGAGTAATACTTAAAGTAGTTGATAAACAATAATGACAATCCAAGGCTCTGCCAGATTTTGAAATGTCTTTTTTTAAAGTAAACCCATGAGGGGTTCAGTTGCTGCACAAAACAAAGATTTGTAGCATCAAGCAAACAGCAGAATAGTTGTGAATGTGTTCTCTGAATTGTTTGGGCGCATACCACCCGACCCTGATCACACTGTGGAAAAGCGCTCAGCTCCTTAACTGCCATAGGAGTCGTTTAAAGTCACGATCACGCGTCATTGAGGATCTTTCCAAATGAGATTTTTTTCCCCTCTCCTGCTGCCGAAACATGAAATGAAGCAGGAAATGAAAAAGTCCGAGATAAGCCCTTTTTCTGGATCATCTGAACGCTCACGGAGGCGATCGCCAGTCACACATTTAATTTAAGCTTTGTGCGCCGAGAACGCCGCCGCTTCCATCAGCACGTTTGATTAGGAGCTGAAATTGGCTCTCCTCATCGGCACAGTAAAGAAGCGACACGACCCCCTCCGCCCCCCAATCCCATCGCCAGAACTTCTCCCAAAATAACCAGCGTTTGACCTTGTTAGTCGAAGAAGTCCAGTCGCATCCGGCTGTCACTGCTCTCGGCCCCGGCTAATTTTAAACCCGGGAGGGGGTCATTGATAGTTTATAAACACCGCCCCGCTCTCTCGGACTCCTCCTTATGCATGCACTCTGTTCTCCGGCGATAGGAATTATTGCTGATTTTTATTCCCCACGCTTTGCATATCTGCGGGGTTAAATCGGCATCTTTCTTTCCGCTTGGAATATGCCGCCTTTTTTGGGGTCTATTTATACCTGCCCGCGAGTGTCTGGCAAATGGGTTAGTCTACGCTTGCCCTATCGTTTGGGATACACATGCAAATATTTTGGTTGAGACATGGCAAGATAAGCCTTGGTCATTTTCCTTCATTTCTCAGAACTCCGGGCAGTCCTCCATGGACGCGTTGGTTATTTTTAAAGCAGTCTTGGGGGAGGGGGTGGGTCAGATAGTTTGGTGGAGGCAGTTAGTGTCATTTGAGCCCTAACTAGGCTGAGGTCCAGTTCCCCCACCGCACTGAAAGTATGTCACTTTCTCCGTGTGTTGACTCAGGCCTGCAGCTGTGAGTGGGAGGCGCCCCCCGAGTTAGCACGCACAAATGTCAATAGTCACCGCAACATTTACTTTTCATTTAGACAGTTAAGTGCGGTTACATTTTTGAGCTATGAACGCGGGGCCTGGGGGCACCGTTGACTCCACGAGCCGTTTATGACTGCGATGTCTCGGCTTCTACATCACTACATCCGTAAACCTTTGTGTGTCCCCAGATACAGTATGAGGTAAACATTATGGCTTTTGCTCTCAACAACTGGATGTATTCGTGAAAATGTCTGATGCTCATTATACATGATGGAAAATGTTTGTCTGCATTTACAGTTTTGTTACGCAATTTTACGATTATCCAGCTCCACATTTATTTAGGATTGCAGTTTTGATATGAACATAAAGGGACTTTCTCGTATTTGCAAAAATCCCAGCGTACTTTTGATACCTTAAAATGATTCAATGACTGTGTAGAGTTAGAGGCATTTTTATCTTCCTTCCATCCATCCATCCATCCATCCATCCATCCATCCATCCATCCATCCATCTTGCACTTTATTATACTTTTTTTTTTTCATATTTGCTTAAACCTACATTGTTTTGGTGTATGTTAATGAACTTTTTAATTTCAACACTTTGTCAGGTGGCATTTGATGTATAACTTTTGGACACAGTTGCATGTTTTTTCACAATACTTACTGTATTACAATATGTATTGTATCGGCCATTAAGTGTAGAGTTTTTAAATCTAAATAGAGCCTTCAACATTGCAAATTGAGTGGCCAATCATTGACTTGCTGTTGCTGTGATGGAATGCTAGCTGCCTTGATACACGTATTGTATCATGACCAAGGTTTATTGGTCAGGCTCAAAAACTAAAACGTGTACTACTTGTTATATCCTTATACCATATGACCTAAGATGTTGCTGTAGTGCTTTTTTTCCCCCTTTTTCTTTTCTTTAAACCACAACAAGCACATCCTACAAACATTACCTGAAAAAGAATCACAGTAAATATATTTTGTTTCACCCCATGGCTCACTTATGTGTGCTAGATGTTTGACTTTGCTGATTTTAAAACCAAAAAGCATGAGTTTACTTCTTTGTAAGGTGGGGGAGCTGTTAAAGTAAGTGGATTTACAATGAACAGGAACTATAGAGGATTCCAAAACCATGGGAAAAACCATCAATCAATCATTTCTAGGCAGACGAGGATGCTCTTCGGATGGAGGGCAGAATGTTGGCATCTCCCCAAAAGGAGAAACAAAGAATATCTGTCCTAAGACTAATTTGTTTCTTGTTTCTTTGGAAAGAAACTATTTTTGCAAAACAAAAGAACCCCAAATCCCATCTGAGTGTTTACTGTAAATCTTTAAAACAGTGTGTAGGTGCATCAGTGCAGCAGCAGTTTGCCGAAAGTCAATTTTCCTCCTAAAAATACGCGGGCAGGCTGCAGTCCAAAACATTGATTTGGATGAGTCAAATGTGTTCCTTGAAGCACAGTCTCTCAGGCAGTCATTTTAATTTTAACCATAATTGTGCATCCCCGTGGGTGTGCCTGGAGAAATTCCAATTCCGACTTTCGTTGTAACTTCAAAACATGGTTATCAATCTCCCGAGAGCGAGACTCGCATCCGACGGGAAGACGAGCGCGCAATGAGGCTACCCTGTCTGCTACGGCGGTCTTAAAGGGCCTTCTTAGGGACAGATCCTAGTGAAGGATGACAAGAGAGCAGCTTCCAGTAAACAAATTACAAGTTGTCATTAAAACGGTGAAAGAAATTGCCACCACTCTGACAGATGTAGAACACCGCGCTGCATAATTTGGGACTTTTTGATGGGACTATTAAAAGAATAAGAAATGTGTCTCGGATACGAATTACAATGTGGGATCTTCAACTTGAGTGAGAGTAGTGTTGGTTTGTACTGGATGGGATTTTTGGATTCTGACTTTATTGAAATGATCTTGCACGTTTTCCACTTTGCTAACACAGGGGTCTTTTTGGATCTGAAGCCAATTCTTCCCGAAAATACTAAATTCCTATCCGCGAAGAGCCTGAACCAATTTGAATGACCCGCAGGGGAAGGTCCAAAGAGCCATGTGTGGCTATTAAACCATAGGCTGCAGATGCAACTAGGCATGGGAACCTCTGGGTAACTCACGATTCAATTGGATAGCAATACGACAATGATGATATGCCAATACTGCAATCAAATCGATATATTGCACAAAATAACAATTGCAATAAATAAGTGATTCTTAACCTTTTTTCATGGTTCTCCTTTGTTTTCATGCACCTCGTTCCTCTTTTAATTGTTTGTTTGAAATTGAGTGAATTGAAATAGCCATGACTCGTGATTCGGTTCGGGCCACAGTGCAGGACCCACAGTTCGGTGCATTTTTGATTTTTGGTTAATCATTAGACTGTATTTATAATCTCAAAATAACTCTGCAGGTCATGTGCTCGTTAAGTGATATGTTTCAGTTTCGCGTTCCATACCGAGCAGCGTGTTTGATTTGAGGCTCGTGTTTGGGCTGTTCCTGGAAGACTTTCTTCTTGCACTTTTTTGGAGACAAAGCTTTTGAGGCGGATTATGTCCAGGATTGGATCTTGCGCATTTGTCTGCGCCTCTGGATCTATCATTCACTGCAGCCCGGTCATCTTCAGGACTCTGAGAAACCATTACAAAGACATTTTACGTGTTTTTAAGGATGTAAGTGTACTGGTATGGAGTGTCTACAGCCTTCAGTTTAGCAGTAAGTGATAATGACATATATTCACCCTGTTTGGATGCGCACACACACGTCATAGATCTTAAATATTAAACATAAGAAATAATGACTAAAACTTGCACCGTCACTTTGGCATGATGCGTCTTGTCAGCATTGTTACACCCCTCTGTATTAATGTAACAGTGCATGATCAACGTGCTTAAAATTGTAGTGCTGCTGATCGGTATCGTATCGTGCCGCAAAATATCGCGATACATCACAAAAACGATATATTGTTACTCATGCCCATGCTGCTTACAAGTGGGTAAACCAACAGTGTGAGACTGGCTGACCTTATTTTCTCCAAGTGTGGCTTGTGTCCAAAGCAAATACAGTACCATCAACCGACTTATAGCATCCACAAGGTGAAGCGACTGGGTTTGCGTCGCGATCACTCCATTCAAACATCATTGGGTTGTTTTTTTTGCACGGCTTTTTCCACTCGTTGACGTCATAAATCTGTGCTATTTTTTGCAGGCCTTTTACAAATCGAACACTAAGGGTGGGGAAAAAAAACACTGACACTGTGATGAACCATTTTTGGAAAGGTTTGAAAAGTCGAAATCAAAGCGATACCGCCTCAAATCAAAGCTCTTGTGCTGCTTCCCCCCGACAAGTCTAATGGAAATCACGAGTCATTTAACCAGCGCAGGCCCCCTACCACGGTTCGGCAAGCTCCCCCGCCGCTCTCTCCACACTCTTGTCCCCGGCACAAGAGTGTGGAGATGAAATGCAATCTGTCCGCCGCGAGGTCAACGTCCACCATTCACCGCGCAGATCCTTTTTAATTAGGCCGTGTTATTCTAATTAACCGGCCCTGCGCGACATCCGTAGCCATTTGTCAGCGGATCCATCCCCGGCTTTTGTTTTTATTCTATTTCCACAGGTCCCAACCCGCAAACTGCCGAAATGTATGGCTACACTTTAGATTAGCATGATAATACCCCTCAGAGAGATGGGGAAGGTGCCCGAAAAGAGCTATTTGGCAGAAGTGCTCATCGGAAAGTTGCAAAGGCCAGTGCCCATTATCACACTGAATGCAGCATCAGTTAAACTAACAGCTTGGATTCTCGCGTTTATCTCCCAGCGCACCGACCGGCACTCGGGCACGGCGCACAATGGCAAATTATGGGTTATGTTTTTGCTCTTAAGACGCGGATCCTTTTCCCCCGGTGTAATTACGCTATGCTAATTCCGCCCGGCCCCCCCCCTCCTCACCGCCAAACGAGGAGACCTGCCAACTGTCTGAATGTCACCAACTGTGCTTACAAGCGACTGGAGGGATTGCTTCAAAACAGACTGCGTAATGGCCAAGTGGAAATGGTAGTCATTTGTGAGCTGCTTTTTCTCTTGTCAGACCGACGCACCTGGTTAATGGGATTCACAGATGAGCTGTTGCTGCACGGACACAGTCGGACTAAGCGTGGAGCTAGTACGGCCGCCAGTGAGGGACTTCAACATATCGAGGCAGGAAAATATTAGTGTTGTTCCAATACCATTTTTTTTCCCTTTCCGATCTGATACCGATACCAGAATCAAGGTACTTGCCGATCCCGAGTACCAATTTGAAATGCAATGTTGGAGTGAAATGTCATTTTTGGCTAAATATTTACTCAGACCTACTTATATTATTATACTTTCACCCATCTCCTCCATTATTGGGAAACGGTGAGACTGGGAATATGCTACTGTTGTATTTTTGTATTCAAACATGGAGCCTACCATGTTTTTTTGCAAGAATTGCAAAGAAAACTTTAATAGCACCTTATACTGAACTTATGAGGCCAGACTGAAGATGTAGAGTAGGGTTTAGAGCAGGCAAAAGGCAAACAATAGATTTACAAAATTAGCATGCGTTTTGAACTGCATTGTTATCATGCACTTACCACATGTTGTCGTCTTCAGCCAGCTAGAAGCTAGGCTATCGCTAACAAGCTGAAAGTTGTAAATCTGGCGTCGGGGCAGAGAAACTTTTGCAACACTCACCACTCAAATGTAGCTACAATCCATCAGAAAATGATTCCTGTTCATCCTGACTCAAAATAATGTCCTTGGAGGAATTTTTAGTCCAGTTTGTTACAGCAGCAACTTGTGACTCGTGCATCTCTGTCGGGTCCAAGTGTCAGCTCCACTTTGTAAAAAAGACACTTTCTTTCGGAGACATTTTCTTGTGAATTTAGGCTGGAGTTTCTTTATTTTTAGGAGCCGACAGCCTTCGTTTTTCACTCACTGTCGTGCTCATGCCTCGATTCTATTGCTGTCTGCAACTTGTCATGAAAGCAGCGAACAAGAATTGACATCCGGCCTGATGACAACATTCGCAGAGCGGGTCTAGTCTGCCCGTTTTACATGTCATAGTGTCGCATTATTATAAATGTAATACTGGTATCGGATCGGTGGTTTGGTTTGTGTACTCGCCGATTCCGATACCTCAATATAGTGCAGAATCGGCGTGAAATCGAACAGTGACTAAAAGTAAATTGCTGCTTTTCAGGGAAACATACAATAAGCGAAGTGCAAACATAATATGTGGTATCTGTTGACAATATTTCATCATTATTGCATAGGAAAAAATATAGTTTACAGTCATGTTGATTTGAAATGTCCCACGCAATGACACAAAACCAGTGGTTACCAGTTATTGTCAATCGTTTGATAAAGTAAGTAATTAATCGATAAATGAAATTGAGCAGAATGTGCATCCCTAGTCAGGGTGTCCATTCGCACTTACAGATTTATGAACAATATTTGACAGAAATGTATTTATGCATAGTATATGTTTCATGTCATTGAATTCAGTGCATAAAAAACAATTATTTATCAAACAATGGGTCAATATAGTAATTGTAACAGGCCTTGGGTAAATGAGGGATGTTGCTTTGTGTGGTTCTATCCTCATTACCCAGAGAATACTACCCATATTTCCTCGCTAACATCCTTTGTACTGATTAAGTTTTGAGTTATGGTTACTCATAGCTACCATCAAGGAAAAAATGTCAAATGTAGGTTGACTTTATAAATGTGATGGTTTGGTGACACCAGTTGTTAATTCACATAACGGTCCACTTTACCCCTGAGAATGCGTTTCTGTGTTGCTAAGCTGCAAGTTTGTTCTGAATTGCCACCAGCGAGTCTGAGACTGGGCCACAGTTCAGTTTGTTTGCATTGACTTGGTGATAAATTATACACAGCTAAGCTCATTCAGTGTTTGTTCTGCGTGAAAAGAGACGCTGTCCTTCGCTTCGCCTCGCCGTAATCTAAACACGTCGGTCCGTTTTTGTAGTCGGACTGGGCTCGGGGTCGGGTTTTCAAAGCGTGTCCGTGTCCCTCTGTGGAGGAGGCTGTAAAGCGGCGCCACGGACCATGATGCAAACGCCGGAGTTTAGTGGAGTTTTTGGAGCCCTGCAATGTCAACTTTTTATTTTCTACGTCTGCAAAACTGTGTTCTCCTCGAGCACAAATATAGGCTCTGAGTGCAGGAGGAGCGGTGATGACATGCTGATCTGACACTTGATAGTTTGGGGGTAAAGCTTAGGCATTGACCAGTGTTTTGTTTGAGCCAGCTATCGACTCGGGCCACTGTAGAAGCCTAAAATGGACATATTTCCCACTATTTGAGTGCAGATTAGTACACTCACGGCTTTGGAACTGCTGGAGTTTAAAACTTCACTGCTACTGCATGAGAAAATGAAAAGCGCCAGTTTGGAATAATAGCTTTGAGAAGACAATCGTAATGGTGCCGGTTGTGGTGACTTTAAGCAGTAATTAGTTGATCTAAAATGCCGGAGGAGGCTGTTGTGTGGGGAGTATTGTTTTATTTAAATCACTTGTTTGTTGTGTTCAAGGTAATGCCAGCGGGGAACTGAATAATAATAACTTCACCTGAATTGGCCATGACTTTTTTTTTTGTACAATGGTCTGTGAGATGGCTTTACAATATGGGCTCTTATTGTAGCAGTTACTGTCATATTTTGAATGATTGAACTAAAGTCAATTCTCAATGTTAGCTGCCATGAAAAGAGCAGATCCTGGTGTACAACAAAGGTAGAGAAATTAACTACTGTCGACTGGACTGGGTTATTTTAAGTTGAAGGCATTTCGCTTCTACCTTCAAGCGTCAAAATGTAAGACTGCTTTCATTATGACTACATGAGCAAAATGTCCGGAACTTTTCTACTCATGTTTTAATGGTGTTGGATACCACCATTAAATACACCGATCCAGCTTTTTTGCTTCCAATGCCGATACTGGGGATTTGAATATACCGATATTCTGTATTAACCAGTACCAGAGACTTTCTTAAAAGTGGCTTGTTGTGAGTGAAACAGTGAATGGTCATTTTTTCTCCATAGTGTGATCAATACAGGCTTGTCTTTTCTTGCAAACAAGAGGTTACATATCAATGATGAAATCTATAAATAAACTCTAATGGAAAAACTGAATGTTTTTTCCATTGGTAAGGACCAATGGACTCTTCTACACTAAATATCCTTGGCTATATGAGGTTATTAGGTTACATGAATATAAACTACTCACATAAGTGATCTGATCATTAAACAAATTGCACATTACAAATAAGTTATATCAGTTATTCTTTAACAGCATTTCATAAACTAAACAAACATGTCCATGTTCACTGGGATTTACTTGATGAAAGTTGTTTTTAAAAATGATGAGTCAAACAGTTATCTGTTCAGTGTGGGATAGTCATTACCCGATACCGTATTTCATTCAGGATCGGCTCCGATATTCGGTACCAGTATAGGATTGTTGCGTTCTTAGATTTCCACTGTAATTCGATTGGGTCAATGGATTGATTGATTGTTTTTTCCGAGTTCAATGTACGATATATGACTATTTTTTTTTATTTTATCATGCAGTCATGACATACTAACATACTTTCATATACATAATACTGTACATAAGCTCGAAAAGGAGTGGGAAGTATACCTTATAAATTCCCACCCCTGTTAATATTGTATTTTCGTTAATGTTGTTGGAGCCAGTAGCTGGGCAATGCACAACAACCTGATGGCAACAGTCAGCACAATGATCCAGCCAATCCCAGCTGCAGCAGGACGACAACGCAACGACACACCAGCAACACACCAAAGCCGCCGAGCCAGTGACGCACAAACCTCCCTCCAACAAGAGACAGGACGCCACTGTCAGTCAGTATGACCACAAATACAATTTGTTGGTCTGAGAAGTCCGATATGTTTTTAAATTTGTTTTACTTTTTTTCTGTTGTTGTTTTTTCCTTCTTTCTTTATAGCACAATTCCAGTAATGCACAATGGCTTGTAGTGTTCAACCAATTATGGGTACAATACTTGAATTTGAGTTTTCCAACCAAATGTGCCAATCACTTTAATTTTCCTTCGGTTTTCCGTCTCGTGGCACCATATCAATGTAATGGTAGAGAGATACAGCGCCCCCTGCACAACAACCTCACTACGTCACCGGCATGCCACCACCCACACCCAGGATCTGTTGGACTGGCACGTTTTGTACATTAAGGCCCCATGGAGACCAAATAATCTTTGGTGTTTGCAAACAATATTGTGCTGCGTAAATGGGATTTTGACCATTTTAGTAATTGCTCCCATTCAAATGGCACTTAATTGTGCAGGCTTAAATTTGATGTTGTCCTGACACTGCCAATACTTTTACATCTGTACTGTTTATCTGCCTAAAGTTCAACGATCTGTTTTTAATCATGTGGAGACACGCAGCAGCCATGTCTACACCAACAAAATGATCAGCTAAAATCACATCAGCCACTCCTTTTTTTAAATTGACCGTAATTCACTTTTGGCTGCCCTGACCACAGCTCACTCCATGCTGCTGTTGCGCCTCCGCAGCCGGGTCACGCGCGGGTCGTCCCACCTTGAGCTGCTCTGCTGAATTTACCGCCCTCAAGGTGGACCGGATCAACCACCCCCCCCCCCCCCCCCCCCCCTGCCACCCTCCTCCCCCATCACCACCTCCTGGACACGAGGACTACATTAGCATCAGACATGCAGCCAGGACACACAAACCTCTGTCGGGCTGCCTCAAGACGACCCAGCCGGGGGTCAAGGGTCAGGGGTCATGCAGCGGATATCGGCTGGCGGGGTCAAACCACTTACCTCCCGCCCCCCTGTGGAGTAAAGCAATACGGTACAAAGGAAGGGACTGGGACCTCCGAGCGATTACAGGAACGACCTTCACTGAAACAGGACACTGGCCACATGTTTCCCCTTTGATAGAGCAGGAGGGCAACACAAGTCTGTCTGCCACATGACGGGTCAAACACGCCAGAAAAGTCAATGTCCGAATGTATCGCAGCGTTTTGTGAAATGATTCACGACTGAACACAGAACGCTGTGAACATGTAGTAAAATGCATGTAATCCTGGCTGTCCTCACCGAACATCTGAAAATAATTTGAGTGTGAACACTATGGACACAATATTCATATTGGCTAAAGATATTGAATTCTTTAGTACTTCAGACCTACAAGAATTCTCTTCCATGCCAAAAAGACTCATGGTTAAAGTCTGTTTTATTACCCAATAAAGAAAGAAAAGAGAAGTTAAGAATAGGAGTGTGACAATATATCGATTTTCCGATACATCGCGATATTTTGCAGTACAATACGATACCGATGCTTTTTTTTACGATATCGATGATATCATGCATGTTAATGAGCAGAGTCATGCATATTAATGAGGCAGCAGTGCTCCACTGTTTTCACAGTCAATAGAGGCCAATAATGATCAAGAATTCAGTCAGGACAGCAGGGGGCAGCACTACAGTTGTAAGCACTTGGACCAAACACTGTCACACAAATAAATTACTTAATCATATAAAGAAGATTAATCTGGGGTTGATTTTTTCCTTTTAAAATAGGACCGTGGTTTCTTGTTTATTTAGTTGTAAATGAAGTCACTGACAGTTCTATACACCCATTTTCAGTGTGTAAGTCAGGGATCATTTATAAAAGTGGTTCAAAGCACATGAAAAGAAATGTAAATGATGAATAATATGCAGTATGTTCAAATGAAGATTATAAGTAGCATGTTTTTTTTATCGTGATGTAGCATAGATTAGTTTTGTGCAATATATCGATTATGGCAGTATTGGCGTATCGTGAGATAATCGTTGTCGTAAGCCATGTATCGTATCGAATCGTGAGCTACCCAGAGGTTCCCACCCCTAGTTAAGAAGTATACTTTTTTTTTTACTCTTTATGCAGTACTATACAAATCTCCGCTCCTAATGACCAGCCTTCACTTGTGTACATTTTAAAGTTTATTCCCAATAATATCCAGTTTTGTGTGTGCGTGCTTCTGTTTATTGCTAACATTTTGAAAAATAAAATTCCCAAATGTCCAAAATAACTTAGGATCTGTATCATGCTATTTTAACCATCCCAAAGTTAAGTATAGGCATTTATATGATATATTATACCTCTACCACTATGGAATACTATTTTTTGTGAGAAATAGAAATATTTTCTGGGGGTATTTTGCAAACCTGGAATACAAGACGCTTCCATTCAGTTAACTCCGCCCCCTCTCTCCGAGCGGATCTGCCCATGCAATATTAGCAGTAAAATAAATATAAATATCACAGCAATAAGTGAAGTTACTTCACGGTGCAGTTATAAGGAGTTGACATCTGCAACACAGCTTCATAAATGGCTAACACACAAGCTAACACACACGCTAACACACACAAGCTAACACGCGTTTTGATTCACCACCGCTCTGTCCTGGCCTCTCCATCACATTGGGGACTCGCGTTGGTTATAAAAGTTAATCCACTTTGATTCTGGTGAAGGTTCACCAAACATCCATCAAGAGACAGTCACAGAAAAACACTATTTTGATGATAGTCGCTGAATCCCGGAAAGAAATTCCAACTTCTGGCAAGTGTCCTCTTCTTTAGGAAGGTAGAAGAAAGTCCTGTACCTCTCGTAGCCAAATGTGCTTTTCTCCGCGACATTATCGTTTGGTAAGAAAAAAGAACAGGTGTGTCCAGAGTAGGTTAGAAAGAGCTCCTTCTTCACATTCTTCAGTGCAAACATGACATCTGTTCAGACGCTCAGGGGGTGCGTTTGTTTTGTGTTTGTTTTCAGCCCTGACCTGGAAGCGCTTCCTTTTTTTTTTTTTTTTTTGTAAAGCTGTTTTATAAATTAAAACCAGGCCGTAGGACATTACATTACAGACGTCGGGCTCTTCCTGTTTGACACTATGACGTAAAAAATGTCAGAGAGCAGGATTCAGGAGGATTGCTGAGAACTGCTTGAATGAAGCCAGAAACCACTCTGGGGGTATTTTTGATAAGGAAATAGCATAACAACATGGCTAAAAGCTCCAAAAAGTCGATTTTGCATGATATAGGCCTGTGTAAGAAGTGTAAAAAGTGAAAACTCCAATGACATAATTACTTTGAGCTCTTCTTTGCGAAGCCCGATCACAGCTGGCAGTCGCGACCCCTCGCTCACCAAATCACTTCCTCTTGACGTCTCGGAGATGTCTCCACAACCTCCCCAGACAGCGTGACAGCTAAATCGTCTGGAAGTGGCGAAGTCACCGTTTTACATCTCTTTAAGATCTCCTTGGTATCAGACAGGTCTCAGAGACATTGCAGAGATGTCACAGAAACGGCTCCCAGGTTTGCGGACGACAAAATGTGTCCACAGCTGCTGAGAATCTTGTTTTTTTGTTTTTCCTTTTACTTGACCTGCCTTCTACACTTGTGCCTCCTGCAGTGTTGTCAGTCTGCCCGCATAGTCCTCGCGGTGAAGCTGCCGGATGCTGTGGGGAGCTGAGCAGTGGTCGGTGGTCGCGTTCGCTGGGGGATAATGACTGACTAAATCTCTTGTGTTGTTGATTAATCAAAGCGTCGCTGGGATGGCATTAGCAGAGAGCTGGAGAATCTGTGCGTGGGAGGCATCGAGCGGTCTCCACGCGAACCCACCCAGCCTGCGGGCCAATCAAAGCCAAATCAAAATGCTAATTGATGGTTCCTGATGAATACGATTGTCTGTCTAATCATCCACCGTCTCCAAGGACAAATCTCCTCCTAAACTAGTGCTTTTTTTTTGTATTTTATAGTTTTAAGGCGCCATATTATGTGAATGTGACTTCTTCTTTTAATGAGGATTTTGTTTTTGGTCCCATAGGCATTATTTGACAAAACTGCATAGGGAGAAGCGTTCAGCAGATCGTGGGAACCAGGGCTCAAACTCAACTTCAATCACTATCAGCTGAAACTGACTTTTTTGGCTGTTTAATTGTGTTTCATGTTGCTTCTAGGTCAAAACAATTTCGGGAAAGCGATTAATTATAAGTTTTCTGTTTTTAAAATGAGTCATTTATACAGAGGCACAAACTATTGAAGGGAGAATAATAATATGTTCAGCTGATCTAATACAAGAGTCGTGTGAGTTTCATAACATCCACGGAGTTGACCCCAAACGTGCATACATTACATTTTATCTCGTGCATTTCATAGTATGCAAGCTGCATGCATTCCCCATACGGAGCACGACTAATAATAACAGCATGTCAAGATCTTTTCACATACAGTTGACATTTGAAACAGCTTATTCCTTCCCAAGTTGCATCTGCGTCCTCTCTTGTGCTTCACTGATCTCTTTGGAGGAGAAAAACTGACCCCAGAGCAGCAAATGTACAGCACAGCGATGATGCCGGAGATTGCCGATCATGTTGGTTGTGTTTCCGGAGAGGTGCGGTGCACTTGTGAGGCAATGCTTGCACACAGTTTTATTTGTATTCACCACTATCTTCCCCCCGGTCATTATATCGATAGCAAACCCCAAATCCTGATCTGTGTGACTTTGCTCTCCCGTTGTTGCTCGCCATGGCCGTCTCTTGTCTGCTAGCAGCTGGTGCTACAAACAAACGGCACTCTACCAAGCAGGACGCAGGAGACGGGGCGGCATGTGGGGAGGAGTTTCTCACAGGCCGTATTGAACAAATTGATACAATATCAAAACTTATCGCATCCCAATAAGGTAAAGGTAAATCTCTCCTCAGCTACTTCACTCGATTTGAGCCATTTTGTAGGTGCAATAATCACTTTTTTTTTGTTTTTGTTTTCACCATAATATGATAGTATGATTATGTTTTCTAAAATGTCAAAGTATTGTTAAAAAAATCTTATTCAGGTTCTGAATTTGAATACTGTTCTAAGACTGGAAGCTGGGCATCCACGTGTCGAGATGTAATCAGTGTTGGAGCAGCGCAGGTTGCGAGTTCATGGTTGTTGCAGACTTGTACCAGGAGCATCTGGTCAGGCAGCGCACAGGCCTCAGGCTGGCCTCATTTCACCCTCCTCCTCCTCCTCCTCCTCCACAAAACATGGCTTACACAGAGAGAAAGTAGTTCTGTGTTTTGTCAGCAGTTATGAGGCGGGGGCTCTATGGAAGCACCGGGTCAGATAATCATTTGTCCTTTTCCATTTTCTTCTCTGGAGTTTGACCTGAGCCGACCGATGTGTTAAAACCCACTTCACCTACAGAAGGAAGAGGCAGTTTTTTTTCTTTTCTTTTTTCTTTTTTGGAGTGTTTGCAGATTCGGGCTCCCCCTGTGGCTGCTCCGAGGCAGAAATAAAACCTGCCTTTGCTGCTACTCTTCCATAAACGGTGACTTTTGTGCTTATCTAAGCTTGTTCCAGCTGATTTACACTGATCACAGTGCAGTCCGGCTGATGCACTAAGAGACGCAGAGCAAATAACTTGTTCAAAGGCCAAGTTTAATGACGGCACTTGGAGTGCTTTGGTGTATGGGAACTGGAGGATAATGATAACGTGATGGGATTTTGACTTGGAAAGGTTTGAGTTAGTTTTCCGTGGGAAAAGTTTTTGATGAAAAGCAGTTAAAGTGATGTCTTAAATTGAGTATTGCGGCTTTTTGGAAGATTAACTGTGCACACAAGTTGTACTCTCTGAGATTTGCAAAAGTAAATCAATCGAATCTGTCCGCTCACGCTGAAGACTGTGAGTTTGTATTTAACTCCACAAATCTTAATGGTTTTTATCCATTCTGAAAGTTTAGGGATTTTTAAGTTTTTACTTTGTTTTACGAGCTTCTTTCATTTGCTGGCTTTAAAGATTTTTTTTCTTTTTCAAATCTTTATTTATTAGGGACACAAATCTAATTGAAGGCCTTTTAAGGTGAACATATTACATAGTAATAATTATTGACTGTATTGCAATATCTATCGGATCGGCCCGAGTATTGTGATACATATTGGATCGTGACAAAAGTAGATCATTCCAGCCCAATTATTTGTACAGCGAAGGCCAATGAGGGTGCGAGACTTGAGACTCTTTATCAGGAGCACAACACTACAATATTCACCTCTAATACTAAAGGGTTTAGATATGAGGGAGACTTTAAAGAGTTAAATTTTAAAAGTCAATTTTCTGGGCGACATAATAAGAAAAGCTTCCTGTTCTGATTTTCAGAACTGAAAGAGTTATTAGCTCTTACTTCTGGTCTCTCTTACGTTGTGCGTATTTGCAGCTCGCCTCGACACTGAACTTGGAAGTGAGGAATCAATTGAACCCAATAACCCCCACTGCGCTCTGACAACCAAACATAAAAAGTCCTTAATTTAAAATCTCACATCGAGATTCCAACCATCTTTTCCAGAAGAGTAACCAGGTTAATGGATTTGGAGAATGACAAAGAGCCGGTATTTGCTTGTCAAGATGTAATTTATATTTAACTCCTATTTCATCTGCGCTCCAAACCCCCGCGGAGATTACGTTGCAGAATCGACGTTGATTGGTTTTCACGCATGTGTGAAACAATATCCGGCGTTGCTCTTGGGAGAGCGCGCTGTCATTAAAAGCTGACATATTACCAATCACGCAAGAGTTGTTATAACACGGTGATTTTGATTTTTTTTTTTAATTTTCCTCCCCTCGATGTATAGATTTCCCTGAAGCAGATTGGCCAGGCAGATTGGGAGCTGCCTCCATCCAAGAACAAACCACATTTTCAACATGTGTTTTCCGCATTACTATGTAAAGAAGACAGCATCGTGTTTTGGCACTTTGTTGCCGTGGAACTGGACTGACAACTGATGTAAAAGCACTAACGTCTCCTTTCTCATTCCCGCAGGTCTTATTGATCCGCTGTCTAAACCGGTGTGCGAGCCTGTCAGCCGCGCGCCCCGTGGAGCGCTTTATTGAGACAACGGCTGCTCCAGGTATGTCATGCTTCTTTGATTCTGAAATGTGCTCTCACAGGCTTCATTGGACTTACTTTAATCAGACGTGAGCAGAATGGACAAAATATTTGCGAAAGATCTAGGGTTACGTGGAACCCCGATTTGTTTTTTTAAGATGGGAAGCTTGTTGATGAACTGGCCGGTCACGGTTATCGCGGAGCTTTTTAATCGTTCGTGTACAGCCAGTGTCAGCACTAGGGGTGGACCATATCGTATCGCATATTGTTATCGTGATATATATTTTTTTAATATCGTTGTGGACACGTAGGGCTGGGTGATATGATGATACTAGACCGTCTTACGATCGCCGCTGCTCTGCATAGATCGCAGCGTGTGTTTGTTTATTTACCTGGCTGGCACGCACTTGTGCGAAGAAGCAAATGTGTCCTTCATCCTTACCCTACGAACTGCTTCCGGTTTGCCTTTTACACAATAAAAGTCACTGAATGTTGGCGCTTCAGTTAGACTCTTATTGTGAAAGGGTCAGACAGTGACAGGAAGTCACATCACAGCAGTTTGGTCATAAGAGACTTCTCAGCAACGGACAACAACAACAAACCTTTACTACTTTTATTGTCTAGAGTTTTATTGTGTTTTTTAATGTATAGAGTTAGTTCTAAGTCTACTTTTGCTGTGTCGATTGTCACAAAGTGTAATAAATTAGTATATTCATTCATTCGTTTTTTTTTCAGTGTGTAATTTAAGTTATTTTTGTTACTATAAACAAAAATTAGGATAAAATCGAAATCGGGAGTTTATAATTCAAAAATTGTGATATTCTATTTTTGTCATATCACCCACCCAGCTCCATCAGACCAGCACACTGACTGTAGAAAATGGAGACAGGTGCTTAAAAAGTAAAATGAAATGAGGGATGTAAACTGCTTGATTAGATCAATTAGTACCCTGTTAAAAAATAAAAATAAATACTGAATTGTGATATTGAATTTAGGCTGTATCGCCCTGCCCTAATCAGCACCTGGTTTGACATTTGGAGGAGTCAATTGTGTAAATAATACTGTTGTCTGTTGTTTGTTTGAGCTCAGGTTTATGTTAAAAAATATATATATTAGTAAAAGCCATATTTATTAGAAAAGAACAATCATTATTATACTTTGTTTATTTGGCAGGGACTGTACAAGAAACCATTGCCACCAACTAGGTTACCCATGTTAAGCTCGTAAGGCTTAATTTGCAGCCTCTGTCTGTGGTTCGGCTTTTTAAGTTAAAGAGAGTACAAAGATTGAAAACAGGTTAGTGAAAGGCATCATGCAGTACAAAGATAACAAGAAAAAAGATACGCCATATCTGGACACTTCACGTCCCAAGTCCATACAGTTCAGTGCTCGCGCTGTTGGTTTTCCCCTTGCCACATAATTTGATTTTATCTCCAGTCCTGATGGATTATTAGTAGACGAAGCTGATCAACAGTCAGAGGACATCTCGTAGTACGCCATGCAGATCTGTTGAACTTTCTGTCAGACCTGTAGCCTTGAGTATCAGTCCGTGCGTGAGTGGCCTAGTGTTTTGCGTGGACAGCAGAGGACAGGGCTGTGCAGGGGCGATGACGAAGCGCCTCTTGGGACAGTAGTTGTGGGCAGATGGCTGGGCAGATGCAGGTCTGCTGTGACCTTGGAACCATGGAAATGTTGCACCAAGCCAAAGCTTCTCTATAAACAGAATGGAGAGCACATCAGTATAGACATATCAGGAGGACTTTGGCTCAGGCAGTGGTGTGTCTGTAAACTTTCATATGGCTGGTTGGGAGGAGAAATGGGAATCTTGGTGCCTCTTTATTGAAGTAGCCAACAGACTTTCAAGCTTCAATTAGGTTTTTGGTAAATCAATCATACATTTACGTTGAAAAGTTGAAAAAGGGTCAGAAGAGGAAGTCCGCAGGCATCACATCTAGCAAATTCCTCTTTTCGTATACTTTACACACTGCACCAGTTGTTTTTACAGAGGTTTGGTATGTAAAGTGTTGGCAACCAGCAGAAATGATCAATCCTCCACTGATCTCAAGACTTTTTAACCCACACAGTGAAAAGATAAAACCGACTGGTGCCTTACTGACACCGTTTCTTCACACAACTCCACACAACATGAGTTAATGTTGTTTGGCCACGTTGCATAACTATTGATGGAAAGAGAGCCACCAGCAGCCACTGTCTCCGGGGCTTTACTCAGCAAAGCAGAGCTGAGACGCTGGCCCGGGCGCGGCTCGCAGAGGGTGGGATGCGCGGCTGCCGAGTGGAGAGGTGTCAGCCGTATAATTGGGGTGAGGAGATCTCCGGGGTGGATAGAGGGAAGCTTTATTAAGACCGCTCCAGCCTGATGTGCTCGCATGGACGCCCAGCTCTCCTCACACACAGCCACGACGCCGGCCCTGTACTCCCATTTGCACTGGAGACTGTGCAACAACAAAAGGATGAAGGGCAAAGTCCTCCAGCTCCACTCGCGCCGCCATAAGACAAAAGAGCCCATTACTAAAAGCACTGATGGCCGTGCTTCACTCCTGAGATGGCTCTGTTTCTTTCCCGAGGCTTGTTGTTTCACTCTCCTCTGGATGAGAACACTGCTGCTACTGCTACCATCCAGTTGAATCATTTTCACAAGACTATATTCACTTTCAAGCATTAAAAGTTGTATCTGCAAAGTTCTTTAAAAAGATAAAGTGCCTTCATTGAAGGGCCTATAAAAGCACCCATTTTGGAAATGTATATTGAACAGCGTTAAATTGTACATGAAGACATCTACACTGTAAATGATCATCCTATCAGGTTATGTCTTTGACGCTTGCAGAGGAAAGTGCTCTGAATCTATACCATTAGTATTAAAGGTACTCTAAGGAATCCAGTTTGCATTCCCATCAAGTGCCGCTAGATGCGCCACCATGTGCGCCACACTCGCAAACAGCGACACACTTGCCTCACCCCCACATACCCCTCGCACCATGTAAACACAAACACGTGAACAAGAGATCGCAAATGTTTGAAGCAGAAGACACAGCAACAGTTAGCGGCTAATAGTTTAGCATAATGATAGAAATGCACAAAAAGATGGTGAACTGACAAACAACATCTGACCGACCTGCTCTGATGCAGCTGAAATCCTCGTGACATGTCTGTTTATTAATCCAATATCTACATATCTACAGGCTGTCGGGTCTTTTTCCTCCTCATGATCACAGCAAAGCAGAGCAGCACCGGGGGAGAGGCTGGCGGGATCTTCACTGTAGACTCGGCCCTTGCGTGACGTGTAGCTCGCGCTACGAGATTTCTAAAATTCTTCTTACGAAAGAATAACCCAGCGTTACCCAAGGAGGAATATCTAGCCACACTAGTCTAGTGTTGAAAAAATTGAAACCAGGCGTTAAAGTTGTTTTTAAGGCGTCTAAACTCCAATGCTTTTCAATGGGGAACTAGCGGCGATACAGAGGTACTACAGCAATGGCGGAGCAATGGCGGAGCAATGGCTCCCAGTGTCGTGGTCATAAAGCAGAGCAGCCAGCGGCCATTGCTCACATGTGAAAGAAAAGTCAATGACTTTGCGTATTTCCGCATTACGATGTTGTGCTTCGCATTAATATCCTACATAAGAGCTCTGCTTTTTTCCATTTTCTAATTTAGATCTTTTTTCTGTGAATATGAGGCCACAATTCATCAAATAACGAGTAGGCTGATCAGAAACCTGAAAAGCACAGAAGCTGATCCCAGTGCCACGATCTGCCTGCCTGTTGTTTAACCTACATCCTGCTTTGAGTAGGCCTTTTACACGCCGCCTCGAAAAGGAGAGAGATACAGACTCTCATTCATGTGTAGAGATGGAAACAGGGTCTGTAGGACTATGGTTGGATTTTTGGCCACGATTCTTAAAGACTGTTACAGTTTATGGGAAATATTTAACAATTAACAATTAACAATTAGCGGAGAGCCGTGTGATCGCCACCCCTGGTCTAAGGACTCAAGGACTCAGTCTTAGTTTTTAGATCATGCACATACTATGCTGAATGAAACAGCAGAAGTAAATGAATTACAGCTGGCCTGTGGTTCGGATTAGTGTTGGAGGCTTTGGCGAAAGCCCAATATTCTCGCCCTTATTTTCCTAACGGTGTGAGATGTGGTTGTTGCTTGTCTTAAACCCATGGTGTTGATTTAGTGTCCCAGAGGTGGTGAGCTGGAGCAGGGGGTGGCTCTACAAAGTGAGCGGCCTCCTCGGAGCGGCTGTAAATTGGGTGAGAGGAGGTGTGGAGAAGAGGCTGGAGGTGTGTTTTCTACTTCCTCAGTAGCTTGTTAATCCCTCCTGCTCTGGTTGGAGGTAGGCACACACTGCCCTCACAGAATGGCTGTTACTGGAGCTCCTGCCTTCTTCTGTCCCCTTTCCACTGGCTCCTGCGGTGCTGGGCTAATCCTCAGGCTGGTCATGGTGGGGAGATTGTGGCGTGTTCAAAGCCTCGTGCTGGCTGAACTTCAAAGTTCAGGGATAGGGGGGGTTGACGAGGTGAAAGAAATGAGGTCCAGCGTAAGTAAAAAGTCCCAGGGGCTCACCTCGGCGTATGTGCCATTCCTCTGGGGAGAGTTCTGCTCTCATGGGAGAGCGGTGTTGATTGGACGAGCTGCACCAACTGAGCCTGTGGCCCTGTCAGTGTGAGACTGCACTTTCTTATGCTGTAGCCCGCAGTGGGAGCTCATACATTTACTGACTTGTTATAGTGGCATGTTAAATTTAGCAAAAGCAAGCACATTTTTACTCACACTTCTGTTGCCTATTTTTCATCACTCATTCCCATCTATCTAATAAGGGGTTCTGAACTGGTAGGGAAGCTGCAAGAGATTGTAATTACTGTACTCTTTGGATACAAAAGTACTACTACTATTAGTCAAGGATGTCATTGCTGCAATTATTGCAAGTTTCCTTTGTATCAAGCCTTTGAGTATGTGTTTGTGATGTCTGTGTATCACAGGATAACAGTTTAACATCATAAGGTCTCCATTATGACCTTAAACGCTGATGTTAAAGTTCCAAAATATTATTTTTATTATTCAGTTCACAGTGTACATTTGGGAAAGATCCAAATATGAGCTGCTAAACCAAACAAATCACTTGCCTATGCACATGTTTGTAACGGTCTAAACTACAGCAAACTACAGCAATGTGTATCTATTGGAATTCATTCAATATTTTTAGGCTAACAGGTAGAGGTCAACCAATATAGCGGCTGGCTGATATATCAGGCCGATATCTGGGAATTTCTCTATCAGCTATTGGCCGATCCAATGCGGATATCGATATCGCCAGAACCGAAAGTGATTTCCCATTTTTTGCACTGGAAATGGCTCAGTCAGGGCTTTATTATGAGCCCATCACACAACTTCTTAGGCCTCAAGGGGACTGAGAAAAAACACAATGAAATGCATGTTTTATTATTTTATTCATTGACATATTTGATAAATGATCAATCATCTCGTTTACGGCTGTGTTGATGTCACACTAGAGAAAAGAGGACTATTCACTTTTTCACATGAAGTGCTCCAAAATTTTGGTCAAAAATATCGACATCAGCCAGTTAAAATCCCTAAAAAAATCTGCATTGGCATTGGCCTTAGAAAAACCCATATCGGTCGACCTCTACTTACAGGCTTTGACACCCAACAGGAAATTGGGATGGGAACCCTTGATGCTGAGGTCTGAACAGTGTTCTGCCTTAAGTGCAGCAGCCTTAACCACTTGCCTGTATTCCTGCTTGAGACATGTTTATTTTTGTCGTTAAATATATTAGTTGATTTGACATATATTTATTATAAACCACTTTGATATATTGTACTTAACTAAAGTTACATATTATTCCATCATGTATATAACCTACAGGAACAAGTTATTTCACTGCTACACAGCACATTACATTGTACTAAATTTGTAGCAATAATGTACCATTTATTAGTAGCAGACTTTAAATGTGATGACTGGTGTAAAGTTATAAAGAGCCTTAGGGCTGTTGGCTTTCATAACCTCACTCCAGTCCAAATATTCCAGGGCTGCTTTCTTGGATAGACTGGAGATTTGATTCTGCTTTGGGTTTTCAAGTTTAGTGTCAGATTTATCACAAAAGTTCACATAACTATGGCAACTGTATTATTATCCCCAACCAAAGCACGTTGGCAGGTGTGATCTTTATTGTGTTCCAGTGTGAAGCAGGTGCCGTCCTTCATGCAGAAAAGCCAATCAGTTAGCCTCCGATTGACTTCCTGACACCCCAGTGCTGTTCTGTGAACACATCCGGCTGTGTCCTCGTCGGGGCAGGCGAGGGACGGCTGCATCGAGCCTCCAGCCTGTGGTTAAAAGAGCAGTATTGACACGGCATGTGGTTATTGACCGGAGATGGCGGTATAACGCACACAGGCCAGTCTGTTTAGTCATATCGATGGATGTGCTGGAGGGCCGTACTTGTTGTTCTGCTCAGAGACAGACCTCGCGCAAAAGACATTGAACTTATCGGCCAGCGGCACACCAAAATTGGCTTTGAGCTATGGATGATGATGTATTATGGCATTATACTCATATTTTCTATATTTGGATATGTCTTAATACTGTCAAAGGTACAGTGCTTTATTGATCTGTACTTAGATGGTCCTATGAGCCAGCATGTATTGTTCTACTACTACTACTACTACTCTCAATCAGCCCAGGTTCAGCTTATGGTGTACTTTGTTGTCCCCATGGAAAAATATCCCCCTAGCTTACATTGAACCCATCTTTTTGACCATTAATGTGAGACAAGGCACACTAACCACGCCGCCACAGTTTGCTACATGTTACAATTTCAATTGGACAAGGGATCAGTTTAGTGAAAAACGTCTAATGAAATGTGACCATGTGCTTGAAAAACTTCATCAAATCAATAAACCCAGTGGCAGAATTGAAAAGTTGTCATTAGTTTTATTGCTTTCCTGTCATAAAAGTATAACCATGCACTTTCTTAGCTTCCAAAATCTTGCTGAAATAAGCCTTTACCTACGATTCCGCGTACTTGCTCCATCTGATAGTCGCTAATTCCGACAGTAAATGGCGTGTTTACATAATATCCCCTGCCTTTGCACATTGTTTGACTTAATGTCTCGGACGCGGCTCGCTCTCTCACTCCCACTTCTGAAAGGATTTTGCGGAGGCGGTTCATTTGTGAACATATTACCTTCAAGTTTGTTATTTTATCATCACCAGAATCCTGCTGAGACTGCACTTTCTTCGCATTATCTGATGCGCTGCTCATTTCTCGATGGAGAAGTTCCCCGGGCGGGGCATTAAGGGAGATTGCTGTATTAATTGCTTATGTGTGCTTTGTAATAGGTAATTGGAGGCTCCTGTAGCGTGGATGCGCTCTGCTTAAGGTTAATGGAATTTATTATGGGAACAAAACAGATGCCGAGTTCGACGATGCTTTGTTCGAACCCAAATGTCTTCCTTATTGTTGAATTGCTTTTATACTGACGTTTCAAAGCCGCTCTGAAATTGTCTTAAGAACTGGTATTAACAGTAAAGCCTAACAAGTGGCGAGGCTTAATTGAAAAGGCTACACAATCTAGTTTTGATTAAAGGGGGTTTGTGCATTTCAAACTTGGTCATTTCCACCACCGCATCGGTCCCCAAACTTTCTGGAGCCGTGTCCCCCCTGAAGTATCTGTTGACCTGTCGCGTACCCCCAATTTGACACGATTGAAAACGCTGTGAATATAGAGTGCCGAATACAATATATTTTTAATCCTTTATTTCAATGAACACAAGCAAGTTATCCATATTTGAACAATTTTGGCTTGTTTGGGTGATAGGCTATTAAGAATGTGTTTGCCTAATTAAATAGCTGAGTATTTTGCCTTGTTCCAGTTAAACAGCTCATTAGGGCTGTGCAATTAATCGAAATTCGATTACAATTTCGATTACAACAGTAAACGATTACAAAATTAGCATAATCAAGAAGAGGAAGAGACGAGGTGGAGCTGACCAGTGCAGGACACCACGCTCTGAGACGGGGACAAGCCCAGGAGGCGGTGCACCGTTTCAGATGATCAGTGGAGACAGAGGGCAGCTACAGTTTCTCCATCCTCCAGGTCATTCGGGTGGAGTGGCTGAAGGACAACGAGATCATGGACCCGGCCGAGGACAGGAACTTCTACATCACCGTGGACACAACCTGATCATCAAGCAGGCGCGTCTGTCCGACACGGCCAACTACACCTGTGTGGCCAAGAACATCGTGGCCAAGCGCAAGAGCTCCACCGCCGTGGTCATCTTCTACGGATTTCCCATCAACCAGTGCTCCTCATGTGACCAAAACAGTGAAGATGGCGGCCGCAACACAACGATCTTTCACCAAAGAAAAAAAAGAGTGGAAAAAGAGTGGTGCGCACTGAATGGGTGCTGCTGCCGGATGCTCTCTCATTGAATGCAATTTCTCCATCTGTGAGATCAATAAAGTATCATCTTATCTTAATCGCAAAACATTGATTACAATTTTTTTATGTATTTTTTTCAACAACAAAAAATTCAAATTTATTTTTAATTTTTTTTCTTTGGCCATTTTTTATTTTTTTGCAAAGCAGACTTGCGTTATTTCAGGCCACTGGGATTATTTTCCCTTCGCTTTTCACGTGCCATGGCTTATGCTTTTGACTGACATAAAAACAAACAGTGCTGTGTGATGATGTCATCAGGCCGCACTGCTCAGTTTAATTGCGCAGGTGTGAGGGCTGGCCAGCAGGGGGCAGGTGTGAAACAGGGACCTCTCTTTAATCAAGGCGTACTTGAAATCATTTGTACTTTTTTGACTGTCCAGAAAACATAGTGTAGTGTAGTGTTTTGATTAATAAATAAAATAAAGATATTCTTTTTTTTTTAAAGGCAACAAATAATTGTTTGAATAATCGTGATTTCAATTATGACAAAAATAATTGTGATTATTATTTTTTCAATAATCGAGCAGCCCTACAGCTCATCCTGAACATCAGACAGTGGTTGGGACAGTGGTCTGCATTTTTCTCACGGTTACTGCTGGTAGCTATACAGATCCGAATGCATTGATTTAAGCTCTCAATAATGTGAAGGAGCTTGGCAGGTATAAATGAAATGTATGTGACAGACATGAGGAGGGGAACAACACGGCTCCTTGGATCAGAATGAGAGGAAAACACCTGTTCCAAATTGACATTTCCTCTCTTTTTATTAAGAGTTAAGACAACTCGATCAAACTTTGGCGCTGCTGTAGTAGCGAGGGCTGACCAATGGCCGTGGGTAGCACAGGTTTGTGACCACCATGCAGGGGGCCATTACTCCATCGAGCGGAGCTGCAGAAAAAGCTAGTTCTGCACGAGCAACTGTAAAGCTTGGTTTCCAATAATGTTAAATTTTCTACAGCTAGATATTGCTCCTGTGATAACGCTGGGTTAGGTATGAGTTATGAAACCAGGTGGGTTTTAGTAAGGTACTTTTTGGAATTCTTGTATATTAATGAGGGCCTGACTTTGATTGACAGGCTGTAACATCAGAGCTAAAAGAGCAGGCACGGTTACGACTGAACCACACGCCCCGCAGGGTCTGAGTCTACAGTGAAGATCTCGCCCTTATGCCCTAATTTTAGGAACATGCTTGGTTGGAGCAGGGTAGGAGGCGTCTTTAAATGGCTTCCCTCTCGAACATAGTCATTAACGTAAACATTGAGGAGCGAGCAGGTCTACTATTTATTATGTCTATGGGGCTGACACACAGCCACAGCCATGTCCGTGGAGTTTTACACACTCAGGTCCAAAGCTCTCCTTTAGGGGTTCGGTTCTGGAGTAGACGGTATTCCACCTGTATTGTTTCCCATGTGGCGGTTTTAACCGGTCAATTTCTATTAGATTGTGACACCTATTTTTTCTCTCCTTCACCCCTTGGGGCAGGGGTGCATGGACACCAGTTTGGGAACCACTGTACTACAGCATTGTATGTTTACAATCTAAAACAACTTTTAAACCATTGATTCTATTTTAGTCCCTACCCTGGTTTCACAGTCGTTCTACATAAAATAATTGGATATGCCTGAATGAAACAAAACACATTTCAAGGTGTGTGTTTGGAGAAAAGAACAACTTTTTAATGTGCCAGAAAGCTCAATATTCCCTTTTTAAAGTCGTATATGTTGCTTTGTATTAATTCACATTCCTTCATTATGCGCTTCTATGGTAAATAGTTTCTCCTAAGGTGAGAGACACATTTAAATGCATTCAAATTCATTCGGAGCCTCGCGGGACTTGTTCCCCCCACTCAAGTATGTATTTATATCATTCGAAGATACTATAAATACGTACCTTTACACATTACGACAACGACCACTAATCATCTCAAATGGTGTTTTCAGCGGGGCAGTCTTGAATGAAGCGCTCCTCCGTCATAGGTTCGAACGGCCGATCATGTGCTGGACCCATGATGGATGACTGCTGTATGCAGGCAGACACGTGCAGACATCACACGTGCCAGGCATGTTGATGGGAAAAGTCGCGCAAAGTTGCATTTTTTTGTCAATGCCATTTTGCAGCAGTAAGAATAGCAGTTTCGCTCTTGGATTCGGTGTTTTTTGGGATGGAATTACTACTACATTGATGGTTAGATTAGTTTTTGTGTAGAGCAGTTCATAGCTTTGTCCAAATTCGATATATTAAGAAGAAAACAGGAGAGAACGGAGAACGTGGGCTGTAGTAGTAGTAGTAGCTATTAGTAGTTTGAAAGCCTTTTCAAACTAACCTTTAACCTTAACCTTGGATTATGAAACATTTCTTTAGACTTGCAAATTTGATCTCCTAAAAATATAAGGCAGAAACAGTTCTGACAAGGCTATGTAGATCAGTGCACTTTTTATATTACTGGATTAAATTCGTGTGGGATTTTTTTGTATGATTCAGTAATTTTGTCCTACAATCTGTCATGGGAGCTGTGGAAGTTGCCACTTTAAATCTTCAAAACGTGTTTTTAGTCCTTTTAATTAGAGATGCACCGATCCAGCTTTTTTTCTTCTGATACCGATACTGGGGGCTTGACAACCTGTCGATATTTGATATTAACCGATACCAACAGACTTCCTTAAAAGCGGCTTTCTCTGAGTGAAAAAGTGAATGTTCCTCTTTATAAATCTTAAAATGGAGTAAAGTCTTATCTTTTCTGGTCATGATGTTACAGATCAGGTTTGGATGCATAATTTTTAACAACTCACATATACAGACACTTGGCCATTCCAGCAGTGGCTGTTGGTTTCTTACCCAGCCTTGATTAGTTCTCATGCTCAAAAGTACTTTAGCCAAGTTTAAAACTCAGCGATTGATTTCTTCAGGTTGCGCCCTTTAAAATGACATACAACATGTCCATATTCACTTAGGTTTACTCTGTGAAAGTTGTGTTTTTTTAAGCGGTGAGAGCCAAAACTGGCATCGGGTCAGTATTGGATGTTTGTAGCCGATACTCTATATTGTATTTTTTTCAGAGCCGGCTTCGATATGATACCAGTGTCGGATCGGTGCATCCCTACTTGAAATGATTTAATGTTTTTTCAGTTTGTTTGTTACTAAATAAATGCAAAAATGTTTGATCTGTAATGTGCAAGGATTTAGGTTTTAGATTTAACCCAGATTAACATAGTGCGGGAAGGATGGAGCTTGAGATCGATAGACGTAACGGTGCGGTGTCGGCAATGATGAGGTCGCTGTATCGGATTGTTGTGGTGAAGAGAGAGCTAAATCAGGGGCCAAAGCTCTCGATTTATCGATCGATCTACGTTCCCACCCTCATCTATTGTCATTTGGGTAATTACCAAAAGGACCATAGATCGCGGATGCAAGGGGCCGAAATGAGTTTCCTTCACAGGGTGGCTGGGCGTAACCTTAGAGATCAGGTGAGGAGCTCAGTTACCCAGGAGGAGCTTGTAGTAGAGGCGCTGCTCCTTCACATCGAAAGGAGCAGCTGAGGTGGCTTGTTTCGGATGCCTCCTGGTCGCCTGAATCGAGAGGTGTTCCAGGCATGTCCTATTGGGAGGAGGCCTCGTGGAAGACCCAGGACACGCCGGAGGGACTATGTCTCTGAGCTGGCCTAATGTCACCTCGGGGTCCCCCCAGAACAGCTGGAGGAGGTGTGTGTGGATCGGGAAGTCTGGGCATCTCTGCTGAGACTGCTGCCTCTCTGACCTGGGCGGAAGAAAATGGATGGATGGATGGACAACATAGCAGGAATGAACAAATGTTTAATGTGTCAAAAAACAAAACAAAACAAAAAATGTTTAAAAACCCCAAAGAAACAATCTAAAAGCTTGTGCACACTACATGGATTCCATTTATTCAATGTGGAAACTTGTATCTTGTGATAAGTAGTATACAATGTAATATTCTTTACTTTCTAAACCTCCCATCCAATTCAGAAACTTTTGCAGAAGTCACTTTATCGTTCGACTAGAGTCAGCGTGATTGTAATTATTGCCGACACAGGATTGCTGAAATGGTGTGCTAATATCTGTCCCAGGGCCATGTAATTCCCATAATGTTGAAAAACGTCTCATACCTCTGCGTGGGAGTCTGAAATCGCTTCAATCTTTATTCATCCCGTCTTGGCAGCCCTCCCCTCTCACTCCTCAGGGACAAGTACAGTCTCCTCCAAGTCTTGCCTTTTTTGTTGTTCCCGTTTTTGTCTCTGGGCTTGGAGTAGGGTTAAGCGCTCTCCACTGAAAGCCGGCGTGAGAGTGGGCGGACGTGTCGAAAAGGCGAGCATGCGAAGAGGCAATTGCCGAGGACCAGGATCCAGACTGTGGCGCGGCTTTTCTTTTTTGACTTCCAAGTTAACGGCACTTTCAGGAGTTCATTTATGCTTTTCAATGGCCCTTGTTCGGTCTTTTAGAAATCCCATGTTCACCTGCCTGAACACCCCCCTCTCTCTGCTCTTTTCAACATGGCCGCCCTTGGTGAAAAGGCTCTTTAGCTCATTCCTGTTCATCACCCCTTTCGCCCCCTCTGCACCTTTTTGTTTCACGCACTGGGTTGGTCCACAACTTTTATGTCAGCAAATAAAATTACATGAAATAATTCACTGATCGATACTGCGCTGTATCTTACCTTAGTGTCTGCAAATGCTAATCATTGTTGTTTCCTGATATTACTGCCATTAGACTCATGAGCACTAAATAACTCAGCCATCAAACTCATGAACAGTAACTCAACCGTCAGACTCAACCTATTACATATTGGACTAATAGACTTATGATCTCATTGTTATGAGTTTGGGAATGTACCTTGACTAACAATGGTTCTAGTATAAGCCTAAATATCACATCGGATAGGAAAAGACAACATATCAAACAACCCCAGGCAAAGAAGAAGACCAGGTATGGTGTAATTACAAACCTGATCAGCTGATTTCCATGTGCTCGCAGTTTCACTTTTGTTTTTTACAGTGACATAAGCACATCGTGGCACATTGCTTCTTTTGGGACTCTTCTTTTGGCAACATTAAATCAATCAGATTGGATTATTATTGAGCCTGCCGCTGACTATGTTTTTTGCAGTGGATTTAAACACTGAACGGTGGAAGCAAGGTGAAGAAAGACGTTTCCTCAGCAAAAAATCCGCCACGGCTCCTGAGACGTAGCAGTGGTTTGCCGTGGGGCCTAAAATGTAAAACCAGTTCATCTCGACGTCCCCTTTGTTTCTTACCCAAGGCGAAAGTCTTCCTCATTGCCAGAAAACATCTCCAGGGGGGCTGAGGTTAGATCATGAAAGAAATCTTACCAGACATGTGCTTTATGTCCACAAACTTCAGGCACCCAAGAGGGCGACTGTTTCTCTTCATCATCCCCTCCTTCACTGCCTCCTTTCACCCTCTTGCTTTGCACGTTTTTGTAAGGCTTTTAAATTCCCAACCCCACCACCTCCTAAAAAAAGCAACCTCAAAACACCTCCCCCATCAGACTCTCCCACCGTTGAAGCAAGTTGACACGGCATCACAAGCAAAAAAAAAAAGCTCTGCTAAGCTTTTTATTGCCCGTCACGGTGCGCCCTCTCGCCGTCGTAATTGCTGCTGAAACAAGCAGCTCTGGGAAGTTTGAGTGCCGGTGGACCCGTCATTACTGACAATCTCCCAGCCTTTATCTGCCGTGGCTAAGACGCTCCTGTGATGATTGCCTTAGCGTTCTCCAAGAGCAAGGGAAAAAAAATGGGAACAAGAGCATGATCAGAGGCGCGTGTAGAGCAATTGGCGGTTTTTCATGAGCTTCGAGGAGATGTAGCTCCATCACCGCAAACCCTCAAAGACACAAGAGAGTCTGCCAAACTACCATCTCCGTTGCCATGGTGATTTGACTCGCATAGCTCCGGGCGCACAGTTTCGGCGGTGTTCGTCTCACCCCCGACCTGTCAAACAGACTTTCTGCTGAGGCGGTGTCTCGGGCTTAGCTCCCGATGTCCTGTCAGCACAGCGGCGTAAGCGCAGATCAACTCGTCAACACCGGGACCTTTTGACCGTGACCAAAACATGACGGGCTGCTCAAGCGCCTTTTTGAGGTCATTTATTATGCCCTTGCAAACAATTTCATGCCACGTAGACGAAAAACAAAAGGAAAATTGATTGCAAACTAGGTCATGCGATTATATTATTTGTATTTTTAGTTATTCAACAGTTTCATTTTTTATTTATACGTTATACTACACGGCAGGTGGAAACATTTTTTCCATGGTGGTCAATTTTGAGATTTTCGCTTCTCCTCTAATATTTGAATGTGTGATGTTTGTTTTATGATGCTTTGTCGCTAGCGGGCCTCAGATTTACTGAAAATAACTATAACATCGTGGTGCACCGGCCAGTTTCCCAGGCATTTTTATTCACAAATATTGACATATTTTCTATCCACGTGTAGTGCAAAAGGCATTCAACATTACACAAATCCATATATGGTCATTTCCTTTCTTGGAGAATGCAATGGCTAAAGACTGGAGAAATATGTGCAGATGTTAGAAACCTTAAGTTCTGAAAATTTGGTTTTCATTCTACTCTTCCAACATCTCTACTTTAGCATTGCATTTAGATATGTGGTTTAAAGTTGAAGATTCCGATTTTAAACACATCCAGAGGCATTAAGATTTTGGAGACTGAAATATGAACTGTTAAAGTACATGAATCAGAACATGTCTTAACCACAAGGTTCATGCAGTCTTGGCAATTTTCTACTTGTGTCCAATCAAGCTGAATTAATTATATATCCTAAAATGTTAGTTGAGTAATGTTGAGTTGTAAAAGAAATGTGCTTTTACAAAAAATGTTACTGAACCGAAATGCTTTTGGTGGGTTCAAAGAAAACAACACTGTAGCAATTGCAAGGTAAGTTCAAGTTCAGTGGCATGGTGTAAGCCAGGGGCAAGTTTAATTGGTGTAGGGCCGATTTTCTGCATCGTCAAAAGTCCAAGGGCCGAACCCCCCGATTGTCGCCCAAAGTAAAGTATCACTTTTAACAAATGCCATGCAGTTGTTCGTCATATATGACTTGACTGGGTGTTCTGCTGAGAAATTTCAAGGAATCGACTGTATGTTTCACATTTTTGAGTACCTTAATCTCTTAGCCTTAACCAAGCGCATTTTCTCCAGTTCGGCTTGACCCAAAGTTTACATCCTAAAGGCCAGGCCAGCCATTGAACGCAGCTTTTTTGTTGCATTGCTGCCACGATTTTCACATTGTTTCCTGTGTTTGTAGTTTTTTTGTTTGTTTGTCTTGGTTTCACCACACTTTTGTTATGTTTTTGTCGCTCTTTTGTTGCTTCTTTGTTGCTTTTTGTCACTTTTTTGCAGCTTTTTTTAGTTGCTTTTTTGTCACATTTTTGTTGCCTTTTCATTGTGTTGCTATATTGACACTTTTTTCAAGCTTTTAGATTTGGGTAAAGCCAAACTGGACAAAATGTGCTCGGTTAACAGGGCTTCGATCTCTGATTTGTGTAAAGTTATAAAATCATATTGAGGGCCAGAGCTTCTCTACGGGAGAGCCAGATCTGGCCCACGGGCCTGACGTTGCCTACCCCTGTTGTAAGCTATTCTTCATGTTTAAATTGCAACACCAATATCATGAGTGACTTGTGTTCACACTTGCAATAAAAATATTCCGCTTCATTAGCAGAACACTGCTAATACCCCCTCGCCACAAGTCTCCAAAGCCGCTCCATTGTGGTCCAGCGACTGTTATCAGCAGACACCGCGCAGCATATCGTCCACCTTCTGTGCCCAGTACTTGTGCCGCGGCGTTCCGTGAAATGGCTTGGCAGAATCCGCGGGGCCCGTGGGTGTTTGCGGCTGTTGTGTACGTGCGCCTCGATCCGGTTCCAGGCGGGCGTGGGACTCTCCGCTAAAAAGGCGGAATGGAGCAAACTGCTGGCGGAGAGCAGCGTGAGCCAGCAGGTACAAGCAGGCGTCATCGCGCACCCTCCCCGTCGGGCTGCCAACACCTGCGTCAGCCTGGAAACAAACTGGTTCTTGAGAAAACAGCACAGCAGCACGCGCAGATCCACTCTCTCTGTGTCTCCATCCAGACTTGGAACAGTTTAGCCTTTTCAAACATTTATAAGCTCAGGCGTGCAGCATCGGGCTTGATACTGGACGGCCTAGTGCCCAGCTCTGTTGGATTTCAGCTTGTACTTGGGTGAGTTCAGATTGTTTTGCTTTGGTGTGAGTGACGTGCTTTGTTGACGTTGTTGTGTTGTGGTTCTCTATTGTGCACATTGCTTGTTGCTGTGAAGCTGACGTTACACATACATACACTTGACAAAGGCTATTATTTCTCAATGATAGATATAATTTTCATTTGACACATGCAAAAGTCTATTATGCAGAGCTACTTCCATGTCTTAGTAATATGCTAAATTACTCACAGCTGCAGATTATGTGCCACTAAATGGTGACATTTTTTCTTGACAATCTTGATCTAAGAATTACATTTCCATATAGATATAAGACATGCAACATTCTCAATCATCCAAGATAATGCATGAAAGAGTTCGGCCAGTGTATCTTTGCACGTCTCAAGTACAGAAGTACTCACCCATGTAGTGTTGTTTAGTGGACTGTATAAGAAACAGACAAATAGTAGACATTGCCTGTGTCAATGGCACTCTGCATTTTCTGTTTGTAATATCCCAGTTTCAGTGGAATTTCTTGGAGTTTTTGTTGGAAAGTTGATGTCTAAAACTTGCTGCCTGTGCTATTTCTGTTTAGCTGTATGTTGCTGCACTGTCTGACTGTGTTGGCAGCTGTCATAAACCAGGATGTGCTTTGTCACAGTTTTCACACTTTTCCTTTGAGTTTTTCCTCGCAAGCAAAAAAACTATCCCAGCTTAGCCTAGTTTATGAAATCAGGATATTTGCCAATATGACAATTCTTTAAGGGGAGCTCTAAACTTTGCTAAGACTTTTAGTCGATGAGTAGACACGCTTTTTACAGACTTGTCTTGACTTAATATACAATTTTAAGTTTTTTTTTTTTATTATTGATTTGAACAACCGACAAATCAGACCTCCCAAGGGCCAAGATCTAAATGGAGCTATACTGCAGCCAACATGTCCAGCCTGTTTGGGACCCTGGACGTCTCTCTCCAGTGACCCTCACTCAAACTGCAAAAGTAGCAGCCAGCCCTACTGCCTAACCCGCAAAAATTGTCCATCTGGATTTAACTGTTCTGATCCGGGGTTGCTGCTGTTGGTCAAGTCTCGGTTCAGCAACACTGTGTGACCACCTGAACATCCTGAATGACCAGGTTATTCCATTTGTCTTCACCAATGGCAAGATAACAATGCCAGGATCCGTCGGGTTCACATTTGGGGATGGGATGATAATGAAATTGGAAGTCACTTTTGTCTTCGCAAAAATAATCGCGATTAACGATATTATCACAATATTTGCCTATGGTTTACAAAATTCACTGAAGCTCCAGATCGACAGAAATGATGAGAATTGGGTATCTTTATTGCCTTCTATGAATGTCATATTGAGTGAGACCTGTAACCTCTTGTGTTGAGGCAGCTAACCAGTGCGTTTACTCTGACAAACAAAAAAACACACTGACTAGGCACAACTTTACACTTTGACTGATCCCTCCCTGGCTTTCTATGGAGTCGTTTTCTCCAAAAGTCTGAAATAACAAAGTTGTCAATAAGCCTTTGATCATCGCTGGTAGCATTGTGACTAAACGGGCTTTGAGGCTAGAGACGGGGGGAACAAACGAGGATGTGATTTGTTTATTTTGCTCCGGAGACACGTTTCAATTGTTCACTTTGTCACAGTTTGAACAGTTGTCAGTACAGCAGCGCGCAGGAGCCAACCGATAATCCCCCCTCGCATTATCAGCGGGTTTTACTGCAGGGCGCGGGCTGCGGAGAGGGTATAGAAACCGGATTTTGTTCCATTATGCACGCCGACAATGGCCAAAACCGGGAGAGAGGACGGCGGTAAGCTGCGGAGAGACTGTTGGCCACAAAAAAACAAAAAAAAAATGATTCGGCCACATGGAAGAAGTGGAAAGTAGGGGAAAAAAAGGTGGAGAAAACGGAACTGCCTGCTGGGCTAGACCTTCAAAACTCGGCATGACCGTCCATAAATTGTGTTCGCAAGGAGAGTCCACTTCAAAACCTCGGAGCGCCAGCATGGTTCAGCGGCATTACCGTTTGAAAGGAAAAGGAAGATGAGTCTGCAAAGCGGGGGGGCGAAGAGCAGCGTGCGCACAGCGAGCAGCGGCGGTGACTTGTTGAACTTGGCGCTTGGATGAGCTTCATTTGTCGAAAGCGCACCCAAGATTGTTCCTGCTTGAGACGCCGCGCAGACCTGAAACTCTGGAGGTATTACGCGTCGAGAGCAGGGAGCGAGCACTGACTTCGCTGTCCCTGAGAGACATTCTCAAACTTCCATTGCGCCCCATTCTGAAACTATTTTCAATGAAGCCGTTAGTTTAGAATGAGCTGAAATAAGCATTGGAGCTAGGTTTGCACAATGTATCATACAATTATGGTTTTATTTTCTTACAAAATAGATGTGGTCTTCCACCTTTTGCTAACATTTTATAAAAGATAATATGAAAATGTGAAAAGGTTCAGTTTGCCAGGATTGTACTTTTTTTGTTTTTAGCCTTGTTTTGGTCCTGATTGAGTACTTTTTTAAGTCTTGGGTTGACACACTTTGGAGAACGACTAAAACAAATTACAATTTGATTTGAATTTAATAGAAAGTACTATGTTGAAATGGACATCTATTGAGTTATATTATGGCTTAAAGGGACTATACGGAGTTTAAAATTGTCAAAATTATGTATTTTCCTCCCACTACATGTTCCAACAATGTCTTAATGTGTTGAATGAGCCCAGACCTGTTCCCCACAACTGCCTCTAAAATCATGAACTGTCACTCAGAAAGCTGTTACTTCGGGTCTGAATTGCCGTCATGCACGAGCTTGATATAGAAGCTGCAGTTACACGTATGACCTGAGGTGGCAGTAGTGAGTATAAAATGGCGAGACTTGCATCTAGCCCATTTAATGTTGTTGCTGAAATGCTGTAAAATTACAATTTGTGTACTTTTTTTGTCTTAATCAGAACAAAAGCAGTTAAAATTAGTTCCACAATATTTCAGAATTATTTATAAAATGATGGTAGCTCATCTTTGAAGAGTGAATATTGACTTTTTTTTAACTCGGTTATTCTGGGTCATTAGCTTATTAAGTTTCATATCATGGTGGCCTGCGATTTCATCAAACTAAATAATTTCCAAAGTCCGTTTCAACATTTAAATATCAGTCAGAAATGCTCTGTGAAGCCACCTGGCGTCTGCTACTGCCCAACTCCCCCAATGGCAGGCTTTTGCATCAGCCTGACTGCAGTTTGAGGCGGAGTGTGGGTCCAAAGAGCAGCTGAAAATGTTGAAATGGGGAAACATTAGCATCCCCAAATTGTCAATAAAACCTTGTATAAATCTAAGACCTAGTTGGATCTCGCAGCAGGTCTGTTTGTCGTACTGCGAAACGAAATGCATGCCATAGTTGACAAGATTAGGCTTGTTTTCTTACCTTGGACCAACTTTTTAAAACTTGGTGTGTGCTGTTGGCACTTGATGAATGCCAGTTAATGTGCTCAGGGCCTTGCCAGTTGTGGCTTGGCATAGAAAGAATCTGATGAAATTATGAGATTAACATGAATAGCTTCCATTCAGTGGACGAAATTTTCTATTTACCGAACTTGCAACAATTAGTGCCCGCCTTAAGCAAAAAGGAGAGAAATCAGGAATAGACTTTCTGTGAGGTTTTTGTACATTCTGCTGTTTACATCATAATATGGTGCAAGCTTAAAGTAGATTTTGGATGATGTGGTGTCTTTACTGTTCCTCAAACTTTTTTCTCTGGAGGCCACATTATTGTTCCTGACTGTAATGGGGAGCTGGGCCGGGTTAGCCATAGCATAGAATTGTATTACTCGCCTGGCACAGTCGTCCCCACTACTATATCCACAAGATCAACTCTTGATTCCAGGCACATATTTGTTTCGCTGTCGGGGTTTGAAAAAATAGTAATCAAGTCTTCACACTTTGTTTTAACTTGAAATATCACAGGTATTCCATTTATTTTTATTGTCAAATAAAACATCATTCCGTAATGTGACCAAAGTAATATGGCTTATACTTGTATTGCACTTTACCAGCCTGGGTCACAAGTTTCTGAAAGTACTGTAGTCATTATTCATTCACTCTGTGGTGGTAAGCTTCATTTACCACGTGGCTATAATGTGTTGTTTATATCCCGATCTCTTATGTCATTGCCCTCTACTGGACATGTGTGGAATTCTTTTTTGATTTATTTAAGTTGCCCCCTAGTGGCTGGAATGAGTAAACTGGTTGTTTAGTTTTTTTTTTGACATACTCTGTTGTGCTCTAGAGGTCAGGGGTCGGGTTAAATCATCTTGCGTGCAGTAGTTTGAGGACCCCTGCTTTAAAGGCTTTTAAAGTAGCCTTTGTTCTTATCACATTTACTTACTAGATTCAATCTCAGATCAGTTTGCCGGCGTCTATTGCTATGACTTGCCCTCATTTGCTTTATTTGACAGCACACATAAATCCTGTCAAAAGGAGCGTGAAGATTTGGATTTCTTAAATGCTAAATGCAACCTTGACCGGAGAAACTGTATATGAATAAACAAGTAGCGCACAGTGGTGTTTTTTGAAGGCTGACCCGATCAGAAACTTTGAGAATGTTTTTATAACCTCCTGCCAAAAATGGAGCCTGGAGCTTGTTTCTAGACAGAGTCAGGTCACAACAGATATTATTTGAGGAAATTAAATGGTGAAAAATCATCAGATATGATTGTTAAAAGAGTGTATGCAGAAAACATTGACATATTTGTTTGAAAGTCATGTTTAGTAGTAGATCCTTTGGAAATGGGGTGTGTTGGTATTTTCAAAGGATGCTAGACTCTCTAATGTCTGCCATTTGTGAAAAGTAAACCTTTCAGTTTTAGGTTTTAGGAGCACCACTTTGTTGGGAACGCATTTAGATGTAGAGGTGAGCAGTAAATCATCTACAAGATTAAAATTAGGAAAAAAATGTGGAAAGTTTCTACCCCTTTTTAAACTGATCAGGACAATTTTCTTTGTTAATGACAAAACCATGCAAATTCAAACGTTTGCAGCACATTTTTGCACATTTCTGAACGTTTGTAAAAAATGGCTGATCATAGTCATCGAGAAAGTCCGACAAATTACTGAGACATCGCCCCAATTTAGAGCATTTGAGAAGGAGAACACCTAAATATGAAGTATCACTCACAGACGCAAGAATTGAAACAAAACCCATCTCCGGGAAAGACTTTCAGAGTATGAAAACAGTGAACCTAATTTTCGATATATTTTTTAGGTTGGGTTGAGGTCCTTTTGGGAGTAATGTAAGCAACGTCATGGTTCTATTGCGTTGGCGTGTCCCATCGACACTCGAAGCGCTGATCAAAGAAAGCGCCTCTGTGTGAATTATTATTTCCCCCCTCCATTCTTTCCTCCTTTTCCTCATCTTTCATGTTCATCCTTCATTACTGGAGTATAAATAAGTAATGTGGACTCAACCAGCTGAAACGTAGCCATGAGGGAGGCTGTAGGACTGCGGCATAATTGAGTGCTCTCAATAAGAAGAAGGAGGCAGGTTTTGTTTGGCAAGGTTTTTGACAGAAAAAAAAAGAAATACCCTATTGAGACTCCCAGTGGATTAGGTTCTTAATTGAATGCTGCCTTAAAGCGTGTTGTTTATAATTCACGAAGGCAATGACGGAAATGGAGGATGTGGTGGAATAATACCAAGATACAGCGTGTTCTTCCAAACGTTTGCTCCTTCTAATTTGGACAGTTTGTTCCCGTACGGATTTTTCACAGAACTGACTCACTTATGATGAAAAATGATGTATGCATTCTTACACCTCCAGGAGAAGCAACTAACCAACTAGCCATCTACTCCTCTGCCGATATGCAATATTAACCCACACCGAGAGACATTCTCATAAGTGGCTTTCTCTGAGTGGAAAAGTGAATGGTCCTCTCATTTTCATTGTGAGATCAAAAGTATTTTCTTGTCATGATGTTGCAGATCAATTATCAATTATATCTATTTGTAAAGTAATGAAAAAACAAGGATATTGACTTTTGACACTATCCTTGGGACAGGCTATTTGACATTAAAATAAACCGCTCACGTGAACTGATCTGATCATTACAACTTGTGCAGTCAGTTATTCTTTAACAGCATTTCATAAACTTAAAGGAAACACTTGGCCACTCCAGCAGTGGCCAATTTTATTTTATTAGGCTACTTTAGGGGCTTTTATCCTAGTTGCCATTAGCTTTAGCATACAGCCGCTAGCTTTGGCATACTATTGCGATCAAAAATATATTTGCAGAGGTTAATTCTAACTCAGTGATTGAATTCTCCAGGTTCTTCCCTTCAAAATGAATTACAGCATGCCCATATCCACTCAGACTGAGTTGGTGAAAGTTGTGTTTTTTAAGTGGTGAAAGCCAAAACTGGTATCAGTTCAGTATCGATATTTGTAGCCGATACACAATATCAATTTTTTTTCGAGTGTCGGCTAGATACCAGTATCGGTGCATCCCTTTTTTTTTACATACATTTTAATCCTTTTTATGTGGCACGGCGGCACAGCGGAAGTGTTTGTGCTTCACAGCGAGAAGGTCCCGGGTTCCCAGACGGAGCCTTTCTGTGTGGAGTTTGCATGTTCTCTCCGTGTCTGCGTTGGTTTCCTCCGGTTGCTCCAAATTCACCTTATTCCGGAACTTCGCGTGGGCGCCGCCATGAATTGTGCCCGCCCCTTTTCTCCTATCAGTTAACTTGGGACTGGAGAAGTCCAGATAAAATCAGTTACTACACGAAAAACAAAGCCGTTTTCAGGCCAAGCAGAGAAACGTTGCAGTCTTGACTTGTTGGTGCAAATGAACATCAATCTACTAAACATCAGATTTTTAGCAGCAAACACTTTTCCTTCGTCCTCCGTTTAAATGAATGGGCTTCACGCTCTACCCGAAGTGTCAGGACAGCGGAAGTGCCGAGACAAAGCAAAACGAGGCAAAAGTGGGCGGAGAGGTGTCCCTGGGCGCTGCACTGTGGTTGCCCCAGCGGCATCGAAGGGTGGGTCAAATGCAGAGGACACATTTCCCCATTGGGACAATAAAGTACGTCTTAACCTAACTGTGACCTAATTTTATCATCTCATAAGGCAGTGGATTTTACAAGTGGGAGATGCTTTCTGAATGAGATGATTCATCTCTTGTTTGGAGACGACGCCATGATTCCCAGACCGGACGCTCAACATTAAGTTGGGTAAGCAGCACTCGGTTAAATACAACAAATGCATATGCTTTTAGGCTTGTGGTATTTTTTCAACTGCATTCTCCATCTAAATCGCAACGTCGCTGTGTGTTGCGTCTCTTCCCTCCATCGCCCCAGACCGGTCCAGCAAGCTCCTGAGCCAGACCCCAGGGCTGAGTAGAGCAGAGTAGTAAAATAACGATTCATTAGGGGGCGGTGTGTGGGTAGATTTTCTTTCTTCTTCTTCATAACTACAGATGCATTAAAAAGATTCCTCAAATACTCAATGATTTAGTTTCTTCATGGTCTTTGTAGTACGTCTCAACATTTCAAACGTGCCTGTTGCGTTTGCCCTCGCTGCTGCCTTTCACCCGCACAAGTTTAATTGGCTGCTAATGAGGATTTTGCGCAGCGTTTTGATATTCAAATCAGCGATCACTCACAGACAGGAGCCTCTTCACTGCCTATCACTTACTGAACACTCCGGGATGTGAAGATCCTAAATATTGACGGGATAATTAACACCTTTCTAACGCTTCAGCTCTTAAATTACGAACGTTTGAAAGGAGCTACTATAAAGTGTCTGTGAGGTAGAATGATAGTAATGAACAAGTCTTTTATTTGTTGGAATTAGGATAGATTTGAATGTTGCTGTGTCTTGAAAGAAACGTTGCGTTCAAATCAATGTAATGTCTCCCTGGTCAGGAAGTACTTATCGTCTAAAAGTAGCCAGGTCTGTTGAGAGTCCTTGGGATTCTGGTGGAGTCGAGTATTGCTTCTGATTTTTCCAGGAAATCACTCCACCAGTGCAGCGCTCCTCCATTTTCCCACGCTTACGCTGCAAAAAGTGATTGCGAAATAAATACAATTTTTGTCCTCGATTTGCCAGTCTACTTTCATGGGGCAAGATATTTACACTTAAAGCAATTCTAAGTAACTTGTTTAGCTTAATATGTCCTTTCTTTAGCTCCTCTGGGGGTAATACAAGTGTTAATGGGATGATTGGCGGGTCTTTCATCTCACCCTGATATCTCTGACTAGAAAACCATGTTTGCAACTTCCGTGCATCGGGTCGGAGGCGCAATACACACTAATGGAATCAGAAACGAGCAAAGCTAACAGCGGGCTAGTGCCTCTGAAACAGTATTTACAGCCAGGTTTGAGTGAAAATAAATATCTCCATTGTGTAATTGGATGTACAATATCCCTCTCTCCCTTTGTCTTTTCTGTCAGCGTAGTATTTACTCTCACGGACAATTAATAAGTTAAAAAAACGCAACATGCTACGACACCTGCAGTGGCGCTTATGGCCTCTAGGGGCATGAGTTACATAGTACTGCTTTAAATTAATTTTAAAGAAATTGTCACACTCAAAACAAGTAAAACTCTTAAATTACTCTTAAATTGTTTTAGGTGATTTATCTTCATTTAAGTATATCTTGCCCAAGGGACAGATTTCTTGAAATGTGATTCTCAATTCAATGACATATTTACTTATTAAAAAAAAAAAAAAATCTTATTTCAAGATAACTTTTTGCAGAGTGTAGTTTGGTATCCGCATCCCTTTCGTTCCACTCTTGCAACAACATCTCCACTTAAGTGGCTTCTACAAACTCCAAACTTTCCAGTCTGATTTATTGAGCTTTGAACTCCAAAAAAACATGGCAAAATTATATTTTTTCCAGTTTATTTATTTTTTAGTCTAAAAGCATATTTAAAAACCTAAACATCCAAAATCCTCTGAAAAAAAAAAAGGAATAGTCTGTATCAGCAAAATAAAACCATATATTTAAGCCTGATTCTATCCATTATTTAGATTTCTTTGTCTATTTTTATATTTTTATAAAAATACATACATGAATACATGCTTTCCCTTGTATCAGTAATCTACAGTTTAATATTACAGTATGTTTGTCCAATGTTGCACAGTGTTGCCAATCTGGGGATCATCTTCACCATAACGCTGCTAAATTTAGAGTTCTTCAGCTGTGCTCACCACTTTCCAGAACTTTGACTCCATCTCATCCCACACGTGGCTCTTTCTGATAAGACAGTCATGTTTCCACTCAAAGGAGTTTCTTTTTTCGGTTTGTTGGCACCTCAGGCACAAGTCGGGTCAGTGTTCCACCTCCACTCAGCTATGTTTAAAAAAAAAAAAAGAAGAAGCCATTCCCACGCTCTTTGCTACCAGCGCAGAACGATGAGCGCCAGACAGCTTCAGTATGACTAAACCCAGCTCTGTTTTTTTTTCTTTTTTTTTCTCTAAGCGAGAGCATGACGGTGGATCTGTGAGCTGTCCACCAACTCAGGGCAGCATGTTTTCAAAAATGTGTAAGACTTTGAAATAAGAAACACAGTTATTTTTCTAGTGAAATTTCCTAAGCACATTTTTACAAACCTTTGCTGAAGAAAAGAAAGTCATATGTGCAAAAGTTACAAACCAAATGCCAGTGTTTTGATTGAAAATGTAATTAGCACAACAAAAGGAGGAGCTAACATGAAGTGCTGCTGTGTAACTGTTCCTGAGTGCAATAGAAAACTGCCTCTGAACCCTTGGCAGCCCATTAACTTTGCAAATGGCTTCAGTTCAATCAAAGCGAAACAGAGCTCAATGTACATGGAAGTACTAAAAAAAACACAAGCAGCTCAATACTAGGAATATTTTTGATTACTTCATCCTTTTAACCTCTTAACCCCCACCTGAACCAAGCACATTTGCTCCAGTTTGGCTTTATCCAAATCGAAAAGAGTGTCAAAGTAGCAACCAAAAATGAGGATGAAAACGCAACAAAAGAGCCACAAAATGTGATGGGAAAAAAGCGACAAAAAATGTGTGATCAAAAAGTGACAAAAGGCGATGAAATTGTACACAATAAAAAAAAGATTTGACGAAAACCTGACAAAAGCGCTGGGGAAAAAAATGGACAAATGCAGCAACAACGCGAGGAAAGAGCTCCATTTAGATGAGTTTTGTAGGTCTTAGCTTTCAAATGAAGCGTTACACTGGCCTATATTTTTAAGTAGTGACGTCACAGCTCTACTTCCTTACTTACTTAGATGTGTGAGAAACTACAAAACACTCTTTAATACAACAATCAATATTTCTGAAACTCAACAGGGAGTGACTGAACATACTTATTTCTCAGACTCATTAGTCAAAAATGCTGCACCTACTGCTAAAAAAGTATTATTTACTAAAGTCGGTACTTCAGGTTTAGCGGAGATAAATGCTAACGGCGCAGCAGCTACGCTAACCTCGGAAGTACAGACTTTAGTAAATAATACTTTTTTAGCAGTAGGTGCAGCATTTTTGACTAATGAGTCTGAGAAATAAGTAGGTTCAGTCACTCCCTGTTGAGTTTCAGAAATATTGATTGTTGTATTAAAGAGTTTTTTAATGTATTATTTTCTCGCAAATTAGCCGGTATGCTAGGCCCCGGAAGCGGAAGTCGTGACGTCACACTTAACAAACGTATGGCTGTCACGCACTTGGTTAAGGCGGGGGTTACGGAGTTAAAGCTGGGATATCTGGGTGCATTCATTTTTGCCACCTCCGAGTAAAAAATGTCCAACATTTGTGGGGAAAAGACAAGTATCCATCATTGGTATGGCGGCCGTCCGAACGTTGTGAAAGTGCTTTGCAACTCGTCCCTTTGAAGAATCGTGACGTTTGAAACGCATCAGTAAAGTTTGGGAAATGTTTGGACGGCAGATGAAGGTTCAAACTTGGAGGGGGCTGTTCTCCCTGTTACAATTGTCGTGGAGTGAAATCCATTTCGCCCCCTTTGCTGTATATTGTGTCTGCAGAGATGTATCAAAAAGAAACCGCTGCATGGCGTCTGCGGCGTATTATGAGCGTTCTTACACCCAGAAGTAGCGCCGATGCGAAAATAAATTGGATTGTTACTGGCGGAACTTGAGTACCTTACTTTTTTAGCTTTGAAAATGGGATAAATTGGGTGTTGCCATTTTCTAACTCACTCTGACAGGGTTTAAACACGGGGTACAGGACCTTCACTTCCAATGGCAATGCACTTATTTAGGTTGTTCAGACCTCCATAAACATGCCCTGATTTAGTTTAGCGGGCCAGTCGTCTCTCAGATGTGAATGTTCCTGGACTTGTTTAAAAATTCTCACATCAATGGCAAATAGAGCATGATCGTGAGCATATCTTAAATTAGGTATGTTAACAGAAGCGTGCAGTCCTAGTGTCGGGTTTATCTTGACATTCTCTTTTGTGCCTTTGAGATGAGGAGATGAGAAGCAGCGCTGCTTTCGAATTTCTCTTTTCAGAGGCTGTCAGCTTCATTCTCTGCCGACTTCTCCCGTGTCCCTGCCGCTCGATCATTCGCCGTTCCCCGATTCTTACTGTTCCCCTTTGCGCCTCCGCGTCGGAATAATTGCGACCGACGCCTTTCAGGAGAGCCGTCGGTTTGGGGAGGCCCGCTTCCACCTCGCAGATTGTGACACCAAGACGAAACGTAAGCTGGCAGCCGTCGTGTAAACCATTCAGCCCGCTCGACCTCGGACAGACAGCTTTTTGTGCATTTGCTCTGTTCCTTTCGCTCTTGCATTCAGCAGCGTTTCTCATTTGCGCTTTTGGAAGGACATGCTTTGGTGGTGTTGAGGAGGGGGTGGGTGGGGGGGGTATTGTGTGCACCCACATTCTCCCCACGTCTCCGAAAGCATTTACTCATTTACGCCCTGGCATTCGATTTAAACTCGCAACTTGGAGATTTCTCCATTACAAGTCCTTTTTATTCCAGCTGCCACGGCCTGAGCTGCCCCCGCTGCCTTTCAGAATTCATTTTTTTTTTGGACTTTCACTTACAGCAGGAAGCCTCCATTTTCCAATCAGCTCGCACTGTGTGATTAATTCTAGCTGAATTGTGTGCTAGGTAATTATTAGTTCAAGTCATTTTTAGGTATTGTTCAATATTTAGTTGGAGCCCCAGGCTGGATTTGCGACAGAATCCAAATGAGTCACAAAGCTGTAACCTGCTAATAGTGTTAGCAAGTCAAATCTTATGCAGGAAAGCTGTACATTTGGTGATTTTGTTAGTAGTTGTGGTGAGAATTCATTTAACTAGTGGTTAAGTTTAAGAAAAATTGTCTGGGCAATTGGCCTATTGCAAACATTTCCGTGTTTTGCTGATATTATTGGTTTATTTGGTCGGGACAGTGCATGTTAATGAACACACATGGGTCTCATACATGTAAACAAGCCACACCGGATTGTAGCCTTGCGCACTCCATGCGCACTCTCAAATACACTCTCATTCATCCTAGCCTATTGTACATGTTTTTAGTGGTAGGAGAAACCGGAGTACCCGGAGGACACGCAGACACGGGGAGAACATGCAAACTCCACACAGAAACACCCCGTCCTTGGTGGGAATCAAAGCACAAGCGCTAACCGCTAACCGCTGTACTACCGTGCCGGCATGGTATGGTTCAGACCAGTGCGGCCCGGGGCCCAAAATTGTCCTTCAGACAAATTTTTCAGGCCTAAATAAAGCTGTGAAGAGCGATTTAATCTGCAATTAAATGCACACAGTTTAATGTTTGACAACATTGACCGCTGACCTGTGGCCTTTTCTGCTGTAGACACGTAAATATCATGCTCCTCTCAATATAAAGGCACACTAATCGCTGAAGGCCATAGATTTAATCACAATTCCACCTTAAAAACATGTTCTGAATGATTTTCAGACTTACCAAAATATAATACAAAAGAATAAGAAAGGTTTGTAAGGCAAAAGAAATGTCAGCTGATGGAGCCAATGTTTGATGATTTAATCTCACAGTGACCTTAAAATCGACAATAGCAATTCTAGTTATGCAGTAAAAGTTTTAGGTTTTCAGTAAGAAGTTAAAAATATCACCTGGATGAGTTTCACATTGTCAGGCTGAGTCGTCTCACAGGTCCATAGCAGTTAATGCACTCAGATGTGTGTGTCATTGAACATCGCTTCTCATAACCATTCAGACTCAGAACAAAGGAGATGGTTCATTATCGTACATTAGTGTTTTTAACATGACATTAAAGCATAAAGTGATAGCCTCATTGCTATTATTGCGGTTTTCTGATCATGCCCTCTGAGTCATTTGGAGATTTTGATGTTCACCATGTCAAAATAAATCTGTGCAAGTTTCCTTCACGTCTCGCACCCAATCCCCTCTCAAGCCAATCGTACAAATGCACTCTCTGCCTTTCATCTTCCACTCCGTCCACAACAGCCTCTCCCATCTCCTCCTCACCACCTCTAGAGTTTAGACCACAGGCAAGCCATTTTCCCAAACAAATAAATAGGCAAGCACCGATGCAGTTACTGGCATCAGATATCTGTCAATTCAGGAAAACATGCCAGATTGGGTCATGCCTGTTTTAGCAAACGTATCGTATCATTATATAATATCTTTGTTGCCATTTTTCGGCAGACGTCAACTTCAGTGTTCTTGCCAGCGCAATTGAGCATGATTTCTTCCCTCACGAAGCGGTTTCGCCCGCTACGCTGTGTTTCAACCAACGTAAGGGAGATTTTCTATTGTTATTTTTCTTTTTGAATCGATAATTTTAGAAGCTACAGTGTACCGCTGAAATCTCTCGTGCCGACTTGCGTTAACCCACTGATCTGTAGTTGACCAAGGCACAACGACACTCTGATCCACCCATAAGACGACTGAGCAGTGTGGGACCTCTTTAGGGATCCAAAAGATGGCCAAGTTGTTGTTGTCGTTGCTGATGGACATTCTACATGCAAAGCCTCCCGTCAGAAAGTTGCAGCAAAAGGTCCGATATGGAACGACATCTTCGAGATAATCCTTCTCTGTGTATGTCCAAGTCAGGTAACAAACGGCATAAGTCCCAATAAAGTTGTTCAAATGTTCCGAAATGGCTGCCACAGCTGGCTCAGGAGGCAAACAAAAATCTAATGCGCTCCACTCTGCTCCAGCGAAATAAACAGAAAGGAAAGTGTAAGCGTGCACAAAAGTGATACTCAGCTGTTTCCTTTGTCGGTTCGCCAAAACATCTGACAAATAATCAAGCAAGGCAGCATAAGATTTGAGAACATAAAAGTTAAAACCTACCTATTAAGGCCTAATAAAAATAATAATAGTTATGATAATTATAAAGTAGTAAAGACATTATTTTTACGTATCATATATTTCTTTAATGCAAAGGAGGGGATATTTCAGGATTTTTGACATAGGGCCTCATTTACTAGTTAGTGTTGTTGATTTTTGTAGATTTTTTTTTTTTTTTAATTCATGCTGTCCTTATATTTGAACAGTTTAGTGGTGCTAGGCTAGTGCTAGGCTAGTGCATGTCTATGGTAACTAGTAGTCTGCATTAAAAACCTCTTCAAAATCACGGGGTCGTCCTCCAAACGTTGCCATATCTGATTTGTAGAAAGCTCCTTTGTGAATTCCACGTGTTGTAACGCCGGCCACAGGTAAACAAACTACTGTAGATCCGGTAAGCTAGCAGATCACTCCGCCGCTGTCTAGCTTACAACCAAGAAGCTGATACTGCTCAAATATTAAGTTCTTTTAAATGCAAAATTGTATATATGTCTAAAATGATTCAGTCAACACAGACATTTATATGGGTAGTCTGGTGTTATAAGTGTTTTGCCTCAGGTGCACTGTGCTTGGATCAGACTGTTTGTAATGCTAATAGTTACCATAGACATACACTAGCCTAGCACTAGCCGAGCCCTGCTAAACTCTTCAAACACAAGGACGGCATGACATATTTTTTAGAAACAATGGATGTTTACAAAGTATTAAAAAGCATTTTTAAGTACAAAACAAAAAAATGCCAGTTGTTTTCTTTCATTGGGTCGGTCTATAGTGAATAATCATAAAATCGCAATATTTTCTCTCACAATAATTGCTGCCCCTACTCTGTGAAAAAATCCTGGTGAGAACCCTGTCATATCTAGGAATGCACTTTATACTACATGGCACCGATACTAAATACAGTATTGGGCGTTGATTCTAAATATCCAATACTGCATCTCTAAAGCAGGATTGGTGCATTGTAAGTTGTTCTCAGTGCTCAAGTTTATTCTAGTGTCATTGCATCACTATTCGTCTATGTCCAAGTCTCAGTTAAATATTTCAAAACGATGAGCCTGCTATTGTTTTTCTGCTCACCAATGGCAGCGCGTCAACGTAGAATTCACACGTCTATAATAATGTCACTTGCATTGAGCGACAGTGCTTCTGGTGTCCTCTGTCATAATGATGCCCCATTAAAGCGTGTTCCCTGGAGGCGGTCACCCCGGCCTGGCAGCGAGCCGCGCCATTTAAAAGGCCACCGTGTTCGCACTTTGCCACGTGTCATTACAAGTCGCGCTCCTCCTTTCGCCTGCCCAGTCCAGGACCCCGCCATCACCGCCCCAACCTCCGGCCGTCTCTCCGAGCAGCGAGCACCGGCGGTTTCCCGTGCCCCCGCACCTATAATGTTTTATTTTTTTGTTTTCAGCTAGATCAATCTTGTTTCCGCACAGTTGCTCAGATTGTAATCTATTCCAGGCCGTAAAAGAAAGCGCGACTTGAAATAGAGCCATTTATCACGGAGTAAACAGCATAACACAAGGGCAAAGAGTCGGGAGCGGGGGAATATTAAAACAAAGCGCTGCGGCGACGGCGGAGAGCAGGCAAGTAGGTCCAACAGACTACAGCACATTTAGGTCTGCATTAAGTGGCTCTCCCCTGTACGAGGGCTCATGAAATTGTCCACATTTGGCGTTTCCAGAGAAGAGCATCAAGACCAACAGTGCTAATACAGTAGAATGGGAATACTACGACTGCTATTATTATCATTATTATTAGTGTTACTACTTTTACTATCTTCATGTGGTTTGCAACACACTCAAACACTTAAAGCAAAGGGTGTGACACTGTTGTTCTGATTGTCAGCTTGTCTAGTTTGTGGTTTTGTAGTGTATTGTGGCTTTGTGCATTATGCGTCATGTAATATTGTAATGATGATTTGCAAGCGTTTTTTTTTGTAGACTTTATTAGATAGGATTGCACAGAGGGAGGAGCCGGGTGAGACCTTTGCCAGATTGTCAGAGCTGAGACTCAAACCCAAGACGCTGAGTACAGTACAGTACAGTACAGGCCTTAACCACCAGCCATTCCCAATGTCCAGAACACTGCAGCCGGGCCTCACTTGTCGATTGAAAGATCCCCTGGGGCCCCCCAATTAAAATGCACACGAGCGACATGTGACATCCTCAGGATCCTTAGGAGGCGCTGCTCTTCCTGTCTCGTTATTTCTCTGAGTTCGTAGCAGTGTCTTGTCCAAATGAATAAATAAATAGCTCATAATCAGTCTGTGAGTTACTCATGGACTGTCGCTAACATCATGTTGAAAACATCAGCATCAGGACCAAAGACTTCACTGGAAGAAATTTCCGTGTTCATGTTTTTTGTTTTTGTCTAACGGCTAAGACAAGGCAAAAAGGCAGCGTGCTCAAAAAATAGTCTGCCTGTCTTTCGAGTAGATTCTTTGTTAGTTGTTTGATTTGTGTGGTGTGGTGAGATAAAAACTTCGGCAGATGTTTCCCAAGGTCAAGTATTTAATTTAATTTAATTTCTTTTTTTATTTGTCTATTTGGTCAGTGCGTGTATACATGGATACATGCATGTAAACGCGCCACGGATTGTAGCCTTGGACTAATTTGCATCTGTTCAGGAGTTGCACTCTCAAACAGATCCTCAAACAGTCTATTGTACATGTTTATAGTGGTATTGTAAACTGGAGTACTTGGAGGAAGACCTCTTTTTAAGTCGATATAATGGACATGATTATAAATGCACATACATTTCCTTTGAAATGTCAATGCTCTGTTTGGGGCCTCGAACCCCACTTTGGAAATGTTGCACTAGACTTTGGGCTGCAGGCAATAGAAAATGATTTGGCGATCCATTGTGCAGCCCTAGTATTGGAGCAGCCCTCGTCGGTGAGATAATTGAAGCAGACTGTCTGATTATTGGCATTTCAGGACCGTTTTAACCGGACTGAGCCATGTCGCGCTGGTCCTTGGGTCGGACACCGCTCGACAGGAGTCTCCGGCGCTCCGATTCTCCTCGGGAGCGTGTGACATTTTGGACGGAGGTGTAGTCTTCGCAGGCCTCATTAGCATTCCAGGTGGTGCCAGCTGGAGATGTCCCCGCCGCTGTCCCCCCCCCCCCCCCCCCCGTTCACCGAAGGCGCGTTTGTCCGAGTGCGCCCTCTCCGCTCCCAGAGTCCCTGAGCTCTTTATTGTGCGACGATGGCCACGGTCCCCTGCCAACTCTGCCTCAAACGCTCCACAGTGGTCAGTCTATTTGCTGCCGCCGCCCGAGGTGTCAGGCGCCGGTAACCATGGCGACGGTGTCAGGGCCGAAGCGGCATAGGTGCTTATGTTCCCCCGGGGCGGTCGCAGACACAAACTACCGCCACACTCCATGCACCATCACGGCCAGGTCACAGCTGCTGTAATGATTCGGCTGAAACAAATGTGTCGCCGGCTTTTTGCAGAGAGGGATCTGCTCAAACATGAGGCGGCCATTTTGATAGCTCTAAAAGTTAGCTGCAGAACTCAAATGGTCAATGATCAAAATACTGCCCTGCACAGTAACTCATGTTTTCAAAATGCTTCTCAGGATATTTTTCTCAAGATTTTGTTTATGTTATTTTGGCTAAGTATGAGATCATCTGACCACCTGAACATCCTGAATGACCAGGTTATTCCATCAATACATTTCTTCCCTGTTGGCTCGGATCAGGTTCAGGGAGTATGAGACATTATTTTCACACATGGATTTAGATATGGAGTCCAGATCTCAACTGGAGCTGGGTTTCAATACTTGGTTTGCAATAACCGATAACTAACCTCCAGACGCTCACACACCACCCCAGTCCTCTGCTCTCTCCACTGGCTCCCAGTGCGGGTTAGGGTGGAGTTTAAGGTCCTGATGTTTGTGTTCAAGGCCATCGAGGGCCTACCTCGCCGAATTAGTAACGGTCTACCAACCAGCCAGAACTCTGCGCTCCTCTGAACTCTGAAATACAAAAATTTTAGAGGCCGGTCATTTGCCGTTCAAGGCCCAAAGCCAACAGCTTTTCATACATAGCCACTGACTCGACTCCTGCTTTTATGTACATTTGGGTCTTTCTTGATTGATGTATTGTGATTCTTCTTTTTATACTGGAAAGTGCCCTAGGGGGCTGTTGCAAGGCACTATACAAATACAATTTGATTGATTGATTGAACTAAACTGTACTTTAACGATGCCCATTGTAAAATATTTATCTAATGTTCATTTATTCCATAAAAGACTACTTTTACATTTTTATTATTTATTTGAGCTGAAACAACCAAGTAACCTTTAAAGAGGGGGTATTATGCTTTTTTCAGCCACACAGCACCAGTCTATAGCACACTACAATGATGACGAAACCTTCTGTTGGTCTGTCAATGCAGTAAATTAGAATAACTGCCTTATATAAAATTGCTCTTTCAAAATGGCGGTAGCAAATGACTTGAAATAGGCTTTTGTCTCTTTAAGAACCTCTGACCCTTTCCGACACGCCCCCTCCACACGCTGTCTGTGGCATCACAACAACACTGCGCTCGTTGTCTCAACAGTATTGAAACTACGATCGGTGCATTTTAATTTTTATTGTTGGAAAGGACCTACTGTTTATCACTTTGTGAACAATGGCCACACAGGATATTATTTGGAAACGAACCTTCCACACCGGACGCTTGGAAGGGGCTCTTGCCTGAAAAATAACTGCTGTTTGGAGGCTCTCTCTTTGCATCTGCCATGCCCTATGGATCTCTAACTATACCCCCATGGACGACACCAGGATCTGCAGGAGCCCATACGATTCAAAGACGGACATTATCTGTGCAGGTGGACAATGGTTTTTCGAGGTTACCCGTTAGCTTGTTATAATCGACTACAGCTCATTGTTGATGAAAAGTCTGTAATAAACCACAAATGTGTAAAGCCAGGCTCATTGTGTGATCATCGTAAAGGCTGCTTCGAGTAGTTGCCGGCTTTATTGACGTTATTTGTGCATAATATGCTGCCTGTTTTCAATGAATGTTGTGAAGGTGAAGGTTGTTAGCTTGTCGCGGCTAATAGTGCCTTAGCTCCGGGAGAAAACCACTCGGCTACGACTCACTGTAGATGAAATGTGAGCAATAAACTACACAATCAACAAGCCAGGCTCCGTGTGTGATCATCATAAAGGCTGCTTCAAGCAGTTGCCTGTTTTAGTGACGTTTTCAATGCATAATATGCTGCTTATATTCAGTGAATTTTCCCGTTAGCTTATCGCGGCTAGCTTGTTAGCTCCGGGAGAAAACCACTCGGCTACGACTCACTGTAGATGAAATGTGAGCAATAAACTACGAAATCAACAAGCCCGGCTCAGTGTGTGATCATCATAAAGGCTGCTTCAAGCAGTTGCCTGTTTTAGTGACGTTTTCAATGCATAATTTGCTTGTATTCAGTGAATTTTCCCGTTAGCTTGTCGCGGCTAGCTTGTTAGCTCCGGGAGAAAACCACTCGGCTATGACCCATTGTAGATGAAATGTGAGCAATAAACTTCCAAATCAACAAGCCTGGCTCCATGTGTGATCATTGTTAAACGTTTTTTTATGTGTGTGGTGGTTTTATTGACTTTATTTGTGCATATTTCTCGTTTCCACGTGATGACTCGAGGTTTAGCTTAGCATTAGCTTTCTCCGGAGGCTCTGTGCATCATCAAGGCCCAGCGCAGAACCAGACACTGAAATAAGTGTTCTTGTCACCGGTTTTAATCCTGGGTGTTTAGGTAACAGAAACACTGATGTGTGTCTTTGTAAAAGTCTGCTGTGGCTCCGGTTCACAACACATGGAGCTAATCCTCCATGATGACTCTGTTTACATCTTAGGGCTAGACACTGCGGGGAGGGGGTTCTGCTGAGGAGCAGTGGTTGGTTACTCGGCTGGTGACGAAAGGTCGGAGGCGTATCCTGGAGGTTGAGGGCGTTTCCTGAAGGAATCAGGCGTTTTATCCCTAAAATGGCCGCCATCAGAGTTTCTACAGATTACTCGAAAATACGTGAATGTGCCAAGGCAACACTTCAGGCATGGTTTTAATGAGGGAATGACTTAATAACATGATGTAAAGCTTGAAAAAGTCGATTTTGCATAATAGGCCCCCTTTAATGCTTTCCATGGACCCAACAAACACTTTTTTTTTTTTTTTATACCAGTAGTACCTAAACTTCTATACCATACTGGTATTGTTTAGCGCAGTGGTTCTCAACTCGTGGCCTACCATCCTAGGATTATAGTGGGTCCTGACAGCATCTCTGTTGAGAACCGATACCCAGCCCTAATCTTAACCCCATTGAGAATCATTGGGATGTGCTGGAGAAGGCTTTGAGCAGGGGTCACTCTCCCATCATCATCGTGGTGAAAAGTGATTGCAACACTGGATCTTTTGACAATCCAGAAGCTTATTCAAACAATGCTACAGTGGATGGTGCTGTAATCAAAGCGAAAGGCGTCCAACCACATTTTTGTGTGGTCAGCTAGTATTTTAGTACTTAAAAGTCATTGTATTGCAAATTATCGGTAATTTTGGTATACCTATGTTTCTAAAGCCTCTCAGTCAGAGCGATGGCTGAGCCTTACACGACTGTTACAGGTATTGTATCGTACAAATCATTCCAGACTTCTATGCACTTGTGATTTTTTGTCTTTTTTAGCCTTTTCAAAAACTCGTCTCTGATGGATTTGAATTCAATAAGGTAATGTGAATAAGTCAGAAGTAATCTGTCATCATTATTTGGTTCTAGAGACATCTTCACAGTTAAAGTTTATGGTGAAGTTGGAGCACCCCTTTTGGATGACAGAACTTCTGGATTATGAAAGATGCACACTTGTGACAGCCGTATGCCATGACTCACCGCTCGCTGCAGATGCACCTGAATTGAAGTCATTTGCTCGTTTTCTTGGAGCTGCTTTCAAGAGGCTGAGAATAAGAAGTGGAAGAAAGTGAGCGCCCACAGTACAAAGGAGAGCTTATGGCACAAAATTGGCCCCGACAAAGAAAGAGTAGGTGTATGGAGTTCAGCTTTCTATCTGCGGCGCACAGGCTGGAGCTCACCTTAAAAACAGGCTTTCTCTTTTTCCCTTTTTTTCCCTCCTTTTTTTGGAAGGGGGATGAAAGGTTAAAAGCTTTGAGAAGAAACGCAGCGATGGAACAAAAATAAGAGTGACATGATTCCAAAGCCATGGAAACACTCAACAGAAAATCCAATAGGAAAGTGCGGCGCTCTTCTTAGTCGACGCTCCGCAGGTGGTCTCGTCGCTAATCTTCTCAAAAGGAGCGTGACAACATTTAAGTGAAAGGTTGACGCATAAAAGCATGTATACCGGATTTAGCCCCCCTCCAAAAATAAAATAAAATACAGTAGCGCATAAATAAGCCGCTCTGGGGTGACAGTGAGTGCGGATTTTGTGATTTATTCATCAGCCAGTGCGCTCGGTTCCTTATCAGCAGAGCAGCCAACTATCCGAGCGGCGGAGATGACAGAGACGCGGGGCTTCCAATCTCTGAGCCTTGAACAATAGCAGCGAAAATGAGAGCGGTGCGGTGCCGTGTGTGTCAGTCCGGTGAAGGATAGATGCCACACGGAGCCGGATGGAAGTGGGTTAGCTCTCTGAAGGATGGCAGGGATCCGGGGGCACACACACGCCAAATATCCTAGTGGTTTTGGTTGTTTTTTTTTGGGGTCTTGGAAGTTAAGAGAAAGGGAAGCGTCGACAGATCTCGGCTCCCCGTCTGAGTCAGCAGCTCCGGCTTTTCGCGAGGCGTGCCAGCTTGATGAATAATAAGGGCATATGGGTTTGAAGTGGGGCCTGTTTTTTTTTTTTTTTTTCCTGCCATCCCTTTACACTGATACTGCTATTAGATGTAAGGGTCTGAGTTTTGGCATACGCTTCCAAATAGATAAATAAAGACGTCGGAGAATGGCTCGTAAAGCCTGTCGAGTTAAGTTCTTTGGACGGTTTTTAAGAGAATATTATATGAAATTCTGTTTGCAGTGCGATGCATTTGACAACTCCACTTACAAAGGTTGTTTCTGTCCGTTAAGATTACGATATTCAAAAGCAAACTTAAACAGAATAATAAATATGCAAAACTTAGGTCGGAATTACAGGTTCACCAATGATCACTGAATCGCAAATGTTGTTTTTCTTATTTTCAGAGCGAAAACACTTGATCCGTTGGTGGATTGTTTGACTCGCCAACTCAAATCAATGTCAAGTGCTATGATTATTATAACTGCTATTATTTCAAAAATGTTTTTTACTCATGATTTAGTTCTTGCAGTGCAGGCTACGGTGCTAGTTTGCATCTGTCGGAGCCTGACATTTTCTCCCCAGTCCTCTACTGCTCTGGTTCCTGTTTTCCCCTCCCATCTCCGCCTCTTGGCTGCCTCCGCATTTCTGGTATGCTCTCACCGAGCTGAAATACAGTACCTGCCTCCATGTTCCCCCACTTCCCTTGTCATTTAATGCACCCCTGTAGGTGAATTGCGACATTAACTTGCGTCTCGTTTTGCTGTTGCTTGTTTTTGTGGACATGAGTGAATTAGCTTAGAGTTACTAATGTATACGGTCGATTGTCTTTCTTTGGATTTGGCGGTTGGCTTTAGGTTTTGGTTCTTCACTACGTAGCAGCCGCACAGTTATAAGCGTTATAGAGGACAGATTCTGATGGATTCTTAAACAGCACAGATTTGTGATGAAGTGAAAGTGGTGCGTGGATCTGCAGTCATGGATCTGGTATCAGTAAGAGGCATCGTTAATGAAGGCGACATACGGATGGATGGATGGATGAATGGATGGATGGATGGATGGATGGATGGATGGATGGATGGCTTGACCTTGTTCCATCAAAATTCACTGATCCATGTCGATTCCACATTATCAGCCCTAGAAGGAGGAGGACGAATTGTGAAACCAAAAACTTCCTTGAGATGACTTTCTTTAACCTTACACCGCTGTGAACCATCAAGTGTCAAGGATAACAGCTCTCCGTATCGCTTTTTTTTTTACTGAGGAGTTATTTGGTCTCCTAGCCAGCAAAGGCACCTAAGTCAACAGTGCTTCAAAGACGAGGAAAGAAGTAAAGTTGTCTGCGTGATTGAATCTCCTCATTAGATTTCCTCAGCAGTTTGCAGAGATGGGTGTTTGGAGGAGGGAGGGCGGCAGATTAATGAAGCCTCCTGCAGCGCGGGCTCGTCTCACCTGCCGGGCTGCTGCCTTCCAGAGCGGGCCCGGCAGACAGATGCGCCGAAACTACCCATTGGCGAGAGGGCCCGCCGAGACCCGCTGCACAATCAAGGAGATCACACACAATGAACTGTCTCTGGAATTTACTACCAGTGGGAGCGAATTCGCTACAGTAATAACCGCACACAGACACAATTGGTTATTGACTGACCAAGCGCAGTGTCCTAATCCCCAAGGAACACATGGCTTTTCTCCAGCTATGCTGCTCAAAATTTAGGAGTCTACCAACCAATATGGATTTTTGGCGTCCGATAACGAAGAGAAGGGGGTTGGAAAGGCTGATATCCAATGAATACGCCCATCTGTTTAGTAATATAAGTTTGATGGCGTTTTTTAATCTCCCAAATAGCCCATAGTTACAGATTTATAACTATAGTGATGGTTTCAATTAGGGCTGAACGATATTGCCAAAAATCAATATTGCAATTTTGCAAGTTTTGCGGTTTTTATTTTGATTTGGTGACTTTGTTGATCCCCGGCCTAGATAAATGCGTGCCATTTTAAAACATTGTGTCAAGTCTTAACCTATTCTTAACCCATAGCCGCTTGTAAACACTCTGGATTCCATACCTCCACACACAGAGCGTTGTCCAGGCAGACGGCGGGCCTTTGTGAGCGCCTCGGTACCTACTGCGTGGTGTAGGATGGATGTTGGCACTGTATGGATTTCTGCTGATGGATGGTATCGACGGCACTGTACCGTCCCGTCCCACCGCCTGCTGCTGATTCACCGCTGCAGACGGATTTTGTGGGCACAGCGGAGCCCTTGTGCCCCGGACTTGGCTCGGGATACCCACTCTGCCGCCACGCGCATGCCAATTTTTCATTCCCCCCCCACTGTTCTGGCTAGGCTTAAGCCACGCACCGAAATAAAAGCAGTATTTGTGGCTTGCTGAGGCGGATACTTAGCCTTAATGTCGCAGGTTGTGGGGACTGGCGCTGCGTTGTAGCCCGAGAATGGCCCTGGAAGTAACTTAATTAGCCGTGTCACGGTCGCTTTGCCCTGCCATGCTGATTGTTTCCTTTAAGCACGTGTGTCACGCCACAGTGCTTTTCTGTCTTTTTGAGCCACCGCGTCTCACAGTACGAGCATGTGTCACCGGCTTTGTGGGAAGCAGAAGACGTCTTTTTGAAAACATATCGCACTCGGAAAGTTAAGCCGATTGAATCTATTCCTGAGAATTGAGACGGGACTTTTATGTGTAGTAATAAACTGTAATCCTTGACTGATTCAGGTTCAAGAATGCATTCTAAATCAGCTTTGGGCGCGCGATTGAAGTTATGCAAGAGGTAGCACTGTTGAAATTGTGGGTTGATAAATTTGACACCAATTACCCTACAATATTCCACTCAGGCGAGGCACTGCTGGTGAAAGCATTTATTTATTTATTTTTACGCAGTGGTCCATGTTGAGATTTTTGCTAGTTTTCTCCCTTAGCATCTTAATGTCAGAGTAAAAGATGAAACATGCTCTTCACGATGCATATTTTGTGATGTTTTGTTGCTTGTGAGCCGGAGAATTCCTGGAAGTAACTACAACATCTGCCTTTTTCCCATGCAGTGAGGTTTTCCACTTTAGAATCTCCAGCTCTGTGATGAACAGAACTGAAATAAATGACGATCAAAAACTTCATGATCTGGACATTTCATACGTATTATTGCGTTTCTTTTCTTTTTTTAGTCCGAGGGGTCGTAGTGTTGCACTGTAGAGCAGACACTTAACAAATCAGAGTGGCTTCCCTTGGAAAGATCGAAACAGTTGAGATTTTAACATTTCTCTGAGTTTTTAAATGGTTACAATGGGTCCAAGGACGGCTGAGAAACATCCTGTTAAAGTCTTCAATCCAGAACCAGGCTGTTTAAATGCACAAAACTAGCTCTGTTAACCGAGAATTTCTCAGGAACCGAGGCATGTAGAATTAAACAGGATTTCTCACCTTTCAAACGAGCCATAGCATGTGTCCATAGCTATCTATAATAGAAAACGCAATCTCAATGGCCGCCGCCTGTGCGCCGCCATGTTTATTTCCCATACCGACTTTGAAGCTAAGCAGGGACGGGCCTGGTTAGGACTGGGATGGGAGACCGTTTGGGAAAACCAGGAAGCCTGGCGACAGTAGTGAGTGTGTGCGTGGTTGGTGCTGGGGCCTGATGTGCGCAGACCGGGTGCCTCGCTTATCATCACCGAGTATGGGGTGAATGAATAATGCATCAAATTGTTCAGCAACTTTGAGCGTCTGGAAAAGCGCTATATAAGACTATTACATCCGCGGCCGGCCCCACGTGACGGTCCCACCGCCCGCGGGCTTTGACCACGGGTCCATATGGACCGCGGTGCTGCTGTCCGAGGACAACCCGCCGTCACAAAAACGCGAGTGCACGACATCTGACTGCCGTGCGTGTGCGCGCATCCAAACAGGGCGGTGTGTGCGCGCGCGCGTGGGCCGTATTCCGTCTCCAAATTGTCTCCGCAAAAAAATACGCGCAAAACATTGCCCAAAACCTGCTCGAACACGAGCCTCTAATCAAACGCGCTGCTCCGACTGATTTATCCTCCGTGTGAGTAAAAACGAAAATGAAACTACGACTTAACGAGCGCATGGCCAGCACTGCGTAGGTTTTTTCTTTTTTTTACTTTGCTGCTGTACCATTTGTTTTCTATTTTGCTTTCACGTATTGTGAGCCCAGAGGTACATTTTATTCTAAAGCAGCTTTGAACGCATTGCCAATTTTATTGTAAGGTTATAAATACTGTCTAATAACGATCATTAGGCTATTTCAGTTCATACCTACTTATTATTTTTTTGATTGTACACTACCGTGATGCACCAAACCACGGGTCCTGCACCGTGAACCGAACTGTTAGAGCTGAACCCCTAATATTTATCCATAATTATTCCACTGTCTCTTGAATTCAATTCCCTGAGTTTAGCGAACATATTGTCGATGTAGTTTATAAGAAAGGAGTGCGGGTGCATCAAACACTCCAATTGCAGTTTGTTTGAAATTATTTTGAGCATTCATTCTTTTAAACATTTGTAGTGGCCATAGTTTTTGGAATGGGTTGGGAACCACTGGTCTACAGCTGAACTGTGTGACGGGTTGGACATTTCTTTGTAATCACTCATAATCTCAGAATATCAAATGTGGAGACTAGCGAGGCCCGGCCGAAGGCCGGGTCTCAGCTAGTAACATATAATACGCTGTGGTGCTACAAATATCATGGAAAATGGTCTGGATTGTTGGCACTCTACAGCTAAATCCCCAAAACAGCGTGGCACTCAATGTGTTGATATCTGCTTCCTGAGTTTTGAATTTAAAAAAAAGGTAACATTAGATTTTTCACTTTTAAATCGCTTATTCAAAAACAAACCAAGATCCAAAATCCCCCTGGAAAAATATTTGCAAATAATATATCAGCAAAATAAAACTATACATTTAAACCTGGCTCGATTCAATAGTCAGATTGGTTGATGGGAGTTTTGGATTATTGTGCAGAAAATGTCTTATTTTATACAAAAACATAAAATGACAGATACATTTTTTCCTCATATTTATATTTTTAAATTAAAAAATAGTCCCCTATTCACCTGCAGTGTCCCGTCTTAAACGCAAAAGAGGGTGAAGTGTGGGGAAGAGGCTTCGAAAATACAGTGGAGCTTCAAATCTTTGATTTATTGCTGAAAAAATTGCATTCTATTCAAGGCTACACACTTCTATAGTAATCCATAGAACAGTCTGCACAGTGTGTTTAAATTCTTCAGCTTATAGAAGACGATTAGCAGTGTGATAGTCGTACGTAAAGCCGTTCCACTGGACCTGTTTATTGTTTATTCGACATTCATCAGCACTTTGCCACACTGTGTTCCTTAGCGCTTCCCAACGCATGCCAGCAGCTGCCCACAGGAGCACAGGCAGCTCAGGAATGTAAAGAGAGAGATGGTCGGTATTTATCACAGTGGTGCTACTGTTTAAGAGCCATGTCTCCTTTGGCCTTGTTCAAACAGTGCGACCCCTCAGGATGGTCCGTGCTGAGGGGTTAGTAACATTAATCTGCAGTTACTTGTGTAGAGTGGATAAAGTTGGACTGGTGCCATTAGATGTAAAAGGCAACCTGGGAAGTAGTATAGAAGTAAAGGAAAAAAAAAAATCTTGCTGATGAAATTAGCAAAGCATGGGTGTTGTAGTTGCCTTATTTTCTAAAGGTTTAAAGTCTAAATATAAAGTCGACGTGCTCTAAGAAGTTTCTCAGTAACCTTCATACTAACAGAAAGAGTACCAGAGTAATTGTTTGCATAGAAATAGAAAATGTATCAGGCCAGGCTGTATCCCAGTGGAGCCATGCCCAATGAGGAGCTGTGTGCGTCTGGGACCTTGCATACATAATCTGATCATGAAAAACACGCAAACGAAACCGGGATGGGCTAAACCGGGATAATTGACCAGCTTTCCGTACACGGTGCATTATTTTAGGTCTGCCTTTGTGCTTTGGGTCAGGAAAAAAATGTCTGACGTATCTTATGGCTATTTTTCTGACCATCATTTCAAATAGAATAGCAATTTCTGTTCTTGAAAGTTTCCCGAAGGCTTATTTTAAGGCGAGACACAGCAGGTGAAAGTATTGATTTTTCATGCAGTGGTCGAAGTGGAGATTTTTTGCTGGTTTCTTCCCTTTCCATCTTAGTTTTCATGTCAGAGTATAAAAATGACAAAACTGATGCTTATTTTATGATGTTTTGTAGAGCTGTGAGCGAGGGTACTTTTCCTTCTGGGATCCACCAGATATGGAAGAGCAAAGAAAGGTACCACGCATGTGTACTCTAAATGAGGTTTTTCCTCCACTCATGCAACTCATACGGACTCCAAACTTTCCAGCCTTGGGCTTAACCAGATTTTTAAGAGTTTTTCAGAGGGATTTTTTAATAACTAATTCCAAGCCTGATTTATTCAGCTTTGAACCCAAAATAACAAGGCGAAATTTAAGTTTTACAGATTTTTCACTTCTTATTTGTTTATTAAAAAACTAACCAAGATCCAAAACATATACCCAGAAATCTAAATAAAGAAAGAAAAGATAAAGAAATCTATGTTACTATATGTCAATAAAATAAACCATATATTTTAGTCTGGTCTATCCACTGTTTAGATTTTATGGCTGAAAATATAGGAAGTTTTGACCATTATCATGTACATGCCTTATTTTTATATGAAAACATAAAAATGACAGAAATTGCAATACATTTTTTTCTCATAATTAAGGCAAGGCAACTTTATTTATACCGCGCATTTCGTACACAAGGCAACTCAATGCGCCATTTAACATACCATAACACGCCCAGGAGCGTTAAAGTGATGCTCTGTTAGCTTAAATGTGTTCTAAATGTAATAGATTGTGTATAATAAGTGGATTCAGCATTTCACTGAGCGCAATGCATGCTGGTCCAGGTTAAAGGTCAGGACTACCCAGATCGTATCCCAAACTGTTAACCGAGTGTGACACAGATATTGAATATTTTGAGCGTTGAAAATCGATGTTTTTAAAGAATTCTGTAAGAAACGGGGACACAGTGTTACTGGGAAGAGAACAAGAACTCGTGGCCATTATTGTTAAACCTTATTGTTAAGCTTTGTTGACACCGTGGGTAGGTGTGAACTTTGACCGGAACATTAGCACGCATGCGTACGGACAATGCTGATTCGGCTTATTGACCTGGGCCTGCAATTTGACAAAACAAATGTATAACACAATCTTTTCTCTAGTCCCTCCCACTGCTGATCTCAGCAACTAACCCGAATCCCTCGTGCCATACCCTTGACCAATGAGAGGAAGTTTCCTGTGTATCGGCCCGTTGGGTCCGATCAGAAGGGGAGGGGGAAGGGAGCCTGATCGTCTTCATTCTCTCCTTATTTTGCAAGCGAGAAGTGCCTTACCGGTCGAATCAGGAATGGTGGGCGCTTGATTGTTTTTTTTTTGTTTTATTTCTCGCTCGGCTCATTTTACAGGAGCTTCTCCACTCACACAAGAACCGTATGCATTTCAGAACGTACAGAGATCTAAACTTTAGACATAAGACCTCACGAAGATGGAATATTCTACGGTGTGACCCCTCGGGAGGACCGCTGGACACTGGGGGTCGCAAGATGATTTCAATTTATAACATGGAATTTATATTTATGATTGAGAACAGCATGTTTTAGTGTCGGGCTGCAGGTTGAAGCATATTCAGTGACCCAGTGCCGTAACAGTTTTGTCCCATGTGGAGCTCGGGCCCTGGATTAGCCCTGCCACTCTTCTTCTCCTAAGACCTCACCTCACCTCCCAAACCGCGGCTCTGGGGTGAACTGCGCTGCCCCCTTTTAGAGCGTGACAGAGGGATGTATGAGCGCGCCGCGTGACCCTGGACCCGCGGGCCTCGGTAATGCGTTAAGATGAACGCGGCCGTCCCGCCAGCCTGTGATGAATGGGGAGGTGCCGCAAAGGCCTGGTGCTATGTAAAAGACGTGACACCGCCATCCATCAGAGGGAGCGCTAATGTTTTAAACAAGAGCCGCTGTTTACATGAGACGGAGGAAACAACAGATTACATTTAAATACACCCAGGGCTATATTTCTGGTGGTCAGAAAACATTCAAGTACAGTGTCTCGGCACTTTTATTTAGCGAGAAGGTGGCGGCTCACAAGCAAGTGATTTCAGGGCATCTGGGGTCAAACCTCTGCCTATGTGTTGGGCAGAGGTGGTGGAAGGTAAGTTCCTAAGCTTGTGTAACTTGGAACAATACAAAGTTCGCAAAAAAAAAAAAGGCTAAAAAGTGTCAACTGGGTTTGAGGGACAAATATTTATGTGTCCAAAACAACTGCTACATTTTCTACACTTTTATGTACTTAATATGTATTTTTGCTTTAAAATATCAGATTGGATTGCAATACTATGTGCTGCAATATCAAGTATCTACTTTTTCAAGTATTGCAATAATTTCAATACTTGTGTTTTATCATGTCGGCAACGTCAGGCCCGAGGGCGAAATCCGGGCCTCCAGCATAGAACCTCTGGCCCCCAGGATGATTTTGAGAAATATTATTGCACAAATCATGGATCAAACACCTGTTAGAGACCCTACAATACTAAAAATACAGTCAATGTTTCCTAGAGGAAGCCCCGCCCTCAACCCCCACGTTAGGACAGACAACACTGGGATTTGGAGAGAGTTTGCAGAGAAGAGAGAGAGTGTGTGAAATGTCAAAAGTAAACATTCAAGTCTCTTCCGATTGGATCTGGAAGTCACTAGCGCTGAACGAAATTTCATATCTCGATATTCATGCCAGATATCTCGATATCGAAACGATTCGATATAACTGTGGGTTAGGTGAAAACTAAGCATTGCTTAGTTTTTTGCTTTTTTAAATTTTATTGTTTTGAATGTTCATATCTCGATAACGATATATCTTTCAGCCCTAGAAGCCACTGCTGGTTGGCAACATTAACGTCTTGTTGGTCAAAGTGATGCCACCGGTTGCAGGCCCCAAAATGTGAAACTAGTTTATGACAGACTCATTACATGCAATTTGACAGTCCATTTTCAAAATATTCTAATTTTACGAGATTTCACCTGCACTTTGACATTTAAAGTTACCTTTTGTTTCTGGCACTGTTATCAAAAAACGTTTGAATCTTAAAGTCCAGTTTTAGTCACACTTGACCTTATTTACTTCCATATACCTTAGTGTACTTCCTTCTCATTGTGCAGCCATATGTGTCAATGATGGCCAGTGATTCTTCTTTCAATACATTGTTTGCCCAACACAAGGCTTTTCGAACAATATCCTTCCTCTCCGGTAAATGTTTTGGTTTCCGAGCCATTAAGTGAATGCAAACCTGTCCTTCATGCTTTAAACTTGCTTTCCCCTCGCCAGCGCTGGAGCATATTAATAAAACATTTGGTGTTACCTTTGAAGCTCTGGCTGTGTAATCAGCTGTCCACACACAGGTGCGACGTGCCGCGGAGCCCACAATTCTATCTGCTCTCCACAAGCTGCGATATCAAGCTCACAATTAAAATGGCACCTGGGAGATTTCATTCACACCTCCATGAGAAGTCCTGCGCTCCGCCGACAGCAGCTTTGGCACTGCTTCTGGAAAAAGGAGAGACATACCGGCTCATTTGGCTCGTGATGCCCCTGGTGGAGAGGGAGAGAGGAGGAGGCATCAGAGGAACCAGCAAATATTCTTTTTAAATGCTGTGTTCGGCCAAGTGCATGGATTTGAGAGATTGACGGAAGGAACAAGTGACAACAGTGAAAACAGTATTTAACTGTAATAGTATTGCGCTTACATTTAGCAGTTTATTTCTAAAGTCAAGATTAAGTTCTCAGCGCATGATTTACACGTTCCCAGAAGCTTAACATTTGACAGAAGACTTAAACGGCTTAACTAAGGGAAGAATCAGATACATTTTAGAAGATTTTCTACCCTATCCTAGCACTTTTTATACACAATGAGACCCAATGGAAACACCTATTTTACTTAAATAATTGCTACCTCACCACTATGGCGTTTACTCTTGTATTGCACTTTACAAGTCTGTGTTAACAACTTTCTCAAAGTGCTACAATGTACTCTCCACAGCTGCCCTCGGGTAGAGCATAGACATAATTAGTATATTAGTAGACAGTAGACATTATTCCTCCTCATTTACATTCAAAACAGAGAGAACCCATGATGCAGGTCAGTCTTCTCCTACAGAGCAACAACAAGCCTCAGTGCTCTAGGGCCTGTCAATCAAAGCCCGAAGTATAACTTTCTGAACAAAAAGCAGTGTGATTAGAAGCATTACTCTCTTCTCAGAGTTGTCACAGAGGCTTTTTAGAAGCAATAAAAGTCTTGAAGCAGCATTGGTTTCCATGTTATAGCAAACAATCTGGAGTCGACCCTAGGGGGTGGCATTGCAGCAATGTCAGCACTCATTAGGATAGACTGATGGAAGTGTGGCTGCTAATCTGCGCCATATCACTCACACACACACACCACATTCATACAGAGCTCAAGGACCTCTGTTATTGGACATTCCATTCAACCGCTGGAGGCACTGGTCTCAATCAATGCTCTTAATGTTTTGCCTAATCAGTACTATAGTGGCAGAAGACTTCTTTTCACTGCTACAAGGCCCAGAGTACCTGGGCCTTGTAGCAGTGAACCATTTCAAGAATGTACCGAATCATTTAGCATCAACTCTTTCAAAAGATCCATTTTTGAAAGGGTGATTGATTCTTTGAAACTTTCTGCCGCACACGGCGTTCAAGACATTCTGTACATGTCAGAGTGTATTAAACTAAAGTGAGTTTGGGCTGCGCTGAAGGTTAGAAATTTAGGAATGAATAGAGCAATTATCACCCGCAGCGCCGATGTTTCACTTACAAAAATCTTCAAAATACATCTTGCCTTTTGCTTGTGTTACCTTTCTCCCCGTGGATCTTTTTTGAACCACAGTATATATCCTCATTTTCACGCCATGTATCTGTGGAGTCGTGGCGTGTTTTTGTGGCGGGAAGGTTTGTGTATGTGCCCCCACCCCCCACCCCACTGCGCGTCTCATAAATGGCACCCCGGCTGTCCCAGCGTTCACACTGAGACGGACCGGTGCCGCCCTAACAACTACCCTTCTTATAGGTCGAATTTCAGTGGCAGAAATGAGCACTGTGGGCCGCTGCCGATCGCTGCGCTTCTACGGCCAATTCAAAACAAAAGTGTTTGGGGAGGGAGTTTAAAAATGTCTCTCCATCAAAGATAACCGTGGGAAAAGTGTCGGAGCAGGTTAGTGACAAGCGACGAGTTGTTTCTCCAGTGTTTGGGTGAAGCGGTGGGCCTATACTAGCCATTTATTCAGCAGTAAGACTTGAGGAACTGAGGCGAGCTGGCGGCCGCAAACAAAAAACAACAACCAAACAAAAGAGGGTCAAAAATGTGCCGGAAAAGCAACAATAACACAATAAAAAAGCGACAAGCACGACTAAGAAGTGACAAAAGCACGGTGAAAATATGACAAACCCCAAAAAACAAGGTGGAATTTGAATTTTTGCAATTTTTTTCAATAATAACTTGCTTAACCTCCTACCCTCCGCCTTAACCGAGCACAGTTTCTCCAGTTCGGCTTTACCCAAATCTAACAAGTTCTCACCTGGCGCTTACAGCATACAAGACATTCAAAACAGATCCTTTTCCTCACATTTTTTGTCACATTTTTTTTTTTTTTGTCACATTATTATTTTTTTTTGTCACATTTTTTTTCTTTCGTCACATTTTTTTTTATTTTTTGTCAATTTTTCATTTATTTTTTTGTCAATTTTTTATAATTTTTTGTCACATTTTTTATTGTTTTTTGTCACATTTTTGTCGCTTCTTTTTTTAAATTTTTTTTTTACACTTTTTCCAATAAGCTTTGGGTAAAACCAAACTGGAGAGAAAGTGCTCTGTTCAGGTGGAAGGTAAGAGGTTAAACTAAAAATCACAACTGAGCAAATGACTGTGACTAATATATCCACACACAATAAACATAAACTCAAACTGCCTCAATCTATTTCCTTTTTGTCGCTAAAAATATAGAGAGTGGCCATTTTTTTTTTTTACTTCCTTTCCACATTTCTAAGGGGTTTCTCTCACATTCACGCTGATGCCGGTTCTGGAAGGTTCTCCCATGCTGCATCGCCGGTGAATTGCACCATTACTCTGCCATATGTTTAGATTTTCCTGGCAAAGCTGGACTCTTCTGCAGCATAGCAACAGCGACGCAATGTGCAGCATATTGCATATCTGGTTCCACGCTGTGTGGTATTGCATGGATCTGAAAACGCGCTTTTGTCTGCACTTACCTTTCTAAATGTTTATATTTTTTTGTCTGTTTCTTTTCCAGGTTGTTGCAGAACCACTGGTGTCGGCAGAGCACGGGATTAACCCCTATCCCTCAGTTCTTGGAGCTACTGTGCAATAGCTTTTTGAGGTACGGAAGCATCTCCAACTCTCTCTGTTGTCTGTGACCGATTGTTGGTTTATTCTGTGATACCAGCTCTAGTAATACCATCAGAATGGCTGAATATTTGATGGTAGCATTGAGCATTAAAGGGGGCCTATTATGCAAAATCGACTTTTTCAAGCTTTACATCATGTTATTAAGTCATTCCCTCATTAAAACCATGCCTGAAGTGTTGCCTGGGCACATTCACGTATTTTCGAGTAATCTGTAGAAACTCTGATGGCGGCCATTTTAGGGATAAAACGCCTGATTCCTTCAGGAAACGCCCTCGACCTCCAGGATACGCCTCCGACCTTTCGTCACCAGCCGAGTAACCAACCACTGCTCCTCAGCAGAACCCCCTCCCCGCAGTGTCTAGCCCTAAGATGTAAACAGAGTCATCATGGATGATTAGCTTCATGTGTTGTGAACCGGAGCCACAGCAGACTTTTACAAAGACACACATCAGTGTTTCTGTTACCGAAACACCCAGGATTAAAACCGGTGACAAGAACACTTATTTCAGTGTCTGGTTCTGCGCTGGGCCTTGATGATGCACAGAGCCTCCGGAGAAAGCTAATGCTAAGCTAAACCTCGAGTCATCACGTGAAAACGAGAAATATGCACAAATAAAGTCAATAAAACCACCACACACATAAAGAACCGTTTAACAATGATCACACACGGAGCCAGGCTTGTTGATTTGGAAGTTTATTGCTCACATTTCATCTACAATGGGTCATAGCCGAGTGGCTTTCTCCCGGAGCTAACAAGCTAGCCGCGACAAGCTAACGGGAAAATTCACTGAATACAAGCATATTATGCATTGAAAACGTCACTAAAACAGGCAACTGCTTGAAGCAGCCTTTATGATGATCACACACGGAGCCTGGCTTGTTGATTTTGTAGTTTATTGCTCACATTTCATCTACAGTGAGTCGTAGCCGAGTGGTTTCTCTCGGAGCTAAGGCACTATTAGCCGCGACAAGCTAACAACCTTCACCTTCACAACATTCATTGAAAACAGGCAGCATATTATGCACAAATAACGTCAATAAAGCAGCAACTACTCGAAGCAGCCTTTACGATGATCACACAATGAGCCTGGCTTTACACATTTGTGGTTTATTACAGACTTTTCATCAACAATGAGCTGTAGTCGATTATAACAAGCTAACGGGTAACCTCGAAAAAACATTGTCCACTTGCACAGATAATGTCCGTCTTTGAATCGTATGGGCTCCTGCAGATCCTGGTGTCGTCCATGGGGGTATATTTAGAGATCCATAGGGCATGGCAGATGCAAAGAGATAGCCTCCAAACAGCAGTTATTTTTCAGGCAAGAGCCCCTTCCAAGCGTCCGGTGTGGAAGGTTTGTTTCCAAATAATATCCTGTGTGGCCATTGTTCACAAAGTGATAAACAGTAGGTCCTTTCCAACAATAAAAATTAAAATGCACCGATCGTAGTTTCAATACTTGAGACAACGAGCGGAGTGTTGTTGTGATGCCACAGACAGCGTGTGGAGGGGGCGTGTCGGAAAGGGTCAGAGGTTTTTAAAGAGACAGGGGCCTATTTCAAGTCATTTGCTAACGCCATTTTGAAAGAGCAATTTTATACTAGGCAGTTATTCTAATTTACTGCATTGACAGACCAACAGAAGGTTTCGTCATCATTGTAGTGTCCTATAGACTGGTGCTATGTGGCTGAAAAAAGCATAATACCCCCTCTTTAAGTATAAAAGTCATGTAGTCTCGGTGCTCAGCTCTGGATTTGCCTCGGTTTGGAGACCGGTATTGAAAGCATTGGATTAGTGACTTGAAACCTTGTATTGTCACGTTAAATGGCTCATTTTGAGTTCTGGTGCGGCTCGGGCTCATTAGCATGAACATAGACATTGATATTAAGTGGGGAAAGCTGAGGAGTAAATGAGCGATGGGAGATGCTTTATTTCACAATTACAATTGTATGTTTTGATGCATTATACTGTATTTAGGATCTGACTAAGATGACTTTAACAATAGACACACTTTTTTAATGATTTAACTGGACATAAAATACTTTGTGGGTCATCACCATTTTGCTTGACATTAGTGCCTGAATGCAAACGTGAGATGCACCATATTAGTCATAACCAGGGTCTGTTTAAGCCTTGCTGTGTGATAAAAAGCGGTCTGTCCATGGCGTCTATATTCTGGATTCTGAAACATTTGGAATAACTCTGGTTACATGGTCATTGTAATCAGTTGGGAATATCTTGATCCAAACCGTGACATACTGACAAGGTCACGACGCAAATGTGCTACTTCTACGCTTTGTACCGTCAATATTCATGTCTTTCCCCAAACTAATAAAGTAATCGCTGCCTCCTCGCTCCAAAAGTGTGGTGCTGTGCTGCGTCTGGGGTTCTTCTTTAGTTCATTGGCGTATGGCAGCCAACAGCTTAGGTGCATACTGCCACCTACTGTACCATTTGTCTCGGGATACTAGTTCTGGGTTTCGCTCATAGATACTGTATAATATACAATCTTATGTTTAACTTTTTATTTTACTTTTATGAACAGATATGTAATTACAAACATGCGTTTTGTGTATTTCTGGAACACTGCGTGCCAGGCAGTGCATACAAGTACTTCCTGTACTGAAAAGACCAAGATTCCTTGCGGATAGAAAATGTGCAGAACACACATGATTGTTCCTTTTGATGGGGATATTGCAATACGCGTTTACATGACCAAATATTCAGGCTAGAAAAAGGAGTATATATCATATTCTGTTTTTTGCCGGTGTTTACATGGCCTTGTGCAACCGGGTTATTGCTAATATTTCGTTTATGAAAGCGTTTTTGACTGCATGTAAAGTAGTCTATGTAAAATAGGCTGTTTTTACTGTATTTATTAATTAAATTCACTATTTCAAAGGACAAAATCTCAAATCCAAGGCTCACAGAGTTTCTCATTATCACAGGAGCACATGGCCGCTGTAAACTTGTATGTCTCCTGGATTTTGGGCCTTTTTTCAGACATTTTCGGGTGGGTTTGGCTGCTGAGACCTGGCAGCCCTGATCATAAAGGAAGCCGCCTGGTAATATTGTTTCAGGAACAGGTTTTAAGTTTGGCTTGTATTTAAATGTTCATCAAGTCCTCTGGCGTGAGCGTACACAACAATTTGCTCTGTGATGCTCTGTAATTTATTTGATACCGCACTAATGACTGTAACTTAACGACTTTGATGATCCAATCGTCTGTTAGGTGGGGCTTCTCCACAACTCCCTGTCTCCACATGAATCATGCGATTTACAGCCCCTTTTGGAACCGTCCCGCCTCGTGGGTCTGCGCTTTCGAGCCGACAAAGCGGTCGCGGCTGAAAAGAGCGCCATGCTTGAGGTTAATAAACAGGAACTGGCTTATTGTGCGGTGGATGGAAAAGGGAATGGTTTAGTGAGATGTGTGCGTGAGGCAGAGCTGTGAGCCTGTCAGTGTTAGTCAGCCCACAGCCGTGTGAAATGGGCCTCCGCCGGGCTCACCTGGGGCCCATGGAAAGCTCTTCGCCGGCCCCGTCCGCGCCAATGTTTCCTGACTTGAGCTTTTATTCAACAGCCATCTCCGCTTTAGTCTGCCCCTTCATCAGATTCACCTGCCACACCTCGTTCCGCCACTCCAACGCTCACAAAGTCTGTCAAGAGTGTTTCACGTTTGGAATTTGGTTGTCGGGCTTTATTTGCTTTTGCCAATGAAGTGACAGAAGTTGTTTTTCGGGTAGTTTATGCAGTTTCCTTCATAAGGGGGTTTTGAAAACGGTGTAGACTTTTTCATTTATGATTGTGCCATTTTGAGAACATAAAATGATAAGAATAAGTCCAACCAAGTTGGCATTTCAGATTAAGAAAGATAAAGTCAATTTGTGTTCTAGGCTGGATTTATAGATCTATGTTTAACAATAATGTGTGACTGCAATCTGCACTAAAGACTATGTTGAACTAATCACTTCGAGGCTTCTCAGAAGAGATGATAAAGTAGAGCAGGACACAGGCACAGCAGGGCACAAACAAATGAGCATCAACAGAATAGTGCAATTAGGACGGTTTGTTTTTTTGTTCTTAAGCAACAAACTCATGGTTTCATGTTTTAATGAAGGCAAGATCCTAGATTTGGATTTGTGGAAAGCCAAGGCAGCAATATGCACCTATGGGGTTTAGGTGACATCATAAAAGGTTTTCGGTAACACTGCTTATGGACACTTACAGTAGTAGTGGTATGAGTGCTGAAATGAAAAAAAAAAACGAGTGCTGAAAACCGAGTACTTGTAGTGCTTTTACTTGATCGGTAAAAGTATTCTGCACATAATACAATAAGATACTGGAGATAATGGACCTTGTTGCTAATTTACTGACCCCCCAAAGCTTTCAACATCAGAAGGAGATCTAGTCCAATATCTAAGTTGGCTTTTTTGTCATTCATTCTTGGATTTCCTTTCAGAACTCGCCCATCAATATTACAAAGTCCAGCCAGACCTCCACCTGGAAGCTTGAATAATGGATGCGTCTTTGATTTGGCCAGTTTTATTCCGGCGCAATACCCCCGCCGCCTCAGCCCTACAGTACTGTGTGACTCACTGTACTTTTTTCCCTCCCTTTGATAGTCGAGAGATGGATGAAGGCCACTGATTGATCCTTCATGGCACGGACATGACACCTGACAAATGTTCGCCCTAAACTTGGAAAGCCATTACGGAGGTCTTGGCAGGAGTCGTGCTAGGGCCGTACCCCGCTGTTTTCCCAAAGTCTCCAGAGCTCTACCAATCTGCAGGTCGGGCCATGCCAGTGGGTCTGAGCGCCACGTTGCCACTGAAAGCTTGCCACGTCCAAATCTCTCCAGAATCATGATGGGGGCAGACTGTCTCTTCATATAACTGCAGTGTCCAACAGCGGACACTTGGACCAAGCGAGTGAGGAGCAGTGGATAGAGTAGCAAATAAAGTAGCTGCAGGTCTTTTAGCTCAGCTCAGTTGTTTTTGTGTTCATGTTTCTAATTGTTGCTGGTACTGTCTGAACAAATACATCTACAAAGTGGCCTGCGGCAAACAGAAGGCGGCATGACGTCACTCGCAGTGCACCGTGTTTGAGGAATTAAACATGGCTTGCACAGCACCATGTACAGCATCTGGTAATGCTAGAGTTCTGTGAAGCCAACGGAGCTAGCATAAGCAAGACAATTGTTTTATGGAGGAATAGAGCGAGGTTTTGGGGACTCTCGACTTTCTTCTTAAGGCAGTGGCATCGGCGCCTCCATCGCTGGACTTCAGAGACTTCATCATTTTGGGGGACATGTTTCCTTCTACCCTCTTTCTTGCTGTTCCCATCTACTCTAACGCAGGATCGATTTACATCTGAAGTGCATCAATGAGAACTGAAGTTCCATCAAGGACTGGATGTTGGTTCCACAGTCTTCAGCCTTATCTGCAGAGGGACTCCATCAGCCTTGGGTCCATCTATCGCCTGTCCGTCCATGGGAGTCGATCTCTCCTTGTGGTTCTCCCCAAGGTCTCTTTTCTCCCACTTGGTTTTGGAGTTTTTCCTTACCACGTAGGGACACATGTCCATCTGCCAAACTGTTTGTTTATTTGGACATTGACATTGGTCTTACTTTGGTTATTTGTGTTGGTGTTCAGTGTGTTGTGATATTGGGCTATACAAAACAATATTGATTTGATTTGTGTAGGTCTGATGAATTTGACTTGGCCATTCAGAATGACAACGCGTAGCAAAACGTCAGATATGCATCGGATTTTTGGATAAACGTGTTAGGCCTTTTTGTCCAACATCAGCGTGTGACGTCACAAACGGCCGTCTGGAAGTATAGTCAAAAAATCCCCATCAACACACTTCTAAACCTTGTCAAAATCCTTCCCAGAAGCTGTTATAGCTGCCAGGGGTAAACCGATGTCATACAGTATTAAACCCCGCAGATGGGACGTCAAGGCAGGTGAGCGAATACTTTTGCAAATACTCGATTACATTAATGGGACACAGATTTTGGCTCTGAACATTTCTGTCCAAACTAGAGTTAATTGCTCTTTAATTATTAATTTGAAATAGATTTTTTGGCTTCATCTGCCGCCATCTGGAAGTAATTTTCTGAAGTCCATCAATGACCGGATTTGATGTTTTGGCTAGTTGGGCTGAACATTTTGGGGGGAAAAAACAAAGTCCATGAGATTTTGTATTTGTGATTTGTTTTTGAGTGTCAGTGTCAGTTCATATATGATTTGTACTGCTAAACTAAATCATATGCATTTCTCGAGGTTTAAACTATAGGGTTTATGCTTGAGTCCCTATGCAGATGCAGATTTACATGTTCTTTGCAGAGGAAAATGAATTGACCAAAATAAATGACAGTCCTGATTGAAAAGACTTCGGTACAGAAGAGAGTTCTCCGTGCCTCAATGAGGGGAAAATAAATGATTTTGTGCAGAACTGTTTAGAATGTAAAACAAATGGTACGGCTTATCTGACAGAAGTGGGTGAAAGGCTAAGCCCCTGCCTTCAGTCGAACCCCCAAAGGCGAAAGCCAGTATTTACAAGACATCTCCAAATCTAGCGTTTTCATTTCGACTTTGTGTTTTATCAGCTGTATTTGTAAAGGAAATCTCTCTTATTTTTCCTCAAACCAAAAGAACAGCTCCGTCGGGAAGAGCAGGGGAGGGAGAAATATTAGCTTGTCCAAACTTTAGTGGCAGAATTTGGCAGACACGCTCCCAGGAAAACTAAACCAGCTCTACACCCAGGGATGTTTACTGGGCTGCTCGCGAAATGAGGCCACAGTTTTGAAACGTGTCCCGCAGTGAAAATAAAGAAAGACGATGGAAATGGATGCAATGCAAACATTTACAGAGAATCCTGATGTGGCGAGCGCAGTTGTTGGTCGATTCCGTGAAGGGAATATAGTTTGCAAACATTTTACACACAATACTTTCTTTGAGCACCACCACCATTAACCAGATTAAGTTTTTTGATTAAGTAGACATCAACATAGATAGAGGAGAGGACATAAGAATAGTTCTGCATAAACCGGCACAGAAATGACAATTCTTTGCTCAATCCAACACCCAAAACAGATCCTAACTTTTTTTCCTCTTGATTTAAATGAGCCGGGGCACTGAAACCGCAACGCTGTCTTTATAGGAGCAGACATGCAGAGCGTTGTTTTGAAACCTCACCCCCCCGCATGTCTGACACCTGAGCGGTGCGCACATCAGGAGAATGCCGCCCGACAGGAAGTGCACTGATGAGAATGTGGAGATAGCATGAGGAATGTGGCCCCCGCGCCTCTGCAACATCTGAACAGAGCCAGAGAAGAGCTTTAAACTACTGACTACGCGCCGATCAACACATGGGATGTTATCAGTGAGCAGGCTTCAATTTTCTGTCTTCTCCACAGGGATTCAAGTGAAGTGTGAGTGGCTTTCTTTACATTGAATTTGATTGCTTTTGATAATACAATTAGCAGGGGTGAAATTGAGGGCTTTCTGTCAGTCTTGGATTAGTCTTGATTTGTGTTTTTTTTTTTTCTTTCTAAGGCTTTTGGTTTGTCATGGTTCTGGCTGGTCTGTTATGGTGCAATTACGTTCGAGTCATGCATTAGCCCGTTAATTCATGACCTTCAGATTTAATCCCAGTTTAATCTAGTCAATAATACCTTGGCATAGCTTGCTCCGTGGTGCAGTTGGAATTGTTTCAAAAGAAGTTTGAAGTGCGGGTTTTCCTTTTGCTTGTCATTAGCACTTAAGCTTATCTTTTTTCGCTAACCTCTCTCTAAATTCATTACTTTTTGCCAAGAGTATTTTGAGTCCTGATCAAATGTTGTTTTTAGAAGTTTGTCGGTTTATCTTTTAGTGGAATACATAATTTGCTCTTAACACGTCTAGTTATTTCTTGCAGTCTACCACTTCAAGGTTTTAAGGTTTTTGATGCACCATGTTCACAACTACTTTTTGATAAACAAAAGCTAAATCTGGAACATGGAAACCTGATGCACTTCTAATAAGTAAGGAATGTATAATTGTGAAAGTTTCCTGGATTGTAAATGTTCCATTAAGACTGGACCCGTGGAGGATGTGATGCTTATCTGAAAAGCATTGCCCCATTTGTTAAACAGCTCCTACCACTTGTTTAAACCCCGACATGGACCACACTTAAAGGGGTATTTCAGGTTTTTTGACATAGGGCCTCACTTCCTAGTTATCCAGAGTGTTGCTGATTTCTGGAGATTTTTTTTTTTTTTTGTAATTCATGCAGTCCTTATATTTGAAGAGCTTAGTGGCGCTAGGCTAGTGCATGTCTATGGTATCAGCTAGCCTGCATTAAAAACAGTCTGACCCGCTCCACAGTGCACCTGAGGCAAATCACTTATAACGCCAGACTAACCAGATAAATGTCTGTGTCGATAGAATGATATTTTTTATACAACTGACCTTGCATCACATGAATTACCGCATTTTGAGGGACTATTTTCTTGCAGATCACTCCGCTGCTGAGTAGTTTAGAACCACGAAGCTGATGCTGCTCAAATATAAATGCAAAACAGTTATAATGATTCTATTAACACAGGTTAGTCTGGCATTATAAGTGATTTGCCTCAGGTGCACTGTGGAGCGGGTCAGACTGTTTTTAATGCAGGCTAGCTGATACCATAGAAATGCACTAGGCTAGCGCCACTAAGCTCTTCAAATATAAGAACTGCATTAATTTAAGAAAAAAATATCTCCAGAAATCAACAACACTCTGGATAACTAGGAAATGAGGTCCTATGTCAAAAATCTTGAAATATCCCTTTAACCTCTCCTTTGGTTTTAAACGTGTTATCACCTTGGGCTGTTCTTGACCTGACAGGTTTTTTATTGCATCTCTCCAGTAAAAAATACAAAATAAAAAAAAAAGTCTCATTGATGGACATACTCATTTTGTGGATTTGCGACAATCTCGAACCTCATCTCCGGTCTCGATGTTCTGTTTACCAAAGAGCTCTGAGCCTTGGAAGAAAAGGAAAGAAAATTCTGGGCAAATGGAAGCTGGGAGTGTCAGTGAGGAAAAGAGGCGCAGCGTTGACACGGCAACGGGAGCTCATTATCTCGTGGTCTATGCCCATCCACGGCCCTCCATTGACGGGCGCCCGAGGAGAGTTCGGAAGCAGACAGATGGGCTTTCACTCCACAAAAGACCATTGGACACGAGGAAGGCGGAGGAGAAATGACATGTCGGCGCTCTAATCCCGGATTACCTGTCTGCCTGGGCCTTTTTTTTCCCCCTGCACTCGCGTCTGCATGTTCAACATCAAGGCGCGATAGTGCCGCACTGGGACCCCCCACTGCCACGAATGTCGGTTTGAAGAAAGAACATTAAAAAAACACATAAGAAATAATATGCTGTCACCCTCCTTACATGTCTGTCACACGTTTGAGGTAGCGCTCGGTGATGACAGGGAGATCGAAACTGCGCTTTGAGAGGTAGGGAGTGTTTGCGTCACAAAAATCACGATCCGCTGCTATTCATATCTCGTCTAGTCTGTCATCTTTTATATTTCACAGATTCACAGATATGATTCTAGACCTGCCACTGCCGGTGTTGTTAATGTCATCTACTGACGTCAGCACTGTGGCCAGGTCAGCTCCCTTCACACATTGATGAATCTCTGTAAACAATGTAACTAATCCTGGATTTTCTCTGAGGTGGGTGTACTTGGAACACTTTAATTGAAGAGAAAAGTAATACCATTAATGCAGCAAATGTAGTCACAAGATGGTGAAATATCATATACTCATTAAGAATGAAGCAAAGATGTCAGGATAATCTTTCTAAAGCTGGATTGACACCATCCCGATGTGCTGTCATTGTTTGTTTGGGCAGGGCGACCATTTGTCTGCCCAGGTTTCCTCTCGTCATTCCCCGTCTCACCTGCTCAGAGCAAAATCTGCACTGAAGCGACGTGAACCCCAGACCAAGCCTGGCGGCCGTACAGTGCACATGTTTTCATCTTTTAACACAATGAAGTTTGCAAATTCTTCCGGCTAGTTGTCAAAATTAGCACGAGGGAGCCAAATGTAGTGAGTTCACAAACTCCAAAACGGTAAGCAGGTAGTCCAGTCACAGTGCCTCTAGTGCAGCGACGCAATCGGCCAAAACTGGCTTCACCGACCTCTACCACCCGGCGTCCACGACCGACCGTGTTGTTCACACCAAACACTCATGTCCCGATGGAGCCCAAAACCTTCCTGACCACCCTGACTGGCAATTATCGTGTTGGTGTGAAAGAGCCTTAACAGTCTGAAGCACAATAGATGCAAAGAAAAATGAAATGGTTAGATTAGTGAAGTTTACCTCTGCACGCATGATTTAGTGGAGATTGTTTCTGCCAAGGTGCATTGAGTTGCCTTGTGTACGAAATGCGCAGTATCAGTCATTACCTTGTCATTTCTAGTTCGAAGCTACAGTAATTTGACCATTTGGTTGGGTTTCAACTTAATGAGTAAAACTTGACCTTAAAGCTGTACTTGAATCAAACTGTAAAATGTTGTAGGTGGTTTACTAAAATCTCACAGCTGTTGCCTTGTTTCTAGCTCTCACGACCCTCCCGTATGTCCCCTTAAGTTAATTAGAAGCTCACCTCAACCGGAGTTTAGACGTAAAGAATGCCCATGCTAATGTGCTAATTTAGCCTCTGACTTTCTGGATCGCGCCAGAAGAAAATGTGCTGTATTTTGACCCACAACAGCAAAATTGGTCTGTTTTTTCTTTCACAAATGCCGCCTTTACAATGTGGCTCTATGGTGCCAAGGGAATTTAACTCTACTACGAGAAAATAACTCGATTGCTACAATTTTTAAGGAGCAATCCTGTCTGCATGAAGATTAATCCACTAATATTTGAACTGTTGTTTAGTTATGGTATTAGTTTTGAAGATTAGGTAGGGGTGCACAATAACCACAATACTGGCATTTGAATGTTTCCAGTTAGCAAATCATGGAGACTGCAATTATTTTGACCATACGACATCCTTCGAATAACAGAATATTGTGTCTCCATGTAATCCATGCAGTTATTTTCTATGGAAAGAGACCCCTGCAAGCATGTTCTGGAATATGAATTTTGTTTAAATTATAGTTATTGCTCCTGGATGGGTCTAAAATGTGGCATTATGAACTTCATAATACTTCACACAATTCGCTGTAAACTGAACTTGGATGATTATTGCAACCCGATCTAAATCTACAAAGCAAATTTCTAAGAACAATCCTTCTTGCCAAGTTCTTTGGGCCGCAATTACCGCTCTGACGACTTCCACTTTGCTCAATCACTCTCCAAGATCCACGCAACACTTTTGTTTGCACTCAAGCAAGTCTAGCCACAGCTTAGCGCTCGTTTCGTTGACTCAAGGATACATTTGCAAGGACCAAGCGGGGGGATTTCTCTTCCCTCTTCATAATCTGTGTGTTTTGATACAGCCTGCAGTTTGTTTGCGTGCGTGCGTGTGTGTTCGGAATAGCTCTGGCTCTGATTTGACATGTTGGATTGAGAAGTGGCTGTATCGCACGACTCGGGGCTGTCAGACGGGGAGGAGATGACAGAAGTTGACAGGCAGCGTTCCCCGGGCTAATGGCAGTGCAGAGCAGCTCGCGGCCGGGCACCATGATTATGCAAACATCTAATTATGGCGCTCGCTAAATGTAAAGGCTGACGCGCGGACTTCGGACCAAACCCGAAGGTGTGTTGCGGTCGTAGATCTTTTAAAAGTTTTCATTTTATTTTGACGGACAGATTTGCCACTCGCAATCACGGAAATGGCTGTCCGTCAAATTATGTAAATTTTTCGAGTCAATTGACAAGGGGCTTGGACGTTGATCGAAAAACGTGGGGAACTTTACACAGGCTGAAGATCTGATTTTTGCCTCACGGCTTTTCATTATTGTAAAAGTCTACATGTGTCACTCTGAAGTTTTACATGTGACCTGAACTCATTCAAAGTAAGTGAAAGTATCTGGTTTAGATTCTGTTTCACTTTTGACCTTGTGTAGCTGGTTAGCTCTGGTATTTGACACACAGTGGTTCCCAACCTTTTTTGCCTTGATCACTTCAGCAAACACTTGAAAGCGCTATTTGGAAGTAAAGAGACAATGTTGTGTTCAAAATAAACCTAAAATACCTCCTAAAACTGCACATTTAACTGTAAAAATAAAGCTTTTCCTTTCAAACTAGCATTCAGTTTCACCTTTTTCAATCTGAAATAGTTTCAAGCACCTGCTGCTAAGTCCTCGCGTACCCCTAGGGGTCCCCTGGTTGGGAAACACTACTCTATCCTAGTGTAGTTTTGACTTTGTTAGGCTACACAGTTAATTGCAATCAAAATCGTTGTTCGAATGGTCTAGATCATGGAATTTCAAATATTTCACTTAGTCTTTCTTCAAATAGCAAAATATCCCATTGATCTAAAGGCATGTGATTCTTGATAGTTTAGCCATTCAATCCAACACAAATAAACCGATCCAGCTTTTTTGCTTCCGATACTTGGTTAGATTATCTATCAATACCACGAGACTTTCTTGAAAGTAGCTTGCTTTGAGTGAAAAAGTGAATGTTCCTTCTTCCAAACGAGATGCTACATATCAATTATTATTATCTTTTAACAAACTGTAATAGAAAAACATTAAACACGGATCACTGGACTTTTCTACACTAAATATCCTATGCCTATGTGACACAGGCTATTAGGTTACATTAATAAACAACACAACATAAAGTGAACTCATTATTACAACTTATGCATTACAAGTGTGTTATCTGTGTTATATGTTTTATTTTGCACGATTCTACCGATTAAAAATCCTAGTTTGTGAACCTGTTCTCAAAATGTGGCAATAAATGCTTTTCTGATTCTGACATCAGCATTTCATAAACTTAACACACTGTGACCTTGAACAGTGGCCAATATAATTTTATTACTTTAGGTGACCCAGTCATAGTTTCTGTCCCAGCCTCCATTAGCTAGTATTGGCATGCTGCTGCTAGCTGCGGCATTTGTGCAGCGATCGAAGGTACGTGGAGGTTAAAACTAACCTCTTCAAAAGCTTGAAATCGAGGTCCAGCATGCCCATTTTCACTGAGATTAGTTGGTGAAAGTTGTGTGTTTAAAATGGTGAGCGCCAAAAAAGGTATTGGTTCATTATCGGCTGCTGGGAACCCGTACCATTATCGGATCGGTGCATCCCTAACTCTGATTTCCAAAAACATAGAATGACCATATTTAATGAAGCTTGTGTAAAATAACTTTGTATCTGAGCTTGCTCTCGTTCCATTTATGAACATGTACATTGTTAGCTTTGATATCCGACTGTAGTTTGTGATCTAGTCCTGTACATGTGTTGTAATTTAAATGTCGACATTTTATGGTCATTTAATTCAATCCTAAGCCTCAGTTTTTGCTTAGTTTCAGTTTCGACCTTGAGCTCCTTGTTAACTTGTCTTTTCGACCCTGCGAGACAACTGTTTGCAAACCCATCTCGCACCATCGCCGTTTGTCAGCTCATATGATGCCGGTGACACCTTCCAATTGAGCCGTCAAAACCACGCGCAGCCCGTGGACAAATAGAATCATGAAACGGGGAGATTGAATAAGGCAAATGAACGGACCGCCATGCGTCAAACTAATGTTACTCGGTGGGAGGCGGACAATGGCTGCGGTTGTAAAGCAGGAGCGTGGCAAAAACAATGTCAGCGCGTCTTTGTCCTTCCTTTTATTGACTCAACCAACGCCTCACTGTTGAATGCGCTTCAGCATGTTTTCAGATACGTACTGCGTAAAAGGCGACTGGAGGCGACCATTTAGGATCATGTTATATAAGAGGAAGTCGCACAAACAACTGTAGAATAGTGTAGTATTTTTCATTGATGATAATTGTAACTCAGGCCCCTGCTACACTGACAGAAAGAATCACATTGCTTGACCATTTTTTTGCTTCCTAAGTTCGTCGCAACTCATTCAACTTCAGTTTTGACTGGATTCATATGCAATTCCAGTCGGCCGTTGTATCCAATTTGCTTTTGAATTTGCGTTTGATGGAGTGTTTGCAATGTTCGTTCTCCTCATGAGGTCAAAATGCTCGGAGGCTGATGGGTGCATTAACCCCCCGCTTTTAATAGGATGAGGTGATGCTCCTATGTCCGGATAGCGACATTTAATGCAACTAACTGGCACAGCAGATACTGTTTTTAGCTTCAGACTGCATTTCAGCAGAGGATTAGTCCTGATGTTTTGTATGCTCAGAATATACATCAATTGAAATTAATTTACACTTCTACCAGGTAAGAGTGTTTAGAGTTAACACTTAGTTATTGTAGCTGCTAGTGTGAATATGAGCGTCTCTTGAAGCAGCTTATGATCAATACAATCTGGTAATCAGTTCTTAAGTCCTGAAATGTAATAACTTTGTCGCTCCATATAAAAGTAAAGGATTATTTATGTTCTGTTGGTTCCAGGTGTGAACTTGTGGAACTATTACGAGGATGAGCTCGAGTCCTATAATTGATATAATTATTTATGTTTAAAAGAAAGCTTAAAGCCAAGATAATAACGTCCTCTATGGAAGAGGAATTGTAAAATATGTTTTAGAACCGTGCTTTAGTGTTTCGTGATGAATGCTAGCTCTCTTTTTGATAAACCGTAAACTGACTTGGTTTTCTCAGTGTGCAAATCATAGTTTGTGGAAGAAGGGAAGGCAAAATGAGCTATGCTTCGACCTTGGTCTTTTCAGTCTCGTTTTGTCGTTGTTCTATTGCTTTTTGACTGAAATGAACCTTTCAATCCTCTTAGACTCCTGCAGATCTTTTTTCTTCATTAGACATTTTCCACTATAATGCTGCGGCACACGGTATAAACTAACCCCGCTCCTGTTCAACCACCCGGTGAATGACAGGAAGGCTATTCTCCCACCAGAATGAGACGGCAATTTATTGAATGCAAAATGTGTGGCTTTGCCCAATGCGTGCACGACTTGAGGAAAATAAGTTGTTTGTTTTGCATATCTGCGCAGAGCGGTGATAGAACACACTCCTCGGTATAATGCGCTCCTTAATAGAGACTTGGAACTTGCAGACTGGGGGTGTCACAGAATGTGGCACCCAGGCTCTCCGGGTGATTTATGAGCCCACCGCGGGACCATTACGTTACAGGCCCCGCGTCACGATAAGAGCCAAAGGAACACCGGCAGAAACGTGTTTTTTTTTTTTTTGTGCCTTTGAATACCCGAGCAGCGCGGATAAAGGCGCTTAAACAAAATGTAATCGTGTCAGCGCCGCAGCTGCTCGTCCTATTAGCCCACGCCTCTCCGCTTCACAGTTGGCAGAACATGTTCGACAACAACAACACCAACAAAAAAAAAACAAAAAAAAAACACACGAGATAGCGGGCGTCTCTGCTGATATTAAAATTGTAAGCATAAATTTGATTGTGTAAACATCGTACGCCCGTGTGCCGGGAACATCCTGACTAAATGGGTTTTGAAGAGCTCTCATTTTGACAGCCAAAGTGTTCCTCATTTGAAGACTTGAGAGCTTCTTGGGCGCATCGGCAGAGCGGCAAAATGTTCAGCGCTGTCACCCAACAGCAAGAGGGCACTGGGTTCAAAAGCTGAGCCTCGGATTCCCTTTCAGTTCATCGTTTCCGTGCTATCAATGAATGCTCTCCTTATCCATCAACAAGTGGGTGAGTGGTTATCCGTAGGGGTTTTAGTTGTTTACTTGTTATTATAAGTTTTAAGGTTTTTAATGCCCCCTGTTTCCGACAAGTGCCCCTTTTATTCTCGCTGTGCCAAAACGGGGCTCGTCCAAATGAAAAATGCAAGGTGTTTTTTGTTTTTTTCAGATCTGAATAAGTGTTTTCCTTTGGCGCCATGGAATCTCCTCTAGATTCAAAATGGACACTGCATTGACAGAAAAAAAAAGTTAGCGGACATACCATACCTCCACAATTCAGTCACTTCAACTAACGGAGGCCTGCAGTTTGTAGAACACCAAGTAGAAAGTGAAATGGAAATGAGAGGTCTTTCATCTTGCTTGTAAACTGGATACAGTCGTTGGATCTGGAAAACACTTCTGCATTCAGATAGAATAATTGCCTCATCTTGTTTTGTTCTGGGGCACAGATGGGTCATGTTTATGAAATGTTTACAAAAATCATACATACACAACCATTATCCATTGTGCGGCCGTGATGTTTTGCCGTTTTCCCTCTCTGTTCCTAAGCACTTTGAACGCTGTCAACAATATGTTTGTAATCCCCGTGATTGAACCGTCGCTGCTGCCAGGGCTGACACACTCGCGCGCACCTGTGATTACACTCTCACCTCCAGTCCTTTTGATCGAGTCCGCCATTGTCCTCAGAACAAAGGGGACGGTCCGCCGAGACGACGCGCTGCCAGTCTGCCGCCCGTCTGTCCTTGGCGCCCCGTCCCCGGGACACGCTCGGCTGTTTGTTGGCGGGATGAGACGTGGCGAAAAAGCAAAAGTTCACTCAGCGTGCGCTTCAGCCCCGAAAAGGCCAGTTGTCAGCCGGGGAAAGAACAACAGGGCACCAGGCGGAGAGCGCCGTGGAGAAAGGACGAGTCGGGGTCGCATTCAATTAGCACAGCGTGTTCCCCGGGCCGGAGCGGCGGGGGTCGACTGCGAGGGTGCACAGCGGCTTGGAAGATGAACAAGTACATGAGAGAATTTGACAAAATAGCAGGGATTAGTAAAGCACTGGGTCTCAAATGGACGTATTAGCGCCTATTTCCTGTTACATGTCCAGAGCAGAGTGGCACAAATGGACATTTTGCACAGGCGGGGAGAATGCAGGTACATGGAGATAAGAAATAGGAGATTGAATGTTACACACTTTTGAAAAGAATATCTTTCAACTCCCGTCCTCCATTGTCAATACACCTTTTTCGATGACTTTTGAAAGTTTTGGTCCTCTCTTTCAAGCATGTTGAGCGGTACATTGGCAGTTTGGATTTGGATGTTTTTTCTGTAGGTCTTCCAGGGTCTGTGGACGATCATATTAAACCAGGCATTTCAGAAAACCCTTCGGGAAAAAAATCATAGGGGCAAGTACGCAGGCCAGTTTACGTACTCTCTCGGGAAGGCTTCTCCCAACAAATTCAGCATATTCCGACTGAAACGGAAAGCCCAAACCATTGTGTCCTTTCCCACTCACTGTGACTGTCCTTACCGCACTAAAGTTTTTACTTCTTGGAGTAGATTCATCATGCAGTGCTTTTCACCTCTACTCGAGTTCTACTGGACTCTTGAGTAAACCGTTTGTTTTACTCTTTCCACTGTAAGTAAATAAGACAAAAACTTGATATTTTTCATTGATTTAAACTTAAACAAATGAACACGTATCTTAAGAATTATTATGTTGTTCCAATTTTTACAGATATTGTTCGTAAATATAAAACTATTTACATTCACGCTGTGTTTGTCTTATTACGTCAACACTCAAACAAATCAGTGCAGCTAGAGTCTCACTGCAGCCATAGTCATCACATCTCTAATTAAAAAAGAAAAGAGCTCAGATATGCCCGGCTAAATCATAAGCAGTTATGCCAATTGGAACTTTTCTGACATCTTTTAAAAATGCATTTCGGCCATTAAATCCCCCCTCCCCATTAATTCCCGGCCACCACATCCACATTGAACTTTGTAAAATATGGAAGAACGTTTTTCAACTGTCTTTGAGCTAAATGCAAGAGAAAGGAATTATTAATAACTTTAATATTCCACTTCACCCTGACAGCCCCCGCAGAAGTCCTTTCTGACAGCCACCCATCTCATTGTCAAACATGGTGATGGGCCCGGGCTATTTATCATTCATGGAATAAGAGGGCAGAAGATAAAGGCGGCCCCCGTATGGTGGCCGAGCTCCTCTTTGCGGCGGCTGCCATTACTAATAACACCATTTCCGTCAAAATACGCCGATGAATATGTACGGCGCACTGCCTCAGCTTTAATGGACTTCTTTGTCATTTTCCAATTAGGCAAATTACAAGTCTCCCACAAGCTCCCAAATCAATCTTTCATTTGTAAAAGTTTCATTAGGAGATGGAGTCTAGATGGACATTTGATCTATTTTGGCTTTTTTACTTGGATAGAATTAATTCTTAGAAGTTTGGTCTGTTGACAACGTGGGCTCGGTAACATGCGGTACTCCAAACGGCAGACCGAGTTTGAGCACATATTAGTTGTCATGATAAAACTAGCACATTAGTACTTTGTATTTGTGGTGATGGCATGGTTCAGTGGTTCCCAAAGTGGGGGGTCGGGACACCCTGGGGGTCACACATTGAATTTGAAAATGACGCCATGTAACCAGGAAGTACAGATACACACTACATAAGAAGTGAACATGAGTACTCAAATAGGCTCCAGAAAGACAACTTTCTTTGCCGTAGTCACATTTAACATAAGCTTGTTGAACATTTACCCCATAATTATCTGGAACATGACCTACGGAGGACATCTTTTTGATATTATTTTTTTTAGAAAGCTTGCAGTCATTTCCTCCTGATGTGGTGAATGTGGGCGCTCTCCCGGTGCAGAGGCAGATGAATTGTAGGGGTCCGTGTGGAAGGCTTTATCCCCTTCAAAGAATCCAGCTATTTCTGCTTGAGTGTGGGCGTGTAATGATCGGCCCTTCTTCGCGCCAATTAGTCTCAAGCTCTCAGTTCACGCGCACGGCTGCCATGGCACTTGTTGGCATCTCCAGCCTGATTTTTTGAGAGAAAAAAAAGTCAACAGTCTCTCATAATAACTGACTATTTTCACGTCTCGGTTGCTAATATTTGTGCCAAGAATTTTTGCTCCAAGGTTTATGGATATTGGACTGCTGATTTGAGCATTAGCCAAATAAATATTTAAAGGGGTGCAACTAATGACGGGCAAGCTCAGAAATGTTTGTGCTCACGAACTGCAGCCCTCGACACACTCGTGATTTCGACACAATGAGTTTGGGATTACAGTATCTCACTTGGTAAAGATTACGCTCACATGCATTAACACTGTGGTTCCTCTATCCTAGTTCAGACTCCATGACCTGTGTTCTTGTGGTTTTCTTGCCGACTTCACTTCCTGATTTTGACAATACATTTGACTATTTGTCCACACCCGACTTCAAAACTGACCACTATGACTATGACCAAACCCCAACCAACCCAAACTCCCACTGCACACTCCTACACTGGACTTGTTGTAGCCATTGGGTTTTTGCCATAGGTTTAACATGCAGCCATTCTGCCCCAGCCATAGTAATGAGCCCATGTGGTCTGTGCAAATAACACGGTGCACCTTACTCCTCCTACAGAGCAAGGTCCCGAGCCTCTACAGTGCTCAAGAGCCTGTCAATCAAAGACATAGGCTTCAACTTTATGTACTTTGTTAATTTTACTGCTCAAAAACCAGCGCGGTTCAAAATATGATACTCAGCCCAGCGTTGGAACATGGGTCGCAGCATATAGAAAAAGCCAGGCTCTAAAACAGTGTTAGGGACGGTTTTCTCCATATAAAAAGACTATTAGTTTTTAATTATTATTATTATTAAGGCTTCAGTTTGATTCTTGAACCTGATTTCTCCATCTGAGAAATGATGAAAAAGCAGGAAACGCATATTTAAACTATTAGCTGTGGCCCCACTATGTGTGTAGCTCTCTCTCAAATGCTTATTTCACTGCCCATTCCTTAACGCACATTCATTTCATGCACGTTTCACAAGAGATGCAAAACGAACAAACCCCAGTGAGCCCTTCAATCGATTAGATAGATGCAGACAGCACACGTCGGTCTGATTTCACACCAAACGCTGACAATGTAAGAGTGTCACAGCAGGACAAGGACAAAGGTTTAATTTATGTCGTTATGTTTTTTCCATGAACCTGTGTTGTCTCAGAGTGTACAGGATAATAGAGGATTTCACTGATACTTGACAGACCAAATGGTTCTGCTCTCTGCATTCATACGTTTAGCATTTGATCCCAAACTCCCAAGGACAAATCTCCTCACCACATGCACGCCGGACAAGCTGAGCTGCATGGTTATGCTCAAGATAGCAGCAGACTTAAACACATTGGAGAGGGAGGGAAAGAGCGAGGGCAGAATGGTCCGAAATGAAAAGCCTCGTCTCCAGCTCCCACTGCGGTCACTGCTGCTCACTTGATTCCATTTGCCGTCCGCAGATGCATCACAGAGGGAGGCCTGCCGAGGCTACAGTCGGTTATTAGGCTGTGTAAAGTAAATGGATTTGCGCTGAACGCCCATTTAATACAGCGCGCTCTTGTAAAACGCCAAAACAGGGCCCCCGATGAATCCCACACGGCCTCGGAAATGGATGTGCAAAGAAAGACCTTTAAGCTTAGTGGTCGAATGTATTTGTTTTATGATTCTCAGAAGAAGCTTACAGTTGGCAAAGCTCTAGTCCTGTGTATTGTTTCATTCTGGATAAAGAATTATCTCTACATCTTTAGCACAGCCCTTAGTTGGATATTCAGTCTAATACTCATTGTTAAGATGAAGCACTTTCATGCAAGAAGTGGTTTATGAAAATTCTACAATTGCCTGGCTGTTAGACCAAACCACACTGATTTCCATAATAGTTTTGTTGGCCAAAAAAAAGCACAGTCATCTTTTTCAAAAATGCCCTAAACACTTTGGATGAATTATTAGCAGATTTAAGTGACAAACATTGGCATCTGGCTTTAAATGTATTTGATTCCATTCCAGAGACCTGGCTAAAACCGCTTTTGCAGGTTTGACCTCGTAGAGACAGGAGTATCTGTTCTCTGCAGAGGACTTTTTATTGAAGTAATTCATGCCTTTGTGATTTCTCAATTGTGATCATTTTGATGAAGCATTTCGTCCTGCGAATGCTGCAAATGAACCATGTATGTACACAGCCTTATTCTTTTCTTATTAAACCCTGCTGTCATACAGTCTATCAATAAGTGTCAAGTAAAAGATCTGCTTTTAAGTTTGTGTTGTTCCAATACGGTGGCCATGCTGCCTTTGCTCTGCCCAATCCCGTCAGACCTTGGAAGCTAAGCAGGGAAGGGCCTGGTCAGTACTTGGATGGGAGACCGTATGTAAGAAGCCGAATGTAGTGTGTGAGTACGTGGTTGGTGGCGGTCGGAGGGGCCGATGGCGCAGACTGGTTGCCTCGCTTCCGTCAGCCTTCCCCAGGGCAGCTGCGGCTACCATAGGTGCTTACCACCACTAAGTATGGAGTGAATGAATAGTGCAATGTAAAGCGTCTTCGAGTGTCCAGAAATGCGCAATATATAACCAATGCATTATGATTATTAATACCATTTTCCCCAATGCAATACCGGTTCTTTCATTCGTTCAGGGGGTTTAGGATACCGCGATTTATGTGAATAGTACAGTAAACCCTGTTAAAAAAAAAGACACAAGATTTTCTTTCTCTGTAATGATTTGTCTTTAGATCAGTGAAGAACAACGTTGTCATCGATGGGTTTTTGTGTGGGCTTTTATGGCTCTTAAATGGGCGGCGAATCTCTGGGATTGCTTCATTTCAAAAAGCTGTTAGAAGACTCTGGGGCTCATTTTATATATAATTATCCAAACTTACCCTTTGAAAAGCTTGTATATAGATAAAACTTTGTTCCGCAATTAATAAAAAAATGGTCTGCCAAATGGTTTTTACTGCAAAAAGCTTTGCCTCGTGTTGCCTGCTCCATTGTAATGCTGATTTCTGTATTGACTGAAAAAAATATGTGTCTCTTTTCAGCGTTCTCGTTTAAGAGCCGATTCAGTCATTATTAACATCACATCCTGGGTCAGCAGTTAGAGCAACCCGGCCTGCAGCATTCACTTCAGTGCATTGTTTTCTTCACTCCACAGCCTTCTCCTGATATTCCAGCTCCTCATTTAGAGTGAATATAATCAGATCCTTACACAAAGAGACAGTGTGACATTTCCTCTAAGCTCTATCAAATCCTCTGCTGATATCATCCTCGATAAGTCCTGGAAATTAATTTTGCAAAACAGCAGGAACCTAGTGTAAATAAACCCGCCATCGAGGAGACACGGCATTAGCGAGCTTATTCCCTTCCCCTAATGCACATTTTCAAAAAGACTGCAATTAATCTGAGCAGCGATCAATCAGCCAGTGGGCCCCGGTCTCCCAGTGCTAATAGAGGATATGACAGACCCGCACCCTGAATTATTAATCCCTCCGTCCGTCTGGACTCGCAGAGCCCTCCAGCGGACGCAGCCGGGGGGCATTGATCTCCACCACAGCCCGGTTGAGCTCCCGTCGGCGAAAGCCCCCCCGCAGAGGAAAGCGTATATTCTGCTATTACGTAAGATTGCAGTCAAAAGGCTGCTGTTATGTGCGCAGTATGGCCGTTGTCGGCAATATGGCTACTTTTTATTCGCAGTAAGAGCATGGTAGGTGGAAATGGCCTGGTGACAACAGGAAGGTTGAGGGATAACGCATATTGCAGCTTTGTTTCCATATTACCAAAAAAATACCATATGTCTTGGCATTTTTTAGTTTTCATAGTTGGGCTTATGACTTTTCTTTGTTTGTGAAAGTATACCCCCTGCTAGGTGCTCCCAAAACAATCCTCTGTTGAATGTCAGTGGATGCCATATTGCAAGGGTCAAACAAAAAGATGATTTTTCTATTATTAATGATTTATACTCTTTAAGGGGTGTATGAAAAGGCAACAGAATGCACACTTTGATTTTGTCTGCCATCTTGTAAATGGACATTTCTGCCATGGTGGGATGCTGCGGGTGTGTATGGTCTATTTTTGTTTTGCTGTTGTTCCTTCTTGTTATTTGGTTCCTTTGTTGTTCCACTATGTTCTTGTGAAGTGATCATTTTAATTGTACTGATTTTTTAAGGGGTGGGCGCTTGTAAGCTCTTGCTTCGGCAGCTGAAATGGCGTGTAAGTGTGTGAGAACTTCCATACTTGTCTGGTTGTCGTTCAGACCAAAACTATGTAGGTTTGCAGGTTATTGTGTTTGTGCCTGTATATTTAGCAAACTGTATGTCACTGTAAGTTCCTGTGAAAGCCGTCAGCACAGTGTTTTCTGTATAGCTGTCAAATATCTCAAACTACGAACGATCCAGATGTTTTCAGCTGTTGTCAACCATCAACCACATTTAGGCGATGTCAAAGCCTTGTTAGCAATCATCTTTGAATGACCTTATGAGGTTTTACTTTAGATAAGAATATATATATATATGTAGCTAAGTGCTAAATCAAATTCACAAGTTTCTGTTTTTTTGGGGTCGGCTACACATCCAATATCATCTTCTGACGTTAATGATAGAGAAACCACAGAAATCATGTAAATGCCATGAAGTGGACATTCCAGACCTTGCTATACTTTTACATATGGACTGGCCATTTATGCGTATGGATATGGAACGCTCAGTTTCTGTGAAATCTATGGTCGACCATGCTGACTGGCCTGTGTTGCCCTGGGTAACGTGCAAATGTCAGTGTGTTTTACGTACTTTGGCATAAACCAACTGTTTGATCCATGTCCTTTATTACGAAAAAGCCCTAATGACAGTCTTTCAGGTCAAAGGCAGTGGGAAACAGCTGTACTTGTGTCAAACTTCCTTTTGTTTACAGCATCAATGCAAAGGGCCGTATAGGGAGAGCACAGATTGCAGCGTAGATAGGCCTGGAAGTGTGGTTAGGTGGTTGACCGCGTCCCCCGGGGAGGCTCCGGCGCAGTTTGGGGGGAAATGAGGGATTATATGGGTGGCGCTAATGGGAATGTTGTGCTCTGAGAGGCTCATTTGGTTAATGGGGCTCACCTCAGAACTATTATGGCAGGATCAGGGGGGCCCCTCTGTGGGACCATTTCTAGTAAATGAGATTAGAAATTATAGGACGGCACGGATGCAGCCTCACAATGGTGGCAATGAACCAATCGGGCCGGCATTATCCTTCATCTCATGCGCTCTGCCAGCGACCGGTTAATAGAGCAAAAACGGCCAGCCGCTCTCATTCGGCCGATCGATACGCTCCGCAGCAGCGGGAGGAAAACAGGCAAACAGCCGCGCTCCTGGCGACGCCTCCCAGTGCCCTTGACCCGAGTCACACTGTGCCCGCGTAAGTGAATCTGCTCGGGCTAATTCATGTAGCCCAGCGCCAGCAGCTGTAATCACGTTAGCGAGGCGAGTTGTTTTTCAGCTGTCTGCAGGGCATCAACTGGTGCTCAAGGTTAGCGGACGCCGGGGATGTGACGTTTGTGACCGAATCTGCTCTTTTCAGCAGCGTTTTGAATAACAGCATCCAGCGTTCAGTCAACAGTTATTTGTTAAAAGAGGCTTTAAGAGGTCTTTGTTTTCAGTTCAGTTTAGTGCAAGTGGACAAAAGGATAAGTATATAACCTATATGTGATGAGTTCTACAATATGATTTACGATGAAATTCATTGATAATAGAGTTTGCAATATACCGTCTTATATATCGAAATCGCTGTTTGGAAGATATTCAAAGCTATAATTTCGAGTCTGCCTAAGAAATGTGGGGAAAAGAATAAGCCGACATTGTAAAACAAAGCAAAAAACAAAACAATTGCGAAAAGAAATATGGGGAAAAAAGTTGACAAAATTATGAACTTATGAACTTTTATGGATGTAAAAGTGGGAAAATGTGGGACAAAAAACGGGAGGGAAATTGCTTCATCATCGTTCTCGTGAAAGATATATTTAGGTCAAAATTGCCCAGTCCTAATCCCAGAGAATCCAAGATCCAAGTCCCACTAAATAATCCTAAATCCCACCAAAAACTTTCACACTTAACATAACACCACACAGGGAAACAAATTAGAATTTTTACTTCTTTATTTACGCCTCATTTTCCATTTCTGCCATTTGAAGATGATTTTCTTTCTAACACCGGCTCATTTTCACCCCCTGCAGCCGAACAAAATAAAAAAGACATCTCTCTTCAGTTGAAATTTTCACTTGCCTCGTGTATTAGACGCTGAAGTGGTTTGTGTCCCACTGGGTGTGAAATGTTCACCCAACCAGGAGCGGCTTAAACAGACCCAGGCAAGTAAATGAGATGCCACGAGTCGTTTACAACAGAAGCCGCTTGAAAACACACACAAAAAAAATAGTTCAAAACACAAGGTACATGTTTTGATAAAGGCGTGCATAAACCCTGAGAGTTGGCAGGCCAGACGAAGGAGAAGGGAGTTTTGATGAAAAACGCAAACGTAGCAGGCCGTGATTCTGACTAACAGGTGAAACCAGGTCCAGGGTAAACAGTCGTCCTGGTTGGAATTACACCACAGCTTCCTTTTGTCAACTGCGGGCGCGTCGATAACGCAACACGATATTGTTGACTGCGTGCACCGGGGGTTTTTCTGTGGTTTCCGCTCTGACATCACGCTCCCTGCATCAGGCCGTATTATCCCGGCGTTTTCCCATGACTAAACGCACGCTCCCATTCTGCACAGCGGCCGTCACCTGCGCAGTAAACAGCCTCGCCATGGCTTGGCCCCGGTCACAGTGAGCGCAGTGAGACTGGGGAAGGGGGGGGCTGTGAGGTGTTTACGGGCCCCGGGTGGCTTCACGAGGCCCGGGGGAGGGGGCGGAGGGGGCCAGAGCAGCTGCAGTCAGTGGCCTCTTTCATTGGGCTCGTGTGTGAGAAGACATGCTTTAAGTGCACAGGCATGACCACTGCAGACGCTGTTTGGGCGGGTTATATGTACAGGCCACTGTGCGGGGCAGGAGGTCAACGCTCTCACTCACGTACAAGATGGAAAATATGCTACGTTACAGCTGGAGGTGTGTGGAGTTTATTTCAGGGACGGGGCCTTTCTCTGTGGAGTTTGCATCTTCTCCCCGTGTCCCCCCTAACACTAAAAACATGTACAATAATGGCTGCACATCATGGAGATGGGTCCCCGAGCGCCGGCCTACGCAGGCAGCTCACTGCTCCTACAGGTCAAATCTGGCCCTCTTTTTAAAACCTCTGGCCCCCAAGATGATTTTTGAGAAAGATTATTACACACATCAGACATCAAATACCTTATTAAAGTGCTATGAAATGCTGTCAATTCTTTTCAAATTCCCCAAAACCCACTCTTAGGTCAAACATCATGTACAACACCCATTACTTTGGGTGAAATTGGGTGGTTTGGCCGCCTGGAAGAAAATGATCCCGTCACAAATAAGACTAGTCTACCCCTGTGATAAAGTGATGTGCATAGCATACCTATACTTTTCCATTTTAAAGTACTGTAACACTCATAGTTGGGTATCTTGGCATTGACATTTTATGTTTTATAACCTATAGTAATCTCCAAGTATGAAAAAGACACCTGATGATTGAGAACTACACTGCCTGATAAAACTGGTCGATCAGCTGGACATCCTGAATGACCAGGTTATTCCATCAATGGATTTCTTCTCCCTGACGGCACGGGCATATTCCATGATGACAATGCCAGGATTCACATTGTGAAAGAGTGGTTCAGGGAGCAGGAGAGGTCCAGATCTTAGCTCCATTGAGAATCTTTGGGAAGTGCTGAAAAATGCTTTGTGCAGTGGTCACACTCTCCCATCGTCAATACAAGATCTTGGTGGAGCATTTGTGCAACACTGGATCTTTGGACATTGCAGAAGCTTCTTGAAACAATGCCATAGTGAATGGGTAATCTAAAGGTGTAACAACCCAATATTAGTGCATCTTGTGCCCTCGGATTACCCAAACCTGTAGGAATGAAACAGAATGTTGCCCCACGTATGTTTGTGATGGGAGAATACCTTTATACACGCTCATAATAAATGGACGTACCCTTTAAGATTAGAGGTCAAATTTGATTAGTAAATATCTTCCAAAACCAGTCAAAGATATTTAAAACATCGTCCTTGTAGAGTTTGTAGTCAACTCTCCTAACTTCCATTAACCTGTTAGTCATTGAGGTCTCGCAGGGCGGCTGGTTGAAGGGTTAGTTGAAGGGACTCTGTGGGGGTCCTGGGTAAAAGATGGCAGCCTTCTTTGGAGTGCAGAGCTAATGACTGAGCGGGGCTTCTAATATCCCACCAGTGTCTCGTGAAGCAGCCTCTGCGGACCAGTCTGTAGCTCCAGGCCAGAGAAGAAAGTATTAGCTCTAAAAGGCCCCACAGTGACGCATGATGGAAGAGAGGAGTCGAGTCCGGCAAGGGCTCTCATGGGAAATAAATGCCTTTTCTGGTGTGCATACTTTTATCATCAAGCTAGACAAGTTTTTTAAGTCATGGAAGTTTTGGAGGGCTGCACAATGAATTGCAAATTAATAGAAATCGCTATTGGAACTGTTGCAATTAGCAAATCGTGAAGATTATCTTGGCAGTACAATATCCTTCGCAACAACAACAAATCCCATCTCCATTGTCTTCGATTGTACTTAAAACCTTAGATTTCTGTGAACATGTACTCCAAAGCATGTCATTCTAGTATTTGTTTGGCAGTTCATATTTCAGTCTTAATGCTGAACATCTTAAAAATGAGCATTATTGTGCAGCCCTAATAGAATGCCCCACTGTGGCTTACTTTGAGTTGGGAAAAAACGATTAAATTGCAACTTAATCTCACAGCTGTGGTTAATGGAAGTAATAACTTTGTTTTATTTTAGCTCAGACATGTCAAACGTTTACAACTTCAAAAACTATGGTTGACATTCTGTACCGTGTCTTATTTCAAGTCACTCTTTTCTGTTTCTCTAAGCTGGGAGTTTTGGTAACGCAGACGCACTGATCCAGTTATTGCTACCGATGCCAACACTGGGGGTTTGATTATATACCAATGTCCGATGCCAAGAGTCTTTGTTAAATATGTGTAAGATTGATAAAGACTTGTGTTATATCAAGGGGTTTTCTACTCATAAACTGTAATGGAAAAACATTAAACAGGGATTATTAGGTTACATTAGTATAATTAGTGCATTACAATTATGTTCGATCAGTTATTGTTTACTGCCATTTTATAACCTAAATTACGAACACCGAGACCTTTGACGATGGCCAATATTATCTTATTACTTTTAAAAGTTTGAGTAGCCCCTTTGCTCACCATGCTGGTGGACCCTAAGATGCTCCATGATCAGTTGTTTTTAGGATTTTTGCTGGTTGAACCATCTCCATGGTTATGCATACATTTCATTCCGAAAACCTACCTGACAAAAAAGCTAAGCTGATATGAAATTGATCCTGAAGAATCATCTGGGGCCTCTAGGATGGTCACCCTCCCATACAGCCACTGGGTCACTAAAAGGTGACCCACCCTAACATCAATTTGTTTTTTACATAAAAGTTTCATAGTGTACCTTTAAGTGATCATTTCTGTCCCAGCCTTGATTAGATGCAATTAGCATTAGCATGCTGCTGCTAACTATGCTATTATGTGCAGCGATCAAAAGTTGTTTGGTGTAAATGTAGCTCTCAATTCTCCAGGTTCGAATATCAGGTATTGATAATAATCCCTAAATATGACACATGAAGCAACTGTCGTTCTAGAACAGATCTCAATAACTTTGTTGCTTCTCTGTGTTTCATGTTTTGGTTTTTGTAGAGCACTGACACCTGTACCTCGCTGAAGGTTTTATTTTTTAACATTTGGCCACACTTCTTTAGGATTTGTGCAGCTTTACTTTAGCATGTTCACATTATTTACCTTTTTCTGTTGATATTAGTCTTCTATTAAGTATAAATGTTGATTTTAGATCTGTCGGGTACATCTCTCTTCCTAAGTGCGAATAAATATTTATACAAATCCAAAGCGTAAACACGGCTCTGTCCCGGTCCTGGCTGAATCTCTCTCTGCTCCGAACAAGGCCAGACCTCCGTGGTGTGAGCGCTGATGTTTTGACAGCCGACTGACGGGGCAGATTACACTAAGAGCCACGCTGAGACACGGTCCTGGGGCCGAGGGGGTCAGTGGCCCCATTTAAGCCGAAGACACGAGGCCTCGGGTCGTTGTGAGTGTCAGAAACAGCTGTGGTCCATGTACTCATGCACTTTTAATATGTGTCTGCAGGAAGTGCGGCGGAGAGCGAGTGTTCGTGGAGGCTGGACTTCAAAAAGGCATGTCCTCGCCCCCGCTGACCTAAGTCCCATCAACACACACCCCCAACTGTGAGCTACAGACGCTGGGACAAAGAAAGCAGGAGCGTCCAGTACAGGAGACACTGATTGTAAGTTTCATCTTCAGTAGATGTTGTTGATCTTCATTTCATTTGTGGTCAAACTGTTTGTTGTATGTTGAAATGAAGGGGATTATTTGTGTTGCGCTTGGTCACGATAAATTGAATGTGGGCCTCAAAGCCACACCGCAACCAACCATTAACAAAACTTGGATCAAACAAAGTGTTCACCTGCTTCTGTCATTCATCCCACAAGTTTATCGCTGAGCACAAAGTTGTGAATGAAAATATCTTGATCCAAGCCCTTTCTCAGCTTTGGACTGCTGACGCGTGTCACCATCGAGTCTGCGCTGTGCAAAAAGACAGAGTACAGAAGAGTGACCTTTTAATAAGCCATAAAGCCACTCTCTGAAAAACATTTACGTTTTTATGCTAGGATGACCGGACAAAATTTGATAGTTTTCCCTCTGACAGTGCTCTCTAAAATGTTGTAATTCTCTTAAATAAATGTTACTTTTAAACCTATGTAGAACAAAGCCGAAAAAAAGCCCTTTCCTAAGTGTCACTTTCTGGCAAAGCATAATAAGCTATGATCTTACACCGCTGTTACTGTCGTTTCCGGACTATAAGCTGCTACTCTTTTTCACACAACCTTGTGGCCTATACAACAACACGGCTTATTTATTTACGGTCATATTGAATATTGTGTTATGTTATTAATAACAATGCACCTACTATTGGTCATATAGAGCACTACACAAGTGCTTTAATACGATGTACCCGACTCATCTGCACAATAACTCAGACTCAGGTGGTAAACGTTATTGCTGTCTTCCTCCAACTCCGTGTGCTATGCTGCACACTGGGATGGGGGTGGAGGATGCCCTCCTGCACCTGTAACATGGCTTAGGGCGCAAAATCTCTCACCGCTGAAACATTATGGAGGAACAAAGCGAAGCACGGGCGAAATTCATCAAAAGTCGATTCACCATGGATACAGGCAAGGCAGCGCTTTTGTCTGACTGAACACACGTGGGTTTACAGACTAATCTAATCAGATTTATAAACATTAAAGCACACTTTATATAAGTATATGTACCTGCAGGACCACGTTCTCTTGGAAAATTGTATGACGCACAGATAGAGAGAGAGAGAAGTCCTGTATTTCCAGAGCTTTGATGGCACGTGTTACATCGTGGACACCTGCAGCTTATAGAGTGCGACCTGTATGTAAAAAGAATGTGTTGTTTTTAAATTTAGTTGGTGCTGCTTATATTCAGGTGCGCATGGAGGTAGTCATGATATTGAATGCATAACATGAACGCAGGGTTAAGCCAGGTCAACATGACTGAGCCCAGAACAGCCAACCTTACGGCGTTCGATAAGAAGCAGCTCACACGTTGCATTTTAAGTAGGTTTGGCTTTATGTTGTGGTTTTTCCATGTGGTAATTATGATAAACAGACCAGACGCAGGTGCAGAGCCAGCATTGTTCAGTGCAGCTCTTCTATGTACCATTATATTCCCTCAGAATAATGCCACTGCCACGTCATTGTACCCTGAGTGCCACGCTTCTGCTAATGGCCTTCCATATCACTCCTTTACCTGATTGTGTAACCCATTGCTGATTTTTCAAGTGCTCCTCTCAAGTGGCTGAAAGACACTCCATAGATTCCAATCACCGCTCCGCCAGCCAGACAAGTAAACAACTTTTCTTTCTTTTTTTTAATGTAACACAAGCACGTTGTTTCCGCGGTTCGAGCGAGCGCTTTGTCCCCCGGGGCTTCGTGTTTGTCACGATTTGACATAATGTGGCTAATGCCGGACAATCCCGTCATTCAAGCCCCAACCATTGTGCGGTGATCCCTCTTTTGGCTGGAGATGTATATGCATGCAGCCGGGAGATCAGCTCATGTCAAAGTAAACACAGGACACAGCAGGAAAGCGCGTGTGAAAAAGAGTGGGAGGGTTGAAAACGAAGGCGGCCGATCAGTGCCAGAGAGAAGTAATCAGTAAAGGAAAAGTACATTGAGAAGTGCAAAAGCTGACTCACGTAATCACACCTGTTCAAAACTACCACCCATAAAATTGCAACCAGAGGTGATGTGCATCATGAATATATTTAGTCAAATGGAAGGAAGTGGACAATTGGATAGAGGGATGTTTGAAGTCAATTTGCAAAGAGGAGTTTTTGTGTTAAGCATATTTGTACAGCCATTCATTCTATCCCTAACTCACTGTAATGGGAAGCCAAAACCTAAACTATTGTATACTCCAAGTAGTGGAAGAAATAGTAAGTACTGTACTCCAAAAGGTAGCAGAGTAAAAGTGAAAGGTATCCATTGTATATTTTATGTAAAGAGAACATAAGGGCTTAAAATAGTCTCAAACATTATGTTGGTGCCTTAGCTTTGATATTTTCCGTTTTATAATTTTAAATCCTGTCTCTGCAAGAATGAAATAGAAACTATGACATACAGAAAAGCTGGTGGAGATCTTGACTGGACTCCTCCTGCTGGCAGCTGTAGGAATAACTTGATTAGTAATGTACCTTTCAGTTTCGATTTGCGGCCTGGTTTACTGCTTCAGCGCAGCCTGATAAACACACGTTGAGCAGAACGGCTCAGAACCAATATAATGCACTTTTGGGTTTTCACAATGAGGCAAATGTATCCATGAAGTAAAGAACGAAGTGCTGCCGCTGTAGAAGAAGAAATGAATTAAACTGATTCCTCCAAACTGTGTGAATATAGTGAAATACTGCTCAAGGTCTGTCTTAGTTTATCAAGGGAGCAATGTTATAGCATGGTTTAAAGCTCAAACAAGTAACAAAACTACAAATGCTACTGGCCATTGACAGACTACGACCGTTTTAGCTTTGTTTATCATCGAAGGACAACTGAGTTCATCTGGTTTGTCGCCTTTTCACCCATTTTGTACGAACTTGGCTCACATTTTTAGATGGCGTAACATCTATAGAAACTGTAGTGGGCCTTAGTTTTCAACAACAACAAAAAACACTTGAATTGTGAGTTATTTAAAAAGATCTTTTGTTAAGTGAGTAAGCGGTGCTTCTTCAGACAGTGCAGTTCCTCCTGTGAACTGCCCTCCACTGATGTCTTGTGAAAACTAGGAATTTAAACACGTGTTCAGCCCTGAATCGCACTCATCACTTGCATTTTGAAAGAGCATATTGACATTGCGACTGCACATTGGGACCAGACTGAGTGGCAGCTACGGTAAGGAGCATAAATCTGTCTTTCCGATGCTAATCAGGCTAGCATGGGAAGCGGCGCATGTAAACACCGCGAGTGACATGCAGTCCCAGAGCGCGCGACCCCCTTTACCTGTCATTATCCCCGTCACAGAGCCGTGTCAGCCGGGGCGCAACGGGACAGAACAGGCGGCACGGGCGTGAAACGTGATGAGCGCTCGGCTGAATGCTGCCTTTATGGCGCCAAACACAGAGGTGGGACGAGAGCGCGGCCCGAGCATAGCTTTCATAGCACGTCACCCACTCCACTTACAATACGCCGTGTGTCCCGCCGCTAAGAGAGGCATATTTTTCGAGGCATTGTTTGGGCCAGATTAACATTTCATGAGTGACAAGAAAAACAAAACAAGTCGATCTCTGTGCGCGCTCCACCAGCCCCGACATCAGAAGGATGCGATGTCCCGTGTTGCACAAGGGGTACCACGCGAGTTGAATGGCAAACACGCATTTGATTATTTCAGTGTAATAATACATGCTGATGCTTCCCCGAGGAGGAACATTCGCGGGTCAGAAGTTTATTAGCTCAGTGCTATCAAACTTAAATATTAGTTCTACTCGCCAAAGGGTATTTACCTTGGTTCGGCTCTCTGTAGATGGCAGGCGCACGACTTCCATCTGGCTTGTGTTGGTGTAGAATAGCAGCCATCTTTCATCCGAGGGTTATTTATTGAGCAGTGAGTTGAATAATGAAAGTGCTCTATGTGAGATTTAAAGGAGGGGTATTATGCAAAATCGACTTTTTCAAGCTTTACATCATGTTATTCTGTCGTTCCCTCATTAAAAACATGCCTGAAGTGTTGCCTTGACACATTCACATATTTTTGAGTAATCTGTAAAAACTCTGATGGCGGCCATTTTAGGGATAGGTTTGCCTGAGACCTCCTAGGAACGCCTCCACCTCCTGGAGACGCCTCCGAGCTTTCGTCACCAGCCGAGTAACCAACCACTGCTCCTCAGCAGAACCCCCTCCCCACTGATGCCACAGACAGCGTGTGGAGGGGGCGTGTCGGAAAGGCTCAGAGGTTCTTAAAGAGACAGAGGCCTATTTCAAGACATTCACTACAGCCATTTTGAGAGAGCAATTTTATACAAGGCAGTTTTTCTAATTTACTGCATTTACAGACCAACAGAAGGTTTCGTCATCATTGTAGTGTGATATAGACTGGTGCTATGTGATTGAAGAAAGCACAATACCCCCTCTTTAAGTATCTGAGAAGTTTGTATTTTAAGTGTTACATTGTATGAAATTTTATCGTCTCTCATTTGAGTGGAGGATGATCCGTGTTGCGTACACGTTAGCAGCTCAGCCACACAATGCAAGGTGTCAGATTAAGAGGCATGCTGCCCAACAAGTAGTGTGTCCTGCCTGGTGCTACATCAAAACTAGCACATATGACATTTCAAACAGAGGAGGTACTTTTTTTCCTTATATGGAAAGGTATTAAACAAAGAAGAATTTTTTTTGTTTTTTTGGTTAGATACCAATCCTTTACAATGACGTCCTCAGGCCACAGGGGCAGCAGGGCTTAGGTTTACAGTGAGAATGTTGGAAACAAATAATAGGTGGAATTATGCCAGTCCGGAGAGAGTTTAAAATGGCCTTTAGCAGTGGGTCCTGTAGTTACAATAACATAATAACAAAATAATAATTTGAAGTTCGATATATTGAGCAGGAAAATATTGCTATAAAATATTATTGAGGACCACTTCATGACCTAGAAACTATCTTAAAAAATGGAAATCTCAGTAATCCTTTGTTCCGAAAATACAATTTACTTTGATAACGTATTAAAGTATCACAAAAATAGGATTAAAAAGAACAAGGAAACACCTAAACTGTTTTACTGACAATAATCATTGAGCCCAAAATGATTTTCTTTATCTGTTATTTATTATCGATTATCGAGTAATTATTGTGACCTTCTTTTCCTTGAAGTCCCCGTTAGTGCGTTAGACCGGCTCCCCCTCAAAACCTTACCTCCAACAAATAATTCTCAATAGAAAGATGATTGCCAATAAGCATTAAAATACGGAAAGTAGTGTGTTCTGCATGTCATATGTAAAGATATTTTTTACTATTAAATGTGCCCAAATCATCTCTCTCAAGGTTGATAATATCTGAAATGGAAAATAGAATCAAATCAAACAAACTCTGGAGATGCCAGGGAGATGTGACCTCAGTCCTGTTCCAGATTTGATCCCAGCACGCCTCGGTGTCTTCGCTCCAATTTGCACCTTGTCCAACCAGGTCGCTCACTGTCCCGGTTACATTTCCTGCTTTTGCCCCGCGATGAACTCTAGGTGACCTCTCCCGCTGCTTCGCCCTCAGGCTCAGCCTTTGTCATTTCTGTTCTTCCCGTGGCACACTGTGGCTGAACGGGGCACGGACGCACTCGAGCGCGGGGGAAATTGGCGCCGCTGAGGCAGATGGCACTGGGGAGGAGAGAGCTCGTCAAGAAGCGAAGTGACAAATACGGCTTTAGTTTTTAGTAAGAGGGCATGGTGCATTAGCAGACCGGAGAAAATGCCAATTACTGACCCAATCTAATGAAAACATGCCAATGAAATACTGCAGCTCAGTTGGTCGATCAGTGTCTTCATGTCATCTGGAGAGACACTTGACTCACCTTGCCCCCAGTGTCTGTGTACGCTAAGTGAGTGTGAGCGGGAATGGGGGGAGCACTGTTATATTTCTGGAATATTCCTGGTTAAAAAACAAGTCCAACAGTGCTAATGGGGATACACATTCTGCTCAAATCCTTTGGTTGATCAAATAATTATTCATTAATTGGCTTGGCATTATTGTGTGGGACATTTGTATGCAAACACAAGTATTGAAAATTATGATCCAGCATTGAAAAAGTCGGACAAATAAAAAATAAAAAAAAGCTTGGAGCAAGGCTGAAACATGTTTGTGCAAGAAATGATATGCTTGTATATCTTAAAGAGCTGGTGTTTGGTCATGTCAAACACATCTTTATCACTCTCTGGAAGGCATATTGATATATATTGAATATTGATCTAAAACAGGAAAAAACAGTAGTCTCACTTCACACAAAATCCCTGTAAGCCCCTCCCACCCTCAACCTCCTCCTGCTCCCCTTTGCTGTGCAGCTGGACAAAAAAAGTGTGTGGCTGTCGTGAAGCTATGGCGAGTGTTTTCATGTCGCAAGAGGAGAACATAGTAACATGGTAAAAAGCTGTAAAACATTGATTTTGCATTTAAAGGGGGGGTATTAAGCAAAATCAACTTCTTCAAGCTTTACATCATGTTATTACGTCTTTCCCTCATTAAAAACATGCCTGAAGTGTTGCCTTGGCACATTCACGGATTTTTGAGTAATCTGTAAAAACTCTGATGGCAGCCATTTTAGGGATAGGTTTGCCTGAGTCCTCCTAGGAACGCCCCCACCTCCTGGAGACGCCTCCGAGCTTTCGTCACCAGCCGAGTAGCCAACCACTGCTCCTCAGCAGAACCCCCTCCCCACTGATGCCACAGACAGCGTGTGGAGGGGGCGAGTCGGAAAGGCTCAGAGGTTCTTAAAGAGACAGAGGCCTATTTCAAGACATTCGCTACAGCCATTTTGAGAGAGCAATTTTATACAAGGCAGTTATTCTAATTTACTGCATTTACAGACCAACAGAAGGTTTGGTCATCATTGTAGTGTGATATAGACTGGTGCTATGTGATTGAAAAAAGCAGAATACCCCCTCTTTAAACAGTCGTCAGATCATTAGTTTCAATCATATACTTGTATTAAAAAAACAATTTCCTAGTTTGGGAACTATACCATGGCCAAGAAGGGAACTACCCGACTGGCCAAGTGTAATGCTCATAATCTACAACCTGCACTCTAATTTGTGTAGTAAAACAATCATTCTTCCCAACATAGCGGCTGATATTATGATGTTGTATTTGATCATGAGTCACCAACAGAAAGTCACCTCCACTGACCCATCCCGCGCCGCTCCATTTAAAACCAGGCTAATGTTAAGCGTCCACACTCCGATGCTCCGTGACAAATTGGCCCGAGGAAGCCGCATTGGTGCTGTGGAGGCTGGCTGGCTGACTGGCTGTCACGCGGGGCTCAAGTGACATGGATTGATCTTCCTGCCACAGCAACGGCACACATGCTCCTGTTGTGCATTCCCCGACTTTGCCTGTACCCTATACACGCCGGCGAACTCCCGACACCACCTCCGAGCAGCCTTCCGTCCCCATTAGGATCAATGACGTGTGCATGCAGCGGTCACGAACTGTCAGCGCGGCTTGGAAAGGCAGGAGAGATGCTGAGCGCTTTTGACACGGAGTGTAATGGCTGCGTGCTGACTTTTGGGAGGGCTACTTGTGCTTGAAATGTGATTATGTTTCTCTCACAAACGGGACAAGAGTCGATGAGAATTTGTCGGCAATTTTGCAAATACAACAACACCAATATTGGCATTAAAGCTTTTGCCTGCCTCCCATAGAATGAATTGATGTCTGACAATGTTTAGAGATAAACCTTTTTTTTAATACATTTTGTGGATGGGTTTTTTTGCCAATTATATTTTCAAAATCAGGATATTGATCAAAGACTCATCTATTTTTACATTAATACAATTGTTCCTCCTTGTGCTTGGATTTTCCCTATCACTAAAAACATGTGCAATACAGTACTCTTTGGGGCCCGGACTCTTCTACAAAAGCGATTCTGAATCTTAGTGGGACTCGACTAGTTGTACTGGGGGTCCAGTGATAATGAAAGATATTGTAAATATAACAGTGACAATATTAAATATGAATCATTATTGAAAAGAACTGTGAACTGAGATCAAATGAGCAAAGTTAAACTCTCTAAGCATGTATACTGTCAAATGTCGCTTCAAAAAAAGGTCACCCGCTCTAATATTTGGTTGTAATGCCTTTAGCTTTGATTTCAGCACGCATTGTTTCACTAAGGGTGTCTTCAAGCCCCTTCTTGATCTGAATCCGGGCCCGTTTGCTTGGATAGTACGGTTCCTTTGAGGTGTTGTGAACGGACTCTGATCCGGCCCAAAGAAGCAAACCCTGGTGAACCATTTTTCACCAAGATCTTGTATTGACGAAGGGAAAGCATTCTCCAGCACATCCCAAAGATTCTCAATGGGGTTCAGACCTGGACTCTGCGGCGGCCAATCCAGAGAGTTCAGCTTCCCGATGGCCCTGTGTACGAAACTGTTCCTCAGTCGACTGGAACTGACCCGTAGATTCCGCAGTTTCCTCCCTGAAGGCATAACCATGAATAGGCTGTGTGATGGGTGCGAAGGGTCCCTGGCGATTTTGATGGCTCTGCGGGTGAGACAGGTCAAGTACACAGAGGGGAGAGGGGCTCCGCAGATCTTCTCAGGATGCTCTCTATATTCCCTCTGTAGAAGTTGCACATAACAGAGGCTGGGACTCTGGCTCTTCTCAACTTGCGGAGAAAGTAGAGACGCTGATGACTTTTCTTGACCAGTGATGTGGTGTGCATGGTCCAGGAGAGCTTCTCTGTGATGTGCACATTCAGGAACTTAGTGCTGGTCACCCTCTCCACAGCGGCACTGTTGATTGGTAGAGGAGCATGCTGGACTCGCGCTCTTCGAAAGTTCACAACAATCTCTTTTGCCTTCTCCACATTAAGAGTCAGATTGTTCTGTGTGCACCACATGGCCAGACTGCTCACCTCACTCCTGTAGTTTGCCTCGTCTCTGTTGCTGATGAGACCCACCACTGTTGATGACATCATTTATTCATGTTTGGTCAATAGCGATTCTTTTTTCCTCCATTTGATTGTGATTATTCGCAGCCCTAAGCGTGGCATCCCAACCGTCCCTGTTAGTTTCAGCGATGCGTGCATGCCGCCGTCACGAACTGTCAGCGAGGCTCAGGGCGGCTGAAGGATGCTGAGGGCTTTTGACAGCGAGACGCAGCTCGGGCCGACACCGGGCTGACGTGTTTTCAGGAGGCCCGCACAGATACATACATGTGGCATTCCGTGCTATTTACAGAGCGACAGATTCAAGAGTGTTTACCCACGAGACTTTGCGGCTGCCTGCTCGCCTGAACCCCCCCACCATCCCATGGGAGTTTGCCACCGGAGCATGACTGGGGCTAAGATCACTCCGTCAGGCAGCGGCGGCGGCTCATTAGGCTGGAACTGTGGAAATGTGCGCCAATTAAAGTTTACCTACAGCACGGGTAAGACGGATTCTGGAATGTTATGAAACAGGGATATTTTTATGGTTATGCAACGCTGCTCTCAGGTATGTGCACTTTTGTAATATTGACTAAACTTTTGAACTCAGCTAGAGCCACAAGGCCAATAAATTATCGGTTTCCGTTTTTTTGGTTTAGAAACGGTTTGCTCGTAGAAATTTAACCCACGCATTAACCTTATTTCTAACATGGTTAGAAAGTCGACCCCGAAGCCAGTTCTTTTGAAATTTCTCATCAGTGCTTGATCCTCGGCCCTGTCTCTGCATCAGAGAAAGATCAAGATTTCAGTACAACAGAAGCTCTCTCGATAGATCAGATCCCAGTTCTCAGCGGTTCGTTTGTTTGCCGGGGATGGGGGGGACGAGATAATTGCCGGCGGTATCTCTCCTCTCTTGAAACGTGACGAGATAACTTTCCCACGGTTGCTTTATATGCAGTTGGCCGCGGAAGATATCGATCAGCTGATGTGATGTATCCCCGATGACTCATAAGCAGTTATTGGCCGATCTGTGTGTAGAAGCTGTAGAGATGCCATTGCTTTTGCTCGAGCTGCACAACAGTAATGTGTGGGTCAGCTTTTTTTCTGACCACACCAGTGCCAATTTGCCAACCTGAACCCGCACTGCAGAGAAATTTTTATTTTTATTAGGAAGCGTTGGCATCTATTTGTTTGGCATCTGTTGGTTTGTTTTTTAAATGCATTAATTTAATTTAATTAACTACCACGATGACTGACAATTTAGATTATTTCATATCTAATTATATAACGGTTAAGGCAACCCAGCTCGCCTTTATGTTTGTCGTGCCATTCCAAAACAGCGTGCACATTTTACACTAATGAGTCAAAAATAGAATGTTTACTGTGGCACAAACATCGCGCTAGAAGATAGAGGAAAATGTTGTGTATTTTTTGCAACCTAGCAATACTCCTCACTTTAAAACTGAAAAAGCAGCTTCCTTTTACATCAGCTTGAGCCCTGCAAAGCAAAGCGAAGATTCTGTTATCGACCCCCATTTGGAGCTGTTCAAACTGCAGATCTCTATCGATGCCGCGATGCTCGGCTCGATACTTGAACTTCAAACAAACTGGGTGCCCTCTTTCATATTCAGCGATGCCCAATGATCTTCTGGTGGGAAAGCGTCTGTTGAGCTGAACTCGCCTGCGTTCGACCGCAGATGGAATAGTTCAGGGCACGTGCACAAGCCATTTGACGTCACAAGAGGCTGGACACGGGCAAAAGAAAGCAGGAATAAAAAATGTATCAAAAAATCTTGGTGGAAAAACAAAAAAGCCCTTAGAATACAGAGTACTCAAATAAAAGTGCAGCGAGTTTAAATAAATGATGTGCTGAGATTGGACCATGTCAGCAAACTCTGCAGCTGTAAAGTGTGTCACTGAGCCTAACCTGAACCACATGTGCTTTACAGCCCAACACTGCATCTTACATCAGGCTCATGAAAAAATGATGTTGCATTACACGCAGTGGTGCTCAAAAGTTCAGCAACAGTCCGATGCAAATCTGAATGTTTTAAAAGAAGCAATAGTGACTTCACCCACAGCTTCAGCTTGGAGGTAATTGAATAGTGGTGGTCGAAGGCGCCGAGTGCCATATTTAGCTGAAGTCTAAGAAAAATGAACTACTAATGTAATTGTCTTTAAGTTTTTCAAATAGTACACCTAACATGAGAAGAGTCTATTGTGTTATTCGAACCGATTGCCTTTGGATCTGTGAAGAATGCATCGTTATCTGAACCAAAGCCTTAAATAGTTCAATGCGAGTTGAAAGTTGATGTGAGTTTAGAGCGTTTAGAGTTCGCTCCATCCATCGCCTTCAAGTTTTGATGAGTGAAACTTACATTCAACAGTCTTGGCCTTTACTTCTGTTTGCAGTCTGTTGCCATAATAATGTGGATTACTCACACATGTGACACATCAGCATCCTAAAACCTACTAGATACTATCTGCTGTCAGTGCTTTTACAGGTATTTAGAGGACTGCACTAATAGGTGCCCTCTGTCAAACATCCCTGCGTTTACTGACTAGAATCGCCTCAGTTTTCCCCTTCAGATTGTGCATCAGGACGCATCTATTTGGACAATTGGACCGTGTTCAAAGCTACAGCTGGATTTCCAATTTCCCTGTTTGCTTTTGTTTATCTGCCCCGGCTCATGCTCTCGCCAAGGTGAACCATTGATTTATGTATTCCTCTGTCCCAATTAGCCCCAGATACAGTGATAAAAGCAGTAGCTGTTTACCATATGCTGGATTGATTTGCTCCAAGAGCAGTCAGATGACCTCTCCCAGTGTATCTTGATTAACAATAGCGAACAAGTGAAGGTGAGTCTAGTGTCTGGGACCTCCAAGTGTTCTCCGTTAAATCATGTGGCGGGTACTTTTCGGGAAATTAGGAGATGAAACGATTCTCAGAAAGCCAGATAGAAGTAGATTTTAAAGCTAATAGAAAAGAACTTCTCAGGAACAGAACATTCCTTGTGCATGTTTTATGGTGATGTGGGGAAACCTGAGCATCCAGGTGAACCCATCTATGTAGACCTGATCTCTTTGTTTGCACATTTTGAATTGTATCCAAAATTGTTCCTAACTCACACATAACCCAATTCTTCAGGGGGATGATTTTTAAAACAACTTTCAGGTTCACTTTACAGGGTTGCCGTCGCAATAAGGTAGGCAACAAATAGCCTTCTAATTTTTAAGTTAAAAAAAATAGACTTTCCACTTTAACATATTATTGAAAGGGGAATAAAACGGTTTAATTTCACTTCCTGGAAAAGTGTCAGATACAGGGCCTTTAAAAAGCTCTTCCAGTCGCACCAAGTTGGTTAATACAATTACAGCAGCAAGAAAATAACATTTGTGAGCTAACTTGAACTGCTTCTCACTTTTACATTGAAAATCGTGGCAGCCTATTACCTATGAACTTGGTTTCCATGCCAACTAATTATAGGGCTGGGATTTCCAATATTGATCGGATTCAAATGCATTTAAACTCGGGAAAGCTCCAAAGCCACAATCTCTCATCTTGCTCACTTCTTCAAACGGAGACAAAATGGGATTAGAGAAAGGAGCTCCAGCAAATGAAAACTGATATAACCATTAGAAATGAGCAGCACTATAATTCCATTGATCAAAAATACTGGCTCCACAATCAAAACATTGACATTTAAGTATCAACCTGCCATTCACTTGTTGAAAACTGAAAAACAGCAACATTTGTAGTTCACAATGTTGCAAGAGTCTGATTATGAGGGCATTTGATCATGACCACATTTAACGCCATCTGTCCACCGACCGACCAGCAATATCTTTCAAACACAAATATGACCTGGGATTTCAACTTGAACGGAGAACAACATTAGACACTTCTAAATGACTTCTAAATCTGATAATGTGGCCAGAGCAGCACTTTGCAGCCTCACCACGCGGCCAGCCTCAGAATGTGCCTGGTCATTGAAAAGCCTGATTAAAAGCCCCCTGTGTCACGGCGAGGACAGCGGCACATGGCCTGGCGGCTTATGCTGGGAGCGAGAAGGGAAATGAATCCTCAGATTAAAGAGTCCACCGCAGGACAAGCGCCTCATTTGTGAACGGCACCCGTTTTTTAATTAAAAGCAGCGCGGGCCGGGCAGCTGTTGAACTGAGAGATTAGTTTAACTGGCAGTTACATTACAGTCGATGCCCATTATCCAAGCAGACACTGTAATGAGGTGACACATTTCTTACCGTCACGAACGACTTAGGAGGACTTTGTGTAAGATAAACAAAACAGTGGCATAACTCATTAGAAGCACAATCGTAGATGGCATCACATTAGCCTCAATATGAAGCCGTGATTGATGACGCTGACACGAAAAGGCTCAGTAATTCAACCGGAAGAGCCACCATTAACTTCAATGTGTTGTTTACTCATCAGATTTTACTTTCTTTCGGCTGCGCTTGTGCATGCTGTCAAACATGGAAAAAACATGGACACTCCACACAATCTGGGAATCAAACACTAGACTAGGATTAGTTCTAGTTTTGTTTTTGCAAGAAATCTCTAGTTTCAATTTTCGTACAGTGTGAGGTTGTTCTGCATGGAGCTTGTTATGCTAATGTGCTAATTAGCTTTCAAGCTTGATATCTCGGCGTAGATCAGGATGCTCCTGTAACATTGTATGGTGGTCTAAACCAGAAAAAACACCAACTTACAGTGGGGGAAAAAAAGTATTTGGTCAGTTTCACATAGACATTGTATTGGATTTTGGCCAAATACTTTTTTTCCCCACTGTAAATGCATTACTCAAGCATACATGAAAGCATCTTTAGTTCAAATGAAATGGTAGATGCCCCACAGCACCTGAAGATGCCCAAGTAGGGACCACAAACCAGTTTGAGATCCTCTGCATTAGGATAAACATCTCATATCTTTGAAGCAATATACGCATTTTCTCTTGCATTATAAGTTTGAATTGATCACTCATTTGACAGAATCTGATCTATAAAACAATTGCTCTGTCTTCATTCATTTCTATTTATGAAATGACCAAACAATGACCAGAATGAACCCAGCCACAACCAATTCCACTGACAGCCAAGTGCTCTAAATACTCCAGTAGAAGTTGAACAACTCTGCGACCTCACTGTTCCCGCGTGTCCCCAGAAACACGACTCGATTGAGCATCAAGGTCATTGTGTCAAAGGAATTTCTCAAGCGGGCTGAAAGAAAGAGAAAAAGAGAAAATATCAACCAAGCGTCAAATAAGGCCAGGTGACTGAAGCAGTGGAGGAATAGTTTGACGTACCTTATCAGCAGTGACAAATGAAAGTGTCAGAGGGGCGGCGGTCTCGGCATTGCATTTCCCTGTCGTTTTTTGCGATAAGGCCTCGTGTACTCGGATACCAGGCAGTACATGGATGTCGGCTACAGGCGGCAAAGTAACAGGAGACTGGTATTGATCGGGCGAGACGACCAGACGACTGCTCGAAACCCTGAAGCTCGTACTCGGTTACATTATTGGGTAACTTTCTAAGAGTAGTTTTATCAGCGCTCTTAAGTGGAAGTCTTACTTTGGAAATGTCCCAATTAAGCCTGTTTTATTTTAACTCTTAATCTACTCATTATTCAGGCTACTTTTATGAAACCCTGCCGTACCATGTTCAGTCATTTTTTTGCAGCTTTACCCATCTCTGAATTTGACATGACACGGTGACACATGCTGCCTGCGGTGGGAGATATGCGTGTGCTGGGGACATGCCTCCCGACTACGAAACATTTGGAGATACAGAGTTCCCCGCTGTCATTCAGGGACGCGGGCAGCTTACTAATGCACTTCTCACACCGCACTTGGATTTCTCACATTGTGTCCTCATGCCATTTTTACTAAATAAAAGCATTCACAGCCGCGGAAAGTCGAGACGTCACAAAGTGGCTACGATTCGTTCATGGATGGTCAGTTTTTTTAGGTGCGAATGGGTCGTAATTGCTCATCACACCAGATAAATTTGAACTTGATCTAAAAGTGAACATTGTCTGGCTTTTGACAGTCTTTGCAGCCAATGAAGGTCAAGCTGTGGAGCTGATAATACTCTTAAGAGGATGGAGGAGATTCTCCTGGAAGAGTCGGAGAGGGAGAGCGTGGGGAGGCTGATAGTTCTGACGCTGCGGTGATCAAGCTGCTGTTGACGGTGACAGTTAGTAGAACATGGTTTAGGGTTGCACCATTTTGCCAACAGTGCATTGGTGTGAAAATCTGTGACTAAGGTGAGAAACCGCAGATGGAAACATCGATTTTTCACAGTAGTGCATGTTTTAGCTAGTTTCTCTTAATATCAGAGTATAAAAATGACTAAACTTACCCATTAGGATCCTTATTTTATGACGTTTTGTCCACTCTCAAGCCACAGATTTCCAGGAAGTAACATCATTGCGGCTCAACGGCCGGTTTTGCAATTCATTCACAAATATTGACCTATTTGGTATCCACGTGTAGCAACCAAGATGAAGCTGTAATCCAAATATGATCATTTCCTTTCCCATCTTAGCTTTGAATCCAAAAAACTAAGCAAAATTTGATTTAAAAGAAATAATAATAAACTACAGTTTTTTCCATTCACTTAAAGCTACACCGCGTAGAATTGTATTCAATAAATCAAATTGAAATATAAGCATTTATTTTATGACAGATATTTTCATCATTGAAAAATACCTCATAAACGCAGAAACAAACATGTGCTTTTGCTGTGAGCGGCTCAGCTCTACTAAGACATGACTGTAACTTTACTGGGAGTGGGTACGTCTACAGCTCGTCGCCATGGAGATGTGACTAAAGTCAACAGAATTTGAGATTGAAATAGGTCAAGTTCTCATCCAAATCCATTCTTTGATTACCCACTGTAGTGATGTCCCGAGCTGGTCATTAGGAGCATCTTATTTACTGATGGTAACAGTATAGTCCAAAATATTGCGTGGTGTCCCTTTAAAGATTTTAAAATCAAGATCCCCTCTGAAAAAAAATCCTCATAGCTAACAAAACAGACCATAAACCTGGGTCTATCCATGTATATTTTGTCATTGGAAAAAAATAGGCAATTTTGGCCATTTTTATGAGAAAACTTAAAATGACAGTACACTAATCCACTACAAAAAATGTAAATTGACATCTCTAAATGCATTTTTCCCCACTCCCCTGCAGTGTTTTGTCTTAAACGAGGAATCTCCTATTTCAGAGGCAAATGCAACTGTCATGAATTGTAAATGCAATTAATAATAGGCTTTAAGCATTACATATGAGTTCAAACTAATAATAATAATAATGCCTTACACTTGTAATGCGCTTTACAAGCCTGTATTACCAAGTTTCTCAAAGCGCTACATTGTCGTCATTATTCATTCACTCCATACTCGGTGGTGATAAGCTACTGTTGTAGCCACAGCTGCCCTGGGGTAAACTGACGGAAGCGAGGCAACCAGTCTGCGCCATCGGCCCCTCCGACCACCACCAACCACTCACTCACACACCACATTCACCCCAGGCTTCCTGGTGTTACCAAACGGTCTCCCATCCAAGTACCGACCAGGCCCTTCCCTGCTTAGCTTCCAAGATCTGACGGGATTGGGCATAGCAAAGGCGGTATGCGTGGCCCGCATTGATTTCAGTGACTCATTCCCAATCCATTCTCTTTCTTCGGACACCAATAACTTCCATAGATCACCACCGCAACACCTGTACGTCCCCTTCATGTTCTCTTCCTCTAAACAGTTAACTCCATCAGCCTAATAGAGCTCTCTGTTTCAGACTCCAGCCCCTAACATGCGTTCACTTTGCCTCCACCAGCGTCTAAATCCTGGCTCACTCAACCCCTCGCTCCTCCTTTGTCAAGTCGGCCACAAGAGTAATGTCCTCCGGTCTCCTCCCCAACACTGACTAATGAGAATCTTAAATCCGACAAGCCCAGTCTATTTATCACTCTCACTTTGTAAGTCGCTCCACTATCGGGCTCCATACTTCTAATATCAGGGGACGCAGAAAGTTTTCAGATCTTTTCATCTCCGTTTTATCATGTAACAGCCCCGTCCTAAATCAAAAAGAAGGTTTTCAGTTGGTAAAAAAAAATCTACACTGACTACCCCGTGATAATTGAACACGATGGCCTTGTATGTCATTAAACTGGCTTTGAATAAGAAAGTAATGACATTAGCAGACACTAGCATTCAGAATATAGACCCATTCATATAAACCTCTTACATAAGAATTGAATTTAAGTACTTTCATTGATTAGATTGATTGGTAATAATCTCAAATTACATCTTCATCACTAACTTAGACTTTGGTCAGAAAATGCAATATTGATCTAAAACGGCTCAAACAAATGATCAAGTAGTTTCAATTCCTGATTCTCCCATAAGCCCCTCCCATCCACAAATCCAAAGAGTACTCAAAGGTGCGCGAAAGGCTCGAAACGCAGATCCAGGTGCATTTTTGATGAAAGATTGGTGAAAGCAGTAATAAGTCGCTTTTGCATAATACCCCCCTTTTAATATTCGTGAAAGTTTAGTTTTGTTGTAAGACCAATCCATATAAGTCCTGAGTGTACTGTACATTATAAAGAGTTAAGAAATAAAAGAAAGTGCTGCAATACTTTGTAACGCTACCCCTCCTCAGCTCTCCCCCCACTAGTCCTCTATTATCACAGTCCTCCGCTATTGTTTATCCCGAGATCAGCACAATTCTCGATGTTTCGGGTGTCAACACATAAAGACTACACGTGGCGCTTTGATCAGCCGCTTTAAAGACTCGTTTTTTGTTTGCGCTGAAGAGACGGAGCCGCTGCCTTGACTTTCTCTGTCAGTAAAATGAAAAAAAAAAGAATAACATGCGCAGGACATCAAACAATTAGACATGTGGCAGCGGGTAATGAGGCGCATAACTCTGAATGTGAATTATTTAGAATGCATCGACGTCGAGGGCTATTTCAAGAATAATGCCAGCGTTCTTAATGTTCCACTTTTCCATATTCTCTGGTCTTACTTAGAGCTTTGTATTCAAGTATTGTTGTCTGAATTTGAATTGGATGGTGCATTCTGATGATAAAAAAGTGCTGTGCTTGTTTTGATTGGAATCTATTATCCCGCGCTAAACAGAATTTCTCCCTGTGCCTTTGTGAAATTGAGGCATTATATTAGAACTGCTTGGTGTTGCTTTGGCGGGAACTGAACGCTGCACAATCTGAAAATCAGACTCTTTTTTTTTTTTAAATCTGGCGTCTGTTCCGCTGGCTGCTGTGTAATTTCAAAGTTTTCCGTTTAGCAAATGGTTCCAAGGAAGACATTTTCGGTAGCTTTAACAGTTTGTTTGGCGCCAAACATACTCCTTGGACTATGTTTTGGATGGATAGTTTTGCTGGCCCTTTATTGTGATCGTTTCCATGTTTTGTTGGTTTTTGATCCAGCACACTCTTCAAAACTGGGATTTGTAAGTCTGTGTGTGATTATTGCTGATATGATCCTCAAGAAAGTGCAATAAACTGGACCTCTGGAAAAAAGACTGTACAAAGGTAGATGTGTAATTCTACTGAGCAATAAAACAAGACTTTCCCCCTCTTAATTCTATTTGACTATTTCTTAAACCAAAAAAAAATCTGACTTTCACTGGTAGGGTTCATGAGATGATAGACGTTTCAATATAAACCTAAGATTAAACCACAAATGACTCATTTCCAGAACCAAGACTTGATTAGGAAACAATCAAGTCAGAGTCTCAACTCCACTCTAAAATAAGATCTGTGACAAGGATTGGCTGTAGACCCGTCAATGAACTAGCACCATGCCAATAATTGTGATCGACCATAGATTTAAACATCCTCCTTGCACAGCTCTCCCTTCTTCCTTATAGGCGATGTCCAGATGGAAATGTGTTGCATCCCTCGAGGTCGTTATATAGACATACTGGGCAGAGTATAGCTAAAGGCACCTGTCTGCTGCCTGCTCATTACGCCTGGTGACTGCTGCAGATCATTTGGGCAGCGTTTCATGGCGCAGACAGTGAGCCACTGAGGCAGACCGGGCCAACCTGGACTCGGCTGCTGGAATTGATCTCGTGGTGCAGCTTCCAGACCAGCGATCTGAGAGACGCTGTCATCCTTCCTTCCATTGGTTCTCTGGCGTTTGTAGTTTTACCAGCCTGTCCCAGCTCGTGTCTCGTCGGTCTGCTGACTTGGGGTTTTGTGCTTCCTCGCCTCGCCTCTTCTGGGGTGATGATTTTGCTCGGGTGTAGTTAGTTCCATGAAATGTGCTGGGTTTGCTTGTCTTAACTGGACTATACAGAAGATAATTGCCTGATGAAGTAGTAAAGCTACTCGGAGCTCAAATCTATAATTATAATTAAATTAATGCTTTAATTTTATCCTCTTTCTTGGATTTACACTAGCACAAATCAAATATTCAACTGATTTTACTGTACAATTTTCATAAAAATTCAAAAATGATGGTCCCAAAACACATTCAGGTCTGGCTGAAATTGTACACAATGTTTTCGCTCCAAAGCATCCAATTTCCTTTTGAAAATCAAATTCTGTGAAACTAAGGAAAGAGGGTACATTTTTTGCAAATATTAAGGAATAAAATATGCACCGTTTTTGCAATTTTTTAACAAGAAAAAAAAATCACCCTTAGTCGACAATAAAATGCTATTCTATTTAATCATCAGGATTTCAGATAGTGTTTGATTGTAATAGCTGTGCTTTGTAGCAAAACTGCATTTTAGCTGCTTCATCCATATGTAAAATTCTCAGAAACAAGTTGATGATGGTCCATTAGTCAAATCGGACCACCCACAGCGACCACGTGATGCCACAATTGACAATCTTTGGCAAGCGAGCCAACCCCATCGCATGATTTATGAGCGTGGGGCTGGCTTGGTCACACTCTCGAGGCTTTGAGGTGAGAAGAGCAGCATTGCATCTTGTTCCTGCCGTGAGCCGCTCACATGTCAGCCTTGTTAGCATCATAATGTGAGATAAGGAGGGTTGAAAGCATGTGCTCGATGGTATCTTTGGTGTGAGGGGAAGGTCACCTGCCTCTGAGGTGCTCCACTGCGTCGCATGATAAGGCGGGCTCCTCTCGTCTGTGCTCAGGTGAGGGGCTGGACTGAGGCGCCGCTGTCACTTTTGACTGAAGAATCCTTTTGGTAATTGGATGCATGCTGCCGGTTTGGAGAAGACAATGATAAAGCGTTTAATCTCCACAAAAACACAGGAGCATACAAGCATGATGACGCCATTATCTCAGTGCCGCACTCCCCCGAGACTCCGCTCTTACCCTTGATTTATATTTGCCTTCATCAGCATCGACCACTCGAAATCATCATTCCTAACTGCGGTGTTTTTGCTCCGAAAGTCTGCGGTTGCACTTTGGCGTGGCGTTCCCTTGACGGCTGCGTCTCCCCGTGTTCGTTCTTTATAATCTCATTGGGATAATGTGACAGCGATGGATCTCAGAGCGGCTCTCTCTGTGATTGCCTTTGCTAACAAGGGATTAGCTCAGCGGAAGGATTGTCATGCCATTTATCTTCTGTTTAATCCAAGGCTGAACATTGACGCATCATGTGATCACAAAGAATGCCAAGAACAGACTTTTAATGTGGCTCCTGCTCATCTGTTTTCCTTTTGTTGCTGTGCCTTTATTCCATGATCTAAATATCTATTTATAGTTTTCATGTGGTAAAGGTAAGGCGAAGGAAGTGCTTTATTTTACATTACACATTGTACATCGAAATTGCACTTGGAAAACTACAGTGTTCCTGCAAAGTCTGAACTGCTTAGACACAAGCCATGTAATTGCTGAATTTGACTTTGGGAATCCCTGCTCTAATTTGTCATATATTTGGTCACATCAGTAAATGTATCAGCGTGTAAAGTCGTACTCACAAACATACTCTCATTAATACTAGCCCACTGTATATGTATCCAGAGACTGTGTATGTCAGGCCTCAAAACAGGCTAAATGTAGGATCAGAGAAGAATAGCCACAGCATCATAACAGGTTGAATGAATAATGTGTCTCCAGTTAAATAAGGTCTTAAAATTGGCTCTTTGGCATTGTTTGTGATCAGGCTAATAATGCATTGTTTTTTTATACAGTAGCTGACTGAATGAAAAATGAAGACAGTGTAGCGCTTTGAAAAACTTGGTAATACAGGCTTGTAAAGTGCAATACAAGTGTAAGGCATTATTTATATAGCACTTTTCTGCAGACTCAAAGACGCTTTACATTGCATTATTCATTCACTCCATACTTGGTGGTGGTAAGCTACTATTGTAGGCACAGCTGCCCTGGGGTAGACTGACGGAAGTGAGGCGACCAGTCTGTGCCATTGGCCCCTCCGACCATCAACCACTCATGCACTTACATTCATGTAAATAAAGTGTGTGGGGACGTGCAGCTGCAGCTAGCTTAGCGACGGCTCTACAAGTGAGACATGCGACTTTTCCTTCTGAAATCGCTTGTTTGAGCAGCGAGGTGTTCATTTTTCGATGTAGTGAAGCTAGTTTGATCCCGGTTGACTATGTGTAAATATGTTCTTTTAATAAAGTAATTTTAACAATTTCCTGCTCCTATTAAGTAACACGGTGACCGGAAGTTTGTGAGTATAGTAGTAGTAGTATAGTAAAGAATGCGGAAGTCGTTAGCGCATACACCCACAAAGGCTGCAATTATTTCCTTTGAAAACATTTTTATTTTACTTTTTTTTTTCAAAACATACATTGCTTGTAGATTGCTGAATCAATGCAAACAGCTAAAATAATACATCTAAAAAGGCAACAGAAAGCTGGAAGTGGCATGTAGTGTGTATTAATTCCCTTCTTCCCTGTTAAAAGCTTCCCTGTTTTTTAATTTTTTTGGATTGTGCTCCTAAATTTTTTACTGTGCTCCTAAATTTCAGAATTAGGAGCACACGCGCTACCAAGAAAAAGTTATTTTCGAGCCCTGCATATCCATATCCTTTTTAATGGCCAATTCCCCTGTCTTTGGACTGGTGGAGCACGAGTCTGTATCACGGAATCACGCTCTCCCAAGAACTAAAGCAGATTAGTACTGACTCCTTTGCAATAAGCTTAGTAAGAATTGGGTTATGTTCCTTTTTTAACTGTGCCCCATCAGCCACTGTTCCCCTCCATCCCCCGTCACAACTCACTTTCCATCAAGAGGGAATAAAAAGTTCCGCCGGATTGATAATTCATGCAGGATGTCTTTGGAAAAAGGAAGCGCAACCAAATGCAAACGGTGCAGCAAGCTAATTGGTACCACAGGGGAGATCCACATCAAAGACGGTGCCTTAATAAAGAAGGGCTGCTCTCCTTTTTGGGTCGATCTATGCGCGAACGGACACGAAATGGCAGCTCCAGTTTACTCGGCAACAATCGGCTTCCACCTGCAGGCGTGTCGAGTCATCAGGTCTTCTGGATTTGTCCTTTTGAATACGTTCCCACAAAAATAGGTTCTTGAACAGTCTAACTATGTGCACTTTTAATATATCTGATTGGCAACTGTGGCTGATTGACATAGTGAGAGAGTAGGATATTTTATTGTTGTTTCAATGATTGTTTCCTGTGGGAATATAAGCTGTTTTCGTACTTGAAATGGAATGAGTTTCAAAGCCAGGATGTGATGCCTTTTAAACTAACTCAAGGAAAGCTGTAAATCAAACACAAGACGGGGGGAAGACATTGTAGATGTTCTTTAACCTCTTACCACCCGCCTAAACCAAATGCATTCTGTCCTCTTTGGCTATTATATAGGCCTGTGTAATGCCTCATTTTGGTCACATTTTGGTTTAATTTTTGTCATTTTTTGTTGAATTTGTGTCCCTTTTTGGTTGAATTTTTGTCACTTTTTGGTTGAATTTTTGTCACATTTTGGTTGAATTTTTGTCACATTTTTGTAGAATTTTTGTCACATTTTTGTTGAACTTTTGTCACATTTTTGTTGAATTTATGTCATATTTTTGTTGACTTTTTGTCACTTTTTTGTTGCGTTTACATCCTTGTTTTCTTTTCATATTTTGTAGCTGTTTTGGTGCTTTTTTCCGAAGAAGCTTTTTGATTAGGGTAAAGCCAAACTGGATAAAATGGGTTCCGTTCAGGTGGGAGTTAAGAGGTTAATACACATTGTCCCTATGACACATTGGACTAGACCATGTTGAATTGGGGAGAAAAAACCCCACTGCTTAAAAATATGTCCACCCATCATTCTTTTAAACTCTTTCTACTTAAATGGTTGTTGGAAAAATGTATGGGAACTTTAGTTTTTTGGTTTCTTTTTGAAAGACACTAGGTAGAAACTACTTCCTAGTTCCTTGTCCGTCGAAACGCGTAAGGTATTTGAACAGCTTTGAAAAAAAAGAAAAGAAAAAGAAACCAAAAAACTAAAGTTTATTACTCAAGAAGACATAATGAATGTAATAAAAGAAAAGAAAGAAATGTATGGGAAATTTACTCATGGAACTGGGGCAAGTAACTAAGTGTGCATTGACTTTTCAGACTTTATATTATAGAGGATATAATCTCTTGTTTTACTCTTAATTTGGCAAGACCCAAACCACTATCAGATATCATGTCATGGCCCACCGGATCTAGCATTATCAGATCTTCTATTTCGGTCTAGATCCTTCTCGACAGCCTTTCACAATATGACTATAAACCACCTACCACCAAAGAATTTCAGCATCACTTGCCAAAGCACTTACACACCTGATTTGTTTTGACGCCGAGCTCATCCTTATCGGTCCGCAATCATCTCCTGGCAACAAGGTGACGGCCCATACAGTATACTCGCCCCCTCTGTCTTTGCTTTATCCCTCGGCGTATTACTGCAAAGCCTTTGAACCGACAGCCATGCTCGGCTGGACACCTTCTCCACGCTCTTGTCCGGGAGCCAGCGCGCGCCGCCGTGCGGAAAGTCTTTGAGGACGAGATATAATGCCAGCTTTGTTCGTTTAGTGCCTTGTTTTACAATCATAGCGGAGCGTATCAAATCTTTCAGAGCAGACATATTGGTTTCATGTAATTGACTTTTAAAGCTGTCAGAAAATATTTGTCCACGCTGCTGGTGATTTTAGCTGAAAGCGGTGTCCTCACTGATGTTTGGAAGCCGACTCAAAGTGGCTGCTACTTTCAATTTGACTTGGAGCTCGGAGCTGCCAGGTTTGAATTTGAGTGTGATCTTTCTCTGCAGCAACATTAATGTAGCAAAGTCATACATAAGGGCTGCCGTTACTCCCAATCGAATGTTGCTTTTTGATTGGTTGTAATCAGCACATTAGCAAACAGAGAAGTGTCCAGTCTTTTTGCTTGGCTGGTCCAGGGGGAGCGTGCCCTTTTTCTGGGGTGGCGTGAGGACCAGCCCCTACCCTTCGCTTCCTTTTACCCAATGCTATACTATCTAGTAAAGCCTTTGGGCCACAAATTATTAAAAAACAGTGCATAGTTGTGTGCTTATTTAGGCCCTTCTTCCTTGGAAACCTGGCAAACTCGCGACTCCCACTATTTTCCTTGAACACAGGAGCATAGCCAGTGATTTGCAGCATCCAATTCTATGACTTCAGTTACCATTGTTTATTTGTAGTGCATCACTCAAATGACTTCTCCTCTGAAATATTCCTTTTTTCAGGCAGAGCCCATTTGATAACTTCACTGACCGATGAAAAACTTTAGTCACCTGTTGATTGGAAGACCAGCTGGGAGTAACGCTCATCTGAATTTAGGGAGCCAATATGAAATCCCAGACTAGTCTTTGGAGGATAGGAAAGGACTTGTCCAGCTGGCCAGGCTCCCCTCTCCCTGTCCCATATTTGTTAATGTTTTGTGCAATAAAACAAATGAACTCCTCGCTGACCTTTGGTGGCAACATTCACCACACCATGGATTTTGAGGGGCGCTGATGGGGGCGGGGTGCAACATAATGGTAGGGGAAACACTGACGCAGGAGTTCACGTCACTCTCTGCAGTAACTTCACCCTCACGTTCAAACACTCGTCTTATTGGTGTTTCTCTCTTTAGCAGCAGGGTCATATTCAGGTCTCTCAAAATGGCCGTGTATTTTTAGCAACACTCCAAATCCAGACATCAAGAATCAAGCCCGCTCTCCCCATTTCTACCGCGGTATCCTCGAGGGGGTATCCAGTTATGACGCCCTTGAGGGGAGAGACTGTGCTTGGGTTTCTGTCAATACAGAGCCCAGGTAGTGTTTCGCAATAACACTATGAATTATTAAATATGGAGAGATTGGGAGCAGAAGGGGGTAGTTAACATTCACTTTAATCTATAGAGAGAGATGAAGGCGCTGGGATGGCACCGATCTGGCCTGCATATTTAATCTTGCACTGTTTGATTGCGGACAGCAGGGAGCTCTGCAAATGCCACAAAGACTCTGGACGATCGACGCGTTCTGATGAGCAAGGACAATCTGGGAATGAAACTTCTCCCCCAGAGATTAAGATACAAGATCGACTTTAGTGAGCTTTCAATCATGTTGTGTTGTTTCTACTGCGCCAAACATTCCTCACATTCGTACATGTTTTAGTCATTCTTTTTGCTGAGCTCATCTTCGAGGCCAGCAACAAATGTTTTGTGGTTTCTTTTCAGTAAGACGCATATGTTATTGTGTGATTTTGTTTTTTGCTTATGTTTCATGTTGCCAACAGAGGACACAGACACAATACTTTTTTCATGTCAAAATTAAAGACTCTTCTTTTTGATAAAGCTTGTAGTGACTAGTTTATTAAAAATCATATATGTTTGTGTTATTTGAAGCGTTCATTTTCTCTACGTGATCATCTTTTTGAGTTGTAGTTGTGTATGGAAGGAGCTCTATGAATAAAGATGAATTGAGAGAGTTTGGAAAATAAAAAAAAACATCTGAAGTTGTGCAGGGTTTGTTTTTTTGTGCGCTCTGAAGCAATCTCAGATCATTGTGGTTCCTCATCTCTTTAAACACTGTCAGTGCTCAACTTAGATACCCTTTCTGCAAACAATGCCCGCCTGACTAACGCTCGATCTTGAAACTTTTTACAATGACTCTCTGTTTTCTCTTCATCAACCACTTAGCAGCGAGTGCTACAGAAACTATGCACTCAGCCGTTCAGAATGCCGTTTAACTACTGGCATAACAGCTCAGTTGAACAACACACAGCCTTGTGTTTTTTTGTGCCATAATTTAGAGTTGATCGAAATACAAGTTTTCTTGATGTGCACAAAGGTTTAATTGTAAATGAACTTAGTTTCCCCTATTTTGATCTTTTGATTGACAAACATCTCTTGGAAAGACGACTCATGTTGACTCTCAACAAAGACTTGAAGTTTCCTAGATAAATATGGCCCAGGCTGGACTCTTTTCAATTGGGACAAAGTTAGTTTTGTTGTTTAGTATGATATAAAAACCTTTATGCGATGAGCATCTAATTATAAAGCATTTCTATCAGGCTACTGTGCCAGTAAAAATGTGCTCATAAAATCATCCCTGTGGAGAATTGTGGTGTGAAATGCATTTAAAAAGTTTGGAATGAAAAAAAAAAAAAAGCGCGCTCTCTTCCTGCTTTGACCAAATGCACATTACATAACAAAGTTTTGACAGGTATTGCACTCATTCACCGTGACACGAAACCTCTACAGATCTTCAATCAAATCCAAAATCCAAGCCCGCACTCTAATCTTCGGGGGCCCGTTCGTCGAGCAGGCGCGCTGTAGTCTTGACGTGGGGGCGACAATCAGTGGCCTTTGACGACAGAACCAGCCGTCATCCGCTGAACCGCGTGGGCTCCGGGGTTAAAGCATCACTCCCGCGGGAGCCCTCTGAGTGGCAGCGAAGGCAGCGCAGGTCCCAACCCTCCCTGACAGATAGTTCTCATCACGGCGGCCGTCGTGGCCCCTCGCCCCCCCCTCCATAAGAAAGAGACTACATTATACTGATGTGTATTTGACAGGCTAATCCGAAGAGGGAAAGGACAGCAGGGACCATCGATTTTAGTTCTTTCTTGTTGGTTAAAAAGAACCGCAGATTTGACTTTCTTAAACACCGGCTCAAAGGCGTCAATGTGTGACAGAGATTATGAATTTGTAAATAACTTTGGACACCATGGTTTGGTGTTTTGCTGTTTGCTGACTGGTCAATTTCGTCATGGGTCACCCTGACAAATCAGTTGAATTGGCAGATTTTCACGCCAGCCGTCCTTCCTGTTCAGCCACACAGCGACTGGAGCGGGCAATGGGAAGTAAAACCTACGCCGTACTGTAGAACACTTCAGAGTAAAGCGAATGAAATGACCTCATTGCATTTTAGCTGTGAGAGGGCTCGTCTCTCCTCAGACCTGATGCATGACTGTCCCGGGAGCGGGACATTACCATCTCGTCTCCAGGGAGCTGCTGCTTGGCTCTTGGCACTGACAACAAGTACAGCCAAACATGAAGTTTAAAAGACTACACTTCCGCTTGGTGATCATAAAGAGCATGTTTGGCATTGCTGGTAATGTTTCTTGAAACAGGTAGAAAGGGCAACATTAATCACGTCTTGGAAATATGAATCACTGTTATATACTTTTACCAGTAGCTTTAAAATCACACATTCTGTTAGTAACCAATTGTAAGCCTCTTACAATACAAACATTGTGAGCAAAGTTTCAATTATCTTGTCAACTTTTCGTGTCATTGCTTTGGAACGGTACAACTGCCTCTGCTACATTCTGAAAACAAGCTGACAAAACTGCAGACTTACAGACCACATCGGACTAAAGGGAGGAGAAGAGACTGAACAGGAACTGCATTTATTGGCCCTTTAATTACGGAATGGGCTTATTTCTATATTGATTCTTCAGAGTTAAATAAGCCTTCGCGTTAACAAAGCTGAAAGTCTTTCTCCTCATCTGTTAAATTTATCAGGGAGAACTTTCCTTTTCATAGTTGACCTTTCATTTTCTGCATGTATTTAATAATACAAGAACGGACTTATTAAGTTCTCCATTGTACTGTGAATGGGGGGAAAAGGCTCATCGTAAAATGTAATCGGTACTTAAGAAAACGATAAAGAGTTTCCTGTTTCCCGAGAGAAAAATCTTTGTAAATAAGTATATTATTTCATTCACAATGCACTCCTTGTGTCTGCTCCTCTCTGGAATCCCCTTTCACGCGTTTACTCTTTGATCCTTAAATAGACCATAAATTAATGACCTTTAGCAAAAGATTTAGGAAACCAAATGAATAGGTGGTTTAAAGTCTAGTCAGTGGTTATCAAAGGGCCACTTCTAAAATGTTGGCTCTCAAAGTAGTACGTTTTAAGATGAGGACTAAATAAGATCTGAAAATGAACCAGGACTAAAAAAAAAAAAAACTGACTGAAATTGGTCTTAATATGAACTGAGTGGAAATGGTCTAAACGAGTTCCACAGTGGGTTTGAACTAATTTCCTCAACCAAAATCATTCTAAAATGGCTCTAGAACTATACATTTTGACAGTCTTTTATTAAACGTTTTATTGAGTCCAAAACTCCACACTAAACATAAGGCAAACCAGGACAGCATGTGTGACCATCCTTTATGAGATGACTCCCTTAAGGCGGGTTAAGCAGAAGTGACTACACACTTTCTTATTCTTTTAAACGCACAGACTCTGGGACTTTTGCCAAATCAACAGGCGGACAACTAAAGTCTAGAGAGACATTATAAAGTGTGCTCTGATTGATAGAAAATGCATCAGCCTGGGGATTGTCTCAGGCTATATCCACATGAAGACAAAACGGGTAAAAAACGTTCTCTATAAACACGGAGCCAGCTTCAGTAAATGTGTGCATCCACATGAATCCACTCAGTCGTGTGTGTAAAACCGCTGCAATTCATTCACCGGGCCTGTTTGTGGCGCTGTGACGCTACTGCAGATAATAGAAGACCATAGGAGGCACATGCACAGTAAACTATTTGGAAAACAGAAACATTGCGGTGAAAATGAAACGGCTTCATGGATTTAGGATCTACAGAAGAGACGAGGAGGTCACAAGACTAAAGCAGAAATACTGTCAGTGAAGTGATATTCAGTCTGGGGACCACCAATTCATTTTCTCGTAGGAGAGGTGTGGTATGGTTACCCGCTGTAAACTCGAGCTAAACTATTTAGAACACGGTTTAAAGCTTGATCAAAATATGGCGTCGCGGCTGTCATTGGATTTGTAAATAAACTAAATAAACTACAAGCTAGTAGTGCGTCATCGTCTTGCCATCCCTCCTCTTTCTGTGATTGGTTCCCAAACCCACGCGAAAATTTCATCCATGGTCCCCAGGCTGTTGTGCAGCTCGAAATGATTGGAGCACACACAGCAGCATGGGTTTTGAACAGTACGAGTGGCAGCCGGCCAGGCTACTCCTGAAGGGGTCGTCACGTTGGAACTAAAGACCACTGGACCTGGTTTACCATTTTTAGATGAGTAAGGTTTTTTTTTGTTTTCACACGCCTGGGATTCTAGAAGGAAGAAGTCCGACTGCAGAAAGCACAACCTGCACTTCAAACTGTAGTCTTGAAATAAGCAACAACTTTCTTAAAATAAGTAAAACTGTCACTGATTTGTGTGAAGTTTCAAGAGATCTGTTCATGGGGCAAGACCTTTTCGCTTAAAGTAATTTGCTCAACATTTTTTCCTCCAGTAAATAAAGACTAATTTTGACTGGGATGAAATCATTTTTATAAATTTAAAAATCTTGACCCATGAACAGATTTGATACTCAAATCAAGGACAAAGCAACACAGAAGTGCATAAATCGCTGAAAAAGCACATCACGGCAACATCAAGTATCGACTGCCATAAGTGAGCAGTAAAAAGGGTCAGGTATGAAAAACCACACTAGTCTGATGGACCAGAAATTGCAGGTCTAAACTAAGACGCCACAGTTTGAAAAGCAGCCCGGACTTTGTCATCCTCACATGCGTCCTCTGGCGAGACAGGCAGCTCTCTGCGGATGTTATTGCGCGTGTGATTAGTGTCATGAGACGCCGGTGCGATGCGTGGACTGATGCTTTCCCAAATGAGAGCCAACAATACGCCGTTTGTTCGACAGGGCACTGCTCATATCATGGGTTGTTTTTGGCCATGTCTCATTAAAATTCCATTAAGTTGTTTGCATGGAAAACAAAAAGTCATCTGCCATGTTTTCAGGGGCTAAAAGGCAGAGACGGTCCTGACACCTGGAGGAGTTATATTAAGGAGGCGATAAAGCTTTGATACAGTAATTGCTTTCTCGGGGAGGTGATTCAGAAATTTGATGGCGTTGTTCTATTGTCAACAGAATGTAATAATGCGTAAACGCACTACGCACAATCGCAATGACAGATGGAATTTTGCCAATGTGAGGAAGAAATGTTAACTGTGTTTAGATCGTCGAAAAAAAGGAAAACTGATGGTAAGCTTGTGTCATATGAAAATTGTACTTGCACAATTACACATACACATATTTTAGTTTACATAGTTTTGGAGAAAAAAACCCACTAACTGCTATTTCTCTGATAAGTATTTAAAATGCCATTATATTAGATTATTAAAATCAAGGGTCAGTTCACATTGCACTTTCAAAACACCTCCAAAAGCAATAACATTTTAGAGAATCCTGAATATTAACTGCTACACAGCACAGAAATCAGATGTTTGTAGAGCTCTATTCTGTATCAGGTTTTAGACACAAGAGTCTGCAAAAACAGGATATTTTGTCATTTGCAAAAATACACCTTCTTGGTTTGCAAAATGAGCAGGAACAGAATTTTCCAAAGTAAGTGATCAAGCTCCTCTCGCTCCTCTTGATTGGACCTGACAGGCCGGTTCACAGGAAAAGCTCGTCTCATTGGTCAACGCAGGAGGATACTAGACTCTGATTTATTGCTGAGATCCGGGAAGGAGGGAATTTACAAAACATGATGTATATACCTGTATATTACTACTTTCTTAACATCAAAATACAAGGCCAGTTGATCCATTTTGCACATTTTATAAAATCTGCAACAAGTTTAGACTTCTAGACTATCATGTTGATGCACTGATGCACTTTTTGTTTGGTACGAATATTACAACTATATTTAATTGTGTTAAAAAGTTAATTAGGATTAGGTGAACCTTTTCGGCCCTGAGACCTTCATCAGGCAAATTGCTGTTAAGCAAAAAATAACTATCTCCCTGTCTTCTGAACTTAGTCAAAATACATTCTAGTGAAAATACTGAAGTGTTTTTAGTCCTGTGAAAAGGGAAACATCCCAAAACACTATTAAAGGTGCATTATGCAACTTTTAATGCGAAAAAAGAACCTTTAAATGTTACCTTGTAGTAACCCTGTGGCTGTATGAGTGGTTAGCATAGTGCCTTTACTTTAGATCGCGGTGGTCTCCAGGCTCCGGGATCAATTGTTTGGAAGGTTTTCACTGCAGACCAGAAAACCTACAAAACATTTGATCCTGGAGCGTCCTAGAGACCACCATGACTGAAAGTAAAGGTGCCATGCTGACCACTCATACAGCCACTAGGTCACTACAAGGTTAAATATGCACAATTATCAACTTTTTCTTTTTTTGCATAAAAAGTTGCATAATGCACCTTTAATGTCACATCTACAATCTTTCCATCTTAGGCGCACTGAGTTGCCTTGTGTACGAAATGCGTGGAATGACTAAAGTTGCCTTGCCTTTCATCCATTCATATTGAACATATTGTGTATTAATCCTTGATTAACATGGGTGCTTTTTGTAGGGTCTCCTGATTGTCCCTGCCACTAAAAATATGTACCACATGAATCCCCTCGCAGAACTTTCTCTAAATGAGATCTTGAATCTCAGTGGGACTTTCCTGATTAGATAACAGTGACTGGAAATAAATTAGAGATTCCTAGTTCCACTAATTCCCACCGTGTTCTTCCAGCATGCATGCTGCGCATCACTGAAGGACTTTTCTGTGATGTTTGCCTGGCCACTGCAAAATCCATTCTCGCCATAGAAAAATAGTAAGTAATTAACTTCAAGTACACCTTCATTAGCTTTATCTCCAACAAGATGAAGTCTAAACGCGATTCCCCTTCCCCGGGCCGGGAACACACATAAAACTGAGTGGTTGATCATATCGGAGTTCAATAAAACCTTAGCAATCCTCCCTTCCAAGCAGCCGCGTGACGAGCCAACCCAATACCATATCCAGAATGTTTGATGAGCAGTTAACCTTTATGTGGACTGAGGGAAACGCTCGCTTATTGACGGCGCAGAGTTGGAGGCCAAGGGGAAGGCAGCCAGCCGACTTTCGATGATGTATTCCAAATGAGATGAAGCAGGTTGTGCAGAAATGGAAGCTCCGGTTACGATCAGAGCCAAGTCTGAAGTTCCACGGTCACCATCATTAGCATTTTAATCCTTTTTTTACTAGCGGTGGAGCTTTGAACATTGAAGGCATGGGAGCGGAATGCCGTTAAAGTTGTTGCTGGTTTTGTAAATCTTATGTGTGTTAAAAAGAAATATTCTGAATTTAATTTGGGTCTTTTCAATGAGGAATATTTGTGAGACGCATTAATTTTCTTATAGTGTTGAAATAGGACCAGTATTAGCAAGTATTTTAACATTTTGACACAAGTGCCATTAAAGTGCATATGACAGGTTTTAATGCTTTCGAAAATGCATAACATCTGTTGCAAGTAATAATTATCATTTTATTTCAGTGAAGCAGCAATTTTTATGAAGAAATGTTGAGAAGAAAAGTACATTTTCACAAAAATGGTTAAATAAATAGAGTTGGGAAAAATATTCAGCCAGATCTTAAATATAATTATTATAACTGTGTTTTCCAGCACATTCGCTGTGGCATTGTTTCATTAAGCTTCTGCAATGTCAAAAAAATCCAGTGTTGCGTTAATTTTTCCACCAAGATTGATGATGGGAGAGTGTGACCCCTGGGCAGAGTTCATCCAGGGGGACAGTGTATGATGTAAAGCCAAAAGCAGACGGAGCAAAGTGTAAGCTAGCACCAAAACAACATCAAGTTTGAACTAACTCCACTAAAACCTGACCTTTACAAGAATTTTAATTCACCACTTCTTTTTTTTTTTTAGCTCAGTGATGCAAAAAAAGAAAAATTTATTAATCTTAACCATGCTTGTTTAGAGCTTTACCGTACAAAACATCCATATCGACATGTTTATTCATCACCACTGTTTCGGATTACCGTGTCCTTAGACGTACAGTAAGCACCAGACAGAGAAGGCCTGCGTCACGTCTTAGCCTTCTTTTAGCTCAAAATATGCCACTTGAAATGCTGACATTGACGTCATTACTTTTCAACGCAAAGTCCCTTCCGGTTATGACCACTGCTCCCTACAGGTCGTCCTGTGGCGTCGAGGGATGGGTTAAATGCAGAGGACAAATTTCATTGTGCGGTTCATGTATAATGACAAATAACAAAGTTAGTTGTATTCTATCTCTTGCACCACGTACAAGGAATTGCATTAGAAAATATGCTCTTCTCATTTCCTTGGGGCAAACACTATACTGAGCAAAAATCTAAAAAATATGTAAATATATGCCCAATTGGCGGGTGGAGTTCAGTATTAAAGTGACATCAATGCCACATGGGTCTTGTGATGGTGCTTTTGAAAGTCACTTGGCAGTCCCAGGAGAAATAAGTTACAAAAGCACAGATAACATCACATTTGCCCCAAGAAAGTATAGACTAGAATTAAGTGGCCTGGGAAGGTTTATCAGAACATTTTTTGAAGTCCTGGTGTCGAAAGGACTTCAGCTGCACCCAGCCCTAATTCTGATATATCTTTGGAGTATACTTCGTCAACATGACGTCTTTGCTCCTTCTGTAAAGCGGCCGAGATGAGAGTACAGCTGCGGGCGGAAAATGCGCCCCTTTGTCCTCCGTTAGTTCTGCGTCTTTGGCCGCGGCCTTAGATCATTCCGTTTTAATGAACTGAACTTGTTAAGCCATCTGGGACACATTGGCAGTTGGGTCTGTCTCCCTCGCCCGCTCCACCAGGGCACTCCATTGATTATCCGACACTCATTTGGCCAAACCGAGAGGGCTGTGACTCCAGATTATTAAAAGCGTGCGGGACTTTAATGAGGATGGAATCTGCTTTCTAAAACTTGGCACCCATATCAAGGCTAAATTTACACAAACCCGGCCATTTTGCGACCCCGGCAGCCCGGCGTAAAAAGCCTAAATTCATATCCCGTTGTAAATTGCCAGTGGTTGCACCGTTGACTCGAGGAATGGCTATTTTCCGCCGACACCTGCTGCACTTGAAAATAGACGGTCGGGAGGGCGCGTCCATACAGAGCCGCCATGCTTGGGGGGTAATCCATATTGCTCTAAAAGCTTCTCAATAGACTTCTCATGTTCCAATCCTGTTTACAATAATATCCAAGTCCTCAGCAAAGACAATTTTAGGCAGTGTCTAGCAATATACTCCACAACTATTGATGTTTGGATCCAGTGTCATGGCAGAATACTATGAAAACAAAGCCATTGTTTTGTTTTTGTGTAGAGGCCATTGTGGAAAACCCATAGAGGAGGGCAGCACAATTAATCACAATCTAATCGGGATTTGCAATATGACCGGCTGCAGTTGACAAATCGCTGTTGCCAAGTACAATTATTCTGCTTGAAGATTAAAACCTGACGATCCTAAAAAGAAATATTTTTACAACGGAACTCATATGTTGAAAACTCATATTATCAAATATATAGTATATATATAGAGTATATAAACTTCATTGTACTTGGTTTAATTGGAATCATGTAAAAGTTTCCTCGTAAGGATAAATGAATGTATTTGTTTTGTCCCCTGTTCATGCCTGTGTTGTTCCCTCCAACATTAACACTCCCAGACGAGTATCAAATGTGCAGACTGAACTCCGTCTTGACTTTTATAACACAAATCAAAGACATCCAAGTGTTTGAATCTCTATAACTTCACTGTCGGCTCATCCACTTTTCACAGAACAAACTGAAGGCTCTGTACGTTTAATAGACTCACTTTGGCTTCTGCCCAAAGAACCATATACCAGTCAGTAATAAAAGCGTGAATCTTCCATATTGCTTTTCTACAGACTCAAGTCGCTTTACAGTTGGTTGGAAGACTCTTTGGCTCCTCTTGGTCGCTCTGGAGGGTTATAAACAGTTTCTTTAGCCACATGTGCCATGAGACAGGCTGACATTTCGTTGGCAAGCTGTTACTCGCAATGGAGCTCTTCAATCTCCACCATCGAGTCTTGCATACACCAAAGGACAAGATGGCAGTGGGCTGTGTTTCCAGGGAAGGTCCTACAAACAATTAATGCAACTCTAGATGAGAATAAATGTTGTGTCATTGCGGGAGATGCGTGCAATAACTCAGGCGAAAGCCAGTCGAGAGAAATATAAGAATATGTGACCTTTCTTTGGTTGCCAGGCAGTGTATCATTCTGAAATAATGAATCTACGTGGCATGTTAATATGCTGCTTTTAAAATCCATTCTTTTTACTATGAGATCAAGTCATTAAAGTTCCCCTCGAGCGCGAGGATAAAGCTATTTAAATTGCCTTTACAACAGGTGTGTAAGTTTGCGATGGTAGATGGATGTCTCTCGTGGCTTTCTCACCTGCAGCGATAATACTAAAGCCGTGGTTCATCTGCTCTTCCTCAGACCGTGGAGGAAACATAAATGCGCTCGTCTGGGCGTAATTTCTCAGACCCATTGTCCTGTTGTTCGGCCCGAGGCGGTCTGCGCGAGCAGTTGTGAATTCACCGCGTAAACAGGAGCCGACTCCCGCCCACCTCCACGATTTATGGCACCCCGGTCCACTCTTGACCCCGATGCTAAATGCAGCGTACTTCCCCGGCATTTAAATGAACAAGGCCATTATCAATACTGATGACAGTCCGCATCTGCTCTGACAAGGGCTCACTTCCACCACTTCCAAGTGGCTGATACCAGTGCAGTGCTGCGATGTGTCATTCATTGCATGTTGCTGTAAAAATCGCAATTACCAAATCGCAAAGGCTGCAAAGGTTAATACGCTTCTTCTACTAGATATCCAGTGTTGCGTTTGTTTTTCCCCAAGATCTTGTATCAATGAGGAGACTGTGACCACTGCGCAAAGCCTTCTCCAGCACATCGCAAAGGTTCTCCATGGGGTTCAAATCTGGACTCTGTGGCAGCCGATCCACTTCATACTTTCTGATGCACTCTTTCACAATGTGAGCCCGATGAATCCTCACATTGTCATCTTGGAATATGTCCATGTTATCAGGGAAGAAGAAATCCACTCACGGTCATTCAGGATGATCAGACACTGATCTTTTCGCACATAGACCTGACCAACTGCAGCAACCCCAGATCATATCAGATACTTGCATCCAGGTGGTTTAAACCTCTCTAAACTTGTTGTTTAAGTTGAGCTGTTAATATTTTCGAGTTCTCTTACTTTATAGGTTGGGTATGTACTGTAAGATTTTTAGTAAATGATGCCTGAACATGATCTATGTTAAGGATCGTCTGGCTGGATTGATTCATCAAACTTATTATATGTCTGCCTTGATGTTTCAATAGTCATGGTCGATTGCATGGTACAACACCTTGGCTTTTGGTACTTTTTGATTCATATCAATGTATAGAAATCATGCAGCACTTGCTTAAGGAGAGGGCTTCAGAGATGGGCTGCAGCAACTGGTCAAGAATAATCTCTTCATGACGCTGGCAGACGCATCTAATAGTATGTTGCATTGTTGTAGCAGACCTGTTTTGCATTTCATTTTGTCAGTGTTGAAAGGGCCGTTTAGTCGGGTCTGATTTTTGGCAAACTGACTCCAGATTGCATGTACCCAGTCAAGGCTAAATCATTCATTGGAGACCAGCCGGTGTGCGCTTCAGAAAGATGTATGTGGCACCAGATGTCCCAGGGTCATTTTCACAACACTGTTGAATATTATGGTGTTCTTTTCGTCAAAATTGGACCCACGCCTAATGCTGCTTTAATCTTTAGCAACAATTGACTCCAGAGTAGCGTATAGTATTGCTCAATCTTGCCCTTTAATTTTGCTTTTGTTGTTTTGTAGACTTCTGTTCCCGCTAGTGTCTTCAAATACCAATTGTCCATTACATCTGAAGTGAACTACTTACTTAAAGTAGTTTGCCAGTTTTCAAGGTTTTCAAATCTCAGCTTCAAAATGGCTTTTTCTGTTTTTTTGCAAATAAATTCTTCAAGTAGTGTTGTATAAATTGCCTGACCAAGAAAATAAAAAAGGTGCCCACTTGGACGTAACCAACTGTTCTGATCTTGCTGCAGTTAGTCAGGTCTAGGTTCAACAACACTACGAGCCCAAAAAAAGATGAGCTCAAGACCTGAACAACCTGAATGACCAGATTATTCTATCAATGGATTTCTTCTTCCCTGATGCCATAGGTACAGTAGTATGCCCTTTTTTTTGTGCTGATTCCAACATTCAAACTACAATTTCAATTTGATTTTGAGCACCCTTTTTAATGATCCACCTGGACAAAGCTGTCTTATTGTATCGTCATGGCTGGTCTTATCAAATGGCTGAAGTAATGAGTCATGAGTGAAAGTAGAGCCGGTCCATTCCTCCTGATGTCTCTCTCCCCTTTCCTCCCCCCTCTCCCCAGTGTGTGTTGGATGGTGCCAGTGGGCGCTCTGCAGTGGCAATAAGTGCTGCATGCAGATCAGTGCTGAGCGGCCTCTGACACTGCTACATTTAAAGTAATGGGTTAAAGCGAGCACAGTGTGGTAGAGGGAACGACTCGCATTCCAGTTACTGACAGTTGTGTTTTGTTGGCAACACATGCCGAGAAAGCAAATGTGGCACAAAGACTTTGATACCGAGCAAATGTCAGTGTCACACTAATGAGCTTGTGAAAGTGAAGAGGCATTGCCTTTCATCATTATTTGTACCATTTTTGCTCAAGATCACTTTGAAGTTGGATTTACAGGAACCTCATTGTTTCTGGATTGAATTTGACAGAGTAGAATAAAATGTTTTGACCTGATCTAGAGTCAGTTGGTGCTTTCTTAAACCTGTTGTCTTTCCCCTGTTGTTTCATCAGCAGTTTTTGCAGATATTCCCTGTTCTTGTGAATGGCAACATACTAAATATTTCAACTTCAATCATCCCAATAACAAATTTGATAGTATGTAGACAGACAGTCTACAGACCACCTTTAGTTTGTGTTTGTCATGTCAAGCTTACGATCACAGCCCTCACCCTTAGAATCTCAGAGCCTGAAGGTGGTTTTGAGAAATATTACATCAAATACCAGTTAAAATCCATCCATTTTCTTCCACTTGTCCGTTGCCTGGTCGTGGGGGCAGCTGTTGGAGCTGCCCAAATCACATTGCACCAGCCTCTTACAGCTCCTCCTGCAGGTCTATGGGAAGACGGCCTCATGATTCTCAGGCCTGTTGGTCTCTCATAAGGGGCTTCTGAACCGCTCTTTGTCTGACCCGTCCCCTAGGACAGTTTGCCCTGGGAGACCCTACCAGGGGCACGGAGACCCCGACAACAGAGCTCCCAGGATCATTCGAGCGCTCAAACGCCACACACACCACAAGTGCCTCTCCTGTTGTTGACTAATAGAAATGGTGTCTGTGTCAAGAATAATGTTTCCTAATGAGTAAAGGCTTTGTAATGCTGTTGCCCACACGCATTCATTCACAGATAATGTCCAAATATGGTCATTTCCTTCAGTGCCCGTTTACTCAAAATGAAGTTGTCATTCATTTATTCCACTCTTGCAACATCTCCACTTTAGTAGCTCCTACAGACTACAAACTTTCCCGTCTTGGACTTCGAGTTTTTTCCAGAGGGATATTTGGATGTCTAATTCCTGCCTGTTGTGTTGAGCTTTTTCCTTTTCACTTATCTAGCCAAGACTATTCAAAAACTAAACGACTAAACTAAAAAGATCAATCTTGTATCAACAAAATAAAACCAATGGCAATTTTTTTGGCATATAATTTCTTCTATGTCTTTTCATATGAAAACGTATAATGCCATAAAACTTGAAATAAATTTTTACCCTATTTGTATCGGTAATGTACAACAAAAGCTCAAACTGAAATCTCTAATCTCTCCTCCTCTGTGTCCCTCCCAGGCAGGAGGCCACCCTGGGCTGGATCATGCGTCTGTGCTGAGGAGAGCCTCTGGTGCCACGATGAGGCTGCCCCCGGCCGGCTCCCCTCTGCCCCTGCTGCTCCTGGCCGTGGCCTGGACCGCCATCGTGCCTCCTCCCCCGACCTCCGCGGCCACCCCGTTCCCCCAGGACCTGGAGCCCATCAGCACCGTGGGCCGAGATGGTGAGTGGGTTATTGGCTTCGCGGCCCTGACCCCAGGAGGAAGGGAAGTTGAAAAAGGTCTGATTTGTAGAGCGGCACAGACTTTGGAGAGAGGATGTAAAGATGTTAGTGTGTGAAAAGTCGCCACCTGGATCTGGGGTTGCCACATTTAGTCGGTTCTAGGTTCACAAACATGATGTCGGCAAAGGAGGAGTTTGTTCCATCAGTGGATGTTTTTTTCAATTGGATTTTTTTTTGTTGCAATTATTGACATCAACCAAGAGGACAAGTTCATAAAATATACGTAATATATTTTTCATTCCCTTTTATGCATACTGACTAAAAATCCAATAATCAATGCAGCTTAATTTTTTTTTCAAGTTGGATGGACAACATTTCAAAAATCATCAATCTTCATAATGAAAGATGTTCAGTTCCACCAGATTGTAGATGTGTTGAGACGCGGCGAAGGTGAAAACATGATTTTTCTACACAGTGATCAGTGTTGAGATTTAGGATCCCAAAAAACAGTATTTTACAGATATTTTTTCCCACAAATGACCATTATGTGTTATTTATGCTGGTTTATTGAGCGCTGGTAAAACTTATAGATTCCTCTACCAGTATTACAGATGTCACAAGTTCTACTGATTCAAACCATAATATTAAAGTTTAGTTTTGTTCCCACATATTTCCATTGAATTAGTGACCGTAAATGCCTACAATAACATTAGGACAGTATCATGTAGAATTTAAAATCACTTCCCCAGATCCGTTGCCGTTGGTCGGTCTACTGCCAACTAATCAGCCCTGTTTGACTTCTGGGATGGCTCTTGGCCAATACAGCTGCTTGGATTTTTCAATAAATTTGACCATTTTTGTCAGAAGCACCTTGTACTACGATCCATAATTCTCTCAGGAGCTTAAAACATTAGTTGGAAGGCTTCCACTGAAGGCTAAAATACGAGGCTCGGCAGCGCTCCATGGTTCATAAATAAATGTTCACGCATCAGATAAAGTATATAACTGCGGAGGAAACATTTGTCAAATCAAATACAAAATGAATGGGTATGTAAAGACTGCATTTTAAACTTCTCAGGGCTAGTGGACAGCAACATCTCCCACTCTTTTGTAGTAATCTTTCTAAACTCTTCCTGGAATTCAGTATTACTAAAAAGAAAGTCATTTGTCAAGAGAGGCGCTAAATACTGAGAAATAAAACTATGCTATCATATAGCAAAACTAAAAGGTCAAACTAAAGGCTAGCAGCTATCCTTAGCCATTTATCACCTCATTTATCGATTTACCACTTAAAACATGTACAATAGACCAGGATGAATATGTGTGCGTGAAGGTCAGAGGGTCACATTTTGTAAAAACACTGCATTATGTAATAACTGTTCAAAATGTAATAACATTTCAAATTCCTTGTGTAATATGTGGAAGTGGACATTGTTGTTGGATAATGCGGTGTTATTACATAATGCAGCTCTGCAGGGTGCAGTCTGCCCCAGGGGAAACTGAGGCTACACAGCCGTGCCAATAACACACACCCTGGTGGATTTCTTTGGCCATTTCTCAAAGAATATGAATGAAAACACAGAAAACTTTTTTCACTCATGGTTAGTAACGTTGTGAAGCCATTGATTGTGAACAAAAATGTGTGAAACAAATCAACATCACAAAATAAAATACCAAAATGACCCTGTTGAAAAGTTAGTATACCCTTTAGTGGTAGTGGTGGAGAAGGTTCTGTAAAGTAAGTAAAATAATCTAATGGTGAAGCAGTGGCTCAATGACATTGAGGTCAGGAGCCTGAGATGGCCACTAACGGGACCTTCACTTTATTCTGCTGGAGCACTTCTTATCATAGCCCTTGTTGTAAACAAAGATGAGAAGTGCATCAATACCTACTGTGAAATAAGGAGGTGGTTCACTAATGCCAGGGTCAATCAGTCAATGGTTTTGTATTTCCCAATATCACAACAGGAGTTGCCTCACAGGGCTGCACTAAACATGAAGGCAATAAAACGGAACAGTAAATAAGACAATGCAAAGTTCAATAAGACAATGTAAAGGGTCATTTTGGAATTTATTTTGTTATGGTGATTTGAAAAGTGTTTACACATTTTTTTTTTAACAATAAATGACTGACCCATCACTGGGCCCGATTTTGTGTCTCAAAACGCAGACGATAGCGTGACATTTTGCGCTCAGTAGGAGCACACTTTGTGATCTTGCCACTCCAGACTTAGCGCATTTAAGTGGGTGGAGACACACATTTTCCTCCAACCAGATTGACTCCGCGTCCAGGAGAGTGGTTGTGTGGGAGTGGGGGGTGAACATGTGCTTTTGTTTTGCTTCGCGTTCACGCCAAGTGCGGGCCGATCCGCGCCACAGCGGACGCTGTAGCTCTTTTTCTCTCGAGACGTGAACATGGTTTAGCTCACGATGGGGTAAATAAAGTTTTTAGTTTGACCTGTGAGAGCCTAAGGCTTAAGAAAGAACGCAAGCCAGCGCAATGTAAACCAGGAAGTGAATGTTAGCCGTGTTTCCATCAGTGCAGTCACCTCCTCTTGTGACGCCCCCTCACAGGTGGCGGAGGCGAATGGCACATATAGCGCCGCCACTCGGAAAATAATTTACCAAGAGCCTGCGCCGCCCCGTGCGCCGCCCCGTGCGCCGCCCCGTGCGCCGCCACAAGATCTGGCCCCATGAGTGAAAAAAGGTTTCCGTGTGTAAACCTATTGGCACAACTTTATCTTCCATTCCATTGATTCAACCTTCTATTCGAGATGTATTGTGGGACATTTTGTCTTTCTGGTCTTTCCGACACCACTATAGTGCACCATAGGGAATAGTGTGGATGTTTGCCCATAGTCAGGGAGGACATGCAGGCTCTGTGTGCAGCTGCAGCACTGTCTTTGTGATAAAGCCTGAACTGTCGATTTCTTAAGTAGTCAATTCTTTCAATAGACCTGTCACAATGAATCTGATTAGTCCTCGCTGCCTTACCACTCAGATTCTAATTGGACAGAAGGGTATGTATTGCTTCAAGCTGGGTGAAGCACTTTCCGTCTCCAGCCTGTAATGGTTTTGAAGTGGCCGCCAATTCAATTAGCCTTGGATGAATGTAGTGCTGAATTGAAGTACTGCTACGTCATCGCACCTCAGGGGTCCCAGCCACTGCCACCGTCGTTGAGGTCCACACGGAAAGTTCCTGCCGCCTCACGTGGTGGCCTCTAATTGATTATAGAGGTGGCGAACACCACGGCCCACACACACCTTAATTGATGTATCAGGATAAAGGTAACGCAAGCATTACCAGAAATAGCCGTGCCATTAAGTCCTGTATGTGCGGAGCCGTGTCCCAGGGCTAATGAGAGCCATTTGTCACACGGGGTGCCAGCTGGTGACAGGGCGGCATTAGGCATTTTGTAATAACACCGCATTATGTAAAAACAGTTTGAAATGCAGGGTTAATTTGACACTGTCCACTGCAGTTGCTCAGGTCTAGGTTCAGAAACACAGTGTGCCCAAAGAATGAGATCAGCTGACGGCCTGAACATCCTGAACGACCAGGATATGCCATCTGTAGATTTCCTCTTCCCTGATGGCACAGGCCTATTCCGAGGTGACAATGCTAGAGTTCATCAGGCTCACATCGTGAAAGAGTGGTTCAAGGAGCATGAGATGGATCGGCCGACACAGAGTCCAGATCTTAATCTTTGGGATTTTCTGGAGAAGGCTCACACTCTATCATCAATACAAGATCTTGGTGAGAAATGAACCCAACACTGGATCTTTTGACATTGCAGAAGCTTATGGAAATGATGCCACTGCGAATGCACTGCAATCAAAGAGCCACTAAACTTGTGAAGAGTTAGAATAAACTTTTTTCTCCATTCAGTAACAAAATGTGGCCGTGACTCTCTGCAGCCGGGGAACTCCACCTTGCTACGGCGAGGAAAGTCTGGGCATCTCCTCTTACTCGGCCGCGGAAAACAGTGACAGCCGAAATAGAGACGAGACGTTCAATATTACCGTCTTCATAAAAAGAGATTTATTGATTCGCTTGTGAGGTAAAACTACTTAAGAATCACAAACTAGTGGCAAAAGAAGACGGGTTTCCAAGAACTGTGTAGTGTCATATTGCGTATATATGCCTGCCCCACCTCAACCATTCACTTTTCACATAGACATTTACAGGGGGAAAGTATGAGCTTAATGATGTCAGGGAAAAAAAACATAAAACATACAATTTGGTTTTAATTTGTACTGTGTGTCTATCAGGGACTAATGAGCGGGAAAACGGCCCTGCTCAGCCTCTCCTTCTGAAGTGCGTGCCCTCAGCTGTGCCCTCCAACTTTGATAACAAGTGTGAAAGCGCTCGAGAGTAATTATCCGCGTTCACCTGGGAGGACAGTGATGTGGGGAGGCTCTCCGCGGACAGCGCTGCCCTGGAAGACCCACTTTACGGGAGGGGGAATCTTTCAAGAGTCGATGGCAGTCGTGCAGTCAAGGGACAGGACGGCTCTCCCTGTTCAGTCTGGGATGGAGTTCAGCCGGAACAGGGCTCATTCAGCAGCGGCCTGGTCATAGAGAGCGCTGGAGGGGGTTTAAAATACTATTAAGTGATTCAAGAGGTTTGGAGGGAGCTTAGTTCAGTCAGATCAAACAATGGGGGAGGTTCGTGTGAAGTGAAAGACGTCAAGAAGATATGATATTCCTTTTAGTCCTTCAGCAGAAGAAGATCTTTTGAGATTGTGCCTAAAAGGGAATATGTAATTCTTTGTTCAAGCTTTTAAAATAAGAACACATTGTATACCCCTTAGATGTTTTTTGGAAAGTTTTTTAACTAAATTATTAATTTCTAAGCTTATATAAAATGACTGGACTTACTATCCATCATAGATACCTTGCACAGAGGAGAATACACAATAGATAGCAAAAGCAATAGCAGCTGATTTAGCAAGACATCTTTTGTGGTTAAAGCATAGGACTTTACTTAAATGTTAAAGGGACAGGCCACCATTTTCACATACTGAGATATGTTCTTTTGCCTGAGCTTAGACGAGTTGATGCGTACCTGTCTGGTCTTTGTGCATGCGCTCAGTCACACAAAAACGACCAAAGATGTTGTTAGCATTTGGCCTCCCCCAATGTAAGACCAGACAGGTACGCATCAACTCGTCTAAGCTCAGGTAAGAACATATCACAGTATGGAAGAACTGTGTGCCCTCAGTCACACAAAAAGACCAGAGATGTTGTTGGCATTTGGCCTCTCCCAGTATATTCCTATAGCTCCAAACGGGGTGAAGTTAGAAGCGACCAAGCTCTTACAGGAGCACGCACAAAGACTAGACAGGTACGTCAAAGCTCAGGTAACGATATACTTTTAAATTAAGCTCAGATAAAGATGATGCACAAGACCAGTGGCCTGTCTCTGACACGAACAGGGGAAAAGGGTTGAGAACCACATTCAACCCCACAATAACATGATTTATCATTTTCATTCATTAATTTAAATTAGATAGAGACATGAATTTAAACATTGTGGTGAACATTGTTGGCAGACAGACTGAATATGCAGTATTGCTGAAACATGAACGAATACAATTTGACAGATTTCCAGGCATGATTTTGTTGTGGTTTTAGGAAACAATATAAGAACATGGTTAGAGGTTCAGAAGTCATGGGTTAGCAAAATTTTGTCCATGTAGACCTCTCGTTTTTGGCTGTACGGGACAAAGGTCCTATCAAGCCTGAATGTGATCACTTTGTTTTGGTATCATGGCGAAAATCTAGCGCTCACACTTGTTTAACAGCAGATACATTTGTTTCTTAGCTGCCCGCTATTTCAACTTTGGAAAATGCCCGTTTAAATCAGCCCTAAAACAATTGACCCTCGACAGATCAGACTGCAACAATATACCGTCTGTAGGTGGGTGGAATGCATTTGCAAGTGAACATTTCGCCCTCAAAGACGATCTGTTACAAGAAAAAGAACAAAGCACATTATGGGACTGCATCATAGACGAGGAGGCGGCTAAAGACTTCTGTTATTTTTGAGCCGAAAATGTTTCAAAGCAACATTCTTAAAACAAGTGCACGCAACAAGTGTGACGTGTTGGATTGTGAGAGTCAAGTACTCATTTAATACTGGCTGGACGTCATAGAATGTCCACTCATTCTGAAATAAAGACATAAAAATCTATTTTCTTGAAGCCTTTTGTTCACGCCGTGCCAATGCCCCGAAGCACTGGAATTGTGAGAACTTTGTTCAAACCTCTGAACTCGGCAAACCATCGTTAAGATAATATTTTCTTTTGTGAGCCACTCTTGTTTGACTTCTCCAAGGACAGAATATAAATTGCCGCGGCGAACAATGGAAAATGAAAAGCCGCGGTGCAATCCCGAATAGATATGAGATCACCCACTGTCTGTTTGCATCACGCCTCTCGGTTCGTCTCTAAGTTGATTTGCTCACAGTCTCTTTCTTTTGAATAAGGGGCTCGTGTCTCTCTGTAGTGCGCCTTTTTGAAAATTGTAGACTCTTTGTGTCAACTTTTTAGAATCTGTCTTGGGTCTGTGTCAGTAGCGCAGGGTTTCCGTGGGGTCATTTGGATGGATTGTGGTCAAATTAATGCCTCAAGTGTCATTAAAAAGCATCAGTTTGATTCCAACAGGCATTAAATCAACTCTTTTAGTCCATACGTTAATGGAAAATACAAACACACACTTTTTTTGCTTAAAGCCACACAGCGTAGAATTTTACCCAATAAACAAAATTGAAATTCAAGCATTTATTTTATGACAGATATTTCCATCATGAAAAAATACCTCATAAATGTACAAACACACATTTATGAGGCTCACCCCTGCTAAGATATGACTGTAAACTTTACCGGGAGTGGGTACGTCTCCAGCTCGTCTCCATGGAGATGTGACGAAAGGCAGTAGAATTTGAGATTTAAACAGGTTAGTTTCTCATCCAAGTCCATTCTTTTATTACACCCTGCAGTAACAGCATGTTCTGTGTCATTAGGAGCATGTTTTGTTTTGCCGCAACAGTATAGTCCAAAATGTTACGCAGTGTACCTTTAATGATGCTGACAATCCTGCATTACCAGTCGGGTAACCAAAACCAGAGACCAACTCACAACTTTTTACTTCTCTGGCAGCAACATCTGTCTCGCGCTGCCCTTGGTACCAGAAGGATGTCCTGTCACTCGGTGCGAGGCGCAAAGCTCGTTAATTGAGTTGCCTTTGATTTGTTTCGTCCTGTCTTTGGCAGAGACCCGCTCATGTGTGCTAAGAAATGCTTACCGCGAGCCATTATTTAAATCGAACTTGACTTCTTTCTGACACCGGCGTCTCATTTGCAACTTTGGAGAGATGCGTTCCCCAATAGTCCACCTCCACAAGTGCACATTAGCATAAAGAATCTGCTCCAGAACAATAGGCCACTGTATAACCTTGGATTGAGTGTAACAAAGGTGGAATTTATTTTTAAGTTCATTCATTAAGTAGATTAATCTTATTAATAAATGTTGGTGTTTTGTTATTGTGTTAGAGTTGTTTTAAAATTAGAAACTTGTACTCTGTCGTATATTTCTTTGCGGCAAGCTACCAGTTTCTCTGATTTTGGTAAAAACTACACCACTATGACTCTTTGTAAGTGCTGCATCTTATCGAGTCTCACTTAAAGATACAATTGAATTCCATGATCAATTGGTTCAAAGTCACTGCTAACATCTAAATAGTTGATCTGTGGTTTTCTACGGCTCACAATACCTCTTTTGACGAAAACATAAACAGGGCCAAAACGAGCCCTTGTGGAACACCCATTTATTGATTTATTTTTCTGCAGTGTGTGATCCGCATTAACTTTATGAACATGTCTCCTCCCCGCAGCGACCTACCTGTACCCCAGCTTCCAGGGCCTCATGTCGGACAACGACACGGCACGCCTGGGGCTGGACTTCCAGAGGATGCTGCGGATCAACCACATGCTCTACATCGCTGCCAGGTCAGTGCACATGTTTCAGCCCTACAACCTCTGAGAAACACCATGTAAGAACACTCATCACACAGTTGTATTTCCTCAGGTGTGAGGGTAGTGTGGAATTACTACGGAATTAGTTACAGGAAAGTTCCAATATATTAAAACTACAAAGAAGGCTGTTAGAATCAATCCATAAAACATCATTATAATCATAAATTTCATTAAAAGACAAGAGTGCAGGAAACAGTCACATTTATAGTTGAAGAGAGAGATTTTAGCCTAGATTTGAACATGCTCACAGTTGAGGTTTGTCTCAGATCTTTTGGAAGACTCTTCCAGAATTTAACAGAGTAAAACTGAAACGCTGCCTCGCTGTGTTTAGTCCTGACTCTGGGCCCAGCAGCAGACCCATCCCTGAGGTACTCCGAGCTGAGATGGTTCAAATGGCTCTAACATGTCAGAGATGTACTTTGGTGCCAGGCCATGAAGAGACTTGTACACAAGCAGAGCTGTTCTAAGTCTATTCTCTGAGCGACAGGAAGCCAGTGCAGAGACCTGTGCGCTGGACTAATATGGTCACATTTCCTGGTGCTACTTAAGCAGCAGCACTCTGGATGTACTGCAGCAGTCTTACAGTGAGCAGGCTGTTTACAGTAGTCCAACTCACTAGAGAAAAACACGTGAATTAGTCTGGTTTAGACACTAAACCTTTGATTTTAGAAATGTGCAAACTAACCCCTGGATTTCTACCACAATTTTGAGGTTTTAGAGAGACTCAAGGTGAATTATATCACTTTCTCTTTTCTTCCTGGGGACCAAAAACTGTGACTTCAGTTTTGTGTTGTTCTTGCTAAATTTGATACAGCAATGCGCCTTAGCTTGACACACAACTAGCTCATCTTCTAACCAAATTAGGTCCCAGCTCTCTAAATCTGCTTTCTCCCAGCTTGTGGTTCTGCATGAGAATCACTTTTAGGGCTTATTTTTTAGTTGAGCCATTTTAGGGAGCGCTCCACACTGCGAGCACCGTGCAGCGATAATCTGTGATCCATTCCGAGGCTGATGAGCGCGCTGGAAAACCCAGAGGTCGTCACTCAACGTTTACTGCTTCTGTGTGATGTTAGGGGAACGTTCGAAAGGTTGATTCAGTTCAGGTGCTTTTCACACAGAACGTATTTTCAACTCCTAAACACGCAATCTGTAAATTCCTGCTGTTTTTCTCTTTTCGCCTAATTGCATGACGCTGCCCCCCGCTCCATCAGCATCAGAGGTTAATTATCAAAAAAGTACAAGGTTGTCCCTCCGCTAGCTCCTTTAATGGCGCAGAATAAATCTTGCTACAGTCTCTGGCTCGGGGCCCGAACTGCGGCGCCCGGCGTTGCCAAGAATCTCTTAAAGGTACAGCGGTTTTCCAATGTACCTAAAATGGGCCGGACCTCTCACAGCTGCATACCCCGCAAAGTGATTCATGCGGGCTATGTCAATATTTGAAAAACAGTTTTCTCAAGTGGATGGAGGTCAGTGAATCTTTGCAAAGCCACCTGCGACTTTGAGCTGGCTCTGATCAGCGAGGTACATGTGATGGATTATGCCTGTTTCCAGTCTACTTTCAGGCTCTTCTGCATAGATGATCATTTTACTTCATTTAGTATCATCGAATAACCACAGTTTCGAGTCCATTAGCAGATTTCTGTTTGTGGACCCATAAATGATAGCTGCAACTACATATAATATCATAAATGCAAAACAATGTAGATTCTCAGTCATCCAGGTGGTTCACTCTCTGGTTCTCGGAGGAAGAATATTGCGATTTTATGATTATTCAGGATTATTGAAATTTAGGAAGGAAATACAGATAATTTCTCAAATCCTTTATAGAAGTGTTTCCCAACCAGGGGTACGAGGACCTGGGGGGTACTTGAGCACTTAGCAGGGGGTACTTGGAATTGATTTGTGATTGAAAAAGAAAGTGAAACTGCATCGAATTTCAATATTAATTTCAAAGGAAAGCTAGTTTTAATGATGTTTTTCAGTAAAAGGTTTAATTTTGAGAGGGTTCAGCTTAATTTTGAACACAACTCTATGGAATACTAAATAATCTTAGTTTAGTTGGTCACTTTGTAATAATATCGGCAAGATCCTGGAGATAGCGTGTACTAGGGTATAAACAAACGACTCAAGGGGTACAGCAGATAAAAAAGGCTGGGAACCACTGCTTTACAGCACTGTCTAAATGCTCACAACAAAGAAACAAGACATCATATGGACATTTGTATAATTGGAAACCTTTGTAGCCTATGTTATCTTTTATCGTTACGCTTTTACCATTAGGTAATAAAGAAATTAAAGTAGAATAGAATTAGTATTATTACTATCAAAGCCTTGGCAGACCAAAGAGCTTTACAAAACACAATAGACGATAGAATAGTATTATTAGCCCAAAGGAAGCAAAATGATATGAATGTTTTTGACAGATCTTTTAAAATAAAATATTCCCGCTCTGATTTGTGAATTCATGAATTCACTATTTACAAAAGAGTTCCTTACCATCTGGTTTGAGCTGATTTCCAATGCGCTCACACAATTTCCCTTTAATTTTTTACCTGACATAAAAACTCAGAGCTACATTTGGTTCCTTTGGCATCACAATTCTGTAAAAATGGATAAGATTTGCTGTGCACATTGAATTATTTAACCTGTTCAAGTCCCTCATGTATCATTATATCAGCGTGTGGGCAAGTATTTTGAGTGTGGAAGATGATGAGGGACTGAGACATGCATTAATGAGACATTTGGTTTTGTCTTATATACAGTAGAACCTTGAACCTCTTGACCCCCGACTTTAATCGAGCATAAAAAAAAGAAACGAAAAAAAGCATCAAAATGAGCCGTACGATGTTAAGACTGCAAAAATGAAACCAAATACTCCAGGTTTGAGAAGCGTGAAGTTAATGCACTGGCAAAAGGTCATATAAGTCCTTTTTTGCCCAATATGTCACCTTTGAAACACAAAGGAACAGAGGGAAGGGAACATAAGAGTGTCAGCCATAAGGAGAACTACTTCAAAGCAGATAAAGGTCAGCCTGCGATGGCTCACAATTCATGTGTTGACTCTCCGTCTCTCTTTCTTCACAGGGACCATGTGTTTGCCATCAATCTGGCGTCTTCGTCGGAGCAGATCATCCCACAGCAGGTAGGATCTGTGCACTATCTACACTTTGGCGAATTTATCTGCATGCAACCAGAGTTCACATGTTTGCCAAGGTGTGCTACATTTTCTTCATCCTGCAAATATATCTTCTTTATTTTTACTAGTTACCCTCAATCGATTTTTAACCCACACATTTTTGGAGTAAATATTGATTGCAGTGTTTTCTTTCTGTGGTCCTGCACTTTCTACGGGTGCCGACTCTCGGAGTTTAGAGAACACAACAAAACGTTCCCTTTTTACAGCAAAATGGTTTTATTTCCTTCTTGGCAAGGCATGTTTATTTATACCATGCATTTCGTACACAAGGCAACTCAAATAAAAAACTATGTCGGTTGAAATTGAAATATGACAGGCGGTGTTAAACGTGTGCCACGGTAGTGAAAAGACAGGGGAAAAAAGAAGCGACGAGTAGTGCCGTGTGTGCTAAAGCAGAGGTTCTCAACCTGGGGGTCGGGACCTCCAAGGGGGTTGCGAGACAAATTTGGGGGGTCGCCAAATCATTTAGATAAAATAGACATATTTTCATAATCTAATGTTTTATTGTAGCATGTGTTTGCTATTTTACCAGAGTGCCATTATTTGTTCGTAGTTTGATGAATTTTATTTCAGCCATTTGTTTTTTAGAGTTATGTAAGCTACTGTTCCTATTTCTCACGGTGTGACCCGGTTAGGGGGTCACGAACCCCTTTACCTGTTATAATGAGGCTCCAAAAGGTTGAGAACCACTGTGCTATAGGATGATGAAGTAATGAGCTGTATACTTGATAGTCACAGTGATATAAATGCTCAGTGACTATGACCCTGATCTAATGCACAAGAAGCAAACATACAAGAGACAAGTGACAAACACTTGACACGTCTGAGTGACAGATGCACCGATCCCACCGATCATGGTATCGGAAGCTTTTTTGCTTCCAACACCGATACTGGAGGTTTGAATATCTACCGATATCCGATATTAACCGATACCAGAGCCTTTTTTAATTTGCTTTCTCTGAGTGAAAAAGTGAATGGTCCTCAGTGTGAGATCAATAAAGTCTTATCTTTTCTTGTCATGATGTTACAGATCAATGATCAATTATATCCATTAATATACTAATGGAAGAACATTAAACAAGGATCACTGGACTTTTTGACACTATCCTTGGGACAGGCTATTTTATATTAATACAAACAGCTCACATAAAGTGATCTGATCAGTTATTCTTTAACAGCATTTCATAAACTAAAAAACAAACACTTCAGCACTGGTCATTTTATTTTATTTAGGTATATATTTAGATATATTTCTATCATAGTTCCTGACCCAGGATTATTTTCTCTTAGCATTAGCATGCTCCTGCAAGCTTTAGCAGGCTGTTCGGCGATCAAAACTGCATTTGTGGGGGTCAAAACTAACTCAGCGGTTGAATTCTCCAAAGAAAGTTGTGTTTTTAAGGCAGAGCCAAACCGGTATCGGATATTTGTAGACGATACCCGATATCATATTTTTTTCGGTATCGGATTGGTGCATCCCTAGTCTGAGTGATTGCGTATTTTAAAACAGGATTAATTCCTGTGCTGAGATTATTAACTTTTTATTAACTAAATAATTTGCAACTAAGGGCTCCAACTAAAGGTGAAAGAAATCCACAATTTAGTTAGTTTGGTTTAGACACTCTGGAAACTTGTTTTGGAACAGAGGCTGCTCAAAGTGACACAATCACCTACAACACTGTAGTCACAGGTGCATATTAGGGTTGGGAACCTCATGATTTGATACGATACGCGATACATGGCTTACGATAACGATTATCTCACGATACGCCGATATTGCGAAAATCGATATATTGCACAAAAATAACCTACGATACATCACGATAAAAAAGAACATACTACTTTTAACCTTCATTTTTACATACCACACATTATTCATCATTTACATTTCTTTGTACCACTTTTTTCTGTGTCTATAAATGATCCCTGACTCACACACTGAAGATGGGTCTATAGATCTGTCAGGAACTTCATTTACATTTCAATAAACAAGAAACCACAGTCCTGTTTAAAAAGGAATAAATCAACCCCAAAGTAATCTATTATAGAAAACGCAATCTCAATGGCCGCCGCCTGGGCGCCGCCATGTTTATTTCCCATACCGACTTTGAAGCTAAGCAGGGAAGTGCCTGGTTAGAACTGGGATGGGAGACCGTTTGGGAACACCAGGAAGCCTGGCGACAGTACTGAGTGTGTGCGTGGTTGGTGGTGCTGCTGTCCGAGCACAACCCGCTGTCACAAAAACGCGAGTGCACGAGATCTGACTGCCGTGCGTGTGCGCGCATCCAAACAGGGCGATGTGTGTGTGCGCGCGTGTGTGTGTGTTCGTGCGTGTGTGTATGTATGTGTGCGCGCGCATCCAAACAGGGCGATGTGTGCGTGTGTGTGCGTGTGTGTATGTGTGTGCGTGCCCAAAACCTGCTCAAACACGAGCCTCTAATCAAACGCGCTGCTCCGACTGATTTATCCTCCGTGTGAGTGAAAGCGAAAATGAAACTACAACTTAACGAGCGCATGGCCTGCACTGCGTAGTTTTTTTTCTTTTTTTTTTTCTTTGCTGCTTTACCATTTGTTTTCTATTTTGCTTTCACGTATTGTGAGCCCAGAGGTACATTTTATTCTAAAGCAGCTTTGAACGCATTGCCAATTTTATTGTAAGGTTATAAATACTGTCTAACAACGATCATTAGGCTATTTCATTTCAAAACCAACTTATTATTTTTTTGATTGTAAACTACCGTGATGGACCAAACCACGGGTCCTGCACCGTGAACCGAACCGTTAAAGCTGAACCCCTAATATTTATCCATAATTATTCCACTGTCTCTTGAATCCTGTTCCCCGAGTTTAGCGAAAATATTGTCGTAGTTTATAAGAAAGGAGCACGGGTGCATCAAACACTCCAATTGCAGTTTGTTTGAAATTGTTTTTTGCCTTCATTCTTTTACACATTTGTAGTGGCCATAGTTTTTGGAATGGGTTGGGAACCACTGGTCTACAGCTGAACTGTGTGACGGGTTGGACATTTCTTTGTAATCACTCACAATCTAAGAATATCAAATGTGGAGACTAGCGAGGCCCGGCCGAAGGCCGGGTCTCAGCTAGTCTCTTATATAAATCTAAACACTATCATCAAAAGATTATTTGTGTGACAGTGTTTGGTCCAAGTGCTTAAAACTGTAGTGCTGCCCCCTGCTGGCCTGACTGAATTCTAGATCATTGTTGGCCTCTATTGACTGTGAAAACAGTGAAGCACTGCTGCCTCATTAATATGCATTATGTCATCAAAACTATCGATATCGGAATAAAAAGTAAAGGTATCGCATCGTCCTGCAAAACATTGCGATATATCGGAAAATCGATATATTGTCACACTCCTAGTGCACATTAGTGAAAAGTACAGTATTTTTACACAGTCTACAACTTGTTTTTGATACAAATCTTATGAAGGTGTACTCGTTTGCTAATTAATAGTTTCTAATGTCATTTAACTGTGTAGTAGTAGTTCACCCCCACCTGAACTGCGCACATTTGAGCGTTGACAAAGGGACAAAAGAAGCATGCTGAGCTCCACGGCAATACTAAGAGTCAACAAACAAGGACATACTGGTACTTGCATGTCCAGAGGCGTTAACATTTGAAACAAAAGTGACATATGAACTGCTAAACTAATACTTGTCTCACACACATTATTTCCTCTCATTTAGCAGACTCGCGCCACATCCAACCCTCACATCAATAGCACCGACACGTCTGACTGAAGAGGTCCTATCAGAGTGTTTTTGAAGCTAATCTAAACACAAGCGAACAAAAGTCCAGGGCTGTGGAGAGCTTTGGTTTAAGGGCAATCATGTTTGACAAATGAGACGGAGATAGGACCGAACGTGCCACTTGGAGCGCCACGCCACTTGAAAATAGATACATGTCCGACGCGAGATTGCTTGGTGCTTGAAAGAAAGGGATGGCAAAAATAACAGAGGAAAAACACAAGTTGCTAAGATTATGAGACTGCGATAATGAAAACAAGCCGAGGAGTGTTGTCTCAAGAGAGCGGCAGTACTTCACAACGCGCCGGGGCCGTAGAAGGTCAAATATTTCCATGATGATATATTGGCGGGAGTATTATTGGCGGCAGCGTCCAGATCCGATATTCTGCAGAGGCAGTAAAGAGCCCGACATTTAATTACAACAGAAATGGAGGACATTGTGATGCTAAGTTTTTATATTGCTATTGATTTCCCTAAAAGGACACGGACATTTTATTAGGAACACACCACCACGAGCAAATATAATCACTGAGCGGGGGATGTCAGGATTAATCATGATTATACAGATATGGGAATTTTAGAAGCAACGATGATGATGTAGCTCATTGGTGGCTCATGAGCGTCTGGATGGACACAGACGGCAGCGCGTCATACATGGCGGTGTGGCCTCGCCAAGGGGGAAGCAAACCTCTCACAGGAGTCACCATTGTTCACTCTTTTAGGCCGTTTCTGACTGTGAAATATTTGTGCATCACACAAGAATAAAGTCAAACTAAAATCGGGTCCATATGGATGATTTTCACAGCTACTCGTTACTAATGTTAGCATATGTAGCATGAATCTACCGTTAGCTTCCTGGTTAGCATGTCTGTTGTTGTTTTTTTAAGCATGTATAGGCTGTTGAACCACTGTTTGACCAATAATAATAATAATAATATAACAACATACAAACAACATATGCAAAGACACTTTTCATTGCATTTTTCATTCACTCCATACTTGGACACTTTGTGCACTTTGCTCCTCTGTCCATTTTCATAATTCAGCATTTGTTAAAGTAATGAGAGAAAGTTCATTTTTTCCCCACTTTGTCTTCCCCCTCTGGGAATATATGGGCAATTTCAAAGACACCGTCTGTATCAATCGGGGTGTCCAAACTATGGCCGCCCCTTTGACCAGTGTTGTTTTCATCAACAAAGACTAACCATATCATTTTGTTCTTTGGGGACTAAAACATGCTTCGACGTTTGAGTTTGCATTAGCAAGATGATTCAAGACAAAAGTGTTTTGTCAGACCGTTGGCAAACAGAGCTTGTGCACGGAGCGGGAGAACACACCGGCGTCCTTCTGAATTGGCCGTAGTTCCTGTCCTCTCTGTCAACTCTTTATCTATTCTACAAATGGTCTGGGATCTTGTCTAAAGCCTGGTTCACACAGGAAGATTTTAAATTTGTTGGCTGATTTTCCAAACCATAGAGAGATAAAACACATGGTGATAAAAAAACAGTTTTGGTCGTACAGTGTGTGGTGTGGCTGGTGTGCAGCCACACGGCAAAATCCACACACAAACCGATTCACTCACGAGTCACCAACATTCCCGGGTCAGACGGGAAATCTCGCAAAACCTGTCGAGATCAAACGTGACTTTATAGTAAACAAACATGGCGGACGGAGAAGAGGCAGTGGCCATAGTTTGTTTGTTTTTAGCTGAAAAAATAAACGTCTCAGATGACGTCCACCAGACTTTCTGGTGTGCCATGACGGCTGTTTTGATTTTGGATTCCCCTCCGCCTCGTCACCTCGCTCTCTGATTGTCTACACGTCACAGTCAACAGGCTGTGGCTCCTTTGTCATCGGGGGACACTACACATGATGAGAAATGGGGCCAAAACAGTCCAACATGTTGTATCCCCCCGATTTGAGATATGAGCGGTCCCAATGTCCTCCTGAGCCGACAAGAGCAGTATTAACACACCACACACGGCAGGAATATCTGATCTGACAATCTTAAGTGCACTCCGATTATCGGAAGGTAATCTGAAAGGGAGAATCGGGGCTAAAATCGGCCTTATTATCCTGCCATGTGAACCAGGCTTAAATCTGCTTGAGTTCAGATGAGTATGATCGACAGGCAGATTAGCCAATCAGAGAAACGCATGGTGAGATCAAAACTGAGCCCCCTTGCTTAATCAACGGGAGAAGTTATAAAGTTGGCTCTGAATGATACAAGGTTAGTTGAGAGGAAGCACCATCTTCCCTCTATGATCTCAATTATAAACAAATTGGCAGGAGATTTGCACCCATTTTGAAGGAATTACTGCATTACTGATCCAAAATTAAGAGCCAGCAGTCCAATTTGCTTATCAGTGAGTGGCCTTTGATGGAAAAATGTCTGGACCCCTCTGATGTAATAGAAAAGCTCTAAAATAAAACTCCTGCGTTGTTGCCGTCATTAAAACTGATTTAAAGCCACAACTCATAATAATAAGACAATAACCAAAATGAAATACAAGCATTTATTTGATGACAGAGATTTTCCTGCTGTGAGCGGCTCAGCTCTGAGACATGACATGTAACTTTACCAGGAGTGGGTGCGTCTCCAGATCGTCTCCATGGAGATGTGACTAGAGTCAGAATTTGAGCTTTAAACTGGTTATAGGTCCTCATCCAAATCCATTCTTTGCATGTTTTGTATTGATGGCAACAGTATAGTCCAAAATGTTACGCAGTGTGCCTTGAAATGGCTCCAAGATCAAAAAAGATCGTGTTTCTTATTCTAACATAATGCTGTTCCTTGACTTGGTCTTGTTTTGATTAGGTACTTGCCCAGAAGCAACAGTTGCATTTAATAAAGCGTCCAAAAACAAATGCATATTCAAAAACAGAGTTTTAAAAGTGATCTTTGGGCTCCAAGCTAAAGTATGCTCTTATACCAATAATAATCTATTTGTTTTTACTAGCGGTCGGATTTAATTATCCCAATTATTCCAAATGGGCTTCTGGCTCTACTCAATCGGTATTTTATTGTTTTATTGTCGCACTTTTATGGAAATGTGAGCTTCTTGTTGTAGAGAAGGGTTTATAGCATACTAAAATTGCATTAGTTTGTCACTTTTCTTGTTTTGATGGCTGCCGAGGGAGTCGGAGAAGGAACAGGTAGAAAGGTGGCAATAAAAATGAATTCCGACATTATCTTCCATCAACAATTCAATGTGAAAATACCAGGCTTTCAGCAAGTTGAAAAATATCAAGGAAGATTGTGACTCGTTCGTTCTACATTTAAGGCCGACTCAAAGGTGGTTCAGGAAACGCCAATAGTCTGTACTGATATGAACAATTTACACAGGTAATGAGAAAACATGTGGTGATGGGGAAGGAGGAAAGCAAGAGTTGGCTAGACATATGTGGAAATAAAAATAACTCACACAGCTACTTTGAGTGGTTGTTTTAGCCACATTTAAATCGAAGAGGGAAGTTGGATCTTGACGCAGTTTGGGACATTTTTTAGCTGGCAGAAAAATCAAAACATGTTTAGTCTTCCATATCCCAGGAGTCTTTTGTACACAGAGCAGATTATTAAGGAAGGACGCTGGATTAAATGAGCATCAATCCCATGGGAAACCCTAATGTAATGTATGGTATATCCTGTAGTTAACCCTAAATTATGCAAAACCGATCAACTGTTTTCTTTTTCCTTTAGCGTTTCTCATTTATTGCACTGCTTTAACCTGTTTGAACAAACATTCTTCTCTGATGTACAGCTATTCTGACACATTGTCAATATTGCATGACGTTGGTTTGTCTTATGTAATAAAAAGTAAATATTGGATGGTGATATGTCAAAGTTTGCACACTCCTTCAGGTGTCTGCCGAGCCAACGCACCAGACGGAGCGCGCTATAAAATAATGACTTTCAGATCCGCTCGTATTTGGACGTCAGTTTGAGGCTGATTTTATTCTCGATAAACAGTGGCGTCTCTAGTTCCTGCATCGTTCTATTCATTTTATTCCTGTCCTCTGGAATACCCCATCACATTCTCCTTCATGTAACCCGGAGACATAGGCTGGTGTGGCCAACTATTAGAAGACTAAATGAAAGTCGAGTCACACCTGAGAGCCCTTCGTATTTCATTACTTATTATATATTCTAGAGGGATGTATGAGTAATGATCAGACCTACAGAAAACATCAATGTCCTGATTGAAGTGAGATGGGTCTGTATTCACATTCCCTCGCTTTAGCCAAGGCTGCACTGGCCACAGCACTAAAGATGTGCTTCGAGGCCACATCTTTCAATAGTGACCTGATAAAAAGGATGACATGGAACGACTTTAGGGGTCAATGTTCTGAAACTGTAACGTACAGAAGGCTTTCGACAGTTACGCCTTCATTAGGTGAGATGATCAAAGTATATGAAATGTAAAATGCGGATCATGGGATCGGCTTATCTCAGGGATGGGACGATATGTTTTGGTGCGATTCAATACGTGTCATGATACGGTACGTGTTGCTACTTTGATATTTTATCCTGATGCCCTTTGGGGTTATTTATCCAGACAGGTGCTAAAGTACATGGCGAGTGCAAGGAAGAAAGTACATGGTCCATTTGTGGGCATATTGTATCTGAAATGGCTACAGTTTTAGGTCCTCAAATCAGATATGCGAATGAGATAATGCTTTCCGAGTATAAAAATGATCTAAAATGAAATATAAATCAGTCTGACATTGAGTAAAAAATTTTACAATTTGACTGGACTATTTGGTTTTCCTGATAAACCTCCTCTGCTCTCAAAGTACTGCGATACATGGTTTCCTACACGATAGAGTGCAAAACAGTATTTTGTTCCACTTGAAATTTAGGCTTAGCAATTATTCATTTCCAAATCTCAAAGCGTATTGACAGGAAGGTTTACAGCCTTTATGCCAGTGTGATTCCTAATTTGAAAGCCAAGTTTCATAAACTCTGTGTAAGGTCTGTGTGAATGAAACACAACAGTCCTAAACCCTACCCTAGAAAGCTGTATGACGAAAGTTTGATGGATTGATGATCCATCAAATCCATCCAGCGTCAAAAATCTCTTCACAAATTGAATGATATTTTTTGAATATCCAAACTATTCGATCAATAGCCTCTGACTTGACTATGACGCGTCTTCAATCACAAAACAAATGTGACATCCAGAGTGACACATTGATCAGGAAAAGGGAAACGCTGCTTGACACATCAAAACTATTTCACTACAAAGCCTGCGAGCCCTTCCACGGATGTCCCGCATTGTTTTTTGCGGGACAGTTCCGCTGTTTTTGGACCGGGACGGAGAGCGGTCCCGGAGGTTAATTGTGGCTAATTAGTTTGTCATCATGAACTCGCGGCTGCCTTTGAATCCAGCGTTTCTGTTCCCCCCCCTCGTCGGAGCCTGACCACGTTCCCAAAGCGCCGCGGGCACACGTTTCTGTCTGTTTGTGTTTCCCTTACAACAGTTTATTGAAGTTAATGAGATTTTCATCACAGCTGTCTGCTAATAGCTCTCGAGTTATCCGGAGAAACAAAAGGCGTCGCGAGGAGAGCAGCTTGTCTGGGAGCTGACACTCTGCCGTCTGTTCATTGTTTTCTTTTTTTTTTACCCTTTCTCTCCTCTTTATTTTGCAGAAGCTGACTTGGAAGTCGAAGGATGTGGCAAAGTGCACCGTGCGAGGGAAAAACAGCGTGAGTATGCTCCTCCACGTCCCTTTGTTGTCACCGCGGGTTTCATTTGGCGCCGGCCGTGCTGTCTTGCCGTGGCGCGCTTTCATTTCCTGCGCAGAGGACTAGTTTTATAAAGAATGCAAGGTGTAAGGGGAGCTTATCAGCCGAAAAGACATGGTAGATGGAGTTTTTGATAAAGGTGTAGACAAGAAGTGACTGGATGAACACTCCTTTTCCATTTTCAAACACAAGGAAGAAATCAAAAGCTATAGGGGCTTCTTTTAATTACGACACGTGCATTGTGTGGCAGTCGAACACAGAAATCACATGCTTTTATTTATCTGCTGGTTAAAAAAGAAATCCACACTAATTAACAAGAAGTGAGAATGTTTATTCAAAAGGTTTTGGGGGGAAAAAAGAAAGCAAGAATATCCTCATGACAAAAGTGTTCAGGCCTACTGGTTGTTTGCTGTCATTTTGATGTAACTTTATTATTAAAGGATTTTGTTCCTTGTGCCATGATGTAATAACATGTTGAGCCCGATCTGTGGACTCGACTCTTTGACTCCCATGAGAATATTATGTGCAGCAGTGGTCCCTCCCCAAGCTTTACCTCCTACAGACTGTACCAGACGGGTATATGTTCTGCTAATGTGGGTGGCAGTGGGTGTGGTGGGTGTGGGGGTTTCACACGTGCTGGTGTTTTTCTGCATCGTGGAGCACGCCGCCTTTATCTCCATCACAGTTTTCTGTAGGACGCTCTAGGATCAGTTGTTTGGAAGGTTTTCACCACTGACCCTCACCAGAAAACCGACAAAACTATTGATCCTGGAGCGCCGCGTCCGAGAGGTCATTGTGATCCAAAGTAAAGATGTTATGCCAACCACACATATTCAAACAAGGGACAATACAGAGTTTAAAAATGTTAAAATTAAGTATTTTCCTCCCCCTACATGTTCCAGCCATGTCCTAATGTGTAGAATGAGCTCAGACCTGTTCACCAGAACTGCCTCTAAAATCCTGCACTGTCACTCAAAAAGGTGTTAATTCGGGTCCGAAGTGCCGTCATGCACGAGCTTAACCACTTAACTCCCACCTTAACCGAGCACATTTTCTCCAGTTTGGCTTTACCCCAGTCCAAAAGCTTCTGGAAAAAAAGCTGTGAAAATAGCAACAAAACTGAGAAAAAAACAATGATGGAATCATTGAATCATTGAAAGAAAACATTGACAAAAAGTGACGAAAAATTGCTGAAAAAGTGGCAAAAATGTCACAAGAAATGGACAAAAAATTGACCAAAATGTGACAAAATGTGACCAAAAAAATGGACAAAAATTTGATAAAAATTTGACCAAAAAATTACAAAGAATTGACGAAAAAATGACGGGGAAAAAAAAAAAATGTCACAAAAAATTACAAAAATGTGGCAAAATGTGACAAAAAAATGACAAAAATGTGATAAAAATTTGACCAAAAAATTACAAAAATGAGTTGAACACCCAACAAAAAAAATGATGGTAAAAAATCTGATGACGTGAGGAAAAAGATCCTCTCGGTTCAGGCGGGAGTTAAGAGGTTAATATAGACGGTGCAGTTATGCATAAGGCCTGAGACGGCAGTAATGAGTATAAAATCACAAACTTGCATCTAGCCCCTTTAAAGGTTTGATATATTGTTCACCGTAAACCATGTTAATTATGCATCTCCACTTCCAAACCTGTTTAACTTATTTGCAGATAAATTATGGTGTAATTACATTTACTTATTTTCCACAAATAAACAATAACTTAGGATGTAAAACAGTGACATGACGATGCTCGGTCGTCCTGAAAGTCTGAATAATGCATAATCATTTCAGGTCCTCTAACCTTTAACCTGAATCCACTAAAACATTAGTTGCAAATAGAACGGCCAATGTGTAAATTCATCACACTTGTCTGGATGTGATTTTTAGTTATAGTTAGACGTTCCTCATTGACTCTACCAGATGTGAAAACTGTTGTTTTTGTGTGATACAATATTGGTGTGAAATACTGTATCAGACTTCTTTTTTTTCCCCATCTGTCGCAGGACGAATGTTACAACTACATCAAAGTGCTGGTTCCACGCAATGACGAGACCCTGTTCGCCTGTGGGACCAACGCCTTCAACCCCACCTGCCGAAACTATAAGGTAAGGAGGGCTCCGCTTTTGAGGGTGGCGTTGTCAATGGGACTGACGGGATTTTGGTGCAGTTGTTGGAATTAAGTCATGAAAATCCAGTTGGTTCGATTGATTGGACTTAAAGACCCTTAATTAGAGGTGGGCAATTTCCATATTATGTAAAATGCTGTTTGGAAGATAAGCAATTGAGTTTACCTCCAAGTTCAAGGAATGAGGAAAATAAATAAATACAACGGGCCTTTTGTAGTCTGTTTAGGACAGTTGTCTCCTTGAGAGACAAAATGAAGTATATCTAGATGTTTGCAGCACATTTTTGCAAATTTCCGATGGTTTACACGAATATCGCTTCATTATGGAGAGAGTCCCCCAAAACACTGAGATACTCGTTTTTGTCAGTATCACCCAGCTCTACTTTTAATCTTAACGGAAACATATACAAAACTGTGTTCAGCTTCAAACCATGTTGTAGCATTGTTTCCTTGCTAAATGTAGTATTTCACTTCTTTCATGCAAGTTTTAAGCAATCACTCATCATTCCTTCGACCACTGAAGCTCTCCTATCTGTACTTCCTTTGTCATATTGCGTCATCAGAAAAACAAGAAACTGTCTTCCACATTCTTAAATCCCGTAATCCCACATCGGATCAGTTCTGATCAGTTCTTTTTTTTAGCCACACAGTTAATTGCATCAACACACAGGAGTAAACAGTGTTCCTGGTTGACGTTACTGCCTTGATACTAGATACTGAAGAGCAGATCATTGCCGTCAGGATGACTCACACCTGGGTTAAATTTAGCTCTTCTCATCTTTGAAATGCACCAGGCAAGGTTTATTTTATTATTATTTTCATACGGGAGAAGGGACATATGCAAAATCTACTTTTTGGGCTTTTAACCATGCGATAACTATAAGAAAAAAAAACATTTCTGCTGCAGTATTTCTGCTTTAACAGAGCACATTTTCTCCAGTTCAGCTTTACCCAAATCTAAAAGCTTCTCGACTGGAGCTTGCAGCCTATAGGCCAGTGCTTTTTGACACGCTTTATCTTGTTTTCGTCAAGGTTTCATCACTGGTGTTTTTGTCGCTTTTTTTATTGTGTTATTGTTGCTTTTATGGCATGCTTTTGTCGCTCTTTTGTTGCTTTTGTTTGCCTTTTTCTGTTGTATTTTCATCCTTGTTTTCGTTGCTGTTTTGACACTTTGTTCAAGAAACTTTTAGATTTGGGAAACTGGAGAAAATGTGCTCGGTTCAGGTGGGGGTTAAAAGTTTAAACCAACCAACCACTCAGCACTGGAACTGGAGCACTATCCATTTGCATCTTGTCGGCAAAAAATGACTGTGTAATCGTCTAACTGCACAGTTAGATAAAGAACTCACTGATAAAAGATCTTCTTGAAGTTTGAAAATGAGAACTGCTTCATTGTCTAATGCTTAAGACGAACAGTTGAGTGAGTCATAATGACACCTGTGAGGCTGGCATATTGGCGGCACCACGTTCTCTCACATAGATGGCCATGTGACTTCAAAGCCCCGTGTTGATAAAACATTATGTTGACTCAACAAGAGTGATCCGGCCCAGTGTTGACAGAACACAGCGGCGGGAGAAAATAGAAACGGCAGCTTTTTATGTAAGGGAGCGTGATTCAGCGAGGCATCAGAGGCGAGGAGGAGGGCATTGTGATTGAGGCTCTGTGTCACGTGCCAATAGTGAGAAGTAATCATGAAATTTCACCATCAAATGTCACACAGTATTATCATCGTCAGCTCCTGGGCCTTGCTTTGTTGATGAGGAATATTAAGAATGCCAAGGTAACTACAGAGAGCTGACAAAGGTGACACAGTGCTCACATGGACTTCTTTCCTTCTCTGTCAATCCAACACACAAATACATATTTGGCTCCATAAAAATCACAGAAATGCCTATCTATCTGAGCCTGTTCCTACAAATGCGTACATTTTGTTTGCTAAATCTGGGGTCAGTTCAAGTTGAGCGTTCCAACTCATACAGATGCATAGGGAAGCCAGGGGCAATAACAGTATGGCGAGGTATGTTTTGTCCTTTTTATGGCATTTATATAATTTCTGTGGTTTCTTTATCATTACCATCTTATAAGATGAAGTTTAGTGGCCACTGGATGTGTATCCAACCACACAAAAAGAAAAAACTTTACTGAATTTGAGTTAGCATTTAGCTCAGAGGCACTTTTATATGCTAATTTGATTGTTAAGTAAAATCTCAAAAGGTTTGAGATTTCTCACAAGGCTTTGACCTAAATGTGGTCGATGGGTTGACAACAGCTGAAAACACTTGGATCATTTAATCAATCAATGGTTTTGTATAGCCCAATGTCACAACAGGAGTTGCCTCACATCTATACAAACATTAAAGCAATGAACAAGACAATGTAAAGTTCAAGCAAATAGAGTATCCAGGCAAACATAAAGTCAAAGTAAGTGTTAGCAGTAGGTTGTGATGAGCCTTGTGGGTGTCCCCTGTCTTCGACTCTCCGACACGGCGAGGAGTAACTGATAAACCCAGTGGGAGAAAAAGTAAACCTTGGTTAGAACTACAGAAGGAGAGATCCACTCCCATGGACGAACAGGCTATAGGTAGAACCAGGGCCGTTGGGAGTTCCTCAGAACGTCCAGTCTTTGCTGGAGCTTCGGTTCTTCTTGTCCAGTCCCTGTAGGCAGGTTTCCTCTGTTCCTCCGTGGACAAGGCTGAAACAGGCACTCCCAAGGGGGAGTGGGACAGGAGACTCGAGGAATCACTAGTAGTCCCTGAGTTTTGAGAGCGGAGTGCTCTGGTTGGCTGATATGGAACGATATTGTCTTGGAGAGTGGTGCCATACCCTTTATGAGGAGCAGGATTTTAAATTGGATTCTAAACTCAATAGGAAGCCAGTAGAGAGATTTTGGCACAGGAGTGATATGTTCTCTTCTTCTTTGCGATGTTTGATGGCTAATGCTAACGGCTATAGGAAAAATGCATTGAGCAGGCTAACCGTCTCTGAAAAGTCTCCCAGACTAATCTAGTGCTCTCCAAGTTGCTACTATCATATCACATTATTTAATTATGTTTTCTATTTCCCTCCAAAGCTAAATATAATAATTGTGTTTTTTGAAAGTAGTCACCATAAGTGACTACTTTCTGTGGACTAGACTTTTTACAATGATTTCCACGCACAGTACAAGTTGATATTCAAGTCCAGATTGATTTTGACCACTGATTAGCCCAAACAGAACTATTATACGTGTCTTTGCACTGGGGCTGATTTGAACAAACTGCAGTCATAAGGTGACCTCAGTGTGTTGGATTGTGATTCACAGTCGCAGACAGAGGAAGAAGAACAGTTGCACAGTAAATCACCGAGTGAGGAGGAGGAGGAGTAGACTGCCATACAAATGGGAGCTGTACTTACTGACTTTTACTGCGGTGACCTGCCCGTGTCCTGACTTCTCCCCAACTGTCCACCCCCCCGTGTGAATACGTTTCTTGGAAATATTTACATTGCTTCACTATTTTTACCTCATAAAATAGGGTCTGAACACATTCATCTGTAGTTTAGTAAAATGTATGCAATTTCTTTGCCACCTCCGTCTTCACAGCTTTTAATGTGAGCCACAACATTTCTCCCCTAACATTTTAGTTTCAATGTCAGAGCATAGAAATGATGCAACTAATGCTTCACAACATTCTTTTGAGGACGCTTTGGACGAGCCAGAGATTTCCAGGCTTTTTTCCAACACTTATTCATTGACAAATACTGACATATTTTGTGTCCACATGTACTACGTAAGGCGACCAAGATGACGATGTAATCCAAATATGGTCATTTCCTTTCTGGGAGACAGCCACAGCTTAAGACAGATGCATGTGCTGACGTTACAAAACTCTAGACCCGAAATCTCCAAATGAGGTTTTCTTTACACTCTTGCAACAACATCTGCACTTCAGAGCTGCTACAAACTCCAGACTTTACTGTCTTGGACTTAACAATGTTTCTAGGGTTTTATGGGGAGATTTTTTAATATCTCATTCCCAGCCTGATTATTAGGCTTTGAAAAGCCAAAAGCAAGGCCAAATTTAGATTTTTACAGATTTTTTCCACTTATAATTGGCTTACTCAAAAGCTAAAGGAGATCCCAAATCCCCTCTGAAAAAATACATCAACAAAATAAAACCATAAGTTTCAGCCTGGGTATATCCATTTGGATTTGTAGCTGAAAATATCAGCAATTTGGGCCATTTTTATTCATAAATCCTATCTTTATATGAAAACATAAATGGGCAGAAAACATCCTGTACATTTCGTTCTCATAATTATGTAGTACACAAACTTATTCCCCTGCAGGGTCTCGCTTTACATCCTCCCTGAGGGAGGTGGTCCTAAAGGCGTTACTTTGTTTTGCTTAAACACTTTACTCACTTTGTATGCCACCTGAATGTGCAAGTTACTGCACACTTCCCTTAGTTTCTTTGTGTCATCGATCTGTTGTGTTCAGCCCCTAATCTGGAGCAAATAGTGCTCCATTCAGTTAAACCCTGTTCAGTTAAAGCACTTCTCACGCGGCGCGCCTTAAAAACTGTCGAGAGAGGAACTGTGCTTCTCCACTGACCTACATTGGCTCTACCTGAGATTTACTCTTCACACAGATATCCTGACATTTTTACACCGCGCCTCCCCCCCCCCGCTGCGCGTCTGCTCAACAACTGGGGAGAAAGTACAAGAGATGCCTATCCGGACAGCCGGGGGAGAGCAGAGATGGGGAGGGGCACGCTATCAGGAAATCTGTGTTGGTTGCTGCAAAAGCACAACTCGGCATAGACGGAGATGTGTGGAAGATCGGTGAAATATTCAGTCGAGGTCTTAGGCTTGAAAAATGCAGGGGTTTGTCCTTGGGTTTGGCGGGATCGCTCTTGCTCTGTAAATCTCTCCTGACTGGTTCGGAATCTGAAACTCCATTTGTAGCCCTCAGAATTGGCAATGGTGCCCAGTGTGGCCTTCCAGAATCTCAAAGAAACAAGGTTTGAATATCATAGCAGAATCGAATCCCATTGAAGCTGATTAGAAACCAGAATGACACAGGCCTCAAACAGTAAAGCAGACCTGCACATGTTGGATGGTGAACAGGACTTTCATTTCTTCTGGGTTTTCCCCCCCAGGCCTGACGTTGGCAATCCTTGCCTTAGACCCTCCCTCACGGCAAGGAAAAGTCCAGTGGGAGAAACAACATAAATGATTTTCGCACTTTTTGTCACAGAACTGTGTCCCCATCAACCATGTGCACTCCCACAGATGGAATAGTAACTGCAACCTGTACAAATGGACATGTTTAACCTGGACCTTGAACCCTTGAATGGCCCGACTTTAATATATTACAGGGTCACATGGATAATAAGTCAATGGATTAATAATTTAAACTATGTCAGTAGAAGGTTAAGGTTAAGGAAGGGTAACTGTATTAACCCTGCGGAGAATTTGTCCTTTACGTTTGCCCTTTTTTTTTTTTCTTCCTACCAGTTCCACTTTGGAAGGTTCTGGAAAGACTATCTGTTGACTCTTATCCAGATCTTAAACTAGGACCTTGGTCAGGAGTACGTAGTTGGAGGAGTAGCCTTATGTTGGCATGTTTTTAGTTGAAATTTAAAATTCTTGTTCAAAGTCTAACCTCTATGTCCTCCTTTGCTGCTACATCTTGTACCCCTTAAAGAAGAGGCTTACAAATGTGCTTCTGCGTTGATATTTACAGTTTTATCATGTGAATTAAAATTTGAGTAAACTAACGCAATGGTAATGGTACGTTTTAAAGCATGCTAACAAATCAATGGCATAGCAATAAACACTAGCTTAACTGGCAGCTCCTATATCAGCATCACCGTTTAGGAGATTGCCTTTGGCTGCGGTGGGCTGGCGAGCTACGATCCACCATTGGGACAGTGCAGCGTTGACATGAATGGGCGTCCATGCGTGCACACATGCGTCGGACCGGGCAGAGCGCTGAGACAGCTGCTCACAGCGCAACACAAAGCCTGTCTTCCACACGCGACACCCTCGACCGTGAAGCGTCAAATCCATCTGTCTCTATCTGTGCGTCTGTCTGCATGTGTCCGCCGAGCTAACTGCTGCCGGCGCCGCTACACCTGCTCTGACGGCGAAAACACACAATGGGGTTTGTTCACTGGACGCTGTGTTCCACCGGACTGTACGAGACGCCTTTTCCAGACGCTGTGAGGGAAGAAGTGTCGTTACCTCTTAGTATGTTTAACCAGGTTTGTGTACCTGTTAATGCAAAGTCCGAACGTTTTCCCTGACCATCGGAAGTGAAAGAATTCACAAACCTGCCCCATTCATCTGATGGTTCAAAGTCCTTTCATCTGACCAATATAAAAGACATTATCCATTTTCTTCCGCTTTATCCGGGGCCGGGTCGTGGGGGCAGCAGTCTCAGCAGAGATGCCCAAACTTCCCGATCCACACACACCTCCAGCGTGTCCTGGGCCTTCCACGAGGCCTTGTCCCACTAGGACATGCCTGAAACAACGCGAGATGCGACCAGGAGGCATCCGAAACAGCCCTAGCCATCAAAAGACATCATTTTGAATAATATTGTCCTCACATTTGGACACCTTTATGAGACATGAGTCATGCGACCTTAGTTCATATAGAAGACATTTAATATGCGTACAGGTTGTCATCATTTGTATAACTCTGACTTGCTTTGATGGATAACATCTGTTGGTCATAGTGAAAAGTTATTTTATTAAATATTTATGTTTGTGACATAAATTGAGGGAAAGTTCCATAGAATTCTGACTTTTTCATTTCTTTTCTGACTCACTCATTTCTCATTGATGCTGTACAACATGGGTGCCAGGCAACAGTTCAAAATGGTTTACCTCTATGTCATTTCCTGTCAGTGTCCACTAAGGAAGTGCAATAATAAACATCACAAAAAAATGTCAAACTCAGGAAAACTGGGTACATTGGGTCTTAATTATGTGTCATCATGCACTTTAAAACGTATTGACTCTCTGTGTTTCATGTGGATAATAACAATAAACCAAGTCGAAATTTCAGCATTTTGACTGTTTCCATAATTGCTAACAATTGTTAGCTGCACCAACTTCACTTTAAATTACAGGCTGTTGAGAATGTTGTATATATTAGCCATTTTTGAAACTGTTACTTTTCACTGTATCTTCTTTTTACACACCAGATGCCCTCCCTGTAACTTTACTGTAACTGGAGAGGGCAATGAGATGTGAATGTAGCTCCACAAATAAACTTGTCTTACCCAGCGACTCAATGATAGTAAATTGGACTAATGCCACCCCTCTTTTTCCCGTCTATATGAATCTGCTTATATCTTCAGTTCACAGCCGCTACCTCGCACCACCTCCATTAAATGCATTCACTTCAGTGTCGACTTTTGACAGGCTGCCGTGTCAAGTGCCTATTTCTGCTTCCTATAGTCACTGAAGAGGCTTGCGTTATGTAACCAGTAAAGAGACAGAAAGTGCTTATAAACAGCCTTATTTTTCCCTTTATGTTTCTATGAACTGCACACAAACAGGAGCAAGTCTTTCAAACGTGTCACAGGGCCGGCTCGTGCCCACAAGCATCCCAATAAAACTCATCCCAATGCGCCGCGTGATGCTTCAGTGATTTCTAATAAGCCACGTTACGGCAACAAGCGCTGTTTTAAACGCCGGTTTACAGTGACGCTTAAAAGCCTTTATTGCGTGTTAAATTTGTGACTCTATGATTTTGCAGATGTCCACGCTGGAGCAGGAGGGGGAGGAGGTGGTGGGACAGGCGCGCTGTCCGTTTGAGTCTCGACAGTCCAACGTCGGTCTGTTTGCCGGTGAGTCCAACCAAATGAATATGTTATTTAACTTACTTACGACTCCATATAAATAACATTAAATCAAACCAAACCTGTCTCATTGAAACTGAGGGGCAACAGCGGCACAGATGGTAGAGCGGGTTGTGTCGTGATCGGAAGCTAAGGTGTTCGAATCCCGGCTCCTGCAGGTGCACACTGTTGCTGTGTCCTTGGGCAAGACACTTCACCCTCCTTGCCTCCAGTTTCTGCGTACGTTGGTGTGTGAATGATGGTGTGAAGTGTATAAGTTGAGACCTTTTACCATGACAGATACAGCAAGACTGCATGCGATAACTTAAACCACATGCAGTCCAATTACACAGTTACACAACCAAAACGTAACCATTATTCACAATTAAAGTCAAACAGACAGAAATGTTCATTCATGTGTACTGTCCCTATCAAACAAACTAGGAAATAAATACAATGAATGGCGAACATTAAAGGAGTCCCAAATATTTCCAGGCAGATTTGCATTTTAAAGCGACAGTCTGTAAGATTGTTTTTACTCACAGCATTTATAGAAGATACAATAATGATCTTTCTGGGAATTCTGTAAATTTTCTCCAAGTTGCCAATTTGCTTTTGAATGTCTAATTACCTTCATTTCTGTGTTAATAATTATTTGCAGATCTTAAAAGATTATTAATGCGTCCATTGCCTTGCGTTTCGGCATTACAATGTAATATCTGGCCATTAAATTGGCGTTTAAAAAAGCTTTAGATTTCATTTGCTGCTCACTACATGAACCCTCGTGTTGATGTGTCACAAGAGAAACTAAACTGCAATGGGATTCTGATAACATGCTGTAATGTTGAGCCTACTGTCTGGCTCTACTTTTAGCCAAATGTAAGCAACATTTGCATGGAGATGAGTGTCATAATCACAGCTAAATGCCATGTAATATTAGAGTGTGTGTCCCAGGCAATGCAGATTATAGAAATAACTGTGTTTTTTCATGTCATTCAGCCCTATTTTAACTGTAATAACTAATAAGACCAAAATGACATTGTGACAATGTTTTGTCTGCCATACAAAGCCCCATCACAGCATGAAAAGTAAACAGGACATGAATGGCACAAGAAAGAGTTGTCAATAGAAAGGAGACGATATAAGACTGGAAGCTTCAATAGTGTTGCAAATCCTCCTGTTTGGACATTTGATGAAAGACGGAGAAATATAACCAAGCTGTGCGTCACTTACAGCTAGACAACGAAGTCAAAGTACAAGCTGATAGCTCAACATTGTTATTCTGCAATTATGAATGGGACAGCAAAAAGGACTGAACTAAACTACCTATAATCAAACGCTATTCCATTTACATAAGGTATTCTATCTTTTATTGCACTGGGACAGGCGCTATTAGCTTTAGCTTCTGCCTATTCCAAATTTAGACAATATGTTGGACCCGCCGAATGGGGGAAGAGCACCAATCCCCCAAACGAAATCCAAGAAGAACCAAAACATACATGGTCCAGCTAGCCCCAGAGCAAACACGAAGCAAAGACTCGATGAGACAGAACCAGAGTCAGATCAACTTAAAAAAGACCACATGGACGACAATCTAATAACACTATTGCAATCCTAGTGCAAAGCATCAAAATGCAAACCCATCCTATTTTGGTGAGTCCTATATGATTCTGTTTTCTAGTTTGACTGTAAAGCCAATGGCTTTCTTAAACCCCTTTCGCTGTACCTCCCGATCTTTATGGATCCTAATTAGCATTTGTGCTGATAAAAGCTCACTCCGCATGTTGAGCTAAGGGGTTCTGAAGCCGCGCTCTTTGCTGCCAGGTTTCCTCTGACATTTCTCTCAAAGTTCACGCGCGACGTTAATAAAGCGGCGCGTTCCACTACATCTGTTTCCGTAAAGGCCAATAAAGTCGCGTGTGACCAGAGAAGACGGCTAGGCTTATTCTCGGTAATGGGTTGCTCTCACGTCCTAGAATGTGATATCTAAGATGGAACCTCACGGACAAAATCACAGGGTTGTCAGAGTCCAGCAGGTCACATCAACTGTGAACCTTGAAATCTAATACCATGTGTCTCCGTCATTTCCCTAACAGGTGGGGACTTCTACTCGGCCACGATGACGGACTTCCTGGCCAGTGACGCGGTGATTTATCGCAGTCTGGGCGAGAGTAGTGCTGTTCTGAGGACCGTCAAGTACGACTCCAAATGGCTCCGAGGTGAGGAGCTGCTGTCAAACTGCCGTTGCAGCCAAGGCCGTGTGCCGCCTGAGCCAGGACGTGTCTGTAATTGGTCAGTCAGATGGAAGGCGTCGGGATAGATTACTGCACAGGGGCACGTCATGTGCGTTTTCTTCCTATAATGAGTTCAATCAAAGATGTCAACATTAATATATTTTACAATTAATTAAGATTAAACAGTGGAAGTCAAGGAAAAGGGTGAGACTTTTGGAAGGTACAATGTCCTACTTAAGGGCAGATACTGCAGGCTGAATTAGTTTTTATTTATTATTGTTTTATTTTGAAGTTTTGGGTCACTTGGCTCTCTCTTTTGCATAGAAAACTTTTAACTGGATGCAAAGAAATGACCTGATCAACATAGGAAGGTATTGTTTCAGCATAACAGCTCCATTTAAGGGGAGACACTACACTTCAATTTTCAGGTTTTGGGCCAAATTGGTCTCTAATCATATAAAGTTTCACCAGAAAACGAAAAAATACCATATCTTCACAACAGCATGTTTAATTATTACACTGATTCAGTGTTTCTCCATAGAAATTTTAATTTCAAGGACCATTTTCTCAAAATGCATTTCTCTCACATTGGTGTGTCAATATCTCCATGTAAGTAGCTCCTACAGACTTCCAGCCTCGGACTTGACAATAAGAAAAATCATTTTTTTCGGCCAGATTTTTAGTATCTAATTCATAACCTGATTTATTGAGTTTTAAATTTCAAAAGACAAGGTGAAATATCTTTTCTTTTCTTTTTTTTTTTTTACAGATATTTCTTCTAAAAACTAGGTTAATTTAAAACTAATTAAGATCCAAAATCCCATCCTAAATATTTCCCAAAATAGATTCAAACCTGGCTCCTGTCCTTTATTCTTTTCCTAAAATTGCAACAAAGTTAACCTATGTTGAAACCTTGACTCTAACGGTTATTCCAATGTCTTTATCAAAAATACAGCCAACTTTGGTGATCTTTTGGTCATGTTTTATTATATCCCCAATTATTTTTTTTCCTGTTCAGCTGTAGAGTCTCGCCTTATTCAATCTATCAACAAACCTACAGAACACGTGTGCCTCTTTGTACGTCATGTAGCCAAAGAAAAATATTTCGTGATGCTACTGCCACAACCTCAGCTCCCAATGGCTGAAATTCCTTTTAGGCACTTTTTCTCCATTTCTTGCAGGCCTTCTTTGGAAACTGAACTCACAGTTGAATAATCGCATCATTTTGGAAAAAGTTTTTGACAGTGATTGTGTATCTTTTCTCGCAGAGCCGCATTTTCTCCATGCCATCGAGTACGGGAACTACGTGTACTTCTTCTTCAGCGAGATCGCAGTGGAGTACACATCTCTGGGCAAGGTGAGGCGCTGCTGACATAACACGTCTTTTTGAGAGGAGTTCCCTCAAATAGATTCTACTTTCTGGCGGCTGCTCGGACGTATTGATCGCACCGGGGAAACCACAGCCCAGAGAGAGATGATTTCAAGTTTGAGACAAGCATTACAGCTAGTATGACAGTATGTTGGGGATTTTTACTGATACTAATTTATGGATGATGCAATGGTGCTTTTTGCAAATGGATATTTCAGGTGATTACAGTCAATACATCTTTTAAAATATGATGCTTTTTCTGCAGGGCATTATATAACTTTACCATACTAACTTTATTTATAAAGCACTTTAAAAACGTTACAGTTGCCCAAAGTGCTGTACACAAATCACAAAATAATGGAAGAATTAGTAACAGTCCTAAGACGAGAGGCAAAGTTGGGTAAATGCAACAAAATACAGCCATAAATAAAAACAAAGACAAATTCAGTGATGCAGTAAAGCCACATCACTGATGCGCCCTCAGCAGGCTATAGTCTGGGTTCAAAATCCTGACTTGTGACATGTGTGAATGTGGCTTTAGTGATTGAGAGAACGGTGCATTTTCACAAGTGATTTTAACACAGGCAGAGACTGATATATCCACACGAAGAAAAAACGCTTCTAATTCCAGAAACGTTCTCTGTAAACACAGAGCTCCTCAGTCATTGTGTGCGTCCACCTTAAGCTAGTCATGTCTGTAAAACCACTGCGATTCATCTACCAGGCCTGTGTGAGGCGCTGTGACGCTACAACAGATACTAGAACAAGATGTAGACCTTGTTGAATGTAAACAGTGAAAATGCAACAATTCATGGATTCACGATGAAGAGAAGGTGAGTTTATTCTTCAGATGTAGTGGGACTAAAGCAGAAACTTTTACTGTCAGTCCAAAAACACAAACTGAATGGAGGTTAACTTTTACTACTTGTCACCTGTGGCTCGCAAACAAACAACAAACAACAGTGGAGCATAGAGGAGCGGTGTCAAAGTCAGACACAGCACTGGCGCTGTAATATCATCGCTTTAGTAAAAGTTGCAGTGACGCCGTAACGATGGAGCCACGTAAACGGCTTTTTGAGATCTTTCCACTCTGGGACTTGCTTTGGAAAATGTTCGTTTACAGATCCCCAGACACGCTGAATTATTTTGAATGATATGCTGTATAGATTAAATATTTTTGCGTATAGTCCTGAGCTCGACTTTGTGTAGACAGGACGTAAGACTGTCAAATTTCTGGAAGAAATGTGTTCCACAGCTTTGGGGCAGCAACAGAAAAAGCACAGCCCCCACGAAGCTGCCTCCATCGCTCGCTTTTACTGCAGAAGTACTGGACACTTCCTGTACAAATGAGCCCTCCACAGGATTTGTCAAAAATAGAAAAACTAATGGATGTATGTCTAAAACCCATTAAATTGTTTTGTTTAAAAGTTTCCTGTTGTGTCAAATTTGCTTTTGAAAATCAACATTTCCCTCATTCCCCTGTGTAATGGATTTTTTTGCAAATCTTAAGAAAGGAAATATGTACAGATTGTTTCATGTTCTTCCCTGATGACATGGACATATTCCAAGATGACAATGCCAGGATTCATTGGGCTCATATTGTGAAAGAGGTTCAGGGAGTCCAGATCTTGACCCCATTGACAATCTTTGGGATCTAGGTGAAAAATGGCACTGCTAAGTTAAATGATTTTATTTTGACCTTTTAAAAGCAGGTATACATGAGACCTTGCACTTGCTTGTCCCGTCCACTGAGTGTTGTGCTCCCTCCGTGTCAGGTGGTGTTCTCCAGAGTGGCCCGCGTGTGCAAGAACGATAACGGAGGCTCGCCGCGGGTGCTGGAGCGCTACTGGACATCCTTCCTCAAAGCCCGCCTCAACTGCTCTGTGCCCGGGGACTCCTTCTTCTACTTCGACGTGCTGCAGTCGCTCACCAACGTGCTGCAGATCAACCACCGGCCGGCTGTGCTGGGAGTCTTCACCACGCAGGCCAACAGGTCGGCTACTACACTGTGAACACAAAAGCTTCAAGGTTTGACGCCGCGCTTTCCCGTCAGCAGAATAGTCAGCCAAAGAGGAATGTGACTGGAGTTGGCCTTCACACAAAAGACATGTGAGGCTTCAGTGCGGGAGTCTCCAAATGTTTTCCCCCGAAAGCTACAGATTGAAAAGTTTCTTCAGTGACTATGAAAAAAAATGAGTTCACCTTGTATTCTTACTAGCCAGCAGGTGACTCACTGTTCATTTCTGCACCCCGAGTAGTTGGAAAAGGTCTATTTGAATTGAGACCCTTTACTTGAATTTATCGACACAAATAAATAAACAGGAATTTAGTATTTTTGTTTGGGAAATGTTGTCAATTTAGTCTGAGGTTGCTAGGTAATATTCCCAATATTCTGATTATCGGTTCCAATGGAATTGCCACAACTAAACAATTCTTGATTTCACTTTGTATGTCTTTCCAATAATTGATCAGTTTTAGTCGCGTATTTTAAAATACGCGAGTGTGGTGTCTCACCTGACTCCAGTATTGGTCTGAAGTTCTTCCACACTTGGATGTTCATGCATTTTCTACTTAATTCTTAGAGAGACATATTTTCAAAAGATAAAACGTAACATATCAATCCATATGTATGACATGTCCACTTTAATTTGGGGGATGTAACACAAAATGTAAGTTTTAGAGCTTTTTACTTCGTTACATGAAGCAAAAACATGTCTGGAGCTGTTTTTTGATCCACTTGCACATCTTTTGTTGACCTTGAATCTTACTGAGCGGCTGTTCTTGCATCGCGGCTCCATCTCTTGCTAAGCTTAATCCTTTCATCGCAAAATAAAAACAGTCGCCATAGGTACGACACGGGCTGCACAATGTTTTTTTAAATCGAAACAGCAGCTGCGCAGCAAAGTGGAGCAAGAAGAGTGGGTGGGAGGGGCTTACGATGAGATCGCTTGAAAAAATCCCGGCAAAAAGTGTCATGCTTAACTGCATTAAACCATTTAACATAGATAAATGTATTTTTAATGTCAATTCTCAGATCAATTGGAGAAAAAAAGAAGAAATCTCGAATATTTGTGCAAATTGGGGCTTGACTTCAGTGTGTCTGGAGTGGACCACAGTTGTTGAGGGCAAACTGTGGAATGCAGAGGGAGGGAGAGAGTTCAGCTTCCTGACAGCCTGGTGGGTGGAGCTGTTCTTCAGTCGGCTGGACCTGGCCCGTAGACGCCACAGTTCCTTCACTGAAGAGACAGCCAAACCTAGTAACGTAATCCATGAGTCGGTAGTAAATTTGAGCTCATCAAATGTTTGTAGAAAGCCTCCGGGAGCTTCTTGGAAAGCACTGGAAACACCTGCTTCAGTTTGATAAATGTATGAATAAGTTTTATTTCCACAGACTCCGAGCATATTTCATTTTATTCACGTAACACGGCTGCACCTTAAGGTGTCATTGGCTTTGTCCTCAGCCAGTTTGAAGGCGTATTACTTCTGAAAACATACTGGGCAATTGTACTAACACTTTTGGCCACTCTCGCTGTTAGTTGCTGCGTTCATTTAGCCATACATTTTTTCTGTCACAGCAAAGATCTTCCTTATTTAAAACTATGTCTCAACAGTAATCCCATGATTTATTCTTGCTTATATGCCCCCCACACGGCGCGCACTTGCACATCGCCTGCCTCAATGTTGTGATATCGATTCACCGCTCAAACTATTTTCTGAACTCTCTGCACTTCACCCTGTTTCACACGGCTCACTGTCCTGTATAATTAAGCCGCCCTCCCCTATATAGAAAGTCCACTTGTAAGGCAAGGCAAGGCACGGCAAATGAAAGCTAGATAGATTTTTTTTTTTACGTAGTCATCAATTTTGATTTTTGGGTTTTAATGTCAAAGTAAAAAGTGGATCTATTTTATCGACCCGCACTTCATCGCTACAATATTGCTAGTTTCTCACACGTATCTGTTGATAAATACTGAATCCCCCCAACAACACTATCATAGTAATGTGGTTATTTGGTTTTTGGAAGACACCAGCTGCAAAACTTTAGGGCTATTTTGATCAAAATAGTTTTTCCTCACACTCTTAAGATAAGATTATCCTTTATTGATCTCACAATGGAGAAATTCACTTGTTACATTTGGCGTTCAGTAAGATCACTCAGGTTGTCCAAAATAGACAGGAAATGTGCAAACAGTTAAATAGTAAAAAAGAGGTATCTTTTGTACAATGAGTAAAAGCAAACCTCTCCACTTGCAACAACATCTCCACTTCAGTAGCTCCGACAGACTCCAAACTTTCCGCTCTTGGATTTTGAAGTTCAATTCATCAAGCAAGAATTATATTATACTACCCAAACAGATTTTTCCGTATTTAATTCCTGCCTGATGACTTTTCCTTTTACAGATTTTTTCACTAATAACAAGTTCATTCCAAAACTTAACGAGATATTCTAAATCTCCTCTGAGCAAATCTTGTAACTGTTTTTTGAACAATAAAATAAGACAATTCATTTAAAGTTGGCTGTATCCATTTAGATTTTGTAATATTGGCTAATTTACACATAAAATGCCCCTTTTTCTTGCAAAATGTTCTCATATTTATGTCTACAGCAAATGTTTCAAATTGATTTCGTTAAATATTTTTTTTTACACCTGCTTCGCCTTAACTTAACTTGGATCAACAGATTTAGACTTGGACCTCTCTCTCTCAGCCTTGTTGTAATCCTCCTTCCCTTCCTTCTCGCAGCATCACAGGCTCGGCGGTGTGCGCCTTCTACATGGACGACATCGAGAAGGCCTTCAGCGGCAAATTCAAGGAGCAGCGGAACAGCGAGTTGGCGTGGACACCGGTTCCCGAGGAGCAGGTCCCCAAGCCCAGGTACCGGACTTTAAATAACGAGCTGTCACGGCCCCAAGACGTGTTTATCTGCCAGTGACAGGGAGAGCCGCGCATCTGCCGCCGCCGCCGCCGCCGCCGCCGCCTTTCACACACCTGTTAGTCCCTCTGCCACACGCCAACAGCTGCCACAGCCTTTTACATCTGCAATAAAACACTTGCACATACCACTGCTCTGTTTACTCGGCGCGGCAGGCGGAAGTGTGCGAGCTGTCAGGAGCAGGCTGCCAACGTGTGGAAAAGTGTGACAAGGGAGACGGCAGTGGCCAGTTGTTAGGAAGTACAGTAAGTTTGGAGGGGAAGGTCAGTGCAGTTTGAGTATTTGTTTGGGTAACTGATGGACTAACTTATCACGTGGGTGTTTCTGTCTGCTATGGGGTTAGATGGATTACATTGCTGACAAACGTGACTGATACGCAATGCAGAAAACGGGTGTTTCCAATATAAGGTATCAGTTATTTATATTAGATATCAGTAGTTTAGGTTACGCTCGAATAATGAAACCACTGTTAAGGCTTCAAAATAATTCAAAGTCCGTAGAAAGCTTGGCACTTGAGGATGCTGCACTTACTTAAGGAAACTCACTTTAAAGGGGCTAGATGCAAGTTTGCCATTTCAAACTCACTACTGCCATCTCAGGTCATACGTGTAACTGCAGCTTCTATATTAAGCTCATGCATGACGGCACTTCGGACCTGAATTAACAACTTTTTGAGTGACAGTGCAGGATTTTAGAGGCAGTTGTGGTCTGGGCTCATTCTACACATTAGCACATGGCTGGAACATGTAACGGGAGGGAAATACATTATTTGAACATTTTTAAACTCTGTATAGTCCCTTTAAGTACCAGCAGTAAATGTACAGGTGCAGCGTCATGAACCACTAGTTTACAAGGTCAATCTAAAGGCCACCATTTGACACGCGTCCATGTGTCAACACACACAGCGCGTCACAGCACTTCAAAGGCTTTTCTCAAGCTGTGCAGCACTTTAAACATGTGATATATCCATTCATCATAAATAAAATAAGACGAGGGAAGGGTAAGATGTGGCTCATTTCTGCGTGTTAATAGTGACATAGTTTCACTGCTCATTGAAGCAGGATCCTGACGATAGTTTCTCTTTATCAGCTGCTCCTCTCGGCCCTGCCTTTTTTTTGTGGGTCAGGTGTCGGAGACCGAGACACGACTGTGTCACTGCAGATCGTGGTGCAGGTGCATGCTTTGTCTCAACTTCGGCCATTTGTCTCTCATCTTTTAATGCCAGTGGAGCTGCGGGCTGCAGTGCATGGGGATCCTCCTTCAGATCTTTAGCTTGGTTCCTGATAAACAACCTGGAGTAGCAAACCTCTTAACCCAGCGCATTGTCTCCAGCTTTACCTGAATCTTAAAAGCTTCATGACCGGAGAGTGTACAGCCTATAGGCCTGTATGACGCCTCATTTGAAAGCTAAGACCTACAAAACTGAGCTTTATTGTCGTGTTTTCAGAGTTTTTTGGGCTTTTGTTTGGTCACTTTTTTATTGTGTTACTAGCTGAGACCCGGCCTTTGGCCGGGCCTCGCTAGTCTCCACATTTGATATTCAGAGATTATGAGTTATTACAAAGAAATGTCCAGTATAGTCCCTATAACCCGTCACTCAGTACAGCTGTAGACCCGCAGTAAGCAGACCAGTGGTTCCCAACCCATTCCTAAAACTATGGCCACTCCAAATGTTTAAAATAATGAATGCTAAAAATAATTTCAAACAAACTGCAATTGGAGTGTTTGCACCCGTACTCCTTTCTTATAAACTACATCGACAATATGTAGCAAAACTCAGGGAATAGAAATCAAGAAACAGTGGAATATTTATGGAGAAATATTAGCGGTTCAGCTCTAACGGTTCGGTTCACGGTGCAGGACCCATGGTTTGGAGCAATCTAAAAAATAAGAAGTTGTTTTTTATTAGACAGTATTTATATCCTTATAATACAATTGGCAATGCTTTCAAAGCCGATTTATAGAATGTAAAGAAGAAATAGAGAAGAAATGGTACAGCAGCAAAGAAAAAAAAAACATAAATAATAAAAAAAAAGCAACAGTGCAGGCCATGCGCTCGTGAAGTGGTTTCACTTTCGCTTTCCGCACACGGAGGCTGAAGCTCTCGGAGCAGCGCGTTTCATTTGAAGCTCGTGTTTCTGCGTGTACTTTTTTTCGGAGAGAAAACTTTGGAGACGGAATATGACCAGGATTGGATCTTACGCATGTGTCTGAGCTTCTGACATGACAGCACTGGATCTGTAATGAACCACAGCCTCGGTCACTGCAGGAGAGACTTAAACAAAGACGCGTAGATGTGTTTTGGAGGATGTACCTGTACCTGCGGAGCGTCTGCAGCTGCAGTTTAGGGTGAGTGACGATGACACACATCGCCCTGTTAGGATGCGCGCACGCACACATACACACACACACGCACGGCAGTCAGATCTCGTGCACTCGCGTTGTTGTGACGGCGGGTTGTCCTCGGACAGCAGCACCGCGGTCCATATGGTCCCGTGACCAATGCCCGCGGCCGGTGGGACGGTGACGTGGGGGCCGGCCGCGGATTTTTGGGTAATGAACATGGCAAGTGTTATATAGCGCTTTTCCAGACGCTCGTCGGTGTACAATTTGTTGCAGTATTCATTCAGTCCACTGCGCACATCAGCCCCCACCACCAACCACGCACACACTCACTACTGTCGCCAGGTTCCCAAACGGTCTCCCATCCCAGTCCTAACCAGGCCCGTCCCTGCTTAGCTTCAAAGTCGGTATGGGAAATAAAAATGGCGGCGCCCAGGCGGCGGCCATGGAGATAGCGTTTTCTATAATAGATTATTGCTTTTCCGGCACGATTTTGTCGCTCTTTTGACCAATTTTTTCAAGAAGCTTTTAGATTTGGGTGATGCCAAACTGGAGAAAATGTGCTTGGTTCGGATGGGGGTTAAGAGATTAATGGTAATTGAACCTTCTTGTTATACGGTGAGTGTGTTGTTATTACCCGGCTCGGGAAGCTGCAACAAAGGACAGGAGCGGTCCACAGAAAAAGGCGTTTATTGTGAAAACGATAAATAAATGTGCGAGGCGCTGCAGTGTGGCCCGGTGGAGCAGCACAGGGCACTTATGAAAGTAGTAAATCCTGCGGCCTCCATTTCTCTGAACATAAATTGACGGAGCCGTCTTCATCTGTACGGACTCGGCATGCTTGTGTAGAATTTAAAAGAGACATTTGCTGTCATTTTCTTTTGTTTAACCTATTATCTGCCATCTTCAGGTTAGGTTTAGGGTTATTTTCTCCAATTATGCATATCCAAATCTCAAAGCGTGTTGACGTATTGCTTACAAATCAAGCATGGGTTTAAATGACTTGATTTTAGAATATTGATCTTTTTTTGACCGTTTTTGAGCGGTTTTCACTCGATCAGATCAAGAATACGTTGCTTGTTGACATTTCAGACTGGTTCATTTGAAAGCCAAGACTTTCTAGTTTCTAAAAATGTTTGTAAGATCTGTGTGAGTGAAACACAAGGTACATCATATTTGCCATTCCTAATCATAACTCCCTGATCAGAAGTAATAGGTTAACTATGTCTGTCCAGTAGAGCTGCACGGTTTTGGAAAGTATCTCATTAAAACATGAGATTCCCGCACACTGTCGAGCTTGTAACAGTGAGGTCTTTATTCACAGGTGCTGCTTTGTTTCGGCCAGAGGCGAGAAGCTATTTTTAAATCTCTAAAAGATCACTTCTTGTCTTTGCAACCAAGACCGTGTCAGGGAAGGACTTTTGAGATATATGTGCAGTACACACCGGTCGGTAGAGAAGAGCGTGTGTAAACTACATGTACATTTGTGCCGCTGTGATTGTTTGTGTCCCTTAAGTCCTAAACGTGTCATCTCTGTGTCCAGGCCCGGATGCTGTGCGGGGGAGGGCTCCGCCGCCTCCTACAAGTCCTCCACCACCTTCCCCGACGACACGCTCACCTTTATCAAGTCGTATCCGCTGATGGATGAGTCTGTCCCGTCTGTCAACGATAGGCCCTACTTCACCCGCACCACCAGCAGGTACGCCTCTGCTCTCCCCCAGTCCATAAACCTTATTTCTGCCTTTGAAGAATAAATGACGACAGCTCAAGGCGAGACACTGCAGGTGAATGCAGGCCTTTAAAGGCATTACAAAGCATCTCATTGGATTTGAACTGGCATTAAATGTTGGAACATTTTAAATATTTGCATCCATTTTATATAGCGCTTTTCTGGACACTCAAAGACTACATTCCATTATTCATTCACTCAATACTTGGTGATGGTAAGCTACTATTGTAGCCACAGCTGCCCTGAGGTATACTGACTTTTAGCTTGGAGACAGAACCCACTCAATGGCTTTGCTCAACTATTTTTGCTGCATACATTTGTCAGAATACAAAAACTCAAAAGTATGTAGAAGGGCTGCACGATATTGAAGTAACTTACGATATGTGATACTGTGCAATTTTGTGATGACGATATTGTGATATATCACTAAACCATTTCAACACAACATGTTCCGTTTTAATTAAACACAAATCAGCAGTCCAATGAGGACTTTATTCTTGCATTACAGATATTGCATCACCTAATATCATGATATATATTTTTGCCATATATTGTGCAGCCCAAATATTTAGGCCTTTAAATGGCATTTAAAAACATTAAATGTGATTTGTGGCCACCTGTAGAGACCATGCAGTTGTAAAATTACCAAATGTTAATTATGGATAGAGACAGGTTTAATGTATTTGAGTGTAGTCTACACTCAAAGACTTAGGTTCTCAAAAAAGCAGTTAATAATCTGTAAGACTTCAAATATTGCTTTGATTATGGTTTCAATAAATGAGGCTGGATATTAAAAAGTACCTCTTTGGTCACCTTGATTAGTTATAGGAGCTACACAAGTGGAAAATGTGTTGCAAAAGTATAAGGAAGTGTGTAAGTGTCATTTTTGAGAAAACGGGCCCTGTAGTTTGGTAACTTCTGTGCATGTGCGTAAATCCTGGCGTCCTCCACAAAGGAAATGACCATATTTGGATCACGGCGTCTCTTCAGGGAGATTCCGTGCATGTCAGTGTGTAAAAGTCTCAAAATTGACCACAGCATGAAAAAAAACCGATTCCTCACCTGCCGTGTCTCGCTTTAATACATGTCAAAGTCAAGGTGTGTTTGTAAAAATCATTGCTGCGATGTTTCCTCAGGAGTCTTTGGGGAAAGGATTGATAGTCTTTGTGTCTCAGTGCTTCCTGCTTAAATATTGGCACGACATTTAGTTCCCTAACCCCCTCTATATGTTCGCAAACAGCCTCCACCTGCTCTGTAGTCGCACACACCCCGCCTGCTCCAGTCTACCTCCTGATGCAGAGCCAGCCTGTCAGCAGCCCCCGCCCCTCCTCCTCCCGCTCTGGGACGACACGTGCCGCCACACATCTGCCGCTCCCCTAAACCTCCACATCTGCCGCACACCCCCAGTCACCGCGCCGCTCCGCTCTACGCGGGTAAACACAGCATACGGGCCCATCTGCCGAAAAGGGAACAGGCGCCGCACCCGGGCCGCGCACCAAACTCCAAAAAACGCCAAACATCCGCCGGCTTCATTAGGGGGAAGGCTGTGGAAAATTCCCCCCGGTCCGGCGGAGAGAAATATGGCGTCGGCGGCAAACGAGTGAACAATAAAGAAAAGTCAACAACTGTTAAGACTAGAGGTGCCCTTCAGCTCGGCGCCTAATCCCCAGCTGTTCCCCGGGAGCCCGCGGCAGAAGACTCTGAATATGAATCAGGATGCTCTGTACGAAGGCGCTGGACTGAGTTGGTTTGGAGCAGACTGTGACGAGGCCGTGATGAAGCCTGTGTAGTAAATAGAGCATCATTTTAAAGTGACTCCTACTTGAGTAATACTGAGAATATCAATAAGGCTCAGTCGGTGGCGTTTAGGACGGTTTGATTTTCTCTTCAGATTCTTCTTTTCAGAACAAAGCCTATTTTAAAGAAACTTTTTTAGAAACTGCTCTTAATGTGCTGTTCTTAAAGGGACTAAATGCAAGTTCATTTTTATACTCACTACTGCCACCGCAGGTCTTAGGCGTAACTGCAGTCTCTACATTAAAGGGGCTAGACACAAGTTAGCCATTTTATACTCACTACTGCCACCTCAGGTCATACGTGTAACTGCACCTTCTATATTAAGCTCCTGCATGACGGCACTTCAGACCCGAAGCAACACCGTTTTAAGTGACAGTGCAGGATTTTAGAGGCAGTTGTGGTGAACAGGTCTGAGCTCATTCTACACATTAGGACATGGCTGGAACATGTAGGGGGAGGAAAATACTTAATTTTAACATTTTTAAACGTATAGTCCCTTTAAGCTCGTGCATGACGGCACTTCGGACCCGAATTAACAGCTTTTTTAGTGACAGTGCAGGATTTTTGAGGCAGTTGTGGTGAATAGGGCTGGGCTCATTCTACACATTAGGACATGGCTGGAACATGTAGGGGGAGGTACCAAAACCCAGTGTTAAAATGGCCCCGGGGCTGCGTCTGCTGGTCCTGTTATCGGGGCCGACAGATGAAGAGTCGCACTGATGCGTCGCGGTCAAATCAGCGCTTTAGAAATGGCTTCTCCCTTCTCATGGACGCTCATCCACAGTGAGATGTGGGACTATCGACCGTGCACGGCTTTGACAGAGTTTTCGCTGTAAACCTGCCCCCTGTACTTTACTTGAGCTACTGATGTCACTATAACAGGGGGTGTCCACGGTTTTTTCACCGAGGGCCGCATATATTAACATTGTATACAGTGTGGATTCAAATGTTCAACAGGGTGTATTTAAGAGAGTTTTAAACCGTGCCCCACACCTTTATTAGGCTTGGAACCATGCTCGGTCTCACAGTAGATGTTACTCTTTAAGGTTTGAATTGTGTGGAATTGTTAAGATTGCAGTAAAAAGTACTATCTCTGGAGATGTGTACCAACAAAACAAGCCTTAGGGCCGCCAAAATAGTGGTCTGAGGGTTGTATTTGGCCCCCAGGCTGCACTTTGGACATGCCTGTGCTGTAGCATGCTTAAAAATGAAACTTATATAGTGTACACTTGCGTCTTCTTTCACATACCAAAATGCAGTTTATTTCACCTCCGCGTGGTGGCATGTCTGCACTCAAATGTCTGCATGCTTCACATTTTGGTTTATGTTTGTATTGTCGATGCCTTAAATAATTGCATGTTTTTTTTCTGCTTTTAAAGTATTGAGAAGAGTATCGGTGTTCCATAAGGACTATCAATAAGAGTAGTAGTGTTGATAAATCCTTAGCGGTGCACATACCGAGTTTAAACAGGCCTCTTGCTTGTGAGAAGATTCTGAAGTCAGAAGCAGAACGTCCTCAACTCTAATCTGACTTTAACTCAGGGCCAAGGATGTTTAAATCCCACCAGGTCGAAGCATGAGTTAATGCAGCTGTATCGATTGAATTTTTGCCATGGATGCTTACCACAACCAATGAATGCACCTTTGTTTTGGCTTTGTTGCTAGGTTCAAGCTCACTCAGATCGCGGTGGACACAGCGGCCGGCCCGTACAAGAACTACACCGTCATGTTCCTGGGCTCCGACAACGGCCACGTGCTGAAGATCCTGGCCAGCACTCGCAGCGGAAACACCAGCTCCAACACGCAGCTGCTGGAGGACATCGACATCTACAACCCCGACAAGTACGCCGCTTGCTTTCTCTCCTCTCTCTCTCGCGGCATCTATTATTTATCTGACCCGTCCTTTTACTCAACACTCACCGCTTTTCAGAGCTTTTTTTGTTTTGCGCGTAGCTCTTTTTCTAGTGCTTTGATTCGCGCTGCCCACCCGCTCTGTTCCTCTGCTGTAACACTTTGCATCATTCTGTGCGACTAAAAGCAGGATTGGAGTTCGCCTTTTGTGTTGCGCTGAGAATAGAGACGGTTATTTGACGACAACTTGAACTCAGAATCTTGACTGAGGAAGTTACTTATTTGAGTGCAATGATTTTACTTGTAAAAAAATCTGCCTGTTTGTGTCAAGATGAATGATCAGGTGGTTATTTACGAGTTTGACAAGGTTCTCAAAGCATCACAGCGGACTGTTTTTCGCTCCCTCTCATCAGTTGTAGGTTTGTCACTGTGTGAACTATAAACAAAGCTGTGGCTTACCAATGGTATTGTTAAGTGATGATGTCATCGCTCCGCTTCAGGGTCCAATGGAGCCCTATTCACTATAATAGGATTTTGTTGAATTTAACCCACTGTAGAGCCGACGATAGGGCTCTTTTTAAAAATCTGATTTCACAGAAATGTTACATTTACTCTGTGTTTTCTTTAGTAATGCTTTTCTGACATTAATTTCCATCATTTTTTTTCTCCATACACAATGAAGCCCTAATTTGAATATAATAATATCATAATCTTACCTCATGAAATGGTGAGTTTTATTATTTCTGCTTTGTTGTCTATGGAACTGTCAACCGTTTGGACCCACAAGTAGCTTATTTTTGTGTGTGATGTCACACTTAACAGCCCCATAGCGTTCAGTGCAGGCTAACTGAAACTCATTCATGCTAGCAGTTTGGGGAGGGGGGTTTGGGTTTGGAGCCTGCTCTTGAATAAAAAATGAAATTAAAATGGCAAAACATTTGCCACGTCACGTCAGAATGATGAACCTTTGCTCAATAGTGACTTGTAGAGAGGAAAAAATAGTTTAAATGGAAAGTCCATTACAGCAAGGAGCTTCCGGAGCCAGTCCTCACTTCCTCTTAGGCTTCAGCAGCTAATAGCAATGCTATGTCCATGCATTTCACCGATTTAATGTAGTTTTTAGTCTCAGTCATGTGATGAAATTGTAATTCAGCTGTAGACATGATTTAGTCAAACAACTCTTTTTAGCTAAAGCCCCCAAAAAGTGTGTGTAAATGTCATCGACTAAATCTTAAATGAATTCAGTCAACTTCACATTTGTTGTATTCAAACGTAATCTGACTTCTCTGCGTCTCGTTTCTTCTCACACAATACACGGTGGAGCGGTCATCTTGTACTTCTGTGCTTTAATGAGATGAGTTGTTGTATCTTTTCCACAATCTCACATTTGTTCATCTATGGCTGTGTTTTCAGGTGTAATGTGCGCGGAGAGGACCGGCGCGTCATCGGCCTGGAGCTGGACCGGGACCACCACGCTCTCTTCGTGGCCTTCTCCGGCTGCGTGATCCGAGTGCCCCTCAGCCGCTGCGCCGAATACAGCACCTGCAAGAAGTGAGTCGTCATTCATCTATATAATGAAGACTTGAGCTGCATTTCCAAAGATATCTTGAAGTTAAAACTAGTAATGTTTTGAGTAAAAATAGTTAAATTTTCACTGAAGTAAATAGTTTAAAAGCTTGTTATTTAAAATGTGGTCAGGTGGTTAAAGCTAAAGTTTATTTTCATTGTTATGCTTCAGAGTTACAGTTTTGACGGCATGAAATGGTCCTCAAGAATATCGTTTATTGATATTTTCTACCTCAATATATTGAACTTCAAATGTTGGGAGAGAGAAAGATGTCTCTGAATGAAGGAAATGTCTTCCTTGGTATACACGCAACAAATAAAGTCCCTGATGCCCCTGCTTTATGACAGAAAGTAGTAGCGGCTGATTAGCTGGTCAGACCAGGGATAACGCAGAGTATAAGGACACAATTGTCTCTGAATAAACCAAGACTAGAATTGCAGAGGACTCTAAGTACCATCGGTTTGTCATATTAGTTTATGTTATGTTTTCAACTTAAACAATCGTCCCTTTCTTCGCCTACACGGCTAGATCAGGGGCAAAACCATTTGACACAGAAATAATAACCATATTAGGGTGAAATGAGGAAAGACACTGCTAATCCCTCCACAAGAATTTGAGAAGAAAATGCTATTTGCTCTGCTGCCAATTTCATAACTGTGCCCACTCATGCTGCTCTTATCAGCTCTGGACAAAAGCCTGAAGAAATTGCCGATCCTGAGCTATTATCGTTTTGGTTTGCACACTTGGCTGGCTCCATTTTTTATATATATCTTAAAAAAATGCCGTCCTTCCGCAGTTATTTGCGGCGTTGGCAGGTACTAGGCGACAGAGTGACAAACCGGGGCAGCAAATGTGTGGTGCGTTCGCAGTACATGGGATTTGAGAGTTGAGCGATTCCCCGAGTTTTGAGCCAACTTTTTTTCTTTTTTTTTTTTAAGACAACAGAAGCGCATTTGAAATCATTTGCTAAATATTTCAACACACAGAGCACGAGGTCAGGAGCGTAAGGAGTTTTGATGAGCAATACTTCATTGTTGTGATTGATGAATTAGCGGTACAGCTATTAGCAACATAATTGGCCCGATCTTCCCCCTGGCACAATGACAGTGTAGCTCTACACAGCCTCCTAATACACTGAAGTACTCACATGGAAAACACAGTGGTTTAGCCATACGACCTGTGCGTAAGGCTGCTGCGGAAATATGTGGTCCTGACTCCCTTACACCCTGTGCCTCACCATCACCAGAGCTTGTTGGTGAAAACAACATGGTTCAGAGTTTAAAAGACTCCACGTCGAGTTAAACGTGGCCTTACGTGTTTGTATAAAGCAGAGCTCTGTGTTTTTAGTTGGTGCCGCTCTTTTTCTAATAACATGTTTGAGTGCATTAATCACAGCCGGTTTGGAGCAGAGAGGTCGAGGGCTCCGTGTCCCGAAATAGCAGCAGATTTCTGCATAAGTGCCTGGTGATTCATAAATAATAACTGTATCGTTTCACTCACTGATACTTATCTTGAAGGTCAAAAAGGATAACGCATTATTTTATCTGCTTAAACAGCGATGGAGAGATTAATGAAGCAGCTGAGTTAACATTCAGTCCATCCTGAACTAGATCTTTGAGTTCTGGCCAAATAATTATATTGCTCTGGCAACCTGGAGTTCAATTTAGGTTTCAATTTTTGTTTGGTTTTGTCAAATTTTTCAAGATGGTTAGACTGTAGGAAACTGTTGGATTGATGTGTCCCAGTCGATGGAGATGTTTTTAATGAGAGGAAGTGTGGTCAAAGCGGGTCAGCGCTCTAAATCAAGTGTGGAGAACTATTATCCATCCATTTTCCCTCACACAACATGGGAAGTAAAAGACAACTGAAAACTGTGAACAGTTGCAAAGTGTTAAAAGCGGGTCAGAGGGATGCAGCCCACTTGAAATTTCAGAATTTATTAGGATGGGACACAGAACTATCAAATGGAAAGTTTGATAGTTCTGTAAAGTTAAGGTCAAAGACTCGAGCATGGAGCCACCAGTCAAAAATCTAAGACTGCTGCCATTTTCAGCAGCTGTAACTGACCCAAAGTGTCCAGAAGTAAGGTGTCAAGACATCGCCAATGTGAGAAAAGTGTAAACTCATCCAGTATTGACACATCAGCTAACATGTTTAAACTGGTTCAGGAACGATCTAAAGTCAGAGTGCACTGGTCGTAGGTTTGGGAGTGAAGTTTCAGTTTCACTAGCTCATCTTTAATGATGCCTGATAACATTTGAGCATATGTGTGTTGAATAATAGTGGTCGGGTTTACACTTTTCTCACATGCAACGACTCTCGGCACTGAACACCTTGCACTTCCGGACACTTCACATTACTTAGCGTCTTTTTCTTGTCATCTCACTTCATACGACCGTGTTGTCTCTTAGCAACAAAACATTTGATGGTTCTGTGCCCTGTCTCAATCTTTTTATGAAATTTGAAAAGGGGCTCCATCCCTCTGAGCTTTTAACAATTTGTGACTTCTTCCAGAATCTTTCTGATGTGTTTTCCTTCCCATTTTGTGTGAGGGGACGATAGCTGCATTATAATGATAGATTCAGAACGTGGACCTGCTTTGGTCACACCTCCTCTCATCACATCTTCACCTGGGATGTATTCAGTTTTACACATTCTGGAGTTTGAAAATGTGACCAAAAAATGACAATATAGTCAAAATACTAATTTGTGTAATAATTATGCACACTTGGTATATATCCATATTGGTTTCTGCAGTTTGGCAAAACTAATACAATTCAAATGGATGTCAAAAAATCCTGTAAAAGTATCCACCTATAACTCAACAGAAAGGCATAGTATTATTCGGACCATTTACTGCTCAACACATCATAGATAAAGGCTTTAGAGAATGCCTGTACAGCACTCCAGTTCTTCCACTGAGGTTACTTTGCAGAAGACTGGGCTAAGCTCGCTTATCACCCGAGAGAATACTTGAGTAATCCGGCCCATGTGTGAGTAATTTCTCCCTAATAATGTTTAGACACTTCCATAAAGTTAAAAATACGATTGCAGGGTTTAACCCGGGAGTTTGCGGCGGCTCACACTAAGACAAAGGCAGCTGTCTTGTTAAAAAGAGGTACCGTTCCAAAGCCATTAAAACCCAGCTATTCTCTTCCAGTGCGGTTTATGAGCAGAAACCATGCAGGCAGGCGCTCGGTCGTGTTTTCAACCCCCGCTAATGTACGGGCCGCGGCTATTTTTGGAGCCGTGTGGAATGTTGGCCCCGAGTTCTGGCCCCCGTTTCTCTCTCTCGCTCTCTGCCCCTTAACCTAGAGGAAGGATTTCTCGTCCGTTTTCACCACGGGAATAGTTTTTTTTTTTCTTTTGGACCTCGTAGCACGCTAACCCCAGTCGCACAAAGGCCTGGAGAAGCTCTCTCGCCGTGGCTCGCTCATAAATTGGATCCAGCTGATGGGCCGAGAGCCAGCGGCGGTGGCTGCGCCGTTGTTCCTCCAGCAGAACGAGACAGAAAAGAGAAGCGGCACTGACTGAGTGACTGCAGCTCCAGACAAGGGTTCAATTTCATGGCAGGGAAGGTTTGTTTACACACAAAGTCATTCAAAAGTGCAGTACAGAGCAAAGGGGTGTTCAAATGACATCAGACTAAGCTTAAAGGGCGATTCAAATGAGCAAAACGCAGATAATCATTCTAAAGTTCCATACTTTCAAAATACTTTCAGCCTGGATTTAAACACTTTCACAGTCCCGGCCCGTCTTGCAGCTTCTGGAAGAATGTACAGGAAACACAGCCTCACCGTGTTTAGTCCTGACTCTGGGACCAGCAGGAAACCCCTCCCTGGTTTATATGACTCCAACATGTCAGAGAGGTACTTTGGAGAGACTTGTTTTTGATATATCCCTAAGCGACAGCGCGAATAATAATCAAACAAGTCCAAATCTTCACATATTTATGCCAACGAAGCATTAAAAAAATGAAAAGCAATTTCGAAATGAAGAGAAGGGATGAATGGAAGCGAGATCCAAACACCAGATGAAACAATTTTGAAGATTTGGTAATTCAAATGTTTTTTTAGTTTTTAGAAGACTAAAACTAGAACAACATTCACTAAATTCCCAAAAGACGGCCTGTATTTAAATGAGTTGTGGAAACAACACCGAATCATTGTCATTAAATGAAACATATTAAACCAGAGAAACCAGTTTGAGTAAAAGCTGAAGTGGAAGTGCTTCATTGAGAAGAATAAACAAAATTACATTTAACTACACAAAACCCGTCCCAAAGTTTAACAATCCAAACATGAGCGCCTTGTGTTTATGTACTTCGCTATTTGGACACAGTAGCCCTCACTTGAGCAACCCCACAGACACTGAACTCTCGGCCCCCATTGACTCCTCAATTTAAGCTGCATCACCATGTATTTTATTGACCGGGACCTCTATTTACCCCCCATCGGAAACCCGCACGCACTCTCATTTTGTCATTTTGTTCTGGAGCCGGCGCTGCCATCATTTAAAAAAATTGGCCTGGTTTACCCCCGTGGAACAAAAGTTGAGCATTTTTCAATCAGACCAGAATGTACTAAAGCTGAAAGCAGAAATAAAGAAGCTACCAAAGAAGTAATTGTTATGGGCTCTTTGCCAAAGTCCTTCAGGGACTGGCAGTCTGTGTTCTGTTAACTATTGCTCTGATCCAAAAACATTGGTGCACTCCATTCGGTCCTTGACACTAAAAACATGTGCATTCCTCCCCTTTACAGTGGCTTTCGGATTAAAACAACCTCGACTCATTAATATTAATATTCTATACAGGTTTACTCCATTTGATGAAGCCAATTCCAATGAGTTAACGTTCCCTCTTCACGCTATGACAACATCTAGCTGTCTTTAGTGTATTGTTCAAAAACTTCTTTTACCACCTTGTTTGCAAACAGTAAGGCTTAGGCAAAAACCCTTGTGCTCACGCGATACATCTGTTTGGTGTATGACTCACCCCTGAGGCAGCGGGCTGTTTCGTGCTGACATTTACCGTCAGAAAATCCCATGCAAAAACAAATGTTTAAGATAGTAAGAGCCCGGTTTGCATCTGCGGCCCCTCTCCCCAGGACCGGGCCCCCGCTGTGGCCACCGGGTCATGTTTCAGCATTGCTCCAGATGAGATTTCCCGGTGACTCTGGCTCTCTTTCTCACTCTGCCTCTTTCCTTTTCCTCCTCATTGTTCTCTAGCTCTGTATTACCTTGTATTGCATCTCGGTTCCATGACGTTTATGTCATTTCTGTAGTTTCTCTATCATTGTCATAATGCAAGAGGAGGTTTGTGGCCACTGGATGTTTACCTGACCCCACAAAAAGCAGACTTTTCACGCTATTTCTTTCCTGAAGTACATTTCCAAAAGGTGTGTACATTTGATGATGATGTCTATCTAGGCTTTGACATGACCTTACTGTGGTTGATGGGTTGACAGCAGCTGAAAACATCTGGATTGTTCGTGACTTGCGATGTTTGATGGCGCAGTGCTAACGGCTATAGGAAAAATGCATTAAACAGTGCCACAGAATTGTCCCAGAGAAGCCAGCTTGCTAACTGTCCACATACGTTTGGAGCGAACACCATTTCTCCGTTTTACTCCTATGTTTCTGCCCTCCCTCCCTCTCTCTCTCTGGCTTGGCGCTCTCCACATCCCCCCCTGTCTCTCGGAGGGCTGCGTTGGCAGGTTTTCTTCACTTCGGGCCCCGCTGCTGCCAATATTAGGTTTCAAAAAAGTCTGTGTTTTGGAAGCGCGCGCTCAGAACCGTATGAAATGGGAGTTTTTAATAATAACACAATAAAGGGGCAGAGGGGGCCCAGAACGCAGCGGAGAAAAGGATATGTTCCTTATTGAAAACCGCCAACTTATGAGAATCTCCTTAACCCGCGTCTTATGTGGGGCAAATGGAGTTCTGTTTAAGAACTTAGGCTCAAACTATCGGAGGGGTGTTTACACGCAGGACGACGCTGCACTAGTATTTGGAAGCATCCGTGTTTCAGAATGTTATTGGCTGTGCGTACTTGGCCCATTGGGAGTGTGAAGAGCTTACATACAGACTCTGCTATCCCCATCAAAAACATACACAATGAATCCCGGCATCTTCATCTTGGCATATGCCCGTGCCATCGAGGAAGAAAACGGCCCACTGATGGAACATCCTCATCATTGATTATGTTTATATTTATGTTTTCTTTGATCCTAATTCTTCAGCCAACTTCTCAGTGGTATCGGCATAAAAGCGGTATTGAAGAAATTCTACTGTTTAGTCTTGTTTGGTCTTGATCTCGGCCTCATGGCAATTAGAAGGTCAAATATTTTAAAAGAGGGAAAGTTTGAGAAACCTGTTGTCTTGATATTTTTGTAGCATACATCAAAACAAGGTACTGTGTCTAAATATTAAAGAGCAGTTCTACATAAGGCCCTCTTTTGTGCAACAGCGACCAGAGCTGCAGGGCAAAGGCTAAGTTTACGCACAGGCTAGCATGCTAATCGCCTGGAGGAAGACAGTGTGGTCGATCAAAACCAGTTTGACTCTAAACATCATGAGAATTAGAATGAGACTGACTGCAAGATTGAAATGAAATGTTTTTGATGAGGCTTTGACACTACTAAATGGTTAAAACCCCAAAGATTTTGCATGATATAGGCCCTTTAAAAGAAAAGTCAGTCAGGCAGAATCTGTACCACTGTCTTTTGCCATTGTGCATGTTTGTGCCTGGTCTGACTGCAGACTGAGGGCCACCTTGTGTAGGACAGACCTGACATCTCCCCGGCGCAACTTCACTGACAGACACAATCAGAGAAAATCCCTTTTCCCTCAGCAGCCGCTAATGGAATTACAGAGCATGCAGACGAGCTGCACGCCTCCTGTATGTGTTCAGTGTGACAGAACACTCTGACAGTACGGCAGCCTGCAGGGGACATAAAGAGTGGCAGGGGACACGCTTCATGTTAGCTAAAATTACAACTGATCTAACAGTGTGTCCAGAGGAGGATGTATGCTTTAGGGAGTCAGGGAGTCTCTGGTTTATGCTTTTTGTTGTTTTATTTTGTCTAATACTTCATGCAACTTAAATACTCATTTTCAAATATATTTGAGTATTTCTGAAAAATACTGAAATCTAAATCATTTATTTAAAGGGGGGGAGTTATGCAAATAGAACCTCTTCTCATCAAAAACATACCTGGAGCTTTGTCTCAAGCCACTATTGCACATCTGTCAGTAATCTTTGATCATCTCCTTGTGAAACGTTTCCTCACCTGTCGAGCTCTTGCTCAGCTTAATCCTCACACTGAGAGGTGAAAACACTAGCCTTAGCTTCACTACAGCTACAGAGCCACCCACACTTTTTCTTTCATTCTTTATCGAAACAGCTGCACAGTGAAGTGGGAGCAAGACACGTGCCGTGAGAGGGGCTTATTTGGGGATGGCGAAAAAGATCTGGAAATGAAACTACTGAACCTTTTGTTTCAGCCATTTTAGATGAGTGGTTCTCAACTGGTGGGTCGGCACTTTAACGTGAATCGCAAACCTCTCCCAGAAAATATTTCTTTCAATATTTATGTACAATAAAAATACAGAATCACTACTGTTAAAATGACTGTTATTGGGTTGTTTTGACCATAATTTTTTTTTAATTTAATGCTCATACAGCAACAGTTTTGAGTAAAGGAGAATATTTTACATTCAACAAGTCTAAGTCGTATTTGGGTCGTGGCTTGTCATCCGAGAGTGATTTTGTGTCCCGACACCACACCAGTGGAGAACCACTGTTTTAGTGTGTGTCAAAACATTCCTTGCGCTGAGAGAAGAGGTTGTATCCCTCTGGCGAAGCAGCAAGTGCCTCAAAATGACAGAAAACATTTTTTGATTTAAAAAGAAATCCTATTTTTTCTGTAAGTACACTGGCACCTTGGAGTCTGGTTCATCGTTTATATTTACATTGTTGTGGGATTTTTCGTGAAGAGGGAGAAAACTGTATATTTTTGGAAACCTTATGGCATAAGCAATGAGAAAAACAATGTTTCCATTTACACTGTGCGATCTTCATGTGCATGTTGCTGTCTAATGATGAATCTATTAATTGTCAAATGAGGGCTATGGGTGTAGAGCTTTGTATAATCCTTTGTCTTAGTACAACCTCATTTTCATGGTTCAGACCTTGATTCTTCATTGCTTAGTCCTGGCCTTATTCTGTTTCCTCCCTGCTTTGTTCTTGCGCACCATTGTTTATTTCTGCCAATTAACATTTCATTCAGTCACAGCACCGCTTTCAGAAATTCTGCTTCCCAAAATACAAATAAAAAACATCTTTTGAGTGTCATTAATTTCCAACAGACACGCGTAGAGAACTGAAAACGTCCCTGAGCTCCTGACATGCATCCGCTGATTAGTTCAAATACCTGTCATTGTCCATTTTTTCCAAACACTGTGATATAAGCATATTTTCTTGGAACAAATGAGTATGAGTCTGCTTTGGAGAACTCTGTGTCAGGAGTTTGTACAATCGAAGAGCCATTGTTCACACCTTCGCTTGTCGACAGTGCCCACATTCGCAGACGTCTGAGGCCTAAGTAGAAATGTGAAAAGCACAAAAGTTTCTCTGTAAACTCTGTAGACCCTCCGTCCCAACGTCCCAGTCCTGATTAATTATTGAAGGCGTACTACGGACTGACGGAGGAGTAGATGGATAGTTTAGGACAAGCTGCGGTTCCTCTTGAAGAGTTCGGTCCAACTCAACAGCGGGAAGACATGAAAGCGCTCACTTTTGTGCTGACTCCAGGCCTGTTCCCATTCTTCTTCTGCGCTCTTTGAAGTGTCAGTGTCCTTCATCCTAATCTAACATAGAGGCTGGATTTCATGGACCCACACTATGACTAATGCCGGTCCCAGAGCGCGGCGTAATTGGGCCAACTCGGGGTCCCGTACAGAGCTTTGGTGTCAAATTTGACGTTTTGCTATCGCGTTGAAGAAAGGAGCTGTGAAGGCGCAGCGCACTGATATTTTTAGCCAAATACAAAGTGGGGACAACGCCAGCTCAGGGTTATTACTGGAAAGCCAGCAAATCACCATGAAACTGGTTTGGCGTTAACCTTGTGCTGCAAAAGTTGTAGCGTCGCAATCATGGAGCGGGAGCATGGGCATCGCAGCTGATCTCCATGGTAACGCAGGACAGTCAGCACCATACTGGGGGGATGACAAACCGCTTTCCATGGGCTTAAAAGTCGGCAGAAACAGATCAATATCCATCTCTGAAAGTTTGAAATGACATCATTAAACCAAATTGCCTTTTTGTCCAGCAGCACTTCCACAAACACTTCCACTGCATCGTTTTGCCAGAAGACTTTCATACACCACTTTGTGATATAGTTATTTTTATGCTTTAAGATGTGGCTGCATTTAGTGCAGTGCCCCTTGGTTGTAGTCATTCCTGTCGCCTCATTGTGACAGTTAAACAGTGAGAAAGGCAGGATAGATGAGTGGCTAGTAGCTTTTTCAGTTCAGGTTCACTTTGACTTAATTTGCATTAGAAACGTTATCCAATATGGCGGCGAGTGGTGTTTATGTCATGAGACTCACAAAAACGACCATCATAAGTGGGCAGGTTCTACAGCGGAGCTTTTCTGAATATAATTAATTTGACCAATTAAAGGGACTATACCAGATTTTCTTTTCCAAAATTGGAATGAAATTTGATTTGTCCTCTTTTAGTAAACACTGTGCAATTAAATATGAAGCATTTGTATTTCATTGGCTAACTTAGACTAGTTTTCTTTCTTTCTTTTTTCACATTTCTGTGAACGTGACCCCGAAAGGTGACCCTACAAGTTGCGAAAAATGCCTGTAAACTCGTCCCTGTGAACAATCAGGATCCTACTAATATATTAGGAAAGTTAGGAATGAGTTTGGACCAAAACTAACATTTTGATTTAGTGGCACTGGGTTCGTCGTTTTTAAAGATAATTTGAAATGCAGCTGATTCTTGTATTGACTTAAACAGTTCATACAGTATTTCAGTCTTTTCTCAAGTTTTAATGCTCCTGGACATGCTTAAATTAAATGAATCAATAAAATCTCTATTTATAAACCTAAATTTCCAAATCTGATGTAAAAAAATGGGATTTACATATTTTCCCCCATATTTTTCTATCCTGTCTCACCAAATCTTCTGTGTTTACATTTTCCATTCATTTAAACCTAACATTCACAGCTCCTCTTGCGCTTTACCCCCTTCTGCCGACTGCCCCAGGGACCGCTCTCTTCCCGCGCTCCGTGGAGTGATCCATCCCCCCGGTGGGACCCGACTGCCATGTTTACAGAGCGCAGCTGAAATGCACCTAACACCTGCACGCTCGGTTAGGAGAGCCGCAAACAGACACCCACGTTTGAGTTTTTTTTTTTTTTTAAACGGGTCACAAGAGTCCACATTACAACTCATTACAGCTTGTTTCCTCGCTGCACTGTGCCCAACCGCTTTCACGGGAAACATTTGCAATTCAGAGCTGTTGAAAGAGCACAGATTGCATGTTATTCTGCGAAAGGATCCGACTTTAGAAGCTGTTTGTACATAATGGCGACTGGTAGGGGTCCTGCCGATGCATGTGTTAGGCAATTAAGTCACGTGGCTAACGACAGCAGTTGAAATTAGCATGAATATTATTATCATTAAAGCTGCACAATCTATCGCAAAATCACACAGGCCTTCCATCTGACTGAGGTTTACACGTATTTGTCTAACAGTCTTAAATAAAAGCACATAGCAGCTTAAAAAAACATTACTTTAGTTTAGTAATATAAGTATAGTAAGTTATACTTTATTAATCCCCGTAGAGAAATTCTTTGTCTGATTTGACCCATCCTCAAAGCCACTGGGGCGACCTGTAGGAGCAGTGAGCAGCCAGTGTAGAGCGGAGCCCGGGGACCCATCTCCAGATGTTGAACCAGGCTAATGGTCAGAAACACCTGGCCAGAGGATCAACCTATTGTACATGTTTTTTAGCAAGTGCTTTATTTGGCATTGTACATTGCAAAACAAAATGTCGTTCAGGTGCTGTGTTAGTCCTGAGCCGCTGCGACTGAGCGCCGCCATAGTGGGCCGACCTGAGCAGCATGCTTTTGGAGGTGGGGAAACCGGAGCACTGCCTCCTCTGAAACTGTGCACCGCCTCACGGGTTTGTCCCTGTTTCAGAGCGTGGTGTCCTGCACTGGTCAGCTCCTCCTTCCTCTTCCTCCTGCACAGCTCCCTCCGCTCCACAACAGTCTTTCACCATCTTCTAGGAAGAGCGTAGCAGACAATTATAGTCTGTTTTATTCTCCAGTAAACATATTTCCCAGAGCAATAGTAGGAACAGAAGATTTGAGTCTCGCCCGGATACCTCCTTGTTTGTCCCTTTTTTTGTTTCTTGTAGCACCTCTTGTGATGCCTCCACTGTGCTGCAGGTGTGGGGGGTCTTGGAGCCTCTTCAGTTTTACAGAAAAAGAAATTTGTTGGTCTCAAATGTCTTAAGCGCATAAGCTAGCTGTTTGTTTACTTTAAAGAAGCGAGATGCAAGTTGGTCATTTTTATGCTCACTACTGCCACCTCAGGTCTTAAGCGTAACTGCAGGTTCTATATTAAGCTTGTGCGTGACGGCACTTCGGACCCGAATGAACACCTTTTTGAGTGACAGTGCAGGATTTTAGAGGCAGATTTTTTACGCTGCAGTAAGAAATCCCCTGAACCTCACAAAAACACAGCAAAGATGTACAAAAGTGAAACACAGAAACTAGTTCCTTCTTGGCCTTGTTTTGATCCTGATTTGGAATGTGTTTAGTGAAATGTTCTCACATATTGGACCTTTTCTGGCTGTGTTTTAAATAAAGATATAACCTTAGATCATGGCTAAAAGCGCAAATGTCGATCTTGTATCTTAAAGGACCTTTAACTGAATTGATTTTGCATTAGACCTGGACTTGCACCTCTTTTCACTCCGCTTCAAAGCTACTACTTGTCCCTCCAGGGCTGTGAAAGTGCAGAAGGAAAGGTGTCAAACGGCAGCCATGTATTTTCAGTACTTATCTTTTCGCCTCCAACATTTTGGTGAAGAGAGACGTTGTCGTTTTGGAGAGTTTGTGCGAGCCATGACAGACTGACACTGACTTTTAATACTTGATGTTTTGTGTGTTGTGCAGGAGCTGTCTGGCCTCCCGCGATCCGTACTGCGTATGGCTGAAGGCTGGAGCCTGCGCCACGTTCTCGCCCGGATTCAAGTAAGTGCCGCCGCATCGCTTCTACCTCCTGATCACTGACAGGTGTTGGAAAAAATGGGAGAGGAGACTATGGGAGTAAGCTCTGTTTGAAACGGCGCTGGTCTGAATCTCAGAGGCAGGCAGTAGGGTTTTCACAAGGGAACAACTTTGTAACATGATATGAAGTTCTTATATAAGAGCGCTCTTCTAAAATAACTTTATATTCACAAGGTATAGCTATAGCCAACTGCAGTTATTCTGAGTTATAGGCAATTGTTAACTGATACTTTCTGAGTTTCGACTTGGATAAATGCTCTGTAACGGCGCTTGAAGTGGTATTTCTAACTTCAGATACGAGCAGTGTGTCTCAATGATGAAATGAAAACTGAAAGAACTGAAAGAAAACCACTGCAGCCGTGTGATTGATCACAGCCAAGGGGCTGCTAAATATGAAATGCCAATGACTTATCTAAGCGACAGGACACATTAGTTGCTCACATATGTATAGGCAGGAGCACCAGGGCCACCAAAACTTTTGATGTGAATCTTAAAAAGGCTGATTCTAGACTCTGCACAGTTAACGCCACAATTAGCGAACATTTCACTCTAACTACGGTGCCTTGGAAGTTTCAACAGTGGACTCAAAGAGTCATTTTCTGCTGCAGTCAAATTCTGCATGCTCTTGTTTTTGTAGCTTCTCAAAGGTGCGCTGTACACGGGGCGAGCAGAACGTTTTGAACAATACAATGTTATTGTCATTAGAGTTTACATCGCTGCCTGTGCAAGTCTCCATCATCAGTGACGCTGCTAATCTAAGATATGTGACTAGGGCTGGGTCCTGTTAAACAATACCAGTATGGTATCGGAAAAAAGATACTACTGAACTAAAAACATGTACAATAGGCCAGGATGAATGAGAGTGTGTTTGAGAGTGCAAGTGCAGGACGACGGATGGAAATTAGCCCAAGGCTACAATCCGTGTGGTGTGCAAAGTACCGAAAGCATGTACGGAAAAAAAATATTATAGTATCTTTAGAGACCAAGTTTTGATGCTGTTGGTTCAGCCTTGAAGGAAGTGACTTGGTTGTTTCAGCTCCAATAAATGATACAAGTTTAAAAGAAATGGTATTTCCTGGAATAAATTAACAATATTGTTCTGTTTTCTGGTTCTAGATGACAAATATTTTAGAATAGGTTTCAAAAAAAGTTTGGGTATCGGTATCTTAAACCAGGTATCATCAAAGTAAAAAATGTAGCGGTACCAAGCTCTATATGTGATTTTGAGATCAAAATCAGGAGAAGACAGCTTCTGGTGCTCTTTTTTACAATCATCATGGACTTTTTAAAACATTGGGATCCTGGTTAACGAATGGTCAAGAAATAGAATTGTATTCCCCACCATAACAACAACAGATGAAACGCTCATAACACATTTCATTGTCCAACTGTTAGCCGTTAGCATCTCATAACCTTCAAATGGGAATTATCCCTGTAATAAGTTTCCTGGATCGTAGCATTAGCGTTCATCGTTTAGTCACACCAGCCTTCTTTAGTGAAAACACAAATGGAACACCATATTCCGTATAGAGTTTTTTCTGGAGTTAAGTGTCTAAAGCGTGTCTGCCAGCAAGCGGTTCTTCTGTTTAGTGTTTCTGCTCTCCAAGTCACTGCCATGAGAGTATCTATAGTAAGTGAATAGTAGTGTAGTAATTATGGCGTGTTTATCATTTGAAGTGTGAGGCGTAATGAAGGCAGTAGTCTACATGGCAAGTGATGAGAGCACAGTGTAATACAAAAAGGAATCTCCCCAAAAAAGTCATCTTTGGCTGGTTTGAATGCGGCGCAGATGTTCTGGAACTCCTAACACAGTCAGTTGTAATTTAAGTGTCGTGAGAGAGCGTTTACACCAGACAAACTCATTTATAGCTTTCGTGCTCCGTGTCGCCGTGTCTCGCTGCAACACGACTAATAAAACCGGCGCATTAATTTCAGCCCGATGTGTCTTCCCTTTTACAAAATCCCTCTAATTACGAACCCGCCACGAGACAATCCCTCGCAGATTCCTTTTTAATCAAGTCGCTCTGGCAGGAGGCTGCAGCGCGGCTAATTCTTCTCCCGCCGACGGGTGCCAATTAAAGGCATGAGCCCCCGCCCGCTGCGTGGTCAGTGGGAACGCGCGTGGGCAGACGGGGCTATATAAAGACGGTATTAGCGCCGTAGCTTAGCGTCGCGGCGGACACATTTGTATCTCCGTCAATATTGTGCAACCGACGCGGGAGCCGAGGCAATCATTTTCATACGGGGGTCGTCTGGCGAGATGTTAAGCCTTAGATTAGTCCTCAGGTAGTGCCGCGTGAGGTTGGACTTTACTTTTAAAGTAAGTTGGCTCTGCTCAGTCCTGATAAAGTCTCAAGACAATGTGCTAAAGTGGTGCAAAAAGCAGGTGCAGTTGACATTTTGCTCCCTCACACACACTGAAAGGCCACAGCGCCAACTCATTTACGCTTTAGATTTGCACCACTAATGATCTGAACAGTAAAGAATAGTCAGGTGCAACTTTAAAATCGAGTCGTAATCGTAAAATCATGTGCTAATTTTGAACAGTAGGAATACAGTTCCATTACTGTTACTGTAAAATAGCACATGATGTTACAATTACGACTGTAGGCTTTGTAAATCAGGCCCTTTGTGGTTGAAAACACTACACCGACAACATTGTGTTGTAGATGACCATGAGCAGGTGGAGTTGCGACAGGTGTCCAGTGATGGCCACACCGTGATGTGTCCTGTAAGACTGAAAAAGTGTGTCCAATTTTTAAGGTGACCTTTTCAAGCCGATCAATAGTGTCTCCAGAGTCAAATGGAGGAAGGATGGACTTGTTTGATGAGGATTTGATGGGGAACAGTTTAATCTTTGCTTGGTAATGTTGTGTTGGAAGGATAAAGAGCTATCTTGACAAATTTCCAAGTATTTATATTCAGTAACTTCTCTAGGACGGGTCCCTCTGAGGTGGACCCTTAATGGCTTATGACCTTAAGACACAAATGAAGAGCTACTTCTCTCTACTGCAAGGACTTTATTGCTTCCTACAACTATAGCCACTGCTGGGGCGGGTTGTCTTGTGACTAGAGGGTCGGCGGTATGAATGAGAGTGAGTGGTTCCTTAATGTAAAGAGCTTAGAGTGTAATGTCGGCAAGAAAGCTACATATAAATGTCACCTTTTACTTAGTTTGTTTGGCTTTACTGTATGGAAAAAAAATCGAGCAACACAGCGGCCCAACGATTAGCTCTCGGGCCTAAGACTGGGTGATCCTCTTTGAGTAGAATTTGTGTCTGTAGGTTCCCCAGTTTCCCTAACCTTAAAACACAGTGTGTGCATTAGGTTTCCCTCTGGGACCAGGACGTCCCTGACAAAGAGATGCTGAAATCTCAGTGGGACTGTCCTGGTTAAATAACAGTTAAAGAAAGGAAAAAACTGCAAGCTTTAAAAGTTCAGGTAAAGAAGCTTTTCTATACTCTTTAGACTTGGACTTCGTGGTAGCCTATACCCTTTTCTTGTTTTTCTGGCTGTACTTTTAGTCTTCCATTTTAGGTTTTGCATTGATTTGGCAAAGAGTTTTTTGTTTTTAATGGTTCTTTGAAAGCCAGAAATCCCCCGTCGCAGAAGTTGCTTTGAAAAGTTTCCCACGACAGATCAGCCCGAGCCCCCATGCCTTCCCGGTGCGCTTTGTTGATATTCAAGAGCTAATCCAAAGTTCAGCAGTGTAGCGGTGTCAGCGTGATGAATATCTTAACACTTTGCAATAAAAAAAAATGCTGCTCCGTGCCGTGGGACTCCAACATCTATCCATCATGCTTATTCAGGAGTGGCAGACCTGCGTGGCACATTACAGTGGAGTACACGCTCAGCACACTGTGGCAGGGACTTGGAAACATATAATTGAGGGCTTTACTCTGACTGGGTCTCAATGTGTTGAAGTATTTATTAACTGAGCTCAATAAGTTGGTTTGGGCAGTATTTTCTATGTTGAAAGGCTTAGTTCATATCCTTATTAACCTTTTCAAAAGGCCAATCACAAACCCAGGGGTCTCTGCATTGCAGTTGTCTGTTATACGTCCCACTACTTTGAGACTTCCTTATGTTAAGTGAAACGTGTACAGAGATTCCTTCTAACCCTTCACCTCATCCTTTTTCTATCGATGTGGTGAACGGCTGTTATTTCTACAATGAACTTAAACAGACTTACTAACTTTGTCATGTACTTGTACTGCCTTGTGTATGTGAACGAGTAAGCCAAAGACAAATTTCTGCCACGACTGTGTATGATAGACAGTCTATTCTATTCTACACATCAGGGGCAGGTTTCTTGGTGGCAGGCCAATTTTCTTCCTCGTCAAAAGGATCAGGGGCCAAACCTCCCAATCGTGGCTCAAAGGAAAGCACGGCTTTCTACAAATGCCAGAGCTGTACATCATAAATGTCCTAACGGGGAGTTTTGAGGGAAAATGGAAAGCACCGGACTGAATTTTCGGGATTTTAGAGGACTTTTATACATATCAGATATCAAAAAGTAGTTTGACTAAGGGTTAGCCAGTTACAGTCCTGCGAGAGAATATACAGTATGTACGTAGTGATGGACGATTAAAGTCATGTGACATTTCAACAAAAACATTCAGAGCTTCAGAGCTGCTTCATTCTGTTTGAACACTGACCTTTTGTGAACAAACTTAGTTATTGCAACTTTTCATAAACACGACTGAAGCACCGACATGACCAAATCGATGTGAGCAATACAGGTTTAAAACAGGCGTGTGGCGTTTTGATCATTCGCATAAAAAAGTGGATATATATGGATAGTTTTTAATGATTATTCCAATCATGGACCAATAAATAGTAAATGTAAATTCTTTGTAATGTGGTTCTGTGTTTCTTGGAGCTCCAGTGGGCGTGGCCGACTTGGACACCTGCTGCTCCGAGGCAGGACATCAATTTCAACATCAATCAAACTTTGTAATTCATTCAGCCAGAGTTAATTTACTGTAAAAGTTTGTTGTGGATGGCGCTCCTTACGTTTCCCACGGCCAGGCTCAAGGTCAAGGTCAAAATACAGTTGACACTGCCCAAAGTGCTGTACATGTTTCAGCGAGAGACACAAATATATATATATATATATATATATATATATATATATATATTAGAGGTGGGCCGTTAACGGCGTTAACGTGCTGCGTTAACGCGAGACTCTTATCGGGCGATAAAAAAAATATCGCCGTTAATCTATTCTCAAAGCTGGGTTGGGAGCTGGATCTATACACTGCAAGCTATGATGACTTTCACCGTGATATTTTAAGGTCAGCACACATTACACGACTTTTATGCCCAATTCTGGACGCACAGGAGAAACGTGAGTGAATATAGCGTCTCCAAAGCGACACTCAGAAGCAGCGGCCAATGACAGAGTGAAAACAGACAGAAAAACACCGCAGCCCCTCCGTGTTCACTTCTCTTTCAAAACAGCGACATAAACATCTCATTTCATGGCCACAGCCCCACACGAAACAGCCCCACACGAAACAGCCCCACACGAAACAGCGCAACTTTATCACCAAAAGTTCACGAGAGCAGTTTAACCGCAGCACTTACGGAGTTTGGAGACGGCCTTTCCAGCTCCTTTTCTCCGTTAGCTTCTCTTTTTCCGCTCCCCGGTGTCTCCTCCGCCTCATGTCCGTTTCCTTTTCTTATTAAATCCAAAGAAATACGTCCCGCATCTTCGTGTTGTTGTCGTTTATCTCCATTTTGACAGAACTATCGCCAAGTAGTAGCATTAGCTGCAGCAGCATGGGCTGTTGTTGTGTTGTGATCACGTGACACTGTTGACACTGTTGACCAATCAGGAGACGCGCACATGTTTCCCACGCTCGAGGCCTATATGTTCTGATCTGGTTAATAAAAAAAATATAAATAATGATCTGCCCGTAAATAAATACTTGGGGATTCCTGCCACAACTGTCCAATGCGAGAGACTTTTTTCTTTAGCAGGTCATTTTGTGCAGAAGAGGAGATCTAGTTTGTCACCAGAAAATGTGAACAAGCCGGTCAGCCTGAGTGACCGGTGGAAGAAAGAGAAACAGCTTGGACTGATTGACTCAAAGCTACTGACTGTAAACAGTTCATCAGGACCTCGTATATCGGTCTACAGCTCAAAATTCATATTTAACTGAATAAACAGTTTGTAAACACGAGTGCATTTTATTGAACATGAATTATTTTCATCACCAATTATTATAGTAGAACGTTCTCATGCAGTTTGTGATGCATTTTGGAAACAGGAGATGAGCCCCTGGTCTAACGCACCGCCTGACTTGAGAAACTCGTTCTCAAAGACTTACTTTTAGTCATTATTTGGGTAGCACACATATTTTCGGCAGAATTCAAGCGAGCCATTTTAATCTAGATTAATCTAGATTAATTTCAAAATTAATCTAGATTAATCTAGATTAAAAAAATTAATCTATGCCCACCTCTAATATATATATATATATATATATATATATATATATATATATATATATATATATATATATATATATATTTATATTTATATTTATATTTATATATATATACATGGTAGAAATAAGCAATAACAAAGAATGCTCCACTCAGAGTCGTGCAGCTGCATTCTGTACTCGTTGCAGACGATGAATGGATGCAGCATCAAGACCGGAAGCGAGGCAACCAGTCTGCGCCATCGGATGCTCCAACCACCACCAACCACTCACTCACTACATTCGCTAGGCTCCCATCCAAGTACCAACCAGGCTCTTCCCTGCTAAACTTGGGCATAGCAAAGGTGTTATTGTATTTTAAAGAGTGCATATTGTTTTGGGTTTAGAGAGTATATAAGCCTATATTTTTGTATAAGAGGGCTATGTACTTTATTTCAATTTACTTTTACATATTATATTTTTGTGAAGGTGTATCTAAATAAGCCAAATTTCCTAGGAAAGCTCACCATTTTTTTTTTTTCTGAAAGCGGCTATAGGTTTTACAGGCATTATTATTTGAGCAGTTTACATTGTTTTTTTTCTCAAAGTTTCACAATTACACAGTAATGGAAGCATGTGAATGTCATTTCTACTGTGTTGAGCTGGTGACTTTCAGATACACCCAAATGTTTGGTAACAGTTTAAAATATTCAAAATCCCCCAATTCCCTTCAACAGTACCTGAAGCCAGAAAGCACTGTAAGTCATGTGTCCTGTGCTTGCAGATAAGCAGACCTAAGCTAATTTGCTAATGCAAGTAGCGTGCCCTTGGTTTAGTTTAATTATCTGATAGCTTAATACAACCTGGCCTTGTTTACATGCAGAGAAGCAGCATTTCTTCTCCCCGGAGGCAGTTTCGCTCCTCCGTGAACTTCTTTTGACATGTGACCTTACAATTACTACATTTCCACGTCTCTCCTGAGCAACTTTTTTTGGGGCCGTTTTTTTTTTCCCCCCTTCACGTCCTCTCTCTGAGCCTGTGATAAGAAGCAAAAGTAATGTTGTGCCGTGCGTTTCAATCTGGCAGCAGCGAGGCCGCTCTGTTTGGATCAATGGCTAAGGAAGATGGATGGGTCTTTGAATGGAGAGACAGATAGATTTAAGGCCCTGGCACTGCAGCTCTACGGGCTGAAGTACAACCTGCCTGGTTTTCTCCTCCGCCCTCCCGTTTACGCCGCTTGTAAACTGCACCGAATTTCCCAAAGACTTGACATCCGACCACTCCCGGAACAGCGCCTTCTTTATTCCGCGGCCATCGTTTCCTACACTTAGCTTTGACAGCTGAAATGCGAAGGGCAGGAGCGGCTTTATATCGGCTTTTTGGGCAACATGATATCCGAAAGAAAATCTCCCGTGAGCACCCTGTCAGTGTGTCAGTTTTATAAGAGAGAAATGTGAGCTATTGTCTTTTTACAACCCACGCAATGAATGTAAAGGAGAACAAAATCCTTGGTACCGGAGTCAGTTTAATATGTGTCAATTACACAAAGTTCAGTGGTTAAAGGGACTATACCGAGTTTGAAAATGTTCAAAATGTTCACCACAACTGCCTCTAAACTCCTGCACTGTCACTCAAAAAGCTGTTAATTCGGGTCTGAAGGGCCGCCACGCACAAGCTTAATATAGAACCTGCAGTTTACGCATAAGACCTGTGGTGGCAGTAGTGAGTATAAAATGACCAACTTGTATCTAGTCCAGGGGTGCCCAAACTTTTTGTTCCCGAGGGCCAAAATGAAAAAGTGCCTAAGGGTCGCGGGCCAAACACAATATCAGCGTGAGACACATATAACTGCAAATAATAATAGTTACTTTATTTCTCTTTTGGTATACATTTGCATTTAATTCTATCTATGCAAATAGTATGCTACAAAAGCCAAGTTTTAGTAGAACAAAATCAATTATTGTAGCAATATACTGCAACAACACCACCTGTACTTGCACTACCTACAGTGACTTTACCTCATTCATTTATTTAAGTCAAAGAAAATGCCATATTAGACCAGTTTGAAAGTGTCAGTTCAGCATTAATTATTTTATAAGTCATATATGTCAACGACCTTTGTAATAAAATTTGGAAAAATGGGAAAGTTGATGCTACGACGCTCTATGACTGACAAATACCAAGACATCAGAACAGTGTTACCTGAACTTTGTGAAAGGAGCGCCCCCAATTTGACGCTGGTGGCCAAAAAGTGTACTGCATCTATATTTGCCATTGAGAATGAATGGGAGAGAGTTGGTATTAACCTAATTGTTCCGGCCCCCCACTTTGGGCACCACTGATCTAGTCCCTTTAAACTACTGAATCAAAAAGCTTGTATCAATAATAAGTAACACATAAGAGTATTCAGACTGCTTATGTAAAGTAAGAAATAATGGAAAACGTCATGTAGTACTTTCAACAGTTAGTTTGTGTCATCTCCTCACTCCGCTTCACTTCTGTGTTTTTTCTTAATGGCATGTGCTTCACATTTGTTCACAATCTCTCCATGAAGGTCTATTCGCTCGATTGTTTGATGGATTTTTAAGGACGCTACATGAAGCCTTTGTTAGTGACTGTTTCTGTTGTTTGCCAGTGGAAAGCTCAGAGAAGCTGGTTCATCACGATGTTATTTAATGGCTGATACAAAGGCATTTAACGTCAACGGCGGCTCTGTTTGTCAGAAAGATCGTCAGTTAAAGTTATATATGTTGCCTGACTGGAACTGCAGGGGCCCAAAAAATATACTTTGAAAGAAAAAGCTACAAGCCTCTTCCAAATGAATTCATCTTTTGTACAAATGACTGTGTGTTTACATGCCTGGCCAAACAGTGGTTATTGTCACAACAAACCTGTGCGGACTACTGACTGTGATATGAATGGACTGAGTGTTTTGATAGTTTCCTGAAGTGGGTCTGGTTTTAAGATGCGAGATGTGAGTTTTATGTACTTTTGGAAGTATGACATCAACCTTTCCTGGGACTGCAGCTATAAAAGAGTACTTTCTCCTAAGTTCTTATAATTTCATTGACAAATAAGCCTCAACCTTATAACCTGGCACATGACATTTCTCACTAATGTCTTTTGTGCATAGTCCCTGATCATCGAAATTTAATCAAAATGGTATTGCTAAATGTACCACTTTAAATCACGGTTTGGGCCGCAATCATCGCTCTTTAACTTTTTATGTGTCATTTGAAGGCATGAAACATTACCTATTATTTTTAATAGATTTGGTTAACATTATTGAGAGGCCTCTATCGATAAGGTGATTTGGGGAATGACTGCTTTAATGCATTACTTTCATAAACAAGTAGGTTTATGGTTAGTTTCCCAGATGAGTGACGAGGTAGAACAAAAGTCTTCATTTCTTTTAATTTGTTCTGAGCCTCTGCCCCGGTCCTGACGACAGTTTTGTGGATACTGTAGTAGTTACTGTACAACAGAGGCAAAGTAAACCACTCTCTAGTTCTTCTAGAAGATCGAGTTGCTGAGGAAGCCTCTTGAGGTGACAGCCCAGTACAGATGACACCGTCTGAACCTTTGCCTTAGGAACTCCTGCGTTTGTTTCCCAGTGGGGACGTTTATGTGGAGTTTGTATGTTTGTATGTGGTCGGGTTCTGCGGTTTACCCCGGGTCTCCAGGCCCATCTCCTAGTCCTAGTTTTACTCCTTATGTGCGTAGTCAATGGGAACCATATACAGTCATTTGGAACTATTTTATTTATTTATTTTTTCGTCCTGTTCACTCCCTTTTCATTGGGATCCGACGGCTAACCAGCATTTGGTAACGCTTTAGAATAGTTCCAGGTGAAGAAAGTACTTAAACATGTAAGTACAGGTACTCTTACAACGTGTAACAAGGGGGTCAATCTGTAACAAGGAAGTACAAAGGGGAACAATGTGTAACAAGGAAGTACAAAGTGTCACAAAGAACAGGTACTCTTACAACGTGTAACAAGGGGGAATAATGTGTAACAAGGAAGTACAAAGTGTCACAAAGAACAGGTACTCTTACAACGTGTAACAAGGGGGAATGATGTGTAACAAGGAAGTACAAAGTGTCACAAAGAACAGGTACTCTTACAACGTGTAACAAGGGGGGGTCAATGTGTAACAAGGAAGTACAAAGGGGAACAATGTGTAACAAGGAAGTACAAAGTGTCACAAAGAACAGGTACTCTTACAACGTGTAACAAGGGGGAATAATGTGTAACAAGGAAGTATGAAGTGTCACAATTGGGAGCAAGGTGTAACTTTGTACTTCCTTGTTACACATTGTTCCCCCTTGTTACGCTTTGTACATGTTACACATTGTTCCCCCCGTTACACATTGGTAGAGGACCTGTACTTACATGTGTAATTACTTGCCCGTACTTACACCTGGAACTCGCGGGCTGTATTCTAAAGCGTTATCCAGAATTTCCCCTTACAACTTTTAGTGTTGCATAAGTCCATCCATTTTCTTTCATCTTTTTTTTTTTTTTTTTTTGAAGATTAAAGTCCTGTATGATTGTAGTAGTGGAATGAAATTTGACGTGTCCTTCAGCATATTGTAAAGGCAGACATTTGTGAAATAAGATCTGTGTGCACTGTGCTTATTAATGCAACTATTTAAAGTTTGAAATACTTCCACTTTCATTGAATGCAAACCACAAAAAAACAAAACAAACAAGCATCAGGCCTTGAATTGTTCCAAACAAGTAAAACACAGGGAAGAGCAGGTCTGAGTGAACTCTCCAGTGTAACAGGAGGAAGGGTGGTCCTTAGAGCTGCTCGCTGACATTTGATTTATGTGTCTGAACGGAGCCAGCAGCAACAGGGCAGAACCCGGGAAGAGCTGGGCCGGAATGTTGCTTCCAAATGGAACCATTAGCCCACTGATACGAACGGGGAAATGTGGAAGGATTAGCAAAGGAGCGTGGGGGAAAGTCGCAAAGGTGAACAAGTGGTTAAGAGCAGACGAGAAAGTCATCCGCCTTGTCCCAGCGGCGAACATCTGTTTCTCATGAAGATGCGTGCGGTAGCTGCAGCAGCGTCTCCCTCTTTGTTCTGGAAAAACCTGGGATAAACCTGCAGCCGACTCACTTTAATGGCTTTTCCATCTTGACATAAATGTATCCCAAAATGTCACTTTTATGGTCAAGCGTTTTACTACTCAAATTGAATTGTAATGGTTTGGACGTCATTGGGATTAAGTAGGTCTAAAATTAATTGGCGGAGGATACAATATTAAATAGATTCCTCAATAGATACCCATTTACATAGTGTGATTCTCATTGAAGACATTAAACTTTGTTTTGTCTGATACCATGTGTTCATTCAAACCAAAAAACATGAAATAATTCAAAATATATTTTAGATTTTAAATTCTTCATAATTGCCAGCCTTTATTCGTGGCACTTTCTCAAAGAGCCTGATAAGGTCATCATCTGAAATATGAAGTCCCTTTGTGGTGACGATATCGTGAAGCCCATTGAGAAAATGTTGAACGCAGTAATCAAAACAAAAGGCGGCTCTTTGTAACGTAATTCCATATGAATTCAGGGAGAATCTACAACGGAAATAGTCTTGAAGTAAAAGAAAAAACAGTACATTAAGTTTTGATATATTTCAAATACTCGGGTTCAGTATAGGGTCTGTTTCACTAGAGGAGAGGAGACTGGCAGTCCAAACGACGTCTCCGTAACTCGGACTGATCGCATGCATACAGGCCCATCTCACCAGCCTGGAGACTAGATGGAGAAGTTAGTTGCTGCTGGTCTCTGAGCCGTCCTCTGGAGATGGGGCGAGTCTCCAGGTAGTCTCCATGAAAGCAAACAGGTTTGATTTCAGCGCAGACTCTGTGTTCTCAAGCAGTTGTGGCAATGTTGCAAAGACTAGATATTGCCCTCAACCTGTGAGACTTTAAAACCTAAACCAGTTACTGTTTGAGACTTTTTAACTTTTGATTGTATAATGAATGTATCGCTCTACTTTTGAATTGTAACCGTACAACTTTTCACTAAATGTTGGCATGTTTTGTTACTTTCCTTGTTGTTCTTTTGACCTTCTGTGGTTTGTCGACTTTTACCAACCTTTAGTTTGATTTTGATCAAATCATGCTTTGATCTGGGATATCAAAGTTTTATTCTCTTTGAACCTTGCTTTCTTTAAAAAATAAAATAATTTAGCTTCTTTTCATCCTGGTTTGTTTGATCCCATGACGGTTTTGTAAACCTCCTTCCTCCGAAGGACAACACGCCTCAGCAGGAAGAGCTGGTTCTCTATGGGTAATATGTCTGCCCGAGTCTCACTGAAGGATGGACAGTCCGGCTGCCCGGATATTCATGATCATGTGTACAAGCATGTGCGCTTTGTGTTGGTGCACAGATGTTAGTGTGAGTCGAGCCTGCAGATCCAGCTCACTGATGTGCAGCACGGATCGTAGCTTTAGTTTGTGAAGATAACGTCGAGGTCTGGGCTGAGTGGTGAATCTGCCACAGGTAGGTTTAGTGGTTTAAAGAGGGGGCAGCACACACTGTATGTTAGAGGAATTGTTAATGAAGGACACATACGATTCCGATGGATTAATGAAATAGAACTAGGAATGTGGATTGGAAAATAAAGTAGAAGCAATTCTTGAAGGAGATGTGTAAATAAACTTCTGCGAGCTTCATTCAGTTCAGTTTTGAGTCATTCTGTTGTCTTTGTCGTTTCTGTAGCGCTCCCATCAGTACTTCCTGGCTCATGTTGCGTCACAGGAAAAACTCCAAACTGTCCTCCACATTTTTAAAGTCCATAATTCAACACTGGATTGGTGCTGAGCAGTTCTGCGCTCAATGTGTGTTCATCACCCCACTGTGCGATGAAACAGAAATGTAGTTTTTATCAAGTCATTCCCTCTGCTGCCTGTGGAGGGAGCTCTCAGCAAAGCCCTGATCAGCCCATGCCCATGTTTCATAGTCACAGTTTTGTCCTTAAATAGACATTATTTCAAACTATAAAGTGTACAATATCAATGGGGTTTTCCAGGCCCTTCATACTGTGAGACAAAGTGCTAACCATAGAAACAAACTGAGCTGTTGTAGTTGTTTTTTCAATGACATACTTACTGTTCAAAGTGAGACGCTGCAGGTGAATGGCGGGAGAAATGACATTTAGAGATTTGAATTTTAAAGTTTTGCTGGGTCATCCCACAAATCTAAGACATGATTTAATAAAGCTATCCATAACGCTATCTAGATCTTGTTTAGTTTTTGGATGAGAGATGAAATAAAAAAAACCTTTCAAAATATTGTGAAGTCCAGGACAGTAAAGTGTGGAGTCTGTAGGAGCTACTTAAGTGGAGATGTTGTTTGCGAAAACAGGACCAAGGTTTAGTTCAGTGTATTGCAGTCTGGTCAAGAGAAAAAGTTGTTGTTGATGTTAAGGGAGAAAACTAGCCACAAATCTAAATAAAAATCAGTGTTTTCACCTTCCAGACCTTACATTTGAATGAAAGCCGTCAGGAGAAAAAGGACACCCAGGAGAGAGGATCCGCAGGCATATTCTCTCTTTGTTCTGTTATTAAATATAGCAAAAGTTTGCTGCTGTCTGTTTTTGAGTCATACATAATGCATTTGACATAACCATTGTCGGCAAAACAAAAGACGCCCAAGGACAGACAGGGGAAGATGGACAATGGAGCAGGATTTCCAACGCAAAGAAAAATAGTCTCATATTCGAGTCCAGCTAGTCGTTGTGATATCATTGTAATTATTTTTTCTTCCTTTATAAAAAGAGGAAATAATGTGACTTAAGTTGCATTTCAATGGCTTGTTTCGAGCACAACAGGTTTAAATGTACGTCACTGTTGAGAGTTTTAGCTGGTTTTGCCCGTTAACATCGTAGTGTTAATGTCAGAGTAACAAAAAGACCAAACTTAGCCTGTGCGATGTTTATTTGATGTTTTGTCTCCTTTCCTTCCTGGGAGAGAAATATACAGGCGCATTTTTACAAAACTTTAGGCCCATTTTCACAAAATGAGGTTTTCTTTAAACTCTTGAAACAACATCTCCACTTTGGTCGCTCCTCCAGACTCCAAACGTTCCAGTCTTGTACTTGACAGTTAGTCTGAAGCTCATTCAAGAACTGAAGATCAAAAATCTGCTACAGTGTCAATACAGTATCAACAACAAATGAACCTGATTGTTTCAGTGTTACCATGTAAGACCGAAGTTTGCTGTAAAGGAAGTTTTTTTTTTTTTTTTTTCCCCAATTTAGAGACTAAAAAGTTCTGTAGTTCTGTAGTCAGGAGCATCAAATGAGTATTTAAAATACATTTAATGATACATCCCAGCATTGGTTTTGTGACTTCAAAATCATGTCTGTTTTTGGTTTAAGCAGTTTCACTTTCCACAGTGGGAATGTTCAGTGTTAAAAAGAAAATACAAGCTTTTATCTTAAGCCAGCGCCATGCTAACAAATCAGCGGCACTGTAATTAAGGCAGTTTGAGTGTTAAAAATAGTTATGTCAAAAATAAAATGTCCCTGTGCTGCCGAGGAAGAGAATCTATGTAATAATAATAATATTTGCATGATGTTTTCTTTTCAAGTGTTAAAATACAAGTTCACGTGAAGTTCAGCATGTGATTTCTGAAGTGTACGCTGCAGATATTTGGTTGCTTACCTCCGATATTACCAAAATATTTGCTCATGTCCGAATAGCAGCCAGTGAAACTTCAATGTACCGCATTAATCTTGGCGTTTTTCTATCGCTAGATTGTGACATCGGCTCCGAAAGCAATATTCTCTTAACTCGTATTTTATAATTAAACTTCACAAGCCAGGTATCGATCGCGCTGCCCCCCCCTTTACACTTTATCTTGTTTACAAACTTATCTGCCGCGGCTGATTTATAGCTCCCAAAGTTAAAGTTGAAAGAGCGCAGCGGGTTACGTGAGGTTGACTCATCACAGCATTCATTAAGTTGAAGGACAGTGAGCCAGGAACAGCCTTTCAGCTCCGGAGGGACGGATCGATGCGGTGGCACTAAGAGCACGCTGTTATTGACAACGACTGAGCAGCCCCAAAACAAAGTGAGAGACCAGTTATTACCAAAGATCGAGTCTGTGCGTTAGAAATGCATCTGTCATCGCCCTGAACGTAAATGATACGAGGCTCTTTCAAACTGGGCCACTGGCAAATGCTCCTGATCTTTGGTTTGTGTGAGTCAACAGCAAACAGATATATTAGTCCAGAAAATGTACGGCAAAAGAGCACTATGATTGAGGACAGTGGAATAAATATGTCATACTGCAACCAGACGTGGTCAAAGTACTTGGATTACTTGGATCACCGTTCAAATGGGACTGCGATGGAAGTAAAAGCAGTAAAAGTTTAAGTTCTGAAATACTTGCTTTTGAAAATATTCAAAGCAGAAAGTACAAAACCGTTTTAATTGTGTCTGAATTTGGTATTGCGTCATCACAGCGCCCCCTGCTGTTCATGAAGTGTGCATTTTAAAGCCACAGCAGTACAGCGGTAGAAGGTCCTTGGTTCGGTTCCCACCTGGTCGGGGCCTTTCCGTGTGGAGTTTGCATGTTCTCCCCGTGTCTGTGAAGGCTTCCTCCAGGTACCACTAAAAACATGTACAATTGGGATGAATGATGTGTGTACGTGACTGAATGGAGGTGGGTGACTTGTGCCATGTGAAAAAGCGTTTAGAAATAAGCTTCCATTCCAAAATGAACCAAAAACAGTTTCTCTGGTATACTCTGTCTCTGAGAGGGGTAAACATCTGTTCACTTTATTCCAGATTGATCCCAGCATCTTAACTTTGCACCAAGTTGTTTATTCCAAAGTTTTGGGAACGCCGTGGCATCACTGAGCTTTAGTTAGTAGCGAGTAGCACTTTTTTCAGTCTTCTTACCAACTGGGTTCCATTGACTTCAATGATGTATTTTTCTATTTGCAAGGCAAGAATCTTGTCCTTTTAGAAAGCACATTTCTTGTATATTCAGTATTTCCGACAGTTTTCGCAAGGAAGATTTATTTGGGTTACTCCCTCAGACATGTCGAGGAGATTGTCGTTGCCAGCTCGTAAATTGTAAAAAAACATAAAAATGATTTTAGTCTTGGTTCGACTAAGAAAATATAATCATATCCAAGACGTGTGGCAAAACAAGCATCAGATCAGACAAAACTCTACTCCGTATGAATCCATTTAGTTTCATCTTTTCCTCATGACACAAGTAAATAAAAGCCTGAATGTGCACCTAAAGCTTCAGATCAGTAACTAGTTCCGCTCATATTGGTGCCGGCGGTCAGGGGTTCGATTCCTGGACCCAAAGCCAAAATAAAGGAAAACCAAACACCGAGTTATTCTTGATTCTTTTAGGGAAAGTATTTGAAATGCCGGTGCTCGTGCTTTTCCCTGTGCCATTTGAAAGACGGTGTGCTCGCCTTGAAAAACAAAACAGACGACAGCGTGTTTGGATCGCGTTTGTTCTGATTGCAGTATTTGAGCTAGAAAAAAAAAATACAAAAAAAAACGTCTTTTGTGAGCCAGAAATGAAGGAACTCTAATCAACTTTGAAATGAACTGGCAACAGCAAGACGAGGCTGCTGCGAGGCTGTTTCATTGAGACTTGGATAAGATATTACACTTTTCCTCCTTTGTTAGGACACTGTTCCTGACACATTTCTGCACACTATTTTCTTCTCTTTATTTCAGGAGAGACAGAGAAGATAACACTGTGCACGGCAATTATTAAAGCACTACTAAGTGGCTTGCGCTGAGAGCTCCTCCTGCTGGTCCCTTTTGAGAATCGCACTGTCGCAAACCACCACCTCAAAGCTTCCTACGGAGAACATAGTCAATATTCTCCAGGGAATTGTCCCACTGTCTGACACACAAACACGTCGTTGTGCGTGGATTGTCTTGATATTGATATACTTGATTCCATTGCTTTCATTTTCAACCTGAAGTTAGCCTCGTACTGGTCCATAAGTCAGCATTTACGCAACTTACAAAACAAGACAAGCTAACAGTTAATAGCACACATTTAGCATGGTTAAAACTAGACTGGTGTGTGGAGAACCAATAGCATGCTAATAGCGTCTGCTAGCATTATGGCAAACACTATACAGTAGATGATGAATTAGCAGAGCAAACGGTCACTCAAAAGTCGATACCAGCCCCGTTTCAGAAGGCATGCAGAACTTCATGTTCACATTTTGGACTACAAGAAAATCAGAGCGTGTCATTTAGCCATAGAGGCGCAGTTCTGTACTGAAGTCGTTGTTCTTTGACTTGACTGATAACGTTGTCACACGTGCACATTGCCATTGTGTCGAAATGCATGATTGTCACATTGGTGCAACAATATCTTCACGTACGTAAGAAGCACCTGCAGACTTTACATTTTCCAGTGTTTAAAGGTTTCAAAGGTTTATTCTGGGGGATTTTTTTCACATCTAATTCCATGGGACCATGTACAGGAGCATTAATCAGCATATGAAAAGATGCTCTGTGCCAGACTTTAGTGCTTGGAGCTGAGTTCCATCTGCAGTCCCCGAGACAGACAATTACACTAATTACTAATAAGTAGCTTTTTTAAAAATAAACACAATGCAAAATCCCCTCTGGAAAAAGTGCTTGTAACTAATATGTCACAAAATAAAACTACATTTAATTCTGGGGATTTATCTGTTATTCTCAGATCTCTCAGATCTAAATGCAAGTACTGCAAGTACTTCGATTTGGTACCATCTCAAGAGCCGATACCTGGGCATCACTTAGAGGTAGCTGGGTAAGCTAAGGCACGAAGCTCACCTTTCTCATAATTGTTCAAAAGTGTTGGAGATAAATGTTGTTGCTGTTGTACGCATGAATGACTGTTTCTTTGGGCAAAGCGAGCTAAATGACTGCAGGTAAAGTCAAATACTCTCGGGCCTTGTGAAAGCAAAAGTCAGTGACCTACTTTGACTGCTCTGTCATTACCACTGCCTTTATTTCTATAAATTAATTTGGTTTCAAATGCGTTCCAGCCAAAAATAAATAATGAATAAATAATTAATAAAGGTGTTCACAATGAAATACCCCTTTCGTGTTTGTCACCACTAATGGTTAACCGAGTATTATACCATGGTCTGGGTGAATACTGGATTCTGATTGGCTGGTGCATTATTTTGGTATAACCGCACACGTAGTCCGGTAGTTAAATCACTGGGATATCACTCCGCTGTGGGCATCGCCATAGCAACGCATGACACAGCTGAATCAGATAAACACTTAATTAGTGACTGTTAGGGAAATAACAATGGTGTTCGAGAGGATAGATGAATGACAGGCAGCAGTCTGGATGTCTTATGCAGGAGAAGTTTATATACCATCGGTGCGGGACCCGGAGACATGAACTCGAGACATTGCGCTAGTCCTACCATTCAAGTCTGTCTGTGCTTCCACAGAAGAGGGACAAATCCCCTCTCAGAGCGTCATACTGATACGCAAGCATTCAGTGGCAGAGAGTGGGCGCCTGAGCACCACAGTCAAGGCTATGACAGAGATAGTACGACTGTACAGCCTGACCCAGTATGATAAATAGCGATTTAATGTTATCCTCTAACAGTGACTGACAGAAATGTATGATGGATTTTGTGTTAATTTCAACGATTTTGGCCAAAACAAAACTTTTCATAAATGGGAAGTAGAGGAGAGTGAGCAGCTAGGTTAGCCTACTGTGCATAAAATATGAGCTTTCCATTTCTACTTCAAACGGTTAAGGCACTATTCATTCTGGATTAGTCCTGTTGTGTTGTGATTCTGTGCTGAAGTTGTGTCGTTGAGCCTGACTGAGATCCTCGTAATAGCTGCGGAGAATGACTCGCTCTGAGACGAGCCTTCAGTGACCGGCTAATAACCCACACACAATAGTCCCGGTGGTCTGGCATATTTAGTGAGTTTAGTAATGAAACAAATATTTATTATAAATGTTGCGTTTGTGGGACCCTGGTATAAGCGGATTAAACAACTCGGAGCCGTGCATTAGACGGTTATAATGCACTCCGCGTCGTGCATTATTACTCCTCGTTGTTTACTTAACCACTAAGGGCCTTGGTTAACGGTTAATGAAAAACTTGAAAACGTGCAGCCCTATTTTTATATGAAAATATCAAATGACAGGTGACTGGTGACGGACTTCCATTTGTGTGCATTGGTATTGGAAAGCAGTAAAGCGGTTCATCTTACCGTGAGAACAGAGAGAGCTAAGACGTCTTCCAGTCAGTGGCAGACTCTCTAATAATCCCATAAAGACTTACATTACCCTCACAGGGACTTGGAAACGCATTTATTAAAGTAAAGTTGTGCTTTCACACACTGCAATCACAAAAAAGAGGTTAGCTGTGTCAAAGAGTGAAAATGTTTTTGCGAACTCTGGTAAGGTCTGGGGGAATGTTTTTTATTTTTTACAAATGTTTTACAAATCCATCACAGTTAGCTCGACGCCGGTACTGGCCTCTAGTGTCATGGCAGTCGGGAGAGTCTGTAATGTCCAAGAAAACGAATGAACTTTTCATTCCAAGGTCAGAGTTGGTCACAAAAGAATGTGCTTGGACCTTTCTAATCAGTTTCTTTTATAGCAAATAACAGTGCATTCTCAGATAGTTCTTTTCTCCATCCCAAACAACCCAGAGCCAAGAATTTGAGTCACTCCCCGATTATTATTTTTCAGTCCTTCAAAACTCTCCCCATGGGAAATTGGACTAATTCCACAATACTTAAATGAACAAGCAATTCTCACACACGAGAATTATAATTCAAACTGTCCCTGATAAAGGCCTCCATCTTATCGAGCTGTTTACGTAGCTAACAACGTAAATAGGGGGCTAATTTGAAAGCTGTGCAGAGTTCAGGCTGGGTGATTGTATGTTTTCAATCTCACTGCAAAAACAGTCTCCCTGCATTCCTTCAGCCCTGCAAGGGTCTGAACCATTTTGGGAAACAAGTTATTTGCATTTTCTGACAGATTACTGTGATTTGAAACATGATTTTTAGTAAAGTACCTTTCATGTACATTCTATTGATCTGAAGGTGGAGAAATAACATGGGGAATAATTTAGAGGTGTGGAGTTGAGTCTTCTCTAAACTCCCCATTCTGACCTCTGCCGGGTGATTCTGGGCCAGTGGAAGTGGAGGCGTCGGCGCACGTCGGCGAAATAGAAGTGATTAATTCTTTGAAGTGAGCCCCTTTGCTTCCGGACAAATAGTCTGCTTTCGTCGCCTCAAACTCGCCGACGACTCCTGCCGCTAAATTGGGTGTCTGCAGATTCTCTCGCGGGCAGAGGAGAGAGGTTTTTGTGCGAGTCGTGTGCGAAATTCATAATCGGAGGTCTTTACCGTTTCTGGACCATCACACAAGAGAGTGACGTAATGTCAGCAGGTGTTGTGTTTCATCAAACTGGAAAGTTTCTCACCCGCTCAGTCATGAATTAGCTTTGCAATGGAAAGTAAGAATGACTAACCTGTTTGGTATAAAGGCAATAGAAGGAAGATCAATACAAGAAACAATGCCACACTAAATATAAGAGCGTGTCACAAGGAACCTCCTAAAAACATATCTTTAAGATGAGAACTTCAAAAACTTGCTTGCTTAAAGAGGGGATATTATGCTTTTTTCAATCACATAGCACCAGTCTATATCACACTATGATGATGAAACCTTCTGTTGGTCTGTAAATGCAGTAAATTAGAATAACTGCCTTGTATAAAATTGCTCTCTCAAAATGGCTGTAGTGAATGTCTTGAAATAGGCCTCTGTCTCTTTAAGAACCTCTGTCTCTTTCCGACACGCCCCCTCCACACGCTGTCTGTGGCATCAGTGGGGAGGGGGTTCTGCTGAGGAGCAGTGGTTGGTTACTCGGCTGGTGACGAAAGCTCGGAGGCGTCTCCAGGAGGTGGGGGCGTTCCTAGGAGGACTCAGGCAAACCTATCCCTAAAATGGCCGCCATCAGAGTTTTTACAGATTACTCAAAAATACGTCAATGTGCCAAGGCAACACTTCAGGCATGTTTTTAATGAGGGAATGACATAATAACATGATGTAAAGCTTGAAAAAGTGGATTTTGCATAATACCCCCCCCCCCCCCCCCCTTTAAAGGGACTATACGGAGTTTGAAATTGTTAAAAACCAAGTATTTTCCTCCCCCCCCTACATGTTCTAACCATGTCCTAATGTGTAGAATGAGCTCAGACCTGCACTGTCACTCAAAAAGGTGTTAATTCGGGTCCGAAGTGCCGTCATGCACGACCTTAATATAGAAGCTGCAGTTACACATAAGACCTGAGGTGGCAGGAGTGAGCATAAAATGACTAACTTGCATCTAGCCTCTTTAAGACCCAAAGAGTTCTGAGCATCAGTGGCCATTATCCAAACCCTGTCCAAAATGTGCCGATTCATGCAGTTACATTCTCTTTACAAAACAAATACTTTTGCCACTCTTCTCATCCCGGGCAAACTCCAGGGGGCCATTGCTTCTAAGTCAGCGGTCAGTGTTCTGAAACTAAAGAAAAACAGTCTGAATGCATCATTGGCTGTGTAAACTGCCAATCCCGTAACATAGTAAAATATAGATCTCATTTCCTCTTTCCGAAAACATTTCATCTTTGTGGAAACCTGAGGCAGCAGCTTGCACAAGCACCGCGTGCCGTGTTTTTGTTTCTGCCAGAATATATTTTGTCAAGAACATTTCCAGTGCCATTAGCCCAGGAGCCGACAATGTCTGCCCAGAAATGATGACAGGTTTGTCTGTCCGTCCGGATCTTGACTAAGTTTGTTTTTGCACTACATTTTTCCACTGACATTGAACAGTTATAGTTGGTTCCTTTTTTATTATTATTATTATTTATATTTTCTCGTGTAGAAGTCCCATACTAATGTCAGCCTCTCTATAAAAGCCTCAGTGTGTATTTTTTTGTGAATTGAAAATATATGAAGGTATATAGAAATATGTATCTACACAATTACTGTTATTTAACACCAATTCACAGATCTATGTTGTTTTCAGCAAGCCGGGGATATTCAGGAAGAAACTACAAAATTGTACCACAACGGCCTTTTTTCTTCAAAATGAAATAAATAAATCAAATTTAAAAAAATAAATAAATAAATAAATAAATAAATAAAAATAATAATAATAAAAATCTAATTTATTTATATAGCACATTTCAAACAACTGTTGTTGACCAAAGTGCTTCATAAAAAGGTCTACAGTAAGTAGTACAGTAGGTCTTCATGCTTAAATCATTCACAAATGCTGTATGTATAACACTGTATTCCATATATGGTCATTTCCTCTCTTGGAGATAGCAGCGGCTACAGACGGGAGAATTATTTTTTGCATGTGCAGACGTTACAAAACTTTAGAGCCGTTTTCTCCAAATTAGCTTTTCATTCCACTCTTGCAACAACATTTCCCCTTTAGTGGCTCCGACAGACTCCACACTGTCCAGTCTTGGGATTTTTTTATTTCTAATTCCTGCCTGCTTTATTGAGTTTTGAACTTTTACTTAGAAATAGCTTACTCAAAAACTAAACAAGATCTTTGTAACTAATATTTCACAGAAGAAAATATGGCTGATTTTTTATTGCATAAAATGCGATTGAAAACTCTGCAACCACTCAAAGTTTTATGTACAAAGAAAGAACCCGCGTTGTAGGTAATGAAGAACAAACATCGAAGGGAGATTCGGGGAAGGCCAGGGACATGGTGGAAGTGAATTGCAACGGCCAAAAAAAAAAAGTAACTCCAAGAATCTCGTCACAACTGTAGATTGGGGACGAGCAATCATGTAGAGCTCAAATTAAATCGGGGCCACTGCAGCGCTCCTCGCTGGAAGAATTACTGACCTCGGCCAGACACAAAAGAGTTGTAATCTAGTTTTGGTGCACTTATCTCTCGTCCCTGTCTCGCTCTCCAGCTAAAGTAGGACGAAAAGAGAGGTCTTATTAGAAAACATGAGGATCTTGGAATACAAGGATATCTCAAAGGCACACGACTGCATGGCGGATTTGGCAACTTTATACTATTGGTGATTGTGGCTTATCTTCCACATTGTTGACTTATTCCCAGTTTGTGAATCAACATAGCATTTTTTAGTTAATTGAAGTTCTATTTAGCTTTAAAAATTCCCTTGCAGTAGAGCATATGTACATTATTTTCTGCCTCTCCATCCACGGTGAGGTAAAAGGACTATCCGTCTGAATAAAGATGTGAATAGTTTGCTGGTGGGATGGGTTTGCCTTTCCAGTAATTGATGTGACGCAGTTGCAAATTCTCAACAGTAATGCTTTGGGTTGTTGTATATATTGCATTATTTAATACCAGTTCACACTCCCTCATGATCTGCTTCTGTCATTTTATAAAGGTTTGTTTGCTCACATATGAACAAATGCTATTTTTTTGTGAGCTTGACGTGCAGAGCGTTCCACAATACTCAAGGCTGTTTTCATGAGTGATGGTTTATTCACATGTTTCTACAATGTACATTATGTCTCCAGAATAGAGCCTGCTGATAACACTTTTTTTTTTATACTTCGGCATTGATATGTTATGTATAGTATCTTGAAACTTTATTCCCATTGACGGTGTTGGTTTGCCTCTCAAAGTTTGGTTGTAGCGCCCTCCGCTGGCAGCCAGGGGAGTTAAACATGGTATAAACAAGTGCCCGCTAACAAATCAATGTTGTGAGAATGGGTACGGATTGGAGAAAGTAAGCAAAATAGAAATACTTCTCTAGCTACCAGACTTGATGTTTCATGGTTAAAAGTTTGAAAAGGTAGATTTTGTACTGTATGATTTGTATGGGACATGTCTCCTTTAAGCAATTCGTATGTCTGGCTAAAGGGCACATTGACTGTTTGGCACCTTGACACTGGTAAGGCCAGGATCAAACCACCAACCTTCGGGCTACAGCACAAAAAAATGTCCCCTCCCAGCCTCCAGTGACATTGGCTGGAGGCAGGAAGTGAAGCAGCGGAAAGAATACTATAGAAAGTACAAACTTACTACTTTAAGATATCCTCCTGTTGTGTTGGCTACAGCTGCAGTGTGGTATGGACTAGCCATGGGGGAAGGAAGTATGTTATGATAATCCCAATTTTTCGCCCTTTTTAGCCTATGAACATATTTATCACACACAAATAAAGTCAAGTCAAAATCGGGTCCACATGGATGTTTTTTTCCCAGCAGATTGTCAAGTAAAAGCGAAAAAACAGTACTCATAGCTAGCGTTAGCATGTAGCATGGAGCTAAGGTTAGCTATGTGGTTAGCATTCTCTGTTTTTTAAAGCTGCACTAAGCTGTGTCTTTTGGATTGTTTTTTGTCAGTAGGTGTCAGTGGTGAACCCTGCCTCTGTTGCCCTTGTTAAAGTTTTAGGATCCCAAATCTGATATGTAAAGGAGAGAATGTTGTGTGAGTAAAAATATGCATAAATGACTGTGCTGCTGATCCAATTTTGCATGTGCTACTCGCTTTGTGAACAAACGCTTGGTAAATGACCTCCTATATTCCTAATTGAGCCTTTGTTAAAGTAGTGGTGGAGTAATGGGTGATGGGTGCTTATAGAGCTAATGCTAGATCGCCGGCATTAAGGTTAAGGTTTTTTTATTTTTTCAGCTCAGAGATCTATCTAGAATAACAGCAGACTAATCTAGCACTAACCGTGATTTAGCATCTCGCTTCCCGCCTCCAGCTTTGTCCCGCCCACAACTGATCACATTTACAAATAATGAAAGAGGTCTTTAAAGTCTTTAAAGAGCTGACCGCTGACTCAAATACACCTCCACAACCAGCCGCGAGCGTACCAGGCAGAGCAGCGACGGCGGCGTCATAAACGATCCCCCTCTCAGAAACCCTGATTACCGTGACCTTTCAGAACCATTACGCGCACTGAAATGGGTGATTATCCACTTCCTACTCCCTGACAACTCTTTTGTGCATGTGTCTGCAGGGGTGCGTTCGAACAAGATGTGCCGAACGGCTACGATCATCACCCGGATACCTGCCACGGTAAGAGCGCCGTCATTTCCATCTTTTCACACAGAGCGCAATCAGACCGACACGCCTCCACCTACAGCGGCTGCAGCCTCGAGCGACTGCATCGTAAATGATCATTAGGAACAGAGAGATGTATTTACTCCCGCTATTGTTACATCGGAGGAGCAGGAAGAAGAGGTTGTCCGCCCACGCTGGCCTCTCCTGCCCGACTAATGTTCTCTATCTCTATTAATTAAGCTCGTACGAAGATGTTGTTTAGCGATGGAGTTCGCTGCAGAGTGTCGTGTCCCGCTCAACAATTAGCCCCCCTCAAAGCGCCGATGTCGACTTTTTAATGAGCTGTGTATTCCTCCCTGTTTGTTTGCAGATGTCCTGGCAACCACGCGCCGGCAGAACACGGCGGTGGACTCTGCATATGGTCAGTAGATGTTTTGTTGTGGTCTTTGTCTCTGTTTGTTTTTTTGCCTAGAAACGTTTATATGCACTAACTTTCAACGACCAAATAAGAAAACTGTGTCTTAAAATGTGAAAATAAGGAGGTTGGACTCATTCAAGCTTGGAAAATAGTTGTTGTTTGGTGGAAATGTTTATGCTGAGCTGTAAAGAAGTCTGGCACTATTTTTTATATTAGTGGATCACATTTAGTTTTGTCCTCCTGTAGTTTATGTGTAAACGGGCATTTCAGGATAAAACACTGTCCATCCAATTACGAAGCATCTGTATCAATTTCATGAACTCTCTGGTGAGTTTTCTCGCATTTTTGTGACAATGACCCTGAAAAGTGACACTGCAAGTTGTGAAATGTGCCTCTAAACTCGTCCCTGTGAAGAATCAGGATAATACAAACGTGTTAGAAAAGTTAGGAATGAGTTTTTAGCGCGACTAACATATTCATTCCCTTTCAATGTTTGTAATGAAAAGCAATAGGTATAGCAGCAATGTAAATGTCTTCTTTAAAGGGACTATACGGAGTTTAAAAATGTTAAAATTAAGTTAAATTAAATTTTCCTCCCCCTGCATGTTTCAACAATGTCCTAAGGTGTAGAATGAGCCCTGACCTGTTCACCACAACTGCCTCTAAAATCCTGCACTGTCACTCAAAAAGGTGTTTATTCGGGTCCGAAGTGCCGTCATGCACAAGCTTAATATAGAAGGTGCAGTTACACATATGGCCTGAGGTGGCAGTAGTGAGTATTAAATGGCGAACTTGTATCTAGCAGCCCCTTTAAAGTTATATTCCGTATGTCCCAAATCACAGTGCAGTAGTGCAGTCTAAATAATGTCTCTGGAGATGACTGAAGGAGTGGTTTTAGTGCTCACACATTTAGGATCTTTAGTCTTTAGTGTACACCAGAGTGACATGATGGGGCGTGTCGCTGGATGGAGATGTGAGAGCGCAGCTTGGCTGAGGTCGTTCTCCTGAGGGGGTTCAACTACTGATTTCTACTGATTTTCTTCATGTTTTACAGTTTCCACTGCTGCCATAGCATATTTCTTTTATTTTTCTGTTTATTTGATTTCACATTGGACTATATTAAAAAGACAAGAAAACACAGTCAGCTGTTCTAGAGAGCCTGTGAATATCCAAATTGGCTTAAATGTCTGAGTTTCAGACCTATGTGAGTGAGCAAGTGCACGTGTCCTTCTGGCACTGCTTATGTTTTAGTTCAAGTTCCTAAGTTTGCGTGTAAACCCACAAACTTTGGCGTCTCGTAATCTCCAGTCCTCGCCATGTTTCCCGAGCCGGACCGAGGACGTATTGGCTGCGCTGATGCTGACTCTGAAGCTGTGTATTGTTTACACTACACTCTGTTTTGGGGCAGTGACAGTTGAATGGTGGGCGCCTCGTCACTTCCTCTCACTCAGCCTGACAGCTCTGACACCGAGCCATTTTGTTGAGTGAAGGCCCTGCGGCGCACTGACCGCTCTGCCTAACGCCCTGTAGCAAGAATGATCATCGTCCCCCGCCGCATTACATTTCTGTTCATACAACCCCCGGAATCTGAGAGGAAAACTGCAGGGGAACATGGGCCATAGGAGTTAGCGGCGGCGCAGTGAGGTACTCAGAGGCTCAATTAATTGCAGTTTCAGGGGTCGCAACTTGGAAAAATAAGCTGTTTGTTTAGGTAACTTAGAAGTCGTTTACCAAGCGTTTGCTCATGTGTAATGTCAGTTCAGTATCATGAAGTCCAAGGAACACACCAGACAGGTCCGGGATAAAGTTATTGAGAAGTGTAAAGCTGGGTTAGGTTATAAAAAGATTTTTCCAAAGCTTTGAACATCTCTCAAAGTACAGTTAAATGCAAAATGCTATGTTTGGCGTAAAAGTTACACTGCACATCACCCTGAAAACACCAGCCCCACTGTCAAACATGGTGGTGGTAGCAGCATGCTCTGGGGGTGCTTTTCTTAGGCAGGGACAGGGAACATGGTTCGAGTAGATGGGAAGATGGATTGGGCCAAATACAGGGCAATTTTGGACGAAAAAGCAAAGGACTTGAAACTGGGGCGGAGGTTCACCTTCCAGCAAGACAACGACCCTAAACATAAAGCCAGGGCAACAATGGAATGGTTGAAAACTAAAAATACCCTTGTGTTAGAAAGGTCAAGTCAAAGTCCAGACCTAAATCCAATCGAGAATCTGTGGAAAGACCTGAAATTTGCAGCTCACAAGCGCTCTGCTTCTAATCTAACTAATCATATGATGTGCAGGACTGGTGGAGACAAACCCCAACAGACTTGCAGCTGTAATTGCAGCAAAAGGCGGTTCCACAAGTATTAACTTGGGGTTTGTAGATACTTTTGCACAACCCACTTTTCTTTTTCTTTTATTTATAAAAAAAAAGTTCAGAATCAAAGATAAATTTTACTTCTCAATTGTGTGTCACTTAATGTGTGTCTTTCACATAAAATTTCAACTGAATATATTTATATTTGTGGTCCATAGTGTGACAAAATGTCGAAAGTTAAGGGGGTAAGGATACTTTTTCCTTCCATTGTATATAGCTTGCACACGCCATGGAGCACCTGTCTTGACAAACCAAACCCCTATAATGTGGACCGATCTTATTCTGTAAAACCTGCTAACCTTGTAGACCCATTACTACAAGTGTTAATTTGGGTTTATCCTTCTGTAGACATGTTTGAATCCGGTTTTGTACCTGTCTAGGACCTGCTTTAGTCCTAGTTCAGTCCTTTGCAAGTCCGATATTTTCTTACACCGCTCTTTGGCGTTGAAAATTGAGAAGCCCTGGCTCAGACCGTCCAACAATAGCAGTAGTTTTCCATCACTGTGCTCTCAGCCAGCGCCTCTCGCTTTCATCTTCACTACCAAAGGACCTCGCTCAACTTTCCAAAGAGGTTCAAAAACCATTCTCTTTATTTCTTCACTGGACAAATTGGGACCTAAGGGACCCCATGGCGGCGCAGGATCCAGCGCAGCGATTAGTATCTGCTCTGGGCCCATCATGTGGAGAGCCTGCAGCCGCTAAGCCTTAGCACGGCCCTCCTCGGTGCAACCGGCTGAGGCTCTGGTGATGAGCGAGTATAATGTGAACGGTCAATGGAGAAGTTGTGGTCCAACAGCTCCAAGTCTAAAAGCACTGACATTATCCAAGCTCCAAATCCACATCATTGATATTCATGACAAAATCCAACTTCAACACAAAATTGGCAAAATCTCTTGATGCGATTGTTCTGATAATTATTACTGTTTTGCAGCTACCTTTTTTAAAATCAAACTTCTGTTAATTGTTCACATTCTACACATCTGAGTGCCTGACATTTGAGAGAAGACTGAAATATTTAAGTAGAGGCAACTCTTTGATATGATATGATATGATATGATTTGATTTGATTTGATTTGATTTGATTTGATTTGATTTGATTTGGGGTGGGTTTCATAGTTTGTAGACAGCTCCTCTGAGACGCAAGGGCCAGGGCTGGTGAGGAATTTGAAAACATGTGGAGGATGGTTTAGTGTTTTCCCAAATACACAATACAGTGTCTCTCGAAAGTATTCATACACCTTGAACTTTTGCACATTTTGTCATGTTTACAACCCTAAACATAAAGATTTTATCTTGATATTTTAATGAACGTTCACACACAAGCAACAGACAACTGTGAAGTGAAAGCAAAATGATACATGATTCTGTTATTTTTCAAAAAATAGAAAAGTGAAAAGTGGGGCTTGCATAAGTATTCATACAGCATTTTCTGAGTGCATTAAATTGCCTTTAAAACATTCCTCATGACTCCAGAATGTTCACACCTTGGCCTAACCATTAAATAGAGGCCACCTGTGTGTAATCTACTCTCAGTATAATTTCAGCTGTTCTTTTAGGCCCTCAGAGCTGTGGTCGGAGTGTATTGGTCACTAAACAACATCATGAAGGCCGAGGAGCAAACCAGAGAGGTCAGGGATAAAGCTGTGGAGAAGTTCAAAGGAGCATTAAGTTATACAAAGATTTCCCAAGATTTAAACATCTCCCGGAGCACTGTTCAATCCATCATTCAGAAATGGAAAGAGTATAGCACCACTGCCAACTTACCAAGACACGGTCGCCCATCTATAATATTAGATCAAACAAGGAGGACACTGGTAAGATATACAACCAAGTGCCCCAAGATAACTCTGGAGGAGCTGTGAAGTCCTGCCGCTGAGCTGGGGGAATCTGTACATGGGACAACTATAAGTCATATCTACACAAATCTGGCCTTCATGGACGAGTGGAAGAAGAAAGCCATTATTGAAAGGAGGCCATAAAAAATCCCGTTTGAAGTTTGCTAGAAGTCATATGGAGGACACAGCTCCATGTGGAAGAAGGAGCTTTGGTCAGATGAGAGAAAAATGTAACTTTTTGGCCCAGATGCAAAACGTTATGTATGGAGCAAACCTGACACTGCTCATTGTCCTGTGTGCACCATCCCCAGTGTCAAATATACGGGGGGGAGCATCATGCTGTGGGGCTGCTTTTCCTCAGCGGGAACTGGGGAGATTGTAAGAATAGTTGGGAAGATGGATGGCGCAAATACAGAGACATTTTGAAGGAAAACCTGCTGGAGTCAGAAAGAGAACTGAGGCTGGGGCGGAGATTCACCTTCCAGCAGGACAATGACCCTAAACACAAAGATAAATCTACAATGGAATGGTTCAATAAAAACATATTAATGTGTTAGAATGGCCCAGTCAAAGTCCTGACCTAAATCCTATTGAAAATCTGTGGAATAATGTGAAAACTGCTGTTCACAAACGCTCTCCTTCTAATCTGACAGAGCTTGAGTTGTTTTGTAAAGAGGAATGGGCTAAAATGTCAGTCTCTACATGTGCAAATCTTATAGTCAGACCCTAAAAGACATGCTGCTGTTATTGCAGTAAAAGGGGGTTCCACAAAGTATTCATGCATGCCGTATGAATACTTATGCACGCCCCACTTTTCACTTTTCTTTTTTTTGAAAAATAACAAAATCATGTATCATTTTGCTTTCACTTCACAGTTGTCTGTTACTTGTGTGTGAACGTTCAGTAAAAAAATCAAAATAAAATCTTTATGTTTAGGGTTGTAAACATGACAAAATGTGCAAAAGTTCAAGGTGTATGAATACTTTCGAGAGGCACTGTATAACCAAGGAAGTACAGATGGACCACCTTGAGTAAGCAGGGTTGTTTAAAACTGCGAGAATGAAACAAAATACCCCTGGAGACATGTTTTGGTCGAAGGAACAACATAACATGGTTCAAATAAAAATAAAAAAAAGATTTTGCATAATGCGTCTGTTTGAATCTCCTTGCTGCCTCCATAAAGCAGGCCCTGTGCCAAAGAGAGCGGCTGTTCCACCACAATGTGTTGGCACACCAAAGCCACAGACACTTACCTTCACTCTGCTGTCATCCAGGCTTCTGTAGTGACAAACATCTGTGTGGGACAACACCGTATCTGTTGTACTTTTACTATAACAAACAAGCACAGACCGATTCGTCACAGGCAGTCTGGCTTACACACAGGTATGAAATCAAAGACAACCCTTTCCATTTCTACCAGATGAAATACTTAACCTGATGATTATCAGTTTTAACAGGCATACAGCCAGATTGCAGAGATTTAAGGAATTGTTGCAGCCAGAGCTAGAGGTTAATAAAAGCCTTGGATTTGCCTTGAAAAAGCTGCTTTTACAATACAGCTTTAAGTCTATACAATGTGACTGAAATAAAATATGCAGGCTAGAAAAATTGAGAACAAACTCCTTGCCTGTGCGTAAGTGTGTTGTAACAAAACTGCAGGTCAAGGAGTGCGGCAGTTTGTAAATATAAAGGATATACACAGTGCGCGCAGCGTCCTTCATTCTTCTTTTGTAAACAGACTGAAGGACAGTCGGCCTGCGTTTGGCCCGCCCGCAGTAACAGAATAGTGATGGCGTTTTGATGACAGTCCTGGAGCTGTGTTTGGGATGACAGGACCCGACTCCCCCGGTGAACACTTTAATTTAGCCGCCACAGATGGCGAACCGCCGCCTCATTCAAAGTGAAACCAACTCAGAGACAGGAGATGAATGCTAACTCTTATTAGTGCCACGGACGCAGCCAATGGCAACACGCTTCGCTCTGGACTCCCAGGATAACAGACGACTGGTGTTGTCAAGATGCGTGCTTGTACTCAAGTAAGAGGCACATGCTAGCTTAGTTTTTTAGCGTTTAGCGACTGATGACTCAAAGCTTATGCAGGAATGAGAGCAGTCCTTTGCGGTCCCGGCTATTATCCACACTGGGGGTCCTGAAATGCGTTTGAACTTCATAACCGACTACTAAGTTTGCTTTGGGCCTAAAATAGCACATTGCATTCAAGTTAGATTACAGCGTTTTAATTGATCTAAGTCGGCTCCTCCTTTTACCGCCACATCACTCAACACTTTTACCACCATTTGAGGCAACTCCTGCTGTGATATTGGGCTGTACAAAACTATTGATTGATTGATTGATTGATTGATTGATTGATTGATTGATTGATTGATTGATTGATTGATTGATTGATTGATTGATTGATTGATTGATTGATTGATTGATTTGAGGTGGTCACCTTACCGGTAACTGGTACTGTAACTGTAGCAAGTAACTACATGGAGAAAGTCTAACTTGAGTGCTGAGCAACAGTGAGTCGGGCTGCATGTGAATCGTAATTGAGGTTTAAGTGACTGTGGTGACCTAACCTCAAAGGGCTGTGGTCTGTTTGTCCTGCTCCTCTGTCGTTTGAGTGAAAGACATGTTCGCTAATCAGAATTATGGAGCCTCTCTTACTGTGGCTACTGAACAATCAGAAAAGGAAGCAGAATAATCATGTTTGTCTGCTCTATAAAGTGCACTATAGACAAACTCCATGTGCAGCGCAAACAGCAAACTATTCTCACCGCTAGTAACAAACGACCTGCCATTATTATCATTGTGTCACAGAGCAGGACAGAGCGGTCAAAAAATCAGATCGACATACGCGTGTATCATTCTATGAAGATTGTAAAGATTATAACATCTTTACACTTTTTGACGTAAATACAAGGCGGAACAACTTGCAGCTTGTGATTCGGAGAATGCCTTTATGCAGCTGAATAGGGAGAAAGAGTGAGAGAGTGCCACAGTGGTGATATCTGTGGCAATCTAGTTTTTGTTCTTATTCATTACACAAGTGGTAACATATGCATCTTAAGATAAAACATAACCACCGCAGCTTTGTTCAAAGTCGATGAGCATCGATTCAGAAGAGTTTGGAGGGACCCGCTCTCTTTGTATCAGCTCCATTGGGGCCTGGTAGCTGGCAGTATCCACAAAACCCTTTGAAATGCAGCCATCGTTTTTGCGCTACGCTCAAGGTGACTAAATAAAAGTGCCCTGGAGATTCTGAAATAAAGCCTGGCTCAGACCGCGGTATCACAGTCCCCCTCGTCTGGCACTCAGCCCTGAGCTACAATGAGATCCACTTCACACGCTTTCACCCACACTGCTAAAGCCATGGACACAACTGTAGAGTAATGTCCACTATTTTACTCAGACACTTTAGACTGGAGTGTGAATGAAAGTCAGATATTTTACTTGCACAAAGGCATAAACCAACCCCAAAATCGCTATTTGAACATGCGCCATTTCTCGTGATTCTTTATAATTCTTCAATTCATTTCAGTCGCTCTAGTTTTTCTGCTCTGGGTTTGGAATAATGTGTTTCCGAGGATGTGACTGGAGCACATGGCTACTTAATACGCATAAACAAAAGGACGGACTTTAGGTCCCAAGAACAGCTGTTGGACACAAAAAAATGTCTATAAAGTCTAAAGGGCAGCAACACTGCTCCCATGACCATGAATTCTATTACACAGTATTCATGTGTTAATAATTACAATTCCTAATAAAATCTGTCAGAATAGATGTGAAGTTATACATCCGACCTCTACTGAGTGTGGCCCAGTTGTTTGTATATTTTTCTGCATGTGGCCCTCAGTGAAAAACGTTTGGACACCCCGGGACTGTAATGGCATTATAAAGCAACCGCCAAAATAGCTACACAAGCAAATTTCACTGACAAGGCCTGATTCAGCTTCTCAGTTTAAACATGTTAGCCATCTTCTCTGTGAATTATCTGAGGCAACAGGTCACTTCCATGGCTTCCTTTTCACATTCGATAAATCAATAAAAGAAATAAAATGTGTTTTCATATGTATATTAGAAGTTCTCAGATGATCTTTCCCCATTCATTTCAATGGACGAGAGCTTTTGCTGTTTCCCATGAAAGGGGCAGTAACACATGGCGCCACTGATGTGACGTGATTAGACATCGCTCTCGTCTATGAGCTGCTGTGGACGTTAGCACTAGCCGCATTAGCATTAATGTGTTGAGATTATCGTATTTATAGATTATAGAACGGAGGTTATGATTGTACTACAGAGATGGTTTGGCCGTACAGTGTGAGCCAATATGATCAATGTTGATTAAAATGAGTGACCAGGCGACTGAATGACACTGACACTCACAGTGACTTACTGCTAACCAACAAACAGGCCTTAGGCTTTTCTTCTCTGCTTTGTGAGAGTGATCCTCAGGCTCCAGCTCAACGTTTCTCTTTTCCGCTGCTTTGACTGGGTTATTCAGTTCTACTTTACATCCTTCTAAACATCGACCTATGGAAGTGAGGAATTGCAATATTTGTAAAAAGAAAAGAAAAGAAAAGAAAAATAATTTGATATCTTTCCAATCCTGTTGCCACACAAGAGAATAGACCTCACAATCAGAGAATCTTCTCCTGAAAATAAAGCAAAAGGAAACTTGAATGGTTGTATATTTTTTATCTCTCAAATCTAGCTTCTTTTGTTAAAGTGTTCATCAGATTCAGGTCTCCGACTCCAAAAACTAGTTGACAGTTATTCCCTATATTGTACACAATTTCTGCTGATGTTTGGACAACTCACAGAGGAGCACTTTTATATTTTGTTCCAAACGCAGACAGATATCCGTTTCCGTAGCCTTGACAAAGTCTTAAATGCCCTTTGACGCGTTGGAACCACAGATCTGTAATGTGTGAACGTCGCAGCAGGTTCGTGGATGTGTCAGCTGACGGATGTAAAGTTAAGCGGGCGGTAAACCTCAGCACATGCACTTCAGTCCGTGCTCATCATGTTGCTCACTGTCATTGTTCTGTGTGCAGCCCTGTCTCATAAACGCATTTCTCTGTTCAAGTGTGTACAAACCATGCTTTTATTTTTATTTTCAGCAACCAAAGTCCGTGCAATGTTTACATGTGAATTACTCACCTCTTACAGTCGAGGTTGATATAATGTGGGCCTTTTATGCACGTAGATCAGCTAAATTTTACCTGTCCCTTACCTGTTGTGCTCTGGTTTCCTCTAGCAGTAAAAACATTTGGCTAGTATCCCCTCTGAGACCAACGTGAAGGACTCAAGGCAACTTTATTGCATTTGACTTGCTGCCACCTGTAGAAACCCTGATTTTGCATAATATCTCTCCTTTTGAAGTGGACCTATCCTGCCAATTCGACTTTAAACCATGTCATAACGTTGCCTCATTTAAGACGGACCTGGAGTAATATTTCACAACATTCACGCAGTTTTGAGTAATCCTCGGGTTAATCCTGTTTAATTCAGCTGTTTCTTCTTCTACGGTGTCAGCGCTTCATTCTGTACTTCCTGGGAACAGTTGCGTCATTGTTAAAACCTAAAACTGTCCTCCACAATTTTTCAGCCCGTAATCCAACTTCATATCAGTTCTTGAAACCAAAAGTACATTTTTTCATAAGTTATTCACTACAGCTGCCAGCAGGTGGAGCCCCAGTCAAAGTCTTCACCAGCTCTTGTGCCTGTAATTCATTGTTACTATTTAGTTCTTTCAGAGACCCCATTTCAAATTATAAAACGTAAAATACCAATGCTGCCAATGTTTTAAGTCTATTTTAGACCCCTTATGCTACTTTATGAGTTGTGACAGATTCCAAACTGCCAGAGGAGCAGTCAAAAGTCATTGTAATCGTAACAATCAAGGCCATTTCCACCCACATGTAAACATTGCACTCCACTTTGAGATGGAGCATTTGTCCGTCCCGGCGATTGTGGTAAATTGCTGTTTTCTCTTTTGTGCTAACGGTGGTGGTTCTCTCTCCATCCAGGCCTCGCCTCATCTCTCCGCAGTGTTGCCTCATTTCACTAATCACTCACTCTGTGCCTCCCCTCCCTCCTTCCCTCCTTCCTTCCTGCCTTCCTACCTCCCTCCCCCCTTCACTACCACCGCAGGGAAGACCACACCCACCACAAGCGCCAGCACAACCAATCAGGGGCCGCCATCCCCCCAGGACCCCCCAGGTGACCCTCACAGAGGCACAGGTCCCGATGGCCCTGTCCGAGTGAGGGAGCCGGGGTCGCCCGACTCGGAGCCAATCAGTGTGGAGATGGAGGGTAAGGGGGAGGGGTAACTCCGCCCTGTGAATGGGAATGATCGCATCACCGTGACCCGGCTAACATGCTAACGGCTAAACATGCTAACATCCAATAACCCCGTATGCTTTCACTCTGGTTCAACACGTTCATGCTTTCTCCCATAAAGACATGGATTAGATCATAAAAGCTAATGTTGAGTTTAAAGTGTGTTAAAGATAACAACAATGTCAATTGTGGAGCAAATTAAGCCCTTCTTTTGATAAATTGTTCACTTTGTGATACATGCGCCAAATTTGGCACAGTTTGTCTAAACTTTTGTTTGATTTTATATGCACGGCATTTTGTAATAGAGTTACCTGTGATTCCTTTATGGCAAACAGGCCAGATGTCAGACCATTACATTTAATTGTATTTATTGGAGCCCATTACATTATCTGTCATTCCAACTCAGCCTTTTCAAAATAAAATAAAAAAAGCTTTCTTGAGGACCTGCTTCATTGGAAGGATTAGAAAGACTAACAGACAGACACAGTATAGTAGGGAGTGATTGAATAGCATTACGGGGTCTGGTGTATATTTGGTTTCCATCCATTTAAATATTTTTTGCAGTAAAGTTTTGCTCATACTGAAATTTTAGCCGTATTTTTTTTGTCATTCAAACCTTTATTTAACCAGGAAAGCTCTCACTGGTGCTTGAATCACAAAGTGAACAATCTTTTGTCTAATCTGCTCCATTAATATAAGTCATAAACACCAAATGCTTTGTAGATGTTCTTCCAGGGTGAAATACCACTTAATTAGCTGACTAACCCCTAATCTTAAACCATGAGTTTGTATATTTGCATAGTTTATTCATTGCACGCGACATAGTGCAGTGTGATGTGTAACTCATGAGTTTAGAGCGAGAAATGGATTTAACCTGCATGATTTAGAAGTTTGGACATTTCAATTTGATTGTTGATGTTGACCACATGCACATAAAACGGCAGATCACGGCTGAACATGTCAGAACAAACACACAAACAAATCATTGACATCATTTTTAATTGAAATGTTCCCTAATATGTAAGTCATTAATATTTGCGATAACACGTCCCGTTAAAGCATCTACGGTTTGCATGTAAAAACTGTTTAACATGTGCACAGCGTTTTAGCCACTGTCTGTCACCGAGATCTACGTTTCCCAAACCTTTTATGGCTTGTGTAGACTATCCATGATAAGTTAGGAGAAACAGACCAAAAATGATCAACTTTGAAAGGCTTTTATATTCAAAACAGACCATTATTAAACCTGGTTCTCTTTGTGGAAGTATATCCTTAATTCAGCATTTATTGAAGTCGTGAAAGAGTAGTTCTTTTTCCCCCTGTTTTTCCTCTGGCAGCTTTGAACATGACTGTTTTTGGGCGTTCCCTCAATATATTAATTTATTCATTTCATTTTTACGTTTTCACCCACATCTCGTCTTGTTTTTTTTAAGTGCCACTAGAAAATGTATGCTTGAAAAACCTTATACTTCCCGTGCAAACTGTCCCCGTGCCCCCGTTTGGGAAACACGGACCCCACATCTGTAACAAAGTGGCTCTTGGCTGTGAAAGCAATCGCTCCACTCCAATTTACTGTCCGCGATGGCGAGGGCTGCTCAACAAGACAACAGCGAGCGATTAAAGTGGAATGAAGCTCGAAGCGGGAGTGGAGTTATCACACGCCTGCACGGCCCCGGCACAGCGTCCGCAGCTAAACGCTCGCCATCCCGCTCGTTAAATGGCTGCCACATCGCCTCTAATTACCTGCTCGAATCAAGTCGAGAAGCACAGGTCAAAACAACATCGCGCCCCTCGTGTTTCATTTAAATGAAGTTCGCTGTACAAAAATATTCCCTCACCGCTTCCACAAAACAACTCTGTTCATTCAGTCTTTCAGTCTCCAGGCCAACACTTTTTTACATTTATTTCATTGTCAAGGAAAGACCATAATGAGCTTTTACGATTTATATATTTGCTGTGGAACGAGTCAAAACAATGTAGTAAAGTAAACCATAATTACCGGAGGCGTGTTAAAAGCTCCACTATTTTATCAAACTTCCAAACTGACGTAATAGGCAGAGACTTTTCAAATCTAATCTCTGAAAGTTCAACTTTCAGCTGGAAACAATACAGCTGTTTTTACACTGCACTGATCCAGAAACACTGTCAGGTCAAAGGCCATGTTCTCAAATGTACTTTTTCTTACATTGTGGCGACATAGTCACTGAACTAGAACCTAAAATACAAAACTCTCCGGGATTTAAAGACGTATTGCATAACATTTTGGATCATACTGTTGCCAGTATGAAACATTCTCCGAATGAGCAGCTCGACACAGAAAATGCTATTTCTGCAGTGAGTCCTAAACGTTTTAAATCTCATATTTGGCTGCTTAAAAATCTCTGGAATAAAACACATGCTTGATTTGTAATATCCTTTATTCAGAGTCAAAAACACAAGGCAAAATGTGTCAGTCGAGCTTCTTCAAAAACTAAAATCCCTCTAATAAGTCAATGAAATACAACCATGAATTTAAACCTGGCTCCATCCATTTTTATTTTTTTTTGGGATAAAGAAAAAAACTTGCAGTAGATTTTTGTCTCATATCTATCAATAATCAGCAGAAAACTTTATATACTATATATGGTATATACAGTTTGGCCCCTCTTCACCAGCAGTGTCTTGCCTAAATAAAGCTATTTTTCCATTCTAACTCAAAGTTTACTTTGAGTTACCACCCTCGTCCCTAACCCCTCATTCTCTATATCGGCCGCACTATATAGTAGACTAGAGAGTGCACTAATTCTGATTCGGACATGTTTCCCACTACTTTCTCCTTGTCGTGCGCCATCACGTGTGGCGTGCAGAAAGTCGCTCAGTCGCCGGCAGAATAAATGCACTACATCTACTATAAGTTCACCAAACTCTGAGAATAATGTATTTCTGTGATAAAGACCAAATTGAAAAAGACAGTGAAGTATTCATGGGTAAATATTCAAAAGAAAACTGCTTGGATTATTGCCTTTTTGCCTAAGAGAGGAAGCTGCCAATCATTTACCAGCTCAAGCTAAAGGTAAACAGCTAGCGAAAGTGACTTTTCACTGTAACCGTTTATATTCATGTACACATGGACGAAACAGCTGCTTTCTCTCATTCATGTTGTGTTTAGTTCAAAGACCTGAAGAGAAAGTTTTTGGTTATGCACACAGCAATCCTTCCTTTTCTACTTCATCCTTTCAGAATATCTCTTCCAACTTAAGACCGTACAAATTTGATTACATTATCACACGCACAAACATGCTTGAACTATTGTATGTGCTATTTGCTTTCTCGCTTCGCGTCCAAACATATTTTCACAGCCTGCATTTAAGCGTTTGTTCGCACATAAACCACCGAGACACCAATTAGTGAAATCCTGCATTTTGCACTTGTGTTATTTATCGCAAGCAGGTTTTTTTTTCTCCAAAAGATGGTGCGAAGCCGGAGCGTAATAAAAATAGGCCTTAAAAGTGGTACGTGTTGTTGAGATTGCACCCTGTTGCTAGGCATAAGCTTTGGACGACTGCTCGAACAGAAGGCAAGCTGAACTAGGAGAGTTTAGAACAATGCCAGAAACGGCTCCAATCCAGTCACTCAGATCAATGTAGGAGCTTTGCATCTTGTAGTTACTAAATGAAAAAATAGTTGTAAGGAAGATGGTTGTGTGTTCTTGTGAGCTCCAAGTCCATCCATCCATTTTTCCTCTGCTTTTTCTTGGGCCGGGTCAGCAGAGATACTCAGACTGCCCTATTCTCTGAGCGACAGGAAGCCAGTGTAGAGACCTGAGCGCTGCACTAATCCGATCCCATTTCCAGGTTTTAGTCAAGTTCTGGTTGGACTGCAGCTGAGGCCAGTGAGGTAGCCATTACTGTTGCTTTTTAGTTTGTTGTAACAGTTTCTATATTTACTGGGCAGAGGTCAGGTCTTTTATATCTAAAATTTAAGACTTCATCCAAGTACTTTCCAGACATGTACATTCAGGGGCTGCACAATATGAGGGATAAAAGTGAAAATGATTTGAGCTGTATATTTTTAGACAGGATATGCTATACATTTAAATTGAATGTAGGCAGTAGAATAGAATAGGCTAAAATGTATTGATTTATTAGAAGAGGGACAGTGTGCATACAACAACATTTGTTTGTGAAGGCTCTGATTAGTCCAGGATGTATTGATCGTAGTGAAGCTTACATCGTCGACTGGACTGGGTTTGGTTAATTGGCAGTTTTGGGTTTTGAGTTGTATATAGACGGTGTCCAGAGTCACATTCTGACCACAAGAGCTAAGAAGTCAACTCAACCAAACCTAGTCCAGTCTACGATTTAAGATTCACTCGATGAACCTACATTCAGGAGTCCCTTTTGCAGATGTTTAGGCCAGCCTAAAAAAAACATGTTAATCTCCATCAGATGGAAGACTTCAGCGATCGTGCGTTATATTGTAGGTTCCTGTCTCACATTAACGATAACGTGGCTGCCTGCATTGCGCAGTTATGTTTATGTTAAAAGAAATACCAAGAAAGCATAGCGTATGACCTTTGGATTGCATCCTGCCAAAAGATTGAGTTGTGATTCAGCGAGGACAATGCAAACACCGCGGCCCCCGTCCCTCCTGCAGCTGTGCGTCACGTCCACAAATCCCCATCCCGCACTGAACGGACGCCATGATGATGAGCTACACTCCGGCTCCAACGAGGGAAAAAGCTCGCAGCACATAAATAAGCGGCAGGTTCCCGAGCCAGACAACGGGACACGGGCCTGAGGGGTGGATGGGAGGGGGGGGGAAGTATTGGACGTAATGGAAACACAATCTACTCAAGGCAGGCCGTGCGGCGGTTCAATCAGAGGAACAGGTCTGGCGCAGCGATAACGCACAACAAGAGCCAGCGCGCGCCCAACAGCTCCAAAAAGCCCCCAGACTCCGCACTCCTGACTGTTCTACTGAGGATATACCAGGACCTGTCTGCAGCCGAGTCAAAGAACGCAGACCGGACAAAAGGAAGCAGGAGTTTTCGCCAAACAGTTACACAAAGCAGGCAAAAGACTCAGCTAGACTTCTGACTGACTGCGTTTTGGAAAGCTGTTTATTCCCATAGACGTATTCAAATGGAATAATGATGCCTGTGTGCCAAATGCAAAGTTGTTGACGAAATACACAGCCTTCCAACATCACTACAGCCATTCATTGAACGGCCCAGGACAGGAGTTAGGAATTGGCACAATGTATGAACTATCTCTGCATCGCATCAGCTGCAAACTTTTTAACATTGTCTGACTGCATTGTTCCCTTCTACAAGTCATCTATACCAGCTCGTCCTGCTGTATTTCATATTAGCAAGAGCTTTCAAACAGTACTCACCCAGACTAATCCCGTCTAGCTGATAGTGGTTAAGGCTGTTGCTAATATGCAAAACACTGTTCTGTCATCAGTGTTGTGGCTTCACTCATACGTGCGCATCATTGTATTGAGCCACGCCTAATCGTAACATCTTTGCAGGGAGATGACAGTCCCGTATTTAAAACATGAATAAACCTAAAGATTTTAAATTATGAACTCCTCTTTGTTGAGATTTGTCGAACACTCTGAGTAAGTCATTCAGAATAAAATCCTGGAGTATTTTTCTTTATCTATTTAGATTGAATGCTGCTTTGTTTCTTGCTTGGAGCCAGTTCTTTCTCTTTTTGCAGTTTCCACTTTGAAATGTTTGCAGATGCGTTTCCAGTCGTTGCACTGGCTTCCGTTTTGTCCAAACACTATCGTGGCTCAAATGTGTTGACTCTCTTCCTGCAAAGTGCCGGGCGCCATGCGAGTAATACCTTTCAGGTGCTATTAACAGACGGTATCCCATTTCCATCCATTGTCTCACTTGGCCGTGCCCAAATTCACGCTGGACGTGGGCAGCTGCATCCCATTATGTAAACACCGGAGGCATCGAAAAGGCTTTGGTAGTGACCCGTCGACCTGCCGCTATTTAGAAAAATGCCAGCAGTCACAATCCCCCCAACGGTCGGGGGAATACACCCACCAGCGGCATTATGGGAAACCTGTGTTAGCAAAAACTCTGGCCCTCAGCCCCTCCACAGCAGTCTGACCTTCTCTTAGACTCGGCGGGCCTGTGGACATGGCTGCAGTTTTTCAAAACAATATCATTTCCTCTGCAAACAAAGGAACATCAAGTTGAGTGCGGAATAATTATGACCAAAAGTGGGCCAAGTAACTGCTTTCAGATGGTCGCATAGAAACAGCCAAGTCTGACTGTTACCGAGTTGTTCTGATCATGAGATTTCTCGGCTTATTTAAGGCGAGACACAGCAGGTGGATTATTCACGCAGTGGTCAGTGTTAAGATTCAGAGCCAGTTTTCTCCCTGAACATCTTAATGTCAGAGTTAAAAGACAAAACTACTCTTTACGATGCTTATTTTATGGGGTTTTGTCGAGACAAAGATTTCCAGGAAGTAACTACAGCATCGCGACGCAATTGGCCTTTTCCCATGTGTAGTCCGTTCCTTTCTGGGAGACAGTTGTGATAAAAAAAGGCAGCGATATACGCATGAGTAGACGTTACAAAACTAAAGGCCCCGTTTCTCCAAATGAGGTTTTCATTCCACTCCTGCACTTAAGCCTCCACTTTAGTTGCTCCTACAGACTCCAAACTGCACAGACTTGGACTTAACAAGATGTTTAGGTTTTTTTTTTTCAGAAGGATTGTTTTAATTCCTGCCTGATTTATTAAGCTTTGACCCCAAAATCCACTTATAAATAACTTATACTGGCTCTGTTCATTATTTAGATTTTGTTGCTGAAAATATATCTTTATATGAAAACAGTTCATTAAGTTTTTCTTGTCGCTCTCCCTCCCTCATTTTACCATCTTTGCCGTTAAATAATATGAGAAATAAATCCCTGACTGTCCCAGGCGTTTGTGTCGGTCTGCCGTCACAGCCGTGGCCTGTTGCGGCTCATTAAAGGTCATCGCGAGCGCCCAGTCCGCTCATCCGCTCACCTCGGCACCGCTTCGCGCTCATTATCTGTGACATCACGGCAGAAACTCACCTAAAAGGCCTCACGCGTCACCACTGGACTCCAGTTTATGCTGATTCTGATGAAAACACGCTTACAGCTTGAAATCATGTACCACCGAATGAGCCCCCCATTTCGTCTTCATCTTTCACTTTGCATGTTTTTTACTAAGATGGCTCCTAAATAAATAAATAATGCCACTTGTTTGTGTACTTTGGTTGGAGAAACTTGTCTAGGCACCTACCTTTCTTTTACATTGAAGCCCCCCCTACAGGTGCAAAACCAAGCCCTCCACAAATATAACAACCGGGGAGGCCTGACCCCCAGGTTGGGAACCACTGGTCTTGAGCGGTGGTTCCCAAAGTGAGGGGTGGGACACTCCAAGGGGTGTCACGAGGCACTGATTCCCAAGCTGATTTCAAGAACCAACACAGAAAATGTTAACACTATATTTAATTGAGCACAGCATATGTTTGTTAGTGATGTTCCTGATTGAAAAAAAGATCAGAGCCGTTCGTAAGAGCCGGTCAGTCAATTTTACCCAGAACTCCCCAGAATCAGCCCAAAGCTAAATTCACTGAACTTACATGTGATTCACAAACATTTAACATTTTTCCACAAACTTATTTGATTGATCTCCAGCAGCAGAATCTCTCCCTCCTCCTCCTCCTCGCCGTGTTGCGTCCTCTTCATGCCGCCGCGACGCGCTCGCTCATTTTCTTGAAGGAAATAGTTTTTTCCCCTTGTCACTCTACAACCTCCGGGGCATCACTCCGCGGCTAAACGCTTATTTATTCAGTCTAAATGTGTCAATAGAAGCTTCGCGTGGCGTCGAGGACACTGCGTTTGCCGGGCCGCGGGCTCTATCTTACACCGGCCCCGTCCTCCTCACTCGAATGAAGTGGCCATTACGGGAACAATTACATGCACTCGCAGTCTCGCACAAGCACAAAGTGATTGGAGCTATTTTGGATTGCTTTCACTCGAGGCGCGGAGAGCGGGGACGAGTTGTTCTTAAGAATACAAAAGGTTTGAAACGGTTCGCTAGAACGGAGGCAAGAGTTTCAAATGTATTCATGGTTTTGTAGGAGTACTGTTGGTTTGCTGTTGAGGAAACTATTTACACAAGCTTTTAACGTTAATTTGGAAATTAGCATTTATAATTTGGTAGTTATTGTTAGCCATTGTGTTCCAGTTGTGTTTGGAAGGCACTAAATCAATGGGCTGTGTCCTCAAATTTAAGCCTTATTTAAAGGAACAGGCCACCGTTTTTCCATACTCAGATATGTTACCTGAGCTTAGACGAGTTGATATGAACCCGTCTGGTCTTTGTGCCCGTGGAAGAGCGTGGTCGCTTCTAACGACACCCTGTTTGGGGCCATAGGAATACATTGGGAGAGGCCAAATGCTAACAACATCTCTGGTCGTTTTGCGTGACTGAGCACACGTACAAAGACCAGACAGGTACGCATCAACTCGTCTAAGCTCAGGTAAGAACATATCTCTGTATGGAAAAACGGTGGCCTGTTCCTTTAAAAAGGAGCTAGCTGATGTTTTGATACTTAGTAGTCTTAAAGGGACTATACGGAGTTTAAACATTTTAAAATTATGTATTTTCCTCCCCCTATTTGCTCCAACAATGTCCTAATATGTAGAATGAGCCCAGACCTGTTCACCACAACTGCCTCTAAAATCCTGCACTGTCACTCAAAAAGGTGTTTATTCGAGTCTGAAAGGCCATCATGCACGAGCTTAATATAGAGTGCATTTTAGTGGCATGTTACAAATCCGCGTCTATGATTGAATGGATTGGGATTGGAGCAGAGTCCCAGACGCCCCTGGACAAGCTCAGGGCCCGATCTTCTGCCTGGCACAACATCAACACGCAAACAAATGTTGCGCCAGTGCTTGCGGCCAGTAGCCTGAGGGCGTTGCTTTGCTCTGGCGCTAATATTGAACAGCGCAGGGCTGTCCACACCGCAGAAACCTGATCTAAACACCTGCACGTGCCACACCCACAGCCACCTCCAGTCTGTTGAAAATATTCAAGGAGGAAAGAGCTCAGGGAGGGACAACTGTTGTACTTAAATTGCTTGTCAGGTCTGGAGCGCCCCCTGTCAGCAAACTAATACAATGCTCTTCCTTAATAGTATAACTTGTAGAGGCAACACTTGGGAAATAGCCAGTTGGATGCTTACATTGTCAAATATTCGTTTTTTTTTCACAATTCTTGTATCTATTTTGAACTGCTCTGACCTTTGGAAAATAAAGTTATTGAATATGCAGAACGTCCCATTTAAGATCAAGTGCTTTTTCTCCGTTTACAAACCCACCTGTTGGCTCTATTTTTAACCGAGCATTCATCTCGCCACGCTCCTGCCAGACCCCAGCGGAGTGTCTCTCCGTCAATCACCCCTCGCTCTTTCCCTTATCTCACCCATCACGCTTTGCTCCCTCTTTCTCTTTGTAGGGGCGCACTCTTTCATCGGGACCGTCCTGATTGGCTCCCCGCGCTCCGCCAGCCTGTCACACCAGTCTTTACTTTCTCTTTTTTTTTCCTTTTCTTTTTTTTTTTTGCTGTCACCGCGCCGCTCTCCTCTCCTCTTTCTTCAGCCCCATCTGTCGCTCTACCTTATGGCAAACTCCAATGTCTCTATATTAAGCTTCCACCAAGACGAGACCGGGTTTGTGGGGGGGGGGAAAGAAGCAAAGTAGAACAATGCAGAGCTGAGCCGCCAAGTTCAAGGCCGGAGTGCGGTTTTTGAGAAGCAGGAATGGCATTAAATTTGCCGCATTCTATATTCTACACTAAAACTACGTAATAAGTGGGAGGAAATTTAGCAGCAGCTTAATTGGACAGCCCTTTTTTTCCAATGACAGTTTTTGCAGGTGGATTCTCAAAGGAATTCTGCGCTGATGTGTTTTCTCGCTACTTTTTCCCTGACCAATTTCGGAAAAAACTTTTGCTTTCATGAACTTTGTAGAAAAAAGTTAAAGTTGCCAGTTTATCCGAAATTGCCATTGGCTCCCATTGGAATACACGACAAACTTTGATGAATTTATAGCCGATTGGATCCTGCACCTGGTTTTAGCCAATCACAGCCAAGGTCTCGAAACTCAAGTCGCTGTGTGGAAAAAGAGGGGGAGAGAGAGACTGAGGCTGTTTCAGGACAGCAGGGGTGAGAAACCTGGAAAATAACAGGGGAAAAAAAAGTATAATCTCAGTAAAAGTAACAGAAATTAGACAGAAGCCGAGTCTGCAGGACATTCTGAAGCGGTCCAAGAATGCAGCTGTAGTCAAAACGATTAGTTGTAGGTTTTCTGCTGGGAGGGTTCGTCAGCAGTGAAAAGTAACTAAATACATTGTCCATAGAAATATGGTGCATAATGTTAAACATGTGACATGTACCATTTTCACCCTTAATACATTTCTTTTCTGAAAATCTGCCTCTACTCTCCCACGCTTATATATCGCTATTTGTCAGGTCAAACTGAGAAAAACAACTATTAGTGAAATGAAAAGTTAAATCAAAAGTCATTGCACTTGCACCAAACTTATTGTTGGAAAACCTACTAATTATTTTATGACCTTTTGCTCTTGAAATAAAGTTGTTGTTTTTTTTCCATTGTTGTGTTTTTAGTCCGGGGTTCTTGGTTAGATAAAGCATTGTTTAAACATGAGGAGGCAGAGAAATGGAATATTGTTATGCTGCGCTGCCACTGACTATAGCTCCAATATTTGTCCAAATCAATAGTTAATTTTCTAAATGCGCTGACATCGACAACCTGGGCATATTTCTAAAAACAAAACATTCAAGAGCAGATGCGCCGACTCCATACGCATTTTTGTCTTGCAATTTTGGCCTCCGGGAATTTCAGTGGAAGCAGATAAGTATTAGTTGGAAAGGAGCCTTCAAACTTCTACATACTGTAAAAGAAACAGCCCCTGTCCTCCTCAGCAGGCCTTTGGCGTGACTCACCGCGTCTTCATGGCTTCTCCATATGCCGTGCGATTGAGCCGTCTGCTGAGAGGCGGAGGAGTGAGCCGCATGTGACAGGTCTGTTTACCTCCTCACCCCCCGTCGGGACGCTTGACTCGACGGCCCGAGCAGGAGGGGACTTCAACACCCGGCGCCTGTATGAGTCACTGTAGAGAGGGAGAGGGAGGGAAAGAGGCCGTTTCAGGACAGCAGGGGTCAAAAACCTGGAAAATAATCCAAAAAATGTACAATCTTGATAAATTTAAGGGAAATTAGACAGAAACCAAGTCGGCAAGAAATTGTGAAGCTGGCCAAGAAAGTGGTTGTAGTTAAAGAAAAGGTTTACTGTAAATGTAAAACAAGAAATGTGCACAAAGGCAAAGCCAAAACCTGTTGTGTTTCCTGAGTGGATTTCACAATCACATTATTCATTTCATATGTAAAGAATCGACATATTGTTTCTCTCAGTTTGTTAATGGAAAAAGATGATAGTTATGGAGCGACGCAGCAGTGAAGAGAATTGGATGCTGGGATATCAATGTGAAACCTTGTAGAATATCGACATGAATATAACAAAATAATATACTTTTGTTTTTTATGCATAAAATGTCCAAAACTGCCTATATTTTAAGCCACAAAATCGACTGGACTGAGTCTGGTTAAAATTATCAGGGGTTTTTTGTAGGGGGTTTTCGGAGTTTGTTTAGTTTTGTAAAGGCTTTTTATTATTTTTCCAAATGTCTGGTCTATAATCCTGTAAAAACATGAATACTTTTTGTTTTATTATTTTAGGTGATTCAATCATAGTTTCGGTCCCAGCTTTGATTAGTTGCCACATTTTGAGGCATGTCCATATTGACGGAGATTTAGGGAAACTTTTGAACAAACATGTAGCTAATCAATATTCATCACAGTGTTTCTCTGTTCCCCTGAGGCCTAGGGAGTTGTAAAGCCCTGACTTCAGTCTGTCCAATGCAAATCGATCACTTTTGGTCCCGAAGATACTGGCTTTTTCCGGAACTAGATCGGCCGGTAGCCGATATTGTAAAAATACCCCAAAATCTTCCCGATATATCGTCGACCTCTTGACTTGACCCTCCCTTTTGTCCAGTTCCTCTTAAATGTGCTGGTTATTTGGCGGCGGCGTGACCCGGAAACTGCGTGGCGTGGCCTCGGCTGGCGGTCTGGGTAATTACTCCCAATTACAGCGAAAAGAGAAACGCCACGGATTAACCGCACACGCATTAACCCCCCGCGTAACACTTCGCCGCCTCCCCACACACTCTCGCCGCGCACACAATTATGATTTACGCCTTTTTAATGTGGTCATAAGTCGAGGCGCTCGTTTGAATAAATGACTCCAAATGAAAGATTTTTTAATTGGAATCTCTATTCGAGGCATTACGGCGTCAGAGGAGCGCCGGCGACCCGCTGTTCAGAAATGATGGAGTGAAACACGGCCGCGGGATAATAAGTTGTCTCAAAGTGCACTCAACACAAAGTTTCTTATCGGCGCATCAGCCCAGAGCCTCCTGGAAGAGTAAATACATCCATCACCGCAGACTGACGAAGCTCATTTATTTCTAATTCCCTTTTATCTCCCAGCCTGCTTGTAATAACGCTGTCAAATTAGAGCTGTGGAGGCGGCGGCAAAACGACTACCCGAGCGCGCAGCCTGTTGTTAAGATTCTATTATAACTGACAGAAATGTGTTTTGATTGGTGCGTGAGTAATGTGGTTCCATGTTTGCCTCATATTAGGGTTCACTGCTAACGTTTCCTACAAAGGCCAGATGTAAGTTTACTCTTCTCATTGGCCAGATCGCCTTGTGAACCCGATCACAAAGACGGAACGAGTGTTTTCTGTCTCGATTTTCCTTTTCTAACAGTGTCTGACCGGTGCTGCTTGAGATGATGAAGGGGAAATTCTTGAATTCATTAATCCAGTTCATCTTCTGCAGTTTATCGTTAGATTAGTTTTTGTTCATTATGAAAATGGCTTGAATGTGAAAAAAATCCACACACACACACAACAATGTAACTCGGCTCCACGAGGGAATCTCTACAGATTTAAAGGAGCTCATGGGAAATGTAATAATATCATTCCATGACCGAGGAGCAGAAAGCTGTTCTGCCCAGGTCAGTGTGCATCCTAGGAACAGAGAGAAGTCTCTGTGCAGGAGCAGGAGTTGTACCCACTGCTGGCAGGGCACAGTTTACCCAGGATGGCCTGATAAATTAACCAGTGCTTCGGTCTCTTGATGTTGAGCGAAGGCCATGAGAGCAGAGAGTACAACTCACAGTGAAGGGTCCTGTATGCCGAGTTAGCGACGAAGCCCAGTGCACTATGATAAACTGAAGAGGCTGCGTTCACCAGTTACCAGCTTCCCAAATCCGAGTCGATACCAATGGGAAAGATTCCATGTCTATAGTCATAATCACGTCAAAGCAAACTTTGCCTTACAATGTTTGTGTGAGAAGCACTTTTTAAAATAAAGCGTACCCTCACACTCGGTCCTCTAGCACCACGTAGCCGTAAAATGGGATGTCTTCTCAATTTCACCATTCAAAATTGCTAAATTCTACTTGTGTGTGCTCCACAATAACCTGACAATCTGACAACCACGTCCCAGTCAGACCGGTTCAGATCAGTTCTCCTGTTCCAACAGGATAAAGCAGCTCAGTATATGACATTAATGCATATGGCTTTAAGAAATATGAAACCATTTTTACGTGAAAATAATGGCAGCTAATAAGTGCTGACCTTAAACCGAGCAGAAGATCGGGAGATGACTCTGGAGATGATTCCCTGGTGGTCACACTGTGCTCCTGACAGGTCGCCAAAGTGGCATAGAGGGAGGGGTCAAATACAGACAATAAGTTCATCTTAGCCTATATTCTCTGCTGAGGACTCTCACTTTACTTAAATCGTTACATCTAGTGCTGCAGCCTCGTATTTTCAGTCTTAATGAACCGCTCAGTCACATTTCAAAAACAAATTCTAAAACCAATCTTAAGCTACTACTTTTATTGTTTCCTACATTTCTCAGCCTTGTTAACGATCTATCTCGAGTGACGCCCAAACCGACTTGATCACACGCTGCAAACTCCTTCAAACCCGTCTGTCGTCACACACGCACCTCTGCTTTGCTTCGCCGTGCTTTACCCTCCCTGCTCTTCCTAATCACCTCGACGTGCGCACATACTGTCCTCCCAGCTGCAGACGGGCCCCTGACACCACAGATGGCGGCAGGCGTCCGCAAATTCGCTCTGATTAGGCGAGGTGGCAGCGTTCCGTCCTCGCCGCCTTTCACGCCATCAGGCAGAGTGTGCGCCGGGGTCACGCCATCCAAGGACATCTGCACGCTAGATTTACCGCAGCGTAATAACCCGGTGTTTTGACTTGGCTGTCTCCCTGGCTTCATTTACACCGAATTTGACAAGCTGATTGGGGCGCATGCTGGCCTAGGCGCCTCGCTCTCTGATCACATAGACGTGGTTATTTTTGGCATCGTAACCAGGTGCTCTCGCTGCGATCATGCTGGCGTTGGAAGGAGGGGGGGAATTGTGAAAATGACATCTGCCTCTCGCTGCTGTGCCCCTATCAATATTTAAAGCCCTCACTTATTTTCAGAGTGGATTTGTGTCTGACTGGGAAACTCTGGGCGTCTGCCACTCGAGAGACCAAAGGCTCGGCCTGAAAGAAAGCCCTATTGATCCGGGAACAGTGAGGGTGCGGAAGCTGGGAGCGTAGTTCAAACTCTCTCCCGTGCCGTAAACACAACGTGTCTCTCCCAGCTGCTGCCTGACCTATATTAGCTTTAGAAAATGGCCGTTTTTCTCTCTGGCTCCGAACTAGAAATCCTATAAACTGAAGCGCTCCTTTTCTTGTGTGTTGCAGGTGTACGGCGCCCTCCAGAGGTGGAGAAGACCAACCACAGCGTGCACTACACGCTGCTGATCGCCTGTGTGCTGGTGGCCTTCGTCCTGGGAGCGTTCCTCTCTGGGTTCCTGGTCTCCTGTTACTGTAACCACACGGGGCACAAGACCAAGAAGCTGGCCAAAGATCCCGAAGCCACCATCCCACACGCCCTGTCTCTGCGCAGCCTGGCCAAGCTCAACGGACTCTTGGACACTCAGGGCAAAGATGACAGGATCGAGGTGTCGTCGCCAAAGATTTACAACTCCCTCTTTGGCAGCAGCAAAGAGCACCATGTCCCCCGCAGAAACGGCCATCATCCGCTGACCATGGGGGACCTGATGCACTCACACCACCACCACCTGCACCACTCATCGGAGCTGTCCGGCCTCCCCACCCCTGACTCCACCCCTGAGCTGCCCATCAAGAGCATGAAGGCCTTCAAGAACCAGTGGGAGAAGAACCAGAACTGTAACAATGCCAAGGACAAGTGCAGCAGCTCCAGGCCCAGCTCCGCCCTGCTGCCCCAGCAGGTCTTCTCCTACTCCCACGGCCTGTCCAACGGCCTACACCCCGAGGAGCGCAAGATCCACAACGTGGAGCGGGTGCTGTCGCAGCCCTACTCCGGGTACCCTCAGAAGGTCATGGAGGTCACCTCTCTGGATGAGCTACTTAAGCACATCCATGAGAGTGGCAGCAGCAGCAAGCCCACCCAGCTCATGAGCCCCTCAGGCCTGATGGCCAGTGGGGGGGCAGGGCAGCTGGTCTTCTCCAACCGCATCCAGCCCCACATCCCTGAGACCGAGTCTGCTCCGTACTACAGCTCCTCCACGCTGCCGCGGGACAGCCTGACCAGGCGCATGGACGTACCCCCGGACATCCCCCCACATCACCAGTCCACGCTGGAGCGGAGGCACTCCTCACAGAGGCACTCGCTGCTCACTGCAGCCAACAAGATGGTCGCCAACGGAGGGGGGGTGATCCCACGCCAGCCCAGTTTTAGTCAGAGGAACGGGGGACCCCCGCCTCATTTGGCCAGAATGAACTCCACAGGCAGTGGCTGCGAGGTCCACTACCCTCTGATTCCAAATGGCTACCTGTCCCGCCAGCACAGCTACGCAGGTGAGCAGCAGGACATGCCCCACAGAGGGGCCATAGTGCGCCGGGCCTCCTCCCTCAAACCAGACACCCCCCCTAAACCCCTGTTTATCCCAGCCTCGTCACCGGTCAACCAGCCGGGAAAGTTCAACTACTAAAACCAGCCACTGAGACTCACCTGAACATGAGCTGATCTGAGGCAGGACCCCTCCGGCGCCCTCTGGTGGTCACGTGACTACAGCCTCAGTGGAACAGTGCTCCTTCTGTTTGTCCAGCGGATATCTTTGTACCATATTGGTATTGCTGAGCTACTTGCTTTACAGACTGTGGACTCGGATGGCGTGTGCCACCTCATTTGAAACTGCCATTGTTCTGTGTGGATTTACTAAACCTGAGTTTGGAGACGTGTTGAAGAACTTTGTGTTGAAGACTTCAGAGCCAGGATCCTGCGGCGCTTGGATACATGCTTTTGCTTAACCTTTTCTGATGTAGTGTTGGACAGGCCCCGCCCACCCTCTGATTGTTCTATTATGCATGTGTGTGTATATATATGTGTGTTTATAGCCACACCGTATATGTATACATATACAGAGCAGTATATGTAAGTCGTGAAGTTCCCTCAAAGTAGTTATGCCTTATTAATAATCTTTTTACCTTTGGGCATATCCAACTAATCCCCGAGAACAAAACGAAGGTAGGGCCTCTCTCCATTTGCCAAATTCTGGTGAGTCACACACAGCTGACCGTGTGCAGATAGCAGCGGCAGGCCTCTCTTCTCTCTGCTGTTGTTGCTGGGGTCAGGTCAGGCCGAAAGGTCAGGAAACGTGTGCGTCAGATGGTGCTCCATTATTGTGTGGGAATAAACATTACCGTGAGCTGTGAGAGGGAAGCGGCTCCGCTTTCGAATGCATCGCACAGAGTGGACTGCCGACATAGTTATTAATTTTGTGTGCTATCGGTTGTAAATAAAGGAATAACTACTAGCCAAATTTTACCTGTATGTGTAAATGTGTGCCTTATTTAAGACAGTGTGTGACATGAGGGAGGGGCGGTGCCGCGGGCTCAGACTGCTCTGCCCCTGTACATCATCCACAGCTGTGTCCGAATGTCCACGCTGTACAGTGCTGCACTATACAGCACACTAAAGGATACCTGCAATACAGACATGCCAAATGCAGGCTTCCATTCAGTATTTACAGATGAATATTTGTCAGATATGCAATACTGTACTTTGAAATGGCGCTACATATAAACGAGAAGCAGACGTTTCACTCCTCAACCCATAAATATAAGTTCCAAGTGCAAGATTAAATTAACCCCTGGTTCTCAATTGGTTTGGCGTCGAGGACCCACAATCAAGTCTTGGACTTACAATATACAATTGTTATTGAATAAGCAATAAGCCTCAAAGGCTGAACTTATGATCAAAACAAGCTGTCAATTTAACAGCTCTTCAATTGAACAGACCTAAGTAATGATTCTATAGTTTTTGTAATGCATTCATGCAAAATATCACTTCATCATTGTTATCGAGCAAGTCCCCAAAAATATTGAGATATTAATTTCAGTATTGCCCAGCCCTAGTCCCGACACAACAGTTGAGAACCAACTAGACGATATGCAAGAAGGTCCCAGGTTTGATCTCTGGGCCGAGTGGATCCTTTCTGTGTGGAGCTTGTTTGTTCTCCTCATGTCTGCGTCGCTTTCTCCCACATGGTCGGGATCAATCGGTGTTTGTACGACTACAGATGGAAATGAGTCCAATGTTTGTTTGTAACCTTGCACTGTCCCCGATCTAAATAAACACAAAGTTAAGCCAAAGTTAAGCCAAAGCTAAGCAGCTAACGTTGGTGTCTTTTCACCGCTTCTACAGCTTATTAACTTTAGTTTATCTTATTTAATTAGGACAATGTGCAGTTGCATTAAAAAGATGGCTGCACCAGATTTAGCACTATGCTAATTCCCATCTGTAGACCTACAAGTGCTTTATTCATAATCATGATGCAACTGTTTAAAAAAGTGACTATGTGTCCATCTCAATAACCTGTTGCTTTCGCTAATTTGACTCCACTCCCTTTTCAGACACCACTACAAACGGCGTGACCCCTGACCTCTGCATAACGCCCTGTGTAGGGATCGGTGTGTTGACATTCGGACACAGCCCGTGTATTTTTGTTTGCTTTTTGGTATGCGTCATCAAAAAGTGAAGAGTTTCATTCCACTCGCGCACTAGCCATGTCCAAACGTCCTATTTTCTGATGTGTCGGCGACTGTGAGTACTTTGTTACATATCGATATAAGATTTTTGCAGTATTTTACTACACTTAATGTATTATTTGTGGTTTTGGAATGAAACCCTTCGCCCCTTGGTTCTGTTCTACCTGCATCCCTCAAGTGTGAAAGCGTCGGGCTGTTTGGGAAATCTACACAATGCTAACACGCAAGGTTTCTGTGATTTTTAAAACTGGCTCTCGTTGGGTATTTTCTGGTTGACACCTGTTCTTTCTGGAACATTCTTGACGTCTGCTTCAGTTTGTTGCTTACTGGCAGTGAAAAGTGTGGACTGAGTTACTCGTGATGTTATCCCAGCAGCTCTTAGATATTTTTGAACTGGACAGAAATGTGTTGGGGGTGAAATGTTTGGAACATTGTCAGGAAAGTGCTCCAGGCCCTTAGCCAACCAGCAGCACGGTTGTTTTCTGGCTTTTACTTGCCAAACGTCATTTCTTTAGCCCCTAATAGTGGTCAAATCGGGTCAACTAGACCAGTGGTTCTAAACTGGTGGGTCGGGATCTCGTTCCCGACCCACCAGTAGACTTAGATAGACTTAATATTGACAGGCGTCATGTGCTCATTCCTCAAAATTGAGGAATTATTGACAATAATTGCTCCATTCGAGAGAGAGAATCCACGATGGCAGCCAAGTCTCCTCCTTCAGAGCATGTTGCAAAAAGGTGGGAAACTCCAACCCCGTGAGGCGGGCTGAGCAGCTTCAGCCTCCACAGTCCTCCAGGGCCTGTCAATCAAAGCTCAAAGCTAGATAAAACCAGCCATATGGCTAAAAATATGACACTTTTCTCATCATTGTCATGGGAATAAACTGTATTCTTGGAAACAGTAAGAGTCTTTGGAGCCAGGCTTTTAAGTTGTGTTTAAAACGTGTGAAGTCCCATTGGTATCCATATATTATTGAATCTTCAGAAGTACTTTCTTCGCTCATTGGCCCTGATGCCATACCAGTTGAGAACCACTGAACTCGACAATGCAGATTTGAGTTACTGTGTACAGGAATCTAATTGATCCTACATTATCAAGCTTATTTCACAGAGCGAGAAAAGCACTGTTTGACCATTGATACTGTGACTGTGTTTGGTTTGCAACTGCATCATTTTGAACATGCTAATTCCTTCTCAAATTCAAACTTTTGTGAGGGCACCGACCAACAGGTCATAGTAGAGTAAAGTATGAGAGGAAAAGGCATTACACGCTCATCACAGGGACTCCAATGACTCCATATTGTTGATGTGAAGCTGAGATTCAAGTCAAAAAGAATAACGATAGAAAACCACACTTTCTCGGTCCACTCTTTCCACCACCAGTGCTTCTCCGGTTCCTCTCAAGTTCAGCCATCACGGGAGCGTCACTTTTACCCCTGGGAGCCCCACTTAAACATGGATTTTATCTTTCATAACCTAAACATTTACCATGAACGTGGATGTTGACGGTGTTTGCTGTAGCTTGGCAAAAACTGTTCAGTGAAACTTCTAAGATGGCTGACTGCATAGATGTGTCCGCTCTATAAAAAATGACTTAAAGGCAAACATGTCATTTCTAGAACAGTGACTTCCAACTCCAAAATGAATTATTTTTTTGTGATTAAACACTTGTTACACATTATAATTATGTTTATGAAATGGAAACAGGACACATGCTTAAGTTATTTAATGGTAATCTGATGAATCGTTGCCATAACCTAAAATAAAGATGCAAATGATCAGGAAACAGGACAATTTTCTAGAAAGGGGTTAGAAATGGCATTGTCCCTTTCCATGTAAAGTAAAGTGTGATCAAAACGCTCTCAACGCTCGTCTTTTAAACCCAAAGAAACTTGATTAAACTGAAAAACAAGTCATACGTTTAGTTCTGAGATCTACCGTGCACATTTTTTGAGAATCGCTGTTCTAGAAAAGTGTGCGCGACCCTCCACAAACGCCATTTGCTTTGGTCACACGCGACTGGTTACCTCTAACAACCGCGCATTATTTACTGCAGCTGTTCATCGATTGAAAGTTCTACCCCCCCAAAGTACAGCTCCGGTAAATGAAGGAACATGCTTAATATGGCTGGCCGCGAGGTAATGTTTTAGGGCTAAAACTATTTGGAGATTAAAAAGCAGCGGCGCGGTAAATGGGAAAACTAATATCGTGACCATTATGTTGGGGAATTGTGGCAGCTAAATGTTTGTTTTTTTTATCCCGTTTGTTGTGCTGACGCCAGGAGCCAATAGGAGGAGAGGGACTCTTTGCTTTGCTTTTTGAGTTGGTGTAAATACATTCTCCCAGTGGCTCCCATTGGGTCAGTGTTACGTTCTTCGCAGGACAAAGCTCTTGGATTACTTAAAAACTTGGTCTCACAGAAAACCATTGTATGTCTCTTACACTAGGAATAAACTGAAACTATGATGCAACCTGCTTTCCTGTGTCATCATTTCTAAATATCTGGATGTTATTCACCGCATTAACAAATTGGTGTAACGTCGCTACAATCTATGGAGTATTGTAGACCAGGGGCTCCAAAACCTTTCAGGTCGCGACTGCCAAAATGTTTGTCTGACGTTTGTTTTTGTACGTTTTTTATACATTGGGAGTATCCATGCTGTGTGCGCTCGAATCATGTCGAACTGCTCAGCTTCCTGGAGACCAAGGCCGAAATATTCACCTGGATTTGGGGACCAATCACAGAACGAGGAGAGACGGCAAGACGATGACGCTATTCAACGTAGGCTTGTAGTTTTTTTACGGATCCAACATGAGCAGCAAATACGAAGCCATCGTTTGATCAAGCTGTAGACCGTGTTCTAAATAGCTTAGCTCTCTCGCCCTCTGGAGCGCGTTTGACAAAGCAGAGCGGCTTCCCATGGAAAGATCGAAACAGATTTTAACATTTCTCTTAGTTTATAAATGTTTAAAATGGGTCCAAGGAAGGCTGAGAAACATCCTGTTAAAGTCTTCAGTCCAGAACCAGGCTGTTTAAATGCACACGCCACAAAAAGCGATCGATAACACGCGCGTGTTTCAAAACGTGGCAACAATGTTGTCGTTGAAAATTGATTTGAAACTAATATATTTAGGCATTTGCCTCTTCCCATAATGTTAGTGTCTGGCCAGAGAGGATAGAGGGGGAGAGAGAAGTTAATCAAAAAAGGATTATAAAACACTAATGCCTCTGTAGCTGTTTTCACCTACAGAGAGCTTAGAGTTTCGTCTTTCAAAAGAGCCATAGCATGTGTCCATAGCTATAACATAGAATACACTGTGATATTTCATACTGTAATATGAAAAATGGTCTGGATTGTTTGCACTCAACAGTTAAATCCCAAAAACAGTGTGTTAAAATACAACCTTCACTAACTCTAACTGTAAGAACATGTGACACAGGGCTCATTAGAAATACTAAACATATGTCTGATAACAGTTTTACCGTCATGGCTTTCCTCTGGAGACGAAATCTGGCAATTACGGTACAAATCAGTTAACCTGGCTAACGCCAGACTGCTGTGTGCGCTCGAATCATGTCGAACTGCACAGCAGCCTGGGGACCATGGCCGAAATTTTTGCGTGGATTTGGGAACCAATCATAGAACAAGGAGGGACGGCAAGACGATGACGAGCTATTCGATATGCGGAAGCTTGTAGTTTATTTATGGATTTAAAAAAAAAAAGTTTATTTACGGATCAAACATGCAGAGCAGCAGAGGCAACGCTATTTTTCGGTTTAGGCCGTGTTCTAAATAGTTTAGCTCGAAAGTTTACAGCGGGTACGTCATACGTCATCGGATACGATGATGCTATTGGCTGTGGCTACGTGCAGACGCATGATAGACATTCATAAACCACACCTCTCCTACGAGAGAATGAATTGGTGGTCCCCAGACTGAATATCACTTGTGATTTTAGTCTGGCGTTAGCCAGGCTACAAATCAGCCCTTTTTGTCACAAATTGAGTTTCTACAGCTTCACACAGTCTAAATAAAGGCTTTATGATCCACTGGTGTTTCTCTCAGCGTTTTGAAAAAATCTGTACGAATGAATATGTGAAACAAGCATGTTTTCTGTCTTGTTTCTTTCCCCAGATGGCTTCTTCTTGCTGCCAGGGCAACTGAGTCCTGTTTTTACCAAAGTGACTTTGCGTAATAACAATAAACCCTGTAAATGAAAGAGCCTTCTGAAGTGGTCTGTGTGAAGCGGGTGTGCGGGGGCCCAACGGTGAGCCAGGTCAGCCAGGGCAGGTCACTCTGACAAACAGCACTTTAAGACTCAGGCCACTCTACTGCGTTCCGTCCTTTTTCATGCTGTGTCACTGTTAATGCATCATGAAAGGGAATCTGAATCAGACGTTTAAAAATCTCTAAGGCGAGACACTGCAGGTGGACGGGGAAAAACATTACATCGAGAGATATCAACCTGAAAATGTTGATGCACATCACTGATATGAGGAAAAATGGATTGCAAGTTAGGCATTGTATGCATAAAACTGGTTAGATGATTGATGATATGATGATATATATTTTTCACAACGAAATCTGAATAATTGATACAGCCTGAAAACAAACAAAAAAACACCTAATCTTCACAATAACACGTGTAAATATTGCACAGATTCAGTGTTTCTTCATAGACTTATATTGGAAATCATATTTTCAAGGGCCATTTTCTCAAAATGCATTTTTTTCACATTGGTGCGACAATAATATCAGCCTTAGACTGAACAATATTTTTGAAGATTTTATAGTGTTTTTTTTGTTTAATATCTAATTCCTATCATGATTTATTCCGTTTTGAATTTCCAAAAACAAGATGAAATCCAAAATCCCCTATGAAAAAGTCTTTGTAACAAATATGCCAATAAAACCATCGATTTAAATTTTGTCGCAGAAAAAAAATGGGAAATTGTATTTTTAAATGTAAACACAAAATAACATGCAATTAAAAAATCTCATCTTCATGCCAGTAATGTACAGCAGAAGTTTCAAACTGATATCTTTAAAGGGACTCTACGGAGTTTAAAAATGTTAAAATCATGTATTTTCCTTACTTCAGGTCCGAAGTGTCGTCATGCACGAGCTTAATACACTGCGTTCCAAATTATTATGCAAATGACATTTTTCTAAGATTTTCTAAATTGTCAACTCAAATGAGAGTCAGCATAATTTTCATGTCTTTAACTGGGAGAGGATCATTTAAATGTGGTTGAAAAAATCTCCCAGTGATAACAGTATCGTTTCAATACATGTTAAAGCTTGTAATTAACTGAAAATGGTCATTTGTTGAATTTGTAGCATTAGGAGGTCATACTTACTGAAATCAAAAGCTATTTCAATCAAAAAAATATTAACAGGTTAAGTTATATTTTACCATAGGAGCCCTTGTGTGATAGCAGCTTCAAAATTCTTAAATCCATTAAACTTGTGAGTTTTTGGAGAGTTTTTGCTTGGATTTCTTTGCAGGTTGTCAGAATAGCCTCCTGTTGTTTGGATGAAAACTGGCTCCCACCCTCATGGATGTTTTTTTGTTGAGTCTCCAAAAGTTCTCAATAGGGTTGAGGTCAGGGGAGGAGGGGGTCCACATCATGAGCTTCTCTCCTTTTATGCCCATGGCAGCCAGTGATGCAGAGGTATTCTTTACAGCAGGACATGGTGCGTTGTCATGCATGAACAGGATTTTGTTAGGGAAAGCACGGCTCTTCTTTTTGTAGCATAGAAGACAGTGGTCAGTCAGAAACTCCACATATTTTTCAAAGGTCATTTTCACACCTTCAGGGAGCCTAAAAGGGCCTAAAGGGGCCGACCAGCTCTCTCCCCATGATTCTGGCCCAAAACTTGACTCCACCACCTACTTACTGACGTCACAGCCTTGTTGGGACATTGTGGCCATTCACCAACCATTCACTACTCCATTGAGTTGACCATCCAGGGTTCAGTGAACAAGACTGTTTGAAAATGAGTCTTCATATATTTCTGGGTCCACTGCAGCCGTTTCTGTTCATGAGCTTCAAGGCCCGGATAGAAGGTTTATGGGCTGGGTTTATTAGGCCCAAGCAGCTTCAAATACCTGTATGCTGCTTTGTAGCATCTGTTCTCTTAATCTGATGTGTTTGTCTGGCTGAAACCGTCCTCATTGTGCCTTTATCTGCACAAACCCGTGTGTGTCTGAATCATCCACAAATCTCTTATAAGTATGATGATCAAGCTTAATCTTTCATGAAATATGGAAGGTTTTCATACCTAGACCAAGGCATTTAACTATTTCACGCTTTTCATCAGCAGAAAGACCCTTTTTCTTTCCCATATTGCTTGAAAATTATGATCTGCTTAATATTGTGGAACGTCCTTTTTCAGTAGTTTTTCCCTTAACTGGGCTTAACCTGAAAACTAATCATCCCAGGCGTCTGAGATTAATGTCAGTCATTCAAAGAGCCCCGAGACACAATACCATCCATGAGTTTCAGTAAAAAAATTTACCTTTTTGACACAAAAATACAATTTGCATAGAAGGTGCTGTTACATGTGTGGCCTGAGGTGGCAGTACTGAGCATAAAATGACCAAATTGCATCTAGTCTCTTTAAATGGAAAAATGTCCCCTATTCACCTGCAGTGTCTCACCTAAATAGTATTATATATTATGGTTTATTCAGACTTTTAAACTACGCTGGACACTTTAGCCTTGATTGAAAACGGCTCAAATTAATCAACATCGAGAAAATGCCCCTTGGACTTCAGGTGTCGCTAACTTTTTCCCTTCTCACTGCTGCACTCTCGCATGTGCTGTCAATAAAGGTGAAATGTGTTAACGAACAGACCTATTTTCGGAAATCATGAACATCTCTGCAAACGTTGAAGACATGGAAGAAAAAGTCTTCTCTCTCGGCTTAAAGTCTGACAAAGATCGCACAATAAGACGGATCTTTACAGGAAGTTGGAAGGGGGAGAAAAGACTGATTGATTAAAATGGAATGAAAAAAAAAGAAAGCCTTCTTGAGTGGGCCGCGCGGATTGCCTCGCCTGCTCCAGGACGATGGTGTGTGTGTGTGTGTGTGTGTGTGTGTGTGTGTGTGTGTGTGTGTGTGTGTGTGTGTGTGTGTGTGTGTGTGTGTGTGTGTGTGTGTGTGTGTGTGTGTGTGTGTGTGTGTTGCTAGGAGACAGAGGTTACGCAAGCGCCTTCACCTGCTCGTTCCGATCTGCCGGGTTGGAAATTAGAGATGAATATTCAGCCACTCGCCGTGATTGCAGCTCCGTGGTGTTCACGCGTACAGAGCGTATGTGCTGTCCCCGGGTCACACCGCCCTGCTGCAATTCTGCTGCAACGAGAAGAAAAAAAGCATCGGGAGGTTCCAGTGGAGACTCTGAGGCTCTCCAAAACATCGGCCAATCAATACAATCAGCCACGCAAAGTACCACCGGATATGAAGTATGTGTGTTTCCACGGACAACAAGACGATGATCAGTTTAGAGCTGACCTGGGTCTGAAAAGGGCCTGAAGTCAATGAAATGATGAAAACACTGGAGACGCGCTCACCGACGGAGCAGTTGCTGGCCTTAAGCCTATGTCGCTCCCGACACAAACAACAACTCGACAACTTCAGACTAGCGGCTCGCCAAGCTGAGCCCGGCAGTAAGTGTGAGGTCAGAGAGGTGAGAGGACAGGTGATGAAAGGCTCCTACATCCTACTGCAGGGGCCACATAAGAAACCTGAGCGGAGTCATAGGGCCGCAGCAACAAGCACAAACGGACTGTATTCTGCTCACTTTTAACCCACTGTAAATGGCACAAACTTGTGAGTATTTTCAATAGCTTATACTGTTATTTAGCAGGACAATCATTTTCTGTAAATATCAAGCCCAGGACTAAACCACATGTAAACTCGGCCAAAAACATGTCTACTGCAGAAATAAACAAGACAAAGGCTACAGGAGAAGAATAAGGTCCTTCACCAAGACCCCAGTGATCCTCAAACAACTCGCCTCGAGTCTCGGCCCTACAGCTGTGCAGACAGAGACCGTTTGGAAACACCAGGAAGCCTGCCGAATGTAGTGAGTGAATGAGTGGTGGTGGTCGGAGGGGCCGATGGCACAGACTGGTTGCCTCGCTTTTTCTGGACCATTAAAGACGCTTTACATTGCACTATTCGTTCACTCCATACTCAGTGGTGGTAAGCTATCGTAGCCACAGCTGCCCTTGGGTAGACTGACGGAAGCGAGGCAACCAGTCTGTGCCATCGGCCCCTCCGACCACCACCAACCACTCATTCACTCACTCCATTCGCTAGGCTTCCTGGTGTTACCAAACGGTCTCCCATCCAAGTCCTGCCAGGCCCTTCCTGCTGAGCTTCCGAGGTCTGACGGGATCGGGCAGAGCAAAGGCGTTATGGTGTTTTATTACATAATGTAATAGAACACGAGACCCTTAGGGTCAGGGCTGAAGGCTGTGTATATACTACATAGGTACAAGTTATTACACATTGTTACAAAGCCCATTACATTGCACTAAATTTAGTTAGGGACAGTGTATCAATGGTAGTGTAAAATAAAGTGCCGGATTTTCTTTTGGTGGAAGTCTGTGAAGTCTTGGAAAATTGTGCCGTCTTTGCTCTGCCTGATCCCATCAGACCTCTGAGGCTCAGAGGGCCTGGCTGGTGCTTGGAGTGGAGACTGTTTGGTAACACCATGAAGCCTGGGTGAGTGAGTGGGTAGTGGTGGTCGGAGGGGCCGATGGTGCAGATTGACAGTCTGGTCAGTCTACCCCAGGGCAGCTGTGGCTACAATAGTAGCTTACCACCACCGAGTACAGAGTGAATGAATAATGCAATGCACAGCGTCTTTGAGTGTCCAGAAAAGCACCAATACTACAGTGTTACATTTACAGGAGTGTGTGTCATTAACCCTTAAGGCACCGTGGAGATGTCAGCTACACTTCCACAGGCCTGGTCCCAGAAAAAAGACTAAACACCCCGATTACCATGCTTATTTATGACAAAAACAAAACAAAAATATTCTATACCAACAAATAAAACCTGAAAATATCAACAGTTTGGCCATTTTATATTTAAATGCCTTGAAATATGTCAAAACATTCCCTCATGTTCATGTCCATGATCTACAGCAGACGTTTGTTTGAAGTATGTCTGAAGACGTCTGATGCTTCAGTCTCTGGTGGAGCTGTGGTCCTGCTCTCACACCTGCGGCTGTCCGTCCAACCTCTGCACCTGTTCTCCAGCGCTGCCCTGCACTCCAGCTGGACTTGGGCCCTGGGCACGGACTCTCGTCCAGCTGGACGTTCCTGCCGCCGCTCGGAGCCGGTCTGGACCAGTCTGAACTGTGATATCTGTCGACCTGTGTCCAGTAAAAGGTCCTTGGTTTGTCAGAGTTATATTTATAATGTGGGCAGAGGGACAGTGGACACTGCTGTACACATGACAGGGCTTCACTCTGTGACTGGACAATGACTGGACACAGAGGGACAGTGGACACTGCTGTACACATGACAGGGCTTCACTCTGTGGCTGGACAATGACTGGACACAGAGGGGACAGTGGACACTGCTGTACACATGACAGGGCTTCACTCTGCGACTGGACAATGACTGGACACAGAGGGACAGTGGACACTGCTGTACACATGACAGGGCTTCACTCTGCGACTGGACAATGACTGGACACAGAGGGACAGTGGACACTGCTGTACACATGACAGGGCTTCACTCTGTGGCTGGACAATGACTGGACACAGAGGGGACAGTGGACACTGCTGTACACATGACAGGGCTTCACTGCGACTGGACAATGACTGGACACAGAGGGACAGTGGACACTGTTGTACACATGACAGGGCTTCACTGCGACTGGACAATGACTGGACACAGAGGGACAGTGGACACTGTTGTACACATGACAGGGCTTCACTCTGTGACTGGACAATGACTGGACACAGGGGGACAGTGGACACTGCTGTGCACATGACAGGGCTTCACTCTGTGACTGGACAATGACTGGACACAAAGGGACAGTGGACACTGCTGTACACATGACAGGGCTTCACTCTGTGACTGGACAATGACTGGACACAGAGGGACAGTGGACACTGCTGTACACATGACAGGGCTTCACTCTGTGACTGGACAATGACTGGACACAAAGGGACAGTGGACACTGCTGTACACATGACAGGGCTTCACTCTGTGACTGGACAATGACTGGACACAGAGGGACAGTGGACACTGCTGTACACATGACAGGGCTTCACTCTGCGACTGGACAATGACTGGACACAGAGGGACAGTGGACACTGCTGTACACATGACAGGGCTTCACTCTGTGACTGGACAATGACTGGACACAGAGGATATAGTGGACACTGCTGTACACATGACAGGGCTTCACTCTGTGACTGGACAATGACTGGACACAAAGGGACAGTGGACACTGCTGTACACATGACAGGGCTTCACTCTGCGACTGGACAATGACTGGACACAGAGGGACAGGAGACACAGCCGCTCTAATACAAACATATAAACACCTCACTTTCGTTTTGGCTTTCTTTGTTCTTGGGCTGAATTCAAAGACATGAAACTTTTTCTATAAACACAAAAGACCCATAGTCCATACTTAGCAAACATTAACGCTTTATTTACTTTATATTTTGTTTCAATAAATGTGTTTTTCATTAGTTGTTAAAAGTTCTGTTGGTTCACAATTCATCATTTGACAATTAACATTTGGTCCACAATTGATTGACACAATCAATGTAAGAACAATCATTCTCAGTGGCGTAGCAAGGGTGCCAAGGGGCCCCAAGCAAGAATGTTGTTAGGGGCCCTCTGGTGGCCTCTCGGTGTACTACACATTGGGAGAGAGGACATCATTTGAGCAGGAGCGGGTCACCTGACAACTCCCATTATGTTTCCCTCAGAACAGAAGCTGAGGTTCTTTAGGTCAGGACGAGTGTTACAATAAACTGTTTTCACTTTAGAAATATAATCTGGTGGAGCCGTAGGTAAAAGTCTGTCCACTGCTCATGATAAGTTTACATTTGGGAATCATGACCTACTAAAGCAGCAGCAGGATGGGGATAAACAGCACCAGAGCGCATTGGTGGAGAGATGGTGCAACTGCAGCACCAAAGTCAATAGGAAGACTGTGAATATCACGTGTTGCAAATTTATGCAAATTTATAGATGATGGATTAGTTTGTGGGGCCCTTGACTGTTGGGGGCCCCAGGCAGCTGTAATTTGTTCAATCCAAAAAGAAGAGTCCATGAGAACCACTTTAAAAGACAAAGCAACAACATTTGTACAGCGCCGTCAAAGTTAGCCTAGCTTTCCTGGTGGGATTATACTGAACCTCCGCCTCAAACAGACCATCAGACGCAGGGCAGAACACGCGGGTGTGAGGCCATGACAGCGAGACGCACACCATCCCTGTACTAGGAGTTACCACAACGCATAGCTAAAGTACAAAACCCCCAGTTAGGGCCAGTACATACAGCAGTTAAATACAATACAATCTAGAGCGTTCCCTGTGAGGAAGGCACTGACACACATATTATGTATATATATATATATATATATATATATATATATATATATATATATATATATATATATATATATATATATACATAATACATAATACATAATACATAATACATAATACATACATACTGCTCAGCTGGAGAAACAGCGATAAAGTTTGCCTCCTCCGAGTTGCAGGTGATTCTGTCAAAACAAAACATGAAGTAACAAACTACTTCAGTAGCAAACTGTCTATTTGCCAATAGATAATGATATACTATAATATACTATACTATACACAATCATTAATGAGTTCAATGCTTCAATTAACTGTAGTATTTATTCATGATGATGTTACTTCATGTAGTATAAAGTCATAAAAAACGATATATTCATTTATGTGACCTTATTGTAATGCGTTACCCAATCGTGTTATTGTTCATATGGGTAACATACTAATACTTCCAAATAGAATTACTTAAGTCGAAATTGGAAAGAAGTACAAATATCTAATCAAAGTGAATAAAAGAGCGGCCTCTGCACCTTTAAGTGAAAGTCCCTTCAGTCTTGTTCTAAAGTGAGGGAAAGTGAGGGAGATTGTATTGGACCAGGGTTAACCACAGCCCCGCTGTAAACAAATACTGCTCTGATTCCTCCTGACGCCACTTCCAAAACAGTCTAAGGCCTGTCAAACTTCTTCTTACTAATGATTCCACACGGGTCTGGGGCCTGGGTCATATTTCAATGGGCGGAGGAGGTTATGTAAAATCTTTTTCTGGCTTTTAACAAGTTACACTAGTGCTTCCATGATGAAAAGCACCTTGAACCTCCCTCACCCGTTTATTATTATAGATCCATGCCCTCACAGCACACGCAGCAACAGTTAGCGGCTAACAGTTTAGCATTACGGTAGAAGTTTACAAAAAGATGGTGAACTGACAAACATGTGACCGACCTGCTGTGATGCAACTGAAATCCTCCTGAAATGTCCATTTGTTTATTAATCCATTACCTACAGGAGCAGTCAGGTCTTTTTCCTTCTTTTTTTTCCTCACAAAGCAAAGCAGCACCAGAGGAGAGGCTGAGGCGTTCGAGTGTTGCGGGGGGAAAAAGTTATGCGCTGTAAACTTTGTTCTAAATGGAATTATTATGTTCTAAATGTCCAAAAAAAAGTGATAGACTTTCATGATCTCAAAATATTTACTTCGAACATATCTTATTTATGCAGATGAATGTGTGTTTCTCTCAAGTTTAATGAGATCTCCATCGCTCATTGAATGCAATCAGAGCAGTGTGTGGTAAAACCAGGGGTTCCCAAACTTTTTTTTGGCTAGGACCCCAAAATTGACACATAAACAACTCGGGAGCCCCATTGTGTAAAGTTATTGACTCTTACGCTACTTTAGGGAAGAAAAACATGTTACGTAAGGATTAAACAACGAGGAGCCGTGCATTAGACGGTTATAATGCACTCCGCAAAGCTACCCCCCCCCCCCTGATTTCAGATTACCCCCGCCACAATATGTATTGCTTGTTTGGCACGGCTGTCTTAGATAGAAAATGCCTGGATGTTAATTGCTAATAATAGCTACAACTCTCGTAACTTTTCATCTGGTAAGGTTAGCTTTAGTTCGTAAACTCCACTATCCTTAAGGTTACGGCTTCAACAGCGGTTCCTGTAAAGTAGCCTATGGATGAAGAAAGCAGTTGTTAGGGTGGTCATCTGAAATCAGGGGGGGTAGCTTGAAATCGCGTTCATCTTACCAACGAAGATGAACCCAATGGATAAAAGGAGGGGGTTTAGGAATAACAAGACAACATTGACATGGGACAAGCTGTTTACAGACAAAGCAAGGTTTGTCTAAGTCGTGACTAACGTAAGCGATGGTCTTTCTGTGAGAATGTGTCGAGTTATCTCTCTCGACAAATCAGTGTGGGCTGTTGACGTCACAGTTTTAGGTCCTGCTCGCCTCACTTTGGACCAAGGGGGAAGACGGTCCTAAAAAGCTGCTGGCCCCGAAGAGAAAAAAGTGGAAAAGAACTGGTGTTTCCAGCAGATAACAGCGGCTGAACCCGCCCGAAAGCGTTTCAAAACTTGCCCAAAATCTGCGGATAAAGACTTTCCTATATTTCACTAGTCTCTGCTGATCCAGACCCTGCCCTTTTCTCTCTCTCTCTCTCTCTCTCTCTCTCTCTCTCTCGCGTAAGAATTCACATATTTTGCAGAGAAATAACTCCATTAAAGACTTTCACTTGACTTTTGGTCCAGGTATTTCCTGACGTATTGTAGAGAGTTTGAGAGGCGCCTCTCCGTTCATAACATCCACCGGCCTAACTTTAAATCACTTCAGACAGCTGTTATTTTCAAACAAGCCCAAGCACATAACAACATTTTCATTCATCTCCGTTCCCGACCTCTCTGGAGTCATCGTCTGCCCTTTGAAACTTAATAGAACTATCAGTCCCTCGCGGATCCATCCTTCATCTATAGGTCACCTTGCCTTGGTCCTCTTTTTTGGTTCCGATAGGCTCCTGTAGTTTTAAGAGTATCATTCTGTCCGGCTCTTCTCGTGTCGGCGTGAGCTCCCATAAAATATTACTGCCGGGCGTTAAATGAAGCCTGATATTTTTCCCATTTAGATAACAATGTGTTTTTTGGGCCTCGTCATTTCCTATGAAGTTGTTTTGCCTAATCGCGGCGAAGATTAGGGAAGAAAGGCAAGCGTGGCCGACTTAATTACTGCCCGGGTTCGACGTTAACTCGGACAAAGTGCGGCACGTCACAGTGGTACTTCAGACGACTGCGGAGGATACGACCACGGTCTTTGTGGGAACGTGGTGCTAACGTCGTAGGAATGCGGTAAAGTCAGCAGTGACCCGCCAGAGGGTGACGTCATTTTTAGGGCTGTCAACAACCAAGAACATGCTCTGTCCAACGATTAGTGGACTAAAAGGGGGCGTGGCCTGGCGCTGACAAAACTACAACTTTTTGGACCCAAACTCATAGAATTATATCCCAAACTTCATTCATAAGACATAGAACTTTGACATTTTGTCTTGCTTTAAGGAAAACCATCTGCCAAAGCATTTTTTTCTTGCCAAGAATTCTTATTTCTAGAAAATTTTTCTTATTATAAAACAAGAAAGAAACACACAATTTAAGCAAATAGCTAGAATTAAACAAAATTTCCTCAGAAAATGGAAAATGTACTTAAATGTTGCTTGATTTAAGCAAAATGTTCTAAATGATACCCATTTTTAATCCAAATGTTCTTCATAAATACTAATACCTACGCAGACACGGGGAGAACATGCAAACTCCACACAGAAAGGCCCCGTCCCGGTGGGAATCGAACCCAGGACCTTCTAGCTGTGAAGCGGAGGCACTAACTGCGCTACCGTGCCTCCCATTTCAATTTTGAGTGTACAAATAAAGAATGGAATGTATTATCTATCTGTGAGAATCAGTTCTTAAATTAAGAGTTGCTGTGATCATATTTTTTCTTAAAATAAGAAAAAATATTCTTTGTCTAATGCTAAAAAAACATAGCATGTTTGTTTTAGCATTATTAATTTTTAGGGAAAAAATAAGAACATGTCTTACTTTAAGAAATAATAAGAACTTATTTCTTAAAGTAAGACATTTTTTACTTGCTTAGAATCCACTTTTTGCAGTGCACATCCATATAATCCAAATAAAGCAGTGGTTCTCTATCGTCATCGTCCCTGTTCTCTAATGTCTTCCCGGTGACACTTGTCTCTGTTTCGCCGTAATGTAAACATGAACCATGTGCTTTATTGTGCTACTTTGGGTTTGGTTTCTCCCGTAGAGCGCAGACAGAGGTCAGGCGTCAGTCTCACGTATATTTCACTGTAGAACCAGGGTATTTGAGGTTTAACAACTGTAGAAGTCTGGCCAATAAGGCACACGCAGGAGAGGCCCCTCCCACCCTCATGTCCCTCCTCGAAGTTTTTTTTTTTTTTTTTTGCAAAAGCATTTCACACAAACAATTCAAACGTCACTCTGTTTAAAAAACTTTGATATATCTGTTATTATAATGAAACAATAGCCCAAGGTCAAAGATAAACCTGCCACAGATCTCTGGTGTGTAAACTGAGAGCATCTTAATCGTCGCAAAGGTGCCTGCATTTATTCGACCAATGAAAATCTTGGTCGGCCACGACAACAGCGACCAATCAGTCGACTAAACGACCAAAGTTGGCGGCCGCGCACGGTTAATGAGCAAAACCCATTTGAGACCAACAAATGTCTTCTTCTGAAACACTGAAGAGGCAAACAAGAGTCCCCCACACCTGCAGCACAGTGGAGGCGAAACAGGAAGCAAAAAAGGGACAGACGAGGAGGTATCCGGGCAAGACTCACAGCTAAGCCACACTTGCCTTCTATCACTACTATTGTTCTGGCAAATGGGCGTTCACTGGAGAATAAAACAGATGAACTGCTGAGCTCGGTTGTGGAGCGGAGGGAGCTGCATGAGGATTAAGAGGAAGGAGGAGGTGGAGCTGACCAGTGCAGGACACCACGCTCTGAAACAGGGACAAACCAAACATCAAATGAAAGAAAACTTGTAATCTACTGCAGAAGTTTCCAAATGAAATCTCTCAATTTCAATAGTTTGCCAATTCACTCGCAGTGTCTCGCGCTAACAAGAGAAAACACACGATGCAAGCCAGCATTTTTAACTAACAGCATGCAAGCAAATCAATGGGGCAGTGATGAAGAGTTTGAGCGCAGAGTTTGCTAGTTTTCTCCTCAACATCTTTGAATGTCATATAAAAAAGACCAAACACACCTTTCACAATGCTTCCCCTACCACTAAAAACATGTACAATAGGCCAGGATGAATGAGTGGCTTTGAGAGTGCAAGTATGGGACAACAGATGCAAATTAGGCTACATACACGGTCCCGACATAGTAATCTACACATAATCCACAGTAAAGGTTTCAAATGGATACCTCTAAATGTTTGCCCTCTATGTCTGTTCCTGTTTCCCAGCACGTACTCTGGTTTCCCCCGTCTCCACACACAGATGAGCAGCCGCTGTCCGCGCTCCCTCTGCCTGATCACGGCTCGGGTCAGGGGGGTAATTGCGTGTGTGACTTGCGTGTCAGACAGAAGTATTCCATGTGGAGGAGCAGTGGGAGGGGGGCGCGCTGACACCCGCAGACACTGGAGTACGAGGGGGAGAAGCGATAAACAATTAGAGATCTTAATAAGGCCGAGCAGCGACACGTCTTTGTAATTACGCCGGGGAAGTGCTGCCTGTGCACGTTTCGAGGGGGCTGCCTCACCTGGAGATGAGCGTCAGGGCGCAGGGCTTCAACGTGGGGCTCGAGGAGTTTTTTTTTTTCTTTAATCAAGACATTTGGGGGCCGAATACTGGGAAACTCAAGCACCATTGAGAGGCCACCTGTACGTAATCTACTCTCAGTATAATTACAGCTGTTCTGTGAGGGCCTCAGAGCTATGGTCACTAAGCAACATCATGAAGGCCAAGGGGCACCAGAGAGGTCAGGGATAAAGTTGTGGACAAGTTTAAAGTAGAGTTAAGTTAAGATTTCCCAAGATTTGAACATCTCCTGGACCACTGTTCAATCCATCATTCAGAAATGGAAAGAGTAAAGCACCACTGTGAACTTACCAAGACACGGCTGTTCACCTAAACTAACAGACCGAACAAAGAGAGCACTGGTAAGAAATGCAACCAAGTGCCCCAAGATAACTCTGGACGAGCTGAGAAGTACTTGTCACGGCTCAAAGGTACCGACCCAAAAAGTGACTCTAGACAATGGCAAAGTAAGTTAAATTTATTGTCCAAAAAGAAAAACGGAGATTCTTCCTGAATCCGAGAGCCAAGGAGCGGAGTTGCGGAGCTGAGTATCAAGGATCATGCTGTGGGGCTGCTTTTCCTCAGTGGGGACTGGAAAGATTGTCAGAATAGTTGGGAAGGTGGATGGAGCCAAATACAGGGACATTTTGGAGGAAAACCTGCTGGAGTCAGCAAGAGAACTGAGGCTGGGGCGGAGATTCACCTTCAGCAGGACAATGACCCTAAACACAAAGATAAATCTACAATGGAATGGTTTAAAATAAAAATAAAAACATATTAATGTGTTAGAATGGCCCAGTCAAAGTCCTGACCTAAATCCTATTGAAAATCTGTGGAAAGACCTGAAAACTGCTGTTCACAAACGCTCTCCTTCGAATGTGACAGAGCTTGAGTTGTTTGTTAAAGAGGAATGGGCTAAAATGTCAGTCTCTACATGTGCAAATCTTGAGAGTCATACCCCAAAAGACTTGCTGCTGTTATTACAGTAAAAGGGGGTTCCACAAAGTATTCATTCATGCTGTATGAATACTTATGCACGCCCCACTTTTCGGTTTTCTATTTTTTGAAAAACAACAGAATCATGTATCATTTTGCTTTTACTTCATAGTTGTCTGTTACTTGTGTGTGAACGTTCAGTAAAACATTGAAAGTAAAATCTTTATGTTTATGGTTGTAAACATGACAAAATGTGCAAAAGTTCAAAGTGTGCTAGGACTTTCGTGAGGCACTGTTTATGTATATTCATTGTATTAAAGACTGCCTCTAAAAAGGTTTTCTGCATAGTTTAGTTATCTGCACGTAATATTGGGTTGCGCCACTAGGGGTGCGCTAGCACGTTATCTAAAGGCAGCAGCACGGTTCAGATGCGGCTAACGCATCGGCTCTGCCACGGACTTCTCTTTTGTGTGTAGAATCCCTGTGTGCGTCCATGAACGTGAGTAACCTTGTTTGCATCATATTGTAGTAATGTTTTCTGCCTTAAGTAATAGTTTCATCGTGTTTTGTGCAGTTTTAGTTGTGTCCAGAGTACTTTCCCTTTGCCTGTAAAACCTGCCACTCGCCTCGTGGTGTCAATTAAGGCTCGTTATATATGTTCCAAACTTAGAACACAGTTTATACTGCTATCTTTCAGTTTGTATCATTTCCTAATTACATCGTGCATATTAAAGTTGGGTGCATTATTTAGTTCTTAGTTTAACAGGTAAATTATACTGCATGTAGGCCTATCAGCCAGGCGGCAGGCTCGTGCCTTTCATGACTGTTATTGTGGTAATTCTCATCTGTATATTGAGCCCACTTGTAATATATGTTTGTATCTTTTTCTGTGTGTCTTGTAGGAAACCACACACACACGTACACACACTCTCAAGCCTACTAACTTATACCAAATAATGGAAGTCTAAATAAACGGACCGTTCAAATACCTTTGCTGTGGACATTGGCCTCTCTCTCTACTCACCTGAACATATAAATTCAAGTTCTAACCCGACCCCTGTATTGATTGCCAACGATCACACGAACCTCCATACAGTCCTTCCTACATTCATATCACTTGTTTTTTCTTAACTTGTTCATCACTTTTGTTTTTTTGAGGTTGAATATTTTTGATGCAGAATCCACCCTGATGTTTAATTGATCTGTCCGGGTGCTTCCTCACTTGTACCGTGTGTTGTTGATGTAATGAAAGCCTCATGGATGAAAGATGCAGGGTGTGGGAATGCACTCTCCCCTGATGTATGTGGACGGGCATAAAACATTGATATTGTGGCGGCGGTTAGTTAAAGTGGCCTCCTGTATCTGTGCGGCTGATGGAGTGAGTTTTGTTCCTGTCAGACCTCACAGCAGCGTGGTCTCAGCTCTATACCTCAGCCCCACACGCTGACACTGCAGTCTGCGCCTCAGCCCATTAGTCCTGCACCAGCCCTGCACCCCTGCACCTTCACCCACACTGTGGTTTCTGTCCGAGCCGAGTGTGCCCTGACTCAGGTTTACTGTTCATTCCCTTTCCCTCCCTTGGTTCGGGGAATGGGAATACTGGGATTTCTGTCCATGCATTTTAATGGGACTTCAATCTTGTATGTCTTTTGTCATTTCTGCCATTTGTGCATGTTCATCTTCTGCCGATTATACTTTTACAGGTTGGTTTTCTGCAGCATATAGTGCAGTCTAGTAGTATGTACAGTGTGTAATACTGTACTCAATGTTCAGAAATCACTTTACTTATCGTAATTTCCGGACTATAAACCGCTGCTTTTTTCCCACCCTTTGAACCTTGCGGCTTTTACAAAGAAGAGAAAAGTCCAGTATTTCCAGCACTGATGATGCTTCTAATGGGCTTGGAACAGTTACAGCGTGGACAGCTGCAGCTATAGACCAGTGTATACAGTGAGAACCATATGTTTACATACACTTCATAAAAAGACACAAAAACATGAAACCAGACTTTACTTTTATTTTTGTTTATGTCAATTACAATTTTAATTTGTAATTTTTAATTTGAATAATTTCTATGTATAAAATCCAGAAGAATGAGAGATAGAATTTTCTACACGGTTTTATGTTACTTTTTACAAAACCAAAAGTTTACATACATTTCAGTCATTCACAGCACGAAGCATTGCCTTTAAACTGTATAGCTTGGGTTAAACATTTGGGATTTCCTTCCACAAACTTGGCAGGAGTTTTGGTCCGTTCCTCCAAACAGAACTGGTGTAACTGAAACACATTTGTAGCCACCTTGCGTGCCTATGCCTTTTCAGCTCTGCCCCACATTTAACTGGACTGAGATCAGGACTTTGTGATGACCATTTCAAAACATTGACTTTGTTTTCCTGAAGCCACTTTGTAACCAGTTTGTCAGTTTGCTTTGGGTCATTGGCCATTTGGACCCATCTGTGTCCAAGCTTTAACTTTCTGACTGATGTCTTGAGATGTTGCTCCAATATTTCCACATAAAGTTCTTTCTTCATGATGTCATCTATTTTGTGAAATGCACCAGTCCCTCCCACAGCAAAACAGCCCTACAGCATGATGCTGCCACCCCCGTATTTCACAGTTGAGATGGTGTTCTCAGGCTGCAAGATTCCCCCTTTCCCCCCAAACCTGACCATGGTCATTATAGGATTTGTCTCCAAAAAATAAAGTCGTTATCCCTTTTTTATTTGCAAACTTCAATGTGGCCTTTTCATGTTTCTTTTGGACTAAGAGCTTCTTCCTGCAGAGTTCCCTCTCAGCCCAGGTCGGTACAGGACTTGTTTCACTCTGGATAATGACAAACTCTTACCAGATTCAGCATCTTCACCAGGTCTTTTACATTTGTTCTTGGGTTGATCTTCACATTTCAGACACAGTACGTTCATCTCTGGGACACAGAACCCGCCTTCTTTCTGATCTGTACAAAGACTGGATTTTTCCATCATTGTTTGAACCAATGAACCTGAACCTTCAAGTGTCTGGAAAATGCACCCAAGGATGATCCAGACTTGTGCTTCCAAGGTCATGACATCGTCATTTGGGCTTTCTTTTGTGTTGTTGTTGTTGTTTAAAGGTATAGTCATCTCAGTGTATGTAGACATTTAGTTTTGTGAAAAGTAATAAAAAGTTGTTTACAAGCCGTTTCCCCAAAATGACTGATCCAAGGAAGCCTCTCCATGCCCTTCACCCCCTTTCACCATCAACAGTCCAGTCTCATGAAGTCTACGGGTCTTAAAGGTCCTGTATCATACACAATCAACGTTTTGAAGTTTTTTGCCATGTTGATCAAAAACACCCCAGAGTGGTTTTTGGCTTCATTCATACAGTAATCCTCCTGAATCCTGCTCTCTGAGCGACTGCTCCGCCCTCTCCTGGAAAACCACTGACTTGTGACTCTCTGACGTTTTTTTAATCATTTTATGTCTTATATTTATCACAAAAAGGAGTACTCCATAGTGGTATATAATATATCATATAAATGCCTATACTTTGCTTTGGAATGGCTAAAACAGCATGATACAGATCATTTAAATGGGGAATTTGCCATGTTACGATGTTCTCTCGTCAAAAACAGACCTGGAGTTGTATTTCGACCCACTCGCACATCTTTGAGTAATCTTTAAATCTTCCTGAGTGGCTGTTCTTAGCAGCGTGACAGGTCATACGTATAAATGCTCAATCCTTTGATCAAGTAAACCCTTACTACCAGGTCTATTTTATTAAACAAGAGAAGGGGGTTGTGTGAAGATCAAGATACAAAGTGGAACTCAGTATTTTATTTGACCTGTTCTATATCAATATTGCATTTTCTAACAAAGTGTAAGATGATGATTATATGTGTAAGGCATAAAGCATGACACGTAGCAATAATTGAACATTCCCGCACGTGCCCCACTCTCTGCGCCCGCGCACCCCGGATTGGGAAACACGACACACTCTGCTCTCCCTCCTGCTTCATTTTTCCTGTAAATTGCCCGTCGCTCCCCGGTCGTTACCGTGGCGCCGGGATTGAGGACATGGCAGGTTTGACGGATGCTGATGCGGTTGCGGGAGGTGGCCCGGTCCGTCTCTGTCGGGGTAAATGGTTTTCCGCGAACGCCGGGCACGGTATCGATCATTTGTTTTCATGTAGCTCGGTTCGTACACACATGAGCGGGTAATGTACAGCACTGTCTGGAGGCGCGGGCGCAGCTGGTGATCAGGTGACCCCCAATCGTGGACACTGCATCAGTAGCGGACGTTGACCCCATTTAAAGGTGCCCAGCCAGTTTGAATGGAAGAGTATACTGACATTTCCAGGAAGTAACTACATCAACACTATTTTTCCTACACATTCATTCACAACTGTCAACATGTTTGGTATCCATGTGTAGCACAAAAGCTGTCTCGTTTTCGTCAACGAACACACACATGTATATGAAAACATAAAAGTTGAATTCGCGTTCCCAGTTCACCTGCAGCGTCTGGCCTTACCCTGCCCTACACTTGACTGGATGTGATCGTTGTCAGCCTCCCGTACGCTGCACCACATTTTACTACAAAAACATGACGCCTATTCCCCATTTGTCCGCCCTACAAAGCGCGGCTTCTTTTTGCAGGGATTTCGTCATTCCCAAACAGCCGAATGTGGAGCACTCCAAATGCAAATGCGTTTGACGACCCAAATAAGCCTCTGGTGACCCACCTGGGGGCCGCGACCCTCTCTGTTCACTCCACAATCCAGGACACACGCTAATGAACACGGAACGGAGCATATTTACTCCCACAGCTTTGGAAACGGCTCGTTATGATGATGAGAAATACCCTTGATTGACTTTCAGAAGTTCAAAAGCATGTTTTTGTGTGTAAGCTCATAAGGAGATCTGTCATGTTACTGTCACTTCTGTTTGACTGTAAAACTCTCTCTCCTGTCTTTTTCACTGATGCAACACAAACTCAGAAAGGGTTATTATGCTTCTGGCAGTTGATTGGTAACAGAATAGCCTGATATCAACCCTTAAATCAATTCTAAGGTCGTGTTTGATCGCATGAACTATGTTTATTTCAATCGACAATAACTTTGGAACTAAATGTGATAGAAACTGCCCCCCGTCTGACGTGTTCTGCTCTTCAGTGCTGCTCGTCCCTCTTGCCCTCCAGGGAGCAAAGTTACAGCATGGCAAAAAATGGGTAAGAAATATCTTTTGCACATGTGTCTTTGTCCCAAACATCTTCCAAACTAAGATTTAGTGATTTATTTGCCAAATCTTGCCATGGACAGCTCCAGTCTGGTGTCGATGGAGGCAGCCATACCCCTTATTGCCAGATATTTCAGATCATTTTCACAGATTTCTCAAGACCTGCTGTCTTCTCTAGTTTCATCAGTAAAAAAAAGTTTGTTTCTAGCTTGTTTTGTTCTTCCGTAATCACCAGTTGAATATAAGGTAAGTTTCACTGAAAACAGCAGTTTCTGACCAAAAAGCTGAGAAACTTGTTTTTTGTAAAAAGAAACAAATCAAGCAGAACAGTGACTTTGACGCTAATATGTTTTGCTTTAGTGACACCTCAAACATCTGAATGAACCTGTGTCTGGTTCTTGAACTCATCTGACTCGTGTGTGCTGTGATGAAAGGTGCCGTCGAGGCTCTCCGAGCCTGCGTTAGCATGCTTGTCAGCGGCTTTTTTAGGTTGAGTACCTGTCTACTTTACTTCCTTGATCCTCCTCGTCAATGATCATCATAATCTCCTCCAACACTCTAACTTTGACAACCACCGCTAACCAAACCTGTATTTTTCCTAATCGTCCTCGGTAGCCGCGGTTGCTACTTCCGCTTCCTTCGCCCACTGTCCTTCCCTCGTCTGAGATTTAGAAAAAGAAAATAAGTAGCTGGGGTTTCTAATTCCGACCTGTGACCTGACCTGTGATCGGCATCCAAAGAGCACTGCTGCCACCTGTTGACTCAATAAAATAATGTCTACAAGTAAGATCTTTACACAGAAGGTGCATGAGGCTTTACTGCACCTGTTCCCACTGAAAAACATAAAACACGTCTATAGACATCAATGGCAATGATTTAATATGGACATAGCTATAACACTGGACAAACCAGATGCATTGTTTAAAGCTCAGTTTCAACACCTGTCCAACATATTCACATTTTTACTCATTTACAAAGTCAGTTATTTTAGCATTTGTTCTTCTGAGAAAGTCTTCCATATCCAAGACAAATTGGAACTGGGTGATTTCCTTAACTGAATGAAAATAAATCAAATTGAATCGTTGATCAAATCGGGCCCTTGTGAAGAGAATTGAATCAAATCAATTTGGTGAAATCCGAATCGATATCCAGCCCTAATTGGCAATCATCACAACACATCTCAATCATGTCTTACACTTCATTGGTTAGAAAAATCGTATTCAAAATCTCCCTTGGCTTATTTTCGTGGTTCAAAGAGTGCGCTGTCCTCGGGGACACGTCAGCTGGCTCCTCTCGACCCGAAGGAGCAGCAGCTCTAGTCCGAGCTCCTCCTGGGGGACTGAGCATGTCACACTATCTCTAATGGTCTTGTTGGTCGCTTGAACACATTGCAGCCAGTCATTCAGCTACTGCTGCTGCAGCTGCGTGATGAATAATCCGATAATCCAAGATGAAAGCTTTTGAGTCATCATCTGTTCTCTGTAGTTGAAGCGTAGGACGTTTCAGTGGTAACACCTACTGTATGAAAAACTTAGAAGGACCTCCAGCAGCGGTTACAAGATACACTGCCTACAGAAGCTGGAGATGGAGGAAGTCATTGACAAGCAGCTCTGTTACAGGCTTTACCCTGGGGATGTCGACCCATGTATTCTTTATCAGCCTGACGGAACATCACGTGGAAGGCAAACAGGAGTGTGAAATGAAGGTGCCCAGCCAGAACACATGCTCTCCTCTTCTTTACAAAGACGTGTATCTGGGATCAGGGGTGATTTCTTTGAATTTCCAATGGCCATGATTGACAAGCATATAAACCAATCAGAGAGAAGCAGGACATGCGGCCGTATTTTGTAAACAAGAAAGCTGTGGTTTTATGATGCGTCGGCCAGAAGAGCAGAGACAAAAGCGAAAGGATACAAGGAGTCATTAAAAACTCTGGTCTGATTTTAATCATGGGAGAAATCAACATGAATGTGCTACACCACACACACGACGACTGGGTGTAGAAAAGCCAGTTTATTTCAAACACCACAAAAGGTTAAATGCAGCAAAAACATAGAGCATCGTAGCTGTTGGGTGTCTCGTGGTGGCTCAAAGCTCAATTTGAATTCACACCCTCAGCCTATAAGCAAACCTCTTGTGGCCTGACTGCCACCTATTGGTGGAGATGTATAATTACATCACAAAATAAGTCAACTTTTGCAATCAAACAATTAATTACACACATATTGGGCAATGTTTAGAAAATTTTAGCACAACACTTATCCAAGTGCTGCAAATACACAACGGCTGTTTCAATCAATGTACGTCTGGAACGGGACAAAAATACTTTCGATCAACGGCAACAAGAAGAAAATCCTCTTAGAGAAGATGAAGCAGGTACATATAATATAATACCTTTAAGATTTGATTGGCTGTTAGCCTTGTTCCAGGCGGTCCTGCTTTGGAACAGAAACATAAAGCAGGAGTGGACGGACGACCAGGCAAGTCGTACGACGTGACTACAGCGTTTACATCTGCCCCGACCTCAGAGGCCGTAACAGCGGGAGGAAGAGACTGCTTGAGGATAGCAGCCTATAGCTAAAAGCACTAAGCTAACTCCTGACTGACTACTGCTCCTAGTGAAGAGCCACAAATCACCGGTTCATACAGTGATTGCAGTAACAGTGAAATCTGTTGTACCTCGACACCCATACACTACTCTGATCTCCCCTCGCCTGTAGTTGAACCACTTGACCCCGCGGCGCTTCTTCACAGATGACTCAGTGTTGACAGGCGCCATCTTGTCGTGCCCTCTTTACCGGCGCCGCAGTTGTTGTCGTGACGATCACAGTTCTCATTTCGTTAATTGGCCGCCCGCGCCCGGTGCCAGTACGGCGCGGTGACAGCGCTTTAAAGCTGCTTGTTGTTGATGTCTGCGCTCCGCTTGGTTTATGGCCTCGCCGCTGTCTGCTGATCCCCCGCTCATTTGTCTGTGGACGCAGGCCCTAATGCCGTCACTTTGGTAAATTAAAACCAGGACGTTACCGGAGGTGTCATCGAGAAGACTGAAGGCCGACAGTGTTGTGCGGCTCTGAAACCATGACCTGTCACTCACTCCCACCAAACTCACCCGACGCACACACCAGAGACTAGAGCAGCCACAGTGTTTGCTAACAGTGTGTGTACATGTCCAAACTGAAGGATTCTGATGTCCCGTCAGCCCGGACACTGTTGCTCTGAGAGGCTTGTGAAGAGTCTGGGCTCATTCACAGATGCACACTGACATCTGGTGGACAGTGTGTGTCACTGCCTCTGTGGGGAGAACACTTTAACATTTAGTCACAAAAGTGAACTTATTTACCAGTCATTTGGAACGCAGCAGATGCAAGCACACACAGAACATCACATAAACCATGGCGTAAGGAGGAGACAGATCATTGCTTAGAAAAGCCTCTACAGAGTGAGACAGAGTGGAAGTTTTAGCTTAGTTCAAATACAGATAACAGAAGGACCACAGGTTTGTTTAACTGATTGACAGAGATATTTATTTAAGAATGTTAATAATAATTTAAGAGTAGTATTTTAAAAGAAGGTGAGCCAAAACATGGCAGATGACCCAGTAAATACACCTTTACATCGCCAGTCCATAAACAGTAAATAAATATTCCAATGTCCATTATGTTAAATGTCCTCATTCCCGTTTTCCCAAACACTTTTACCTCCAGTCAGTGGGCCACAAGACGGACGCTTATTCATCCACCACACGACTCCATGGAGTGATCTGGACCCTGCCCCTGACGACGTGGAAGATGTACAGGTAGGGGTAGACGTGAGGACCGAACATCCACAGAAAGGAAAGGCTCACCGCCCGCAGGAGCCGATAGGTGGTGTCAGTGTCTGCGCCGCTCGAATGTGGCCAACCCAACACCGGAGTCCAGGGCCCCCACCATGCGACGATTCCCCACAGCACTGCCCAGTCACTGGCCTGGACGGCTTTACACAGTGACCCTAGTGCGCTTAATCATCCTCTTAGCTCGGTCTCCAGTGTTGCGGCCATGACGGTGCGGCTACCACGGCGTGTGACGTCAGGTGAGGGGGCGCAGTAGGTAGTAACGCCCTTTAATAGGTGGGTTTGCAGGGCAGACAAACCCGTCCCGTTACAAGAGCTAAACCGTTCCTTTTTTAGGAACCTCTGAACCTCACCTGAACCGACCACATTTTCGCCAGTTTGGCACTACCTAAATCTAAAAGCTTTTTTTTTTTTAAATCGTCAAAATAGCAAGAAAAACGAGACAAAAATGTAATGAAAATGCAACAAAAAGCCACAAAGTTGTGACAAAAAACATGACAAAAAAGCAATGAAAAAGTGACAAAAACATGACAAAAAGCCATAAAAAATGCGGTGAAAGCGCAAATTGACAGAAGAGCGATGATGAGAAAAAGTCATAAAAGTGAAGGCAATACAGCAACAATGCAAGGAAAAAGATCTGTTTTGATACATTTCTGTAGCTTTCAAGTGAGGCGCTCTGGCCTATAGGCTCTCAGCTTTTAGAGTTGGACACCTGTATAAGACGGTCATGTGACCTTCACATGTGCTCAGAGAAAAGATGTTGGACTTTGTGACAGTCGGCATACAACAGTTACTGCAACAGAATCCTGAATTATCGGCTGTTTACAATGTTGTGAATGCAGCCTGGCTGGGTGCAGATGGGGGCGGATTTCCAAGTGGGCTGCTCGGTGGAGCCGCAGTACCCGGGGGGGGGGGCTCCTTCCAGCTGCTCTCTCCCACTCTCAGGCCCCTTCCCAAACAAGCAGATTGATAAGAGTTCTAACGCCAAACCGGATGCGCGTCAGCGTCCGCCATGATAAGAAGCTTCCGAATTGGTCTGTCAGTTAGGAAGGAGTTAGGAAAAGAAGCTTCAATGCTAACTATCATAGCCACTTTAGCATAGGGACCTCTGGTGCTAACTAACCGGTGATTAGGAGCTCTGTGGCATCCCATAAGTCACTGTGCCAATCCCCCCACCCCCCTCGGCCCCACCCTCGAGTGATTCATGCACAACCACTGTTGATTGACAGGTGCACATTTAATAATAAAAATAATAATAATGAAAAAAAAAGATTCCCGCACTATTAAAAACAACAAAGTTGACCAAAGTGCCGTACAAAAGGACAATATAAAATACAATCATATATACACATGTACTGTATAAGTGTGTAGGTGGAATTGAAGCTCTAGTTCACTAACAGTCGACCCCATGAAAGGTTAAGGATTAGTTGCTAGTGTTAGTACTTAGAGGCTATAATTTGATGGCTTTCGGACAGTATATGTGTACTGTATATCCCCATTTCCAGTACACATATACTGTATATGTGTATAGGCACAAGAGGGTGATTTGAACAGTAAAAGTCAACTTCCAAACTAGCGAAATGCCAAAGAGAACAATTGCGTCTTAAGGCGTGATTTAAATAGAGGAAGGGAGTCGGCCCGTCTAATACACAGAGGCACCTCATTCCACAGTTTGGGACCAACAGAAAACGCTCAGTCTCCTCTGAGTTTGCGCTGGGTCTGAGGAACTATAAGCAGTGATTGATCTGCCGATCGCAGCAAACGTGCCGGGGAGTAGGACACGAGCAGGTTGGACAGATAACGCGGAGCAGGACCATTGAGGCATTTAAACACAAATAAAATCATTTTAAAATCCATTCTGTATTGGATTGGAAGCCAGTGAAGGGAAGACAAACCAGGTGAAACGTGATGATGCTTTCGTGAGCCAGTTAAAAGACGCACTGCAGCGTTCTGAACCAGCTGAGGCGTGTGAGAGAGGACTGGCTAATGCCGGCGTACAGAGCGTTACAGTAGTCCAGCCACGTCGCAGCAAAACCATGAATCAATATTTAAAATGATGACTAGAATGTGAGGACTTTATTTTTGAAAGCTGCCTCAGATGGAAAAAAAAACTGGCCTTCACCACAGCACTAACCTGCTTGTCAAATTTAAAATCTTGATCCATTTTAACACCAAGGTTTGACAGAGTGGGTTTAACAAACTGTGTCAGGGGTCCCAAGTTTGCAGAGGCAGCTCTACCATTGCTTGGCCCAACTATTAGAACCTCTGTCTTTTTATCATTGAAATGCAGAAAGTTAGCGGACGTCCAGGATTTGACTTCATCAGCGCACTCCAAAAGTTGAGTGGCTCTGAACTCGTTCTCACGCTTAAGGGGCACACCGATTTGGCTGTCATCATCATACAAGTGGAATGACACCCCAAATCTACGGAGAACAGATCCGGAAGCAGATACAATGAAAACAAAAGTGGTCCGAGAATGGACCCTTGGGGTACACCACATGACAGGGGAGCTGTGGAGGACACACAGTCACCAATTTTGACACAAAAACTCCTCTTTGTTAAGTAGGATCTGAACCATTTCAGAGCATAGCCACGAATGCCGACCGAATTTTCAAGGTGACACAGGAGGATTTCATGATCCACTGTGTCCAACGCAGTGTCAGGTCCAACAGCACCAAAGCCACAGTGTGGCCAGAGTCAATAGAAGATCATTAAAAACCCATAGCACAGCTGACTCAGTGCTGCGGCGGCTCTTTTATAGTTTCACACTGAAGTTCATGCACTTTTCTTAATGTTTTATTACGATTGCAGTCAGAGGTGGGGAGCGTTGCCAAAATATTTACTCAAGTAACATGAAATCATGAAAATCCCATAAAAACAAATGAAGGAATCATCAGTAAGATTTAATTAAATAAAACACAAAATACATCTGTTTTACGTGTCAGATTTGTCACTTAATGATTGACTCATGTGGCACGAGTTACTATTTTTTCACTAAAGTAAGAAACAGATGCTTCATGTTAATATTACTCAAGGAAAAAGTACTGTATGAAAAAAAAGACTTGCCAAAGTACAGTTACTTCAAAAAGTTACTTAGGTACAGGTACTTGAGTAAATGTACACCACCACTCCAAAGTTTAGGGTCACTTAAAATGTCCTTATTTTTGAAGAAAAGCACTGCTGTTTTCAATGAGCATCACATTAAACCTCTGATTACAATACAGATTATTTTGTGCTGTGCTGTTGCAGGCCACCAGGGGCCGCCAGAGGAGACATGGAGCCAGGAGACGCAGAGACGCCCCTGAGGCTGGGATCTCCTCACAGCAGCTCGGGAACTACCAACAGCTCTCAGTGTCATAGCTGCACAAGTGTCTTTGAAGCAAACATAGATTTTTTTTTTTGTGTATGTTAAAGTAGCTCACTGTAAAAAAGGTTGCCTGGCCTGTCAGACCCTCACTATTCAAAAGAAGAACCAGACCCCTGAGAACTGCCCTGTTGGTGACGCCCTCCTAAAGTCTATCTCCGCTCTCTTGTCTTTTGCTTTCACGACATGAGCTGCAGACCTCAGATCTAATGCCTCAGTGTCCACCTGAAGTCTGTGCGGCATTTAATTTGGAGGAGTTTGGCATTTTTCCATTTGTACTTAATACAAACCATTTAAATGTGCTTGTAACTTGAGTTACTTCAATTGTAATGACTAATATAACCGTACTTTAAGCTATTTGTTATATTCTTTAATTACTGAAAAAGGTCATATATATTTGTAACTCACTACTTTTGTAACAGCTTACCCCCAACACTGTGTAGAAAATCTGAACTAAATGAAAATGCTTGCACAGCGTGACTGATGGAGCGACACCTGTCTTATTGTCACACAGCGGTAGCACAGTGGTTAGCACTTGTGCTTCACAGCTAGAAGGTCCGGGTTCAATTCCCACCAGGGACGGGGCCTTTCTGTGGAGTTTGCATGTTCTCCCCGTGTCTGCGTAGGTTTCCTCCGGGTTCTCCGGTTTCCACTACCACTAAAAACATGTACAATAGGCCAGGATGAATGAGAGTGCGCATGGGGGATGATGAGGCTACAATCTGGTGTGACTTGTTCATTAACATGCGCTGTCCCGACCAAATAAACCAATAAACCAGACAGGGAGACCGTCCACACAGGGAGGCCCTTCAGTCACAAGTATATATGATATGTTTAACTGTTTAAATGTTCCTTTAAAGTTTCAAGCTGTATGTTTCCTTTAATAGCTCCTTGAGCAGAGGAACCTTGGGATGTTCCTCATCAGCCCATGAGGAGCTAAGAACAATCCCACAAGCCACTGCTGCCTCCCAGAGGTTTCCGAACTCGGACGATCTCTCGACGTGACGTTTCTTTCAATAAAAATATGAATAATATCCTAAATCAGGGCTTCAAACTTGCCACCTTTATTTCTGTCCTTTACTGTTGTGGTTATAAGCTTAAGTTAGTGGCATAAGAAATAGAATACCCTGATTGATTTTACTGCTGTGTCAAAGATCAGAGTCTGTAGAACTGTCTCTGTGAAACACATGTGAAGGTTACATATGTGAGAGTGTCGGCATCTTCATGAGCAAAAGGCACTGGTTTATCAGAGTCTTCTCACGGCGTGATTCCATCATGTGGCTGCGAGCGAACCGTCTATAAAGTTATATACGCCTTTGAGTGTAAAATGTGAAACCTAATTTAGATATGAATACAGCGATTTTTTTTAGCAAGTTCACATTTATGGACCCACATTTTTTAGAATTGAGTAAGAATTGAGGAGGAAGAAGCCTCAGTGGCCAGCCTTGAGGCAAGAGTAAGGTGCAAGTTTAAATGGCTAAAGGTAGAGTGGAAACATCATGTGAGAGGAGAAGACCATCTATTCCCACGGTCACATTTTGAATCTGTGCTCCATGCTGTCTCTGCAGCAAAGAAATACATTCAAGTTCCAAAGGTTCCCCTGAAAAACACACTCCACTATAATGACCACACAAAGTCTTTGTCTGTGTTGAGCACAACTCCAGCCGAAACACAGAAACAACAACAAAGCATAAAGAGAGCATAAAGGCAGAACATCCACATCCTATTGATAAATGTTAAAAAGATATTTGTTTTTTTATCCTTTCAGAGTGTGGTTCATATTCTGCAAAATGCAACGGCAGCTTACTGCACCAGAGCTGAATTCATGCTGAAGAAGGACTAGGGCCTCCTCTAGGGGGCACTGTGAGGTGCCTTTCAGAAGAACAGCCTTTGGACAAAATGCTCTGTCTGTGAAGGCCATCTCTCCCAACTGTCTGGGAATGTTCCACATTTTCCAATATTTTAAACCTCTCATTCCTCTCTCCCCCTTCTTTCCTCTCTCTCTCCTCTCCTTTTGCTTTCTTCTCCCTCTCTCACCTCTCCCCTCTCTCTCCTCTCTCTCTCTCTCTCTCCCCTCTCTCTCCTCTCCCTTCTTTCTCCTCTCCCTCTCTTTCCTCTCCCTTCTCTCTCATCTCCCCTTTCTTTCCTCTCTCTCTCCTCTCCTTTTGCTTTCTTCTCACCTCTCTCTCCTCTCCCTTTTCTTTCCTCTCCCTTCTCTCTCCTCTCCCTCTCTTTCCACTCCTCTCTCTCTCTCTTCTCCCTCTCTTTCCTCTCTCCTCTCCCTCTCTCTCTCTCACTCTCTTTCCTCTCCCTCTCTTTCCACTCCTCTCTCTCCTCTCCCTTTTCTTCCCTCTCCCCTCTCTCTCTCTTCTCCCTCTCTTTCCTCTCCCTTTTCTTTCCTCTCCCCTCTCTTTCCTCTCCCCTCTCTCTCCTCTCCCTTCTCTCTCCTCTCCCTCTCTTTCCACTCCTCTCTCTCCTCTCCCTTTTCTTTCCTCTCCCCTCTCTCAATCAATCGTTATTTTTTTTTTATAAAGCGCTTTTCATATAGAAATGTATCACAAAGTACATTTCAGATAACATTTAAAGCAAAGCGCCTGGCACACCCTCCCATCCCCCTGAATATACAAACATTACACACACACGCACACGCACACACACACACACACACACACACACACACTCAAACTTTTACCCTACCGTCGCTGTAGCAGAACATTCCCTCCCCTGACTATTGCTCCTGTAATTGTTGGACAAACCTGGGCTAAAGAGCCTAAAGGTCCCGGACAGCAGCCTCGTACGAGCTGGTCCTGGGCCTGGGGCAGACCTTCTTCCAGCAGATGCTTAAAACATTCAAAAAGTCACATTTTTCATCAACCTGCAACCAGATCCAGGTCAAATCAAAAGATGGTTGCCATTCTTAGCTATTACCGTCACACTGAAGAATGTGGAACTTCTTTCCTCCAAGGAGTTGTTGAGAGTGAACGCTGGGTACCTGGAAGAAACACGGAAAATAATGTTCCATTTGAAAAGCCTGATGATGGACTCATGCAGTGTCATGGGAGAGATCAAGTCTGGGCTGGAGACACGCATGAGAGAGAAGTACTTACTGAAGTCACCACATACACAATGTTTGGCTTGAGCAGCTGTTTGTAAACATCCACACAGACCACCGTCTTCTGATCAGATCAATGACATTTCAGAAATATATCAATGTAAGTGCGTTAAAGGGGAGAAAAGGTCGTTTTTGGCCGTAATATTGGAAAGACGCCTCACCATAAGTCTTTTTGTTGACTTTAGGAATAACTAAAGCGTGAAGGTGCTGAAGAGCGTATGTGTGTGACGTCTCAAGACTCAAATAGGCGGTGCTCTGCAGGAGACACTGTTATTCCCCTGCTCTTCCACAGGGGGCGCTCACGTGTTCAGGGACAGTGACACTCCTCAGTCAGAGTGTGCTTTTGTTCGACTGTGTGAGAGCAGGAGGAAGAGTGAGGTGTGGACAGTCTGTGGACAGCTTTACCTGCAGACTCTGCACATTACTGTCACAGAGGTCCTCCCTTCAACTTCCACCCCAGCTCCACAGAAACAGGACCATTTGCTACAATTACTTACTACAAAAATCGTGTTGGACACAAACTTGAGAAAATGTTATTGAACTGTCATATACTAATGAGATTTAGACATGTGAATGTAGCACCTTTGTGGAAACATGTTGTTAAGTATTAATATGGCATTAATAAGCATACATAGTTAATGGGCAATAGGGAAATTTAGATAAAGAAAGGAAATAATTCCACATGTGTCCAGTAGAGGGCATTGACATAAGAAGAGATCAAGACAAACATTATTTTTTTGTAGCCACCTGGTAAATGGATAGTCTGCCCCTGGGCGTCTGTGGCTACCACCACCAAGTGCTGAGTGACAATGACGACAGTGTAGCAGAACCCTGTGACACAGGCTTGTGAAGTGCAACACAAGTGTAAGCCGTTTTTATGAGGCTACAGTCTTCTGAACTGAAATAAGTTTCCTCAAAGGTATTTTCTCAATCAAAACATTTTTTTCTGGAGCTTTTGTTTATGGGCCCCGGCAAAACATTCCTAATAAATGTTGGCCCCCAGTGAAATGTACTTGGAGACTCCTGGTCTAATGTATTTAATAACAATCACACAATGTAAATAAAGAAAAAGCCAAAACAAGTGTTTCCAAACTTTTGACCGGTGCTATATAGAAGATGCCTCTGCAGTGACCAATGCTTTTAGACAAAACAGGCACAAGCAGGCAACATGACGGGACATGCCATAAATGCTGAAGTGTGACATTACAGATAACAGACTATAAAACGTAGGTCAACATTCTTTCACTCCTAGGAAACAAATGAGCATAAGCAGTTGTCTTTCATCAGAAACATTGGGCTATTGGAAATGGAAAAATCATAAACAAGATTAAAACCCTTTAAGCTCTAAAGAGCCATATTTGGCTCCGCGCCCTCTTGTGTCTGCATCTCCGGGACCATAACTTCCGAATACAAACACTGACAGTCACATTACTCACCTCTCCGTGTTCAGTGGACTCTCAGCAACAAATTCATCCACTCCAATTTCAAATCAACAGATCCGAGCTCAAACAGCCACAATATGTCTATTCGTCATAAGTGGTTGTACATATTTTTTGGTCATTGACAAATAAATGCTATTGTGTAATGAAAAAAAATGTGTTCATTTTTAGACAGGGAATACAATTTTGTGACCCGATATGTCTCTATGGCTAAAATATTTATTTTCTTCCATATTAATTTGGCACAATTTGGCACAGTTAGATTTCGCCAGGGACCACACATTGTATTGATTTGTTTCCATTTCTGTTCTTATTTGCTATATCACAGACATAGAAAGAGCATTTTTAGGTGCAAATACGTGTTTTTTTTATTCAGGCGGAATTTTGACTTTCAAACTCATTTTTACAACAGTATTTTTTTTTTTCATTATTATTATTACTTTTTTTTTTTTTTGTAGAGGCTGAGTTAAACCCCAATAATCACATGTTCAACATTTTTGGGAAAAGGGCCCAAGACAAGAAAGGGATTTAAGGAAGTGAAAGATTCTATATGCTCTCCACCGCTCACCGGCCTCTATAACGAGTGGTGACTGAGCCGACTCTGTCCTGTTGTGTTTGGCACTGTCCCGTTGGGCCCGGGCCAGACTCTGGAGCAGGTTTTAGACTGTGGGAGGAGCAGACAGAAGCACAGCAGATGTCAGCGAGGTGGAGCATGTGTCGGACGAGAGAGAGAGCTGTTGTACATTAGCAGGCCTGTAGGAGCTGACCATGGTGCTGAAATAGAAATAGGCTCAGTCACTTTCTCTCCTTGTGGCAACAATTATAGCTCCACACGAAAAGCTCCCACAGACGCCAAACATTTTATCTATGAATATAAAAAGTTTCCTTGTGAATAAACCTTCCTGTCGATACCAGCAAAGCCTATATTAGTTTAGAACTGCTTGACTTGACACCCTACACACAGTCCTTATCTTCTGTCACAGTCACAGTAAATCTGCAAAGAGTGAATCTGACTGTTTCATCCGTGTTCGTTCCCTTGACACTGGTGTTCGGCCTGTATCATAAAGTGCTCTGGTTCGTGTCTCATGTGTGAAGTGTGAACCGAGGCTGAGAGACTGACACGGCGGCGCGACCGGCCAATCAGCAGCCTCCTGACCGCCGGCCTTTCGTAACCCTGCGGTACGTACCACAGTCACTGGGGAGGAAAGACTTCTGTTTCATGTGGAAAGAGCACGCCAGGTTTTTTTTTTATATTGTATTGTATTGAAATGTTCCCTTGATTTCAAAACTATGTGCACTTTCAAAACAACCAGTTGCTTTCCATGGGTCGGACGCTGGAGACGGTTGACTGAAGGCTCCACAAGATCTAAACAATCCATCCCTGGACCTTCTTCTTCTTGTGATTCCACTTGTAAAGGGAGAAATGTTTTTTTTTCTTCCTTTTTGTCAAAACAAGGAATGTGACTTTTTTTTTACCTCTTAACCCCCACCTTAACCGAGCACATTTTCTTATTTTATTACCCAGGCATTGCCCAAATCTAAAAGCTTCTTGAAAAGAGCATGAAAACGAGACGTGCAACCAAAAATGTACAAAAAAAGTAACAAAAACGTGACAAAAAACGTAACAAGAAAGTGACGTAAAAGCGGCAACAAAGTGATGGTTTTGGGAGTGGAAGCACAACAAGGAAAAAAACTTAGATCGGTTTTGTAGGTCTTAGCTTTCAAATGCAGTGTTGCGCTGGCCTGGGCGGTGAGAAGCTTTTAGATTTAGATAAAGCCTAACTATCTTGGCCACTTTAGCATAGCCGAACAGAGAGTTCAGTGGGAGCTGTCCGTGGTGCTGAAACCCCATAAACTCAAATAGCCATTGCATGTTCTTAGTCAGTCAGGTGAGTGTGTTTGTGAGTGCGAGAGACCAGGACAACAAATGACATTTAACCGGTGGGTAAAATCCGACATGGATGTTTAAAATCCGTTTACATGTTCTTTAAAACACGCTGCTCTGATCGGAGGAGCAAATTGGAACAGACTGGAATAAGATTGTTTCTTTAAAGGGCTGACTCATGCGGTCTCTACTCTTCTGAAGCTTTATTTTAACCTCTTAACCCCCGCCTTAACCGAGCACATTTTCTAAACTCTACAAGCTTCTCGACTGGAGCCTCTGCCTTTGTTTTTCACTCCCTCTCACCGATGTGCTCTCCTGTCCGAAGTCTACTGGACAACGACTATCTTTAATGTAGATCAAGTTAAAAAGCACTTAAACAGCTCCTTCCGGCTCCGCGATAGGACTAATATTTGTCATGATAAACACACACTTCAAATCTATGAAATCAAATTTGTCGTGAGAATAAAGCTTGTGTCGCGCTGCCTGCTCACCACCAGGGGGAGACAACATCCCAGCGGTGAGGAGGCGGGAGACCTGGAGTTATGTAACAGAAGTCACTGACCCTGGAGTGACTGGCTCTTCCTCCTCTTCCCTCTCCTGGACGATAACGGTGCGTCCCGGCGGCGACGCTTCACAGACACACACACACACACACACACACACACACACACACACACACACACACACACACACCCCTCCGTCACGTCAGGACAGATGAGCAGCGCCACGCCTCGGATGCTTGCACACAAAAGGGAAAAAGGGAAACTGAAAATACATTTCCAGCAACTTTATTCCAACAAAGGCCGTGCATTTGAGTGCAATCTAAAAATGACTACGTTTACATGCAGCCCCTGGGATACTCCTTTTCTAACCCAAATATTTGGTTATATATATACGTGTAGCGGAATATCCCCATTCAATTTCAATTTCAATTTCAATTTGAGTACAGGAAATACTTTCATGAGCCGTCTATGTCTGGCGTGCAGCCTTCCAGAAAAACACAAGAAGCAGAGCTAAACATGGTGACACCCAGACACAGCACAGAAACACACTTTTAGACATGAACAAACTGTCTTTTGATCACAATGACATACATACATACATGTAAATGAGTTATTCCAAATACTGACAGCATGTAAACGTGGTCAGTGACTGCACACCGTGGTCTCTTTTTAAAACGTGCTTCAGTTCAGTTTTAAAAAGCCCCCAGATCTAAGTCCTGTTTCAGCTCAGGAGACGAGTTCCTCCAGACATTTCCATTGGCAGCTCCTCGTGTGCTGGAGCCACTGCTCTGAGTGGGACTGTGAGCCTTTGAGAACAGAAGGGGCTTGGTTGTGTAAACATTTACACAAATGACAACAAGGAACAGGCCACCGTTTTCTCACCTGAGCTTAGACGAGTTGATACGTACCTGTCTGGTCTTTGTGAGTGCCCGTGGAAGAGCGTGGTTGCTTCCAACTTCACCCCTGTTGGAGCTATAGGAATGTGTTGGGAGAGGCCAAATGCTAACAACACCTTTTGCGTAACTGAGGACCAGACAGGTACGTATCAACTCGTCTAAGCTCAGGGAAGAACATATCTGAGTATGTCACAATGGTGGCCTGTTCCTTTTAGGTTAAAGGTAAAGGAAATGTTAACTCTTTAATTTAACTTAAATGTAAATCATCCACAATGGTGTTTTCTGACAGATGTCTTATCTAGTATTTACAAAGCTCTGTTATAAATCATTCTGAAAGGCCTGTTTGTTGTGGTCATTGCCTGTGACAAGAAGGTTCTAAAGTAACTGAGATGAGAGAAAATCGTTGCTGCATAAATACATTTCAACCTGGATCGACTCAAACTGACAAAAGCAGCAATTAGTATATATATATATATATATATATATGGTATTTTTTTGGTGATCAGACTCCGACAATGGATATATGAATTAAAGTTAGTATGGATGGGTAGAGTTGGAGAGATCTTCCCCTGATTTCGAGAGGACTGTTAAACCGAGCAGCCATTGATAAACAACTTTACCGATATCACAAACAATTACTCAACCATTTAACAACAACAAAACCACAACAACAACAACAATAACATGAACATTTGAGCCTGTCTGCTCCAATAATGATGATGCAAATTGCCCAAAATGACTCCCATTAAAATGTATTTGAAGGATGATGCTCTGTGCAGGGCTAATCGCATTACGGGATTATAAATATATGGGAGGGCGGACATTACTGACAAACGCACTAATGGCCACAATAATGAAACAAAAAAAGGTTTATGAGTGACATTTGGAAGACGGCGTTTGTGCCTGTCAGATTAGAGGACATTGTTTACGGCTGGAGCGTGTTATAAAATATTACAGCGCAATTCACTTTTATGTCGTGGGCATGTTCACCCTGTGCACGTCTGGGATCTTCCAATCTGTATAATTTGTATGAATTATTCAGTATTCAGTCTTTAGAATAATTATTTTTAAACCATAATATGCATCCCCACAAAGTGCTTGCTTGTCTTCCTGATGTAATATGGAAACTATTGCTCACATGTCCTGAGCTAATTGTCTTTTTACTTTCAGCTTGAAATGTAGCTTATTTTCAGTGTTTCTTATATTAAAAGGAAGCGAGTTCCAGGCATTTGCCCTTATATACACAACAGTTCTTTTCATTGAGCTAAAATTGAGTCTGGGAACAACCAAAGAGTTTGTCGTCACTTGGCGAGTCACATAACTGAGACAAAACCCGCTGAATAAGAGGATTTAAACAAAAAACTGTGCTCTCTATCAAGCAGAACTTTGTGCCTTTGGCCTCAACCGTTAACCAAGACCGTTTCTTGTGCATCTCACAGACGTTAGTTTGAAAAGGACAGTGAGGCACAACTCTCGCTGTTCTGTTCTGAGCTGTTTCTGAAGATGTTTTTGTATAGCACTGGACCACACTATAGGGCAGTCATGTAGGTGAGACACAGCAATGCTTTGGACAACAGTTTCCAGAACAGGCGGTGGTCGCTGAGCAGAACTTTTCTTTGCCATAGCTACGTATACCTTTGCCCATCATACTGACCATGTGACTAATCTGATCTGACCAGGACAATTGCTGCGTCCAAAACAAGCAGATTGGTAAGAGTTCTAACGCCAAAACGGATGTGCGTCAGCGTCCGCATGATAAGAAGCTTCCGAATTGGTCTGTCAGTTAGGAAGGAGTTAGGGAAAGGAGCCTCAATGCTAACTATCATGGCCACTTTAGCATAGGGACCTCTGGTGCTAACTAACCGGTGACTAGGAGCTATGTGCCATCCCATAAGCCACTGTGCCAAACCCCCCCACCCCCCTTGGCCCCACCCTCAAGTGATTCATGTGCAACCACTGTTGATTTACAGGAGCACATTTAACAATGAAAACAAAAAGACGAAAGATTCTGCACAAGCCAAACTTTATAAATGTAACAAAACACATGTTGTCATCCCCACAGCTCAGTCACATGTCAGTGTTAAAGAGCCGCCTCAGTAATAATAATAATAATAATAATACATTTTATTTGTATAGCGCTTTTCAAGACACTCAAAGACGCTTTACAGAAAACAACAGAATAAAATCACACATAACATTAGCAGTAAAGGGTTTAAATGAAGGCATTTGCTTTTGTTTTCATTTAGTAGAAACTTAAGCCACATGGCTAATTTGCATAATGTATGAAACAGCTGTTGAGATCAAATAAGGCTGAAGTGAAATGTGTGGCTCATTTGGATTTTTTTTCTCCTTAAAGCAGTACTAAGTAACTCTTTCCCCTAGAGGCCATAAGCGCAACTGCAGGTGTCGTAGCAAGTTGCGATTTTTTAACTTATTATTATTTGTCTTGGAGAGTAAATACTACGCTGACAGATAAGGCGAAGGGAGAGAGGGTTACTGTGCATCCAATTATACAATGGATTTTTTTCACTCAAACTTGGCTATAAATACTATTTAAAGTTAGCTTTACCCGTTAGCATGTGAGCTTCTCCTTCGTGATTCTATCACGAAGTTGCTCCGATCCGGTGGCAGTCAAGTTGCAAACATGGTTTTCTGGCCAGAGACACCAGGGGGAGATAAAGACCCTCCAATCATCCCATAAACACTTATATTACCCCCACAGGGACTACGAAAAGGATTTATTAAGGTAAACACGTTACTTAGTACTGCTTTAAATGCCTTTATTTGGACACTATGTTGTTGCATATGCAATACAGTAGGTGGCGACATGCGCTTTTGTTTGGCCTGCAGTCTGCCGATAACTTTAAAGAAGAAGAAAAACAGCTGTTGGTGATGTCACTTCCCCTTCCCATCGGTAAGGACGGTCGGATTGTGCAAAATAGCTCTGAAGCTCTAGTTCACTAACTGCATAGAGATCTAACAGTCGACCCCATGAAAGGTTAAGGATTAGTTGCTAGTGTTTAGTACACTAGCAAGTAACTAGTAAGTTGTCACATGGGTCATTGTGATTTTTGGAAAAAAAGAATACTACAAAAATAAAACTATTTAGAGCAGGCGTCTCAGACATGCGGCCCGCGGGCCAAATGCGGCCCGCGAGGTAATTTTTTGCGGCCCGCGAGATAATTACTTATTTATATTATATGCGGCCCGCCGGTAAATCACATTAAACACGTTAGAACTACATTTCCCATGAGGCACCGCGCGGTAGCGCCAACTCTGCTGCGGACGCGAGAATGTAAACATCAGACAGGGAAAGGGAGATGCGCCGCTGTCCCTGAATGCATCTCCCACGCTGCCTCCACTGACCAAAACAACAGCGCGTGGTTCCAGCAGCTACACCATGGATAAGTTAAGGCTTATTTACAACCTTAGACATGTAAAACAAGCGGCGGTGGGCGCGGGGCAGGTGGAGACAGGCCTGTGTTTGTGGATTATAAAGTTTTTCCAACTGGAGCTGAGACTGACCAGACGAGTGAGAATCATTGGATAAAGAGGTTTAAGAGCAGCGAGTTCGACGGATCCTCAGGAGATCGAGTGCACAGTGAGTGTAGTGTTTTATGTTTATTCTGTGGAGTAAAGTCAGCCCTTAATGTGCGGCTGTTGCACGGACTTATCTGACATGAAGCGCGTGCGTTTGTTGATGCGTTTGCCCGTGTTACACATTGAAAGGAGCGGGGTTGAACTGGTGTGACTGTCCCATAGACTGAAAAACTATTGCCATTCTTCAGTTTATGGACAAGCCCGACGCTGAGCTGGTCTATTCACTTTTTGTTTATCCCGATTTGGCGAGAGCCCAACGAGTCAGGGAGAGCACGGCGGAGCGAGACGTCCCTGCTCCGCCTCCAACCCGGTGTACGCGGCAGGCGATCTCGTCCACATTCGCCCAATTCTTGACAGATTTTTTGACAGAACGCGACAATTCCCAATAACTCGCAGCAGCGCGCCACCGCACGCAGCAGTGCAGGAGGCATATTCGTGACAGTGCGTAATAATTCGTGCCATTAATCACAACACGCAGCAACAGTTCGTGGCGGCGCGTGAAACCTCTACCAATTCCACTCACATTCGTGATTCTGGGCCATGAATGTGGATTCGTGGCATTCGTAACGCATCGTGTCTATGTGTAACCCAGCATTAGGACATTGCAAAGCGAACACATTGCATTGCAGTGTTTAAAAGCGTCACAACAGTAAAGTGAGGAGCCTTTTCTCTCCATCTCTCTCTCAGAGCTACATTATCAGGTCAATGAATTTAATCTTTATTAAGGACACATGTGGGAACACATGACCCATAGTTACATTAAAAATAGAGAATATGGAAATGTATTAAAATACTGCAAATAATGACAGCAACATTGACAGTAAAAAATATAAGCCCATCAGTTCTGACTGTCGGTCAGAAAAAGGCCTGAGGTCAGTGACTCCACATTATTTACATGAGGTGAATCTCACTGAGCTGATCTCAGACACACCAGAGTCTGGAAAAGTGTCCAAGTCCACACATTCATCGATGTGTTTATTATATGACAGGGTGAAAATTAACACAGAGCAAAACAAGTTTGAAGCTGATGCTTTTTGCTGGTGCTCATGATCAGCTCCAGTCCCTGGTTGTGCTTTTCAACATTAAATTAAAATGACATTTGTACATTTTGCATTTCTTTAAAAGGCTCACAGACAGAAACTGGACCTGACTCCTGAAACATCATTCACTGATGCTGAACCAAAATGGGATTAATTACAAAAAACTAATTGTCTAAGTCTGTAATTTCAAATCTAGAAGCTCAGCAAATGTTTGGCTGATTGGAAACCTCTGGAAGCTTAAAAATGTGCAGATAGGTAATGTACAGTCTATTTTAAGTTATATTATAGCAAACAATAAAAAGTTGCTAAATCATAATTGACTTAATATAAAAGGCTTCGTCTGTTGCGGCCCCCGACCAACACTGGGTTCGCATTTTTGGCCCCCGGTCCAAATGAGTTTGAGACCCCTGATTTAGAGCCAGGCTTTTAAGCCGTTCTAGGAGGGTCTGAAGTCCCATTAGAATCCTGTTTCCAAAGTGTCTTTTGGAGTCACCCCTGGCCACCAGGGGGCGGTATTACAGCAATGTCAGCTCCCCGCCATGAGGACCAAAGAGAAGCGCCTTCCTCACCCATTGGTCTCAAATGTCTTTGACTCATAAGCTAGCTGTTTGTTTACCTTTAATAATATATGGAAGTTAAAACTAATCCAACAATAAAATAAATGTATTTATTTTTGGACCCTCTTATGTCCTCTTTCAAAGAACCAACTCATGAGCCTTCTCTCTGGTGGCCTTGCACTTTTGGTTTTATGTTATATAAAATATGCAAAGTAACAGACATGCATCGCTCTCCTTGCCTCACAAACATTTTTTTAAATCCATTTCTTACCTGTACTATACTTTTTTGAGTCCATTCATAGGCTGGTTGATCTTGTTTCAGCCCAAATAATACAGAAATATTATGATCCAAAGTAGTACCTTTTAGGGAAATAATGTCCACAGTCAGAAATAACCTACAAAAAAAAAGACTCCATAGATGAGAAAACCGCCAAGCAATGTGCCGTAGTGCAAATGACGAGCAACAAGGGCGGCCATTTTGGGCAGGTTTGTTGTTTCTTTTGCACTTTGTTTGAAGAAATTCAAAACTTTACATCTCCTACATACTTGGACCCAGAGTTTTGAAATTTGGGTGCTAGTAAGGCTACGACTGTTGTGAATTTGGGGTGTCTGCTGTGAAGTATATCTCCGGGATCACCATTTAAATGTGTTTGTAGTTTTCAATATCAAAGAAGCTGTAATCGACATGGCTTTGCTCCTAAATTTCCCCCGTTTCCAAAGGTTCTGTGGACGAAGAACGATGTTTTTTAATATGTTTGAATCTGGAGAGGTTGCACTTTGATTTGGCCAGGCGAGAGCAAATCAAAATAGGTCCTGAAGAGTTTTTCTTTCTGTATTTCTAAAGATTGGATTCTGTCTTTGAATAAATTTCTTCAGCAGTTCTTATTTGGTCTCGCTTTTCAGAGATAAAACCTAAATAAATAAGCTATAGGAATCATTTATCATCAAACACTTCCAAAGTACAAGATTAGAAAATGCAGAGAGGGAGAAAAAAAGCATTTTGAGAAACACTCTTTGAAGTTTCAAGTGTCCATGTAAATCTACAGAGGAGAGTTGATTCAGTGAAATAATCAGATTATTGTCTGGATTAGTCCACTTCTCTGTTTCTGAGTGAAAGTCTATGTTACTCATTAGAAAAGGAGACTGTTGCTCCTTTTGCAGTTTAATAAGTGTCCTGTCGGAGGCTTCCTTTCTACCTCTCTGGCTGTAACTTCATTCTTTTGAACCTCACAAACAGCACACTCATTATTTTTTAGGACACCGTGGTATAAAAACATTCTATCCCATAAATTCTGCAGAGTTTTGCACCGAGACCGGTATCCATGGTAACAGCGACTACCCCAAGCCGCTGGTTATGAGGTTGGATACCGTGGAAAACGTAAACCCGCAGAAGGGGACCCCGTCGCTGCGGTAACAGCCGGCGTCACAGATAAACAACAGCGTGACCTGGAGGGTTCAGAGAGAAGAAGAGGGTCATCATCCAAACCTCATCTGGTTTACAGAAGACTGGAGGGAAGAAGAGGGTCATCAAGAGAGAAGAAGAGGGTCATCAAGAGAGAAGAAGAGGGTCATCAAGAGAGAAGAAGAGGGTCATCAAGCTACTTCCAAACCTCATCTGGTTTACAGAAGACTGGAGGGAGGAGGACACCGTGACTCTACTGCCCCACACGCTTCGGCTTTCTACATTTCTAATGACGACGATGAGTCACTTTGTAATAATCTGCAAACTAGTGACGTGACGTTCATGACCCAGCGGCTCGTTTTTCAAAGAGTAGGATGTCGGTCCCATTGTCATTTTAAATGATTTAAATAAAAAAGTGCCTTTAATCGATGGTGTCGTAGGTATTTGTGAGTTTTCTGGCTGGCGTTATTAGAATTTTACATTAAGAAGAGCCTGTCTTTTGAACGGCTCTTTGAAAGGAACGGATCCCAAAGACTTGGCTGCCAGAAAAGAGCTGTAAATCCCATCACTACTGCAAACCTTTAGGGCATATGCAGTGCTTCATTTGTACATTAGTATTTTCAGGAACACTTTTGGTCTGATGTGATGGATTTAGGGAACAGGCCACACTCTCATTAAACACCATTATATCAGATCAAATATTTGCCGGATCCTCCTAAATATTTCCTGGATCCTTTACCCTGAAAAACTGAGAATTGGGGGAATGTGTTTGGGGGATCAAATTAAGCACTGGGCATATGTAATAAAGTATAAGCAGCTCTGTGAGGTTGTTGTTATTGTGGTCTCCAACCTTTATTCTTTACCCTGTGAACTACACGCTTTGTCAGAGCAGACACTATCTGGCTTGGAGCTAATTACTTTATTATTCGTACATGTTCTTGAACTTCCTCTTAATCTCTATAGTATATATGGCAATGGCAATGGCAACTTTATTCATAATGCACTTTAAAACAACTGAGTTGACCAAAGTGCTACAAAGGTCAAACATAACATAAACTGCAATACAAAAGGTGCATTGAAAACAAGTGAATAAAATCTGGTAAAATGTCAAAAACTCAAGCTGTGTTAAAAGCCAAAGTGAACAACTGCGTTTTAAGAATAGATTTAAAAACAGGTACAGAAGAAGCCTGTCTTATGTGCAAGGGCAACTCGTTCCATCATTTTGGTGCAGCCACCGCAAAAGCCCGATCCCCTCTGAGCTTTCGTTCGGTCTTTGGGACGCTGAGGAGGAGCTGATCAGCCGACCTGAGAGACCGCGAAGGCTTGTCCGGGTGTAAGAGCTCAGAGAGGTACAGCGGGGCGACACCGTTAAGACATTTAAAAACAAACAGAAGCAGTTTAAAATGGATCCTAAAGTGCACAGGCAGCCAGTGAAGTGAGGATAAAATGGGGGTGATGTGGTCAAATTTTCGTGTGCCGGTTAAAAGACGCGCCGCTGCATTTTGTACGAGCTGCAGTCGAGAGACACAGGACTGACTTACCCCAAAATAAAGCGAGTTACAGTAATCCAGCCGAGTGGTCACAAAGGCGTGGATCACCGTCTCAAAGTGCTGTCGTGCCAAAAGGTGCTTGACTTTAGCGAGCTGCCTCAAATGAAAGAAACTCGACCTCACAACTGAGCGGATCTGACTCTCCAGTTTAAAACATGGATCCATTTTAAAACCCAGGTTGAGCATTTCCCCTTTACAATAAACATTCAGGTTTTCCAAGTCAACAGGGTTAAAATTGGAACTTGGTCCAAACACCATGACTTCCGTTTTAGAGTCATTAAAGTGTATATTCCTAAACGACTCAAAGAAAATAAACTAAAAATGTGATTTATCAAACGTCTGCAGTAATATAGAAAGCTACAGACGAGCAGCTTGGAAAGGGCTGGAGAGTTTCTAGTTGAAAAAGCACTGTGACACATGTGACAACACCTTTACTTGATTTAAGAAAGTGACCTACACACATGATAATTGCCGGAGCATGTGTGGCCTTTGTGGTCAAGGTCAACTTTATTTACAACAGCCACAGCAGCCCATAGATTCTGTGCTGAGTTTGCGCTCCCTCCCTGCACAGAAAGGTCCGGGAATCAATCCTGGGTCCCAGGATCTGCTGTGGAACCATGCCACTAAAACATGTTCAATAGGATCTCCTCTGATGTTTCAGATTCTACTGTGAACAGATGGGACTTTCCTGTCAAACGAATATAAACACTTTCAAATTCAATTATAATGGCTCATGTCTCTCCCTAACCTTCACCGCCAGAACATTACAGTCAATAATCAAATATGTGACACCCAGGGGCCTGTTGTCATGGCAATCTACGCTTAAAGACCCGTGGGAATTCTCCTAACAGCCTGTTCACACCTACTGTACATCCTGCGACTATATTTAGCCTCGTGCCCAAGCATATGGCCACACCTTGACCCCCCTCCGCGCGTTCTGTAGCCTCTACCTGGGCGGATTGCTATGGCAACAGGTTGCCACGAGCGACGGGGCGCCACATCTCGTCTGTGCGCGCGCGCGCGTGCGTGAGTGTGTCTGCGGGGACGAACGAGAGGAGCAGCAGCATCACCGCCACCACCACATCCACCAGCGCAGCACCAGCCCAGAGAGGACCGAGCGCGACAGCTCTACAGCCGACCGAACTGCGCCACTCCCGGGCTCAATTCCACCCTTTCTACCACCAAGACACTGAGTGCGCATTCCCCAGGACAGCGCGATGGAGACCAGGCGCTGACGGGAGATCGCCCCAGGAGCCTCGCTCGCCGACAACAGGTTAGTGTTTATGGATATGGGACGAGTGCGCACCGGGATCTCACCGTGAACCGGGGCTAAACTACAGGAGGAGCGTTCCTGCCGCTTCAGTGACGGGTACATACAGTTTGCTCATGAACACCACCTCATCGTAAACGGTTTGGACGCCTTTGCGCGCACTGTTGTGAAGCCTGAATGAATAGCGTGCGTAATTTTACTGTCACCGTAGGCTTCTTTTAATTCCACTTAGCGTTACGTAAAAATAAAAGAACTTGTTATGCTGTACAGGGTAAAGATGATGAGCAGCTGGTCAGCGGGTTGTGTTGACGACTTTCTCACGTGAAAGGACTTGTTTAGATGCCGATGTGTCACTCCGCTACGACCACGAAAGCCCCGGTGATGTCCCAGTCACATCTTTACCACGGCGCACGAAAGCAGGTCTCCAAAACCCTGGCTGATGTAGGGCCAGTGGTGGCATGGGTGATTCCGAAAATGTTGTTTTCAAGATATTCAAATGCACTGTCTTCAAGGCTATGGCAGGACACCAAGAGAAATCTGCAAAAGCTGCTGCTGAAATGAAACATAAAATATATTTGATGCGTAATCTGTCAAAAAAAAAGGGGGTAGTGAGTTTCCCCACGCACTTTTTGAACGATTCGGCGATCTAAATGTATGATGTTTGCCAGCACGGTTTGGCTCATATTTTTTCAAGGTTTGCACACACAAAAAAAAAAAAAAAAAAAAAAAACATGGCTTAATCCTTGTTGTCGTGAAAGTCTCATTGATTACCAGACAGCGGGAGGTCGTAACACCGGACACAAACGCGCAGTAAAACCCGCTAAACGGTGCCATAGACCTGTCTGCTGCTGCGCGTAAAAAACGAGCGGCGGAACGTGATTTATGGAGAGCGGCGCGGACTGAGAGAGCCAGCCGGAGGTGGGGGACCTGCCGGTGTCGTGTCCCCGCTCCCGAGGTCCCGGGCTACGGGCGTGTCTCCATTTATCACGCGGCACACGCGGCAGACGGGGAGGCCAGAGCGCGCGAGTGGCTTTATTTAAGGGACAGGTTTAAAATGATGCAACACAAGGATCTTTTTTAGGCTGTTTTTGACTCTGCCTCGGTGTAGCGATTTTTCTTACGATTTTTCTTTTCATTCATCGTTGATTTGACTAAGCTTGAATTATTTAATCAATGTTATTTTCTTACTGCGTTGGAAAACATCAACTTCTTGACCTGGCAGGGCTTTAATGAAGGGAGTGTATGCTGAGTTTGGGTAGATTTGGACAAGCTTATAAACAATTTTGTGGTGGGACTTGATTAAAATTTTCATGCGAGTTAATTATGGCCTTTGTAATGAATTAATCACAATTAATCGCATTTAAGCATCATTTATTTCTGGGTTGTATTTATAATTAGAGGAATATATTAGATGTTTCTTTGTGTTTTCCTACATTTTAACTTGAAGTGGAGATATGCAATCATTGTGTGGCACGGTGTTACAGCGGTTAGTCTTGTGTTTCAGTCCCAGGTTCGATTCCCACCTGGACGGGGTCTTTCTGTGTGGAGTTTGCATGTTCTCCTCGTGTCTGTGTAGGTTTCCTCCGGGTACTCCGGTTTCCCCGACCACACCCACCACATTCAATGGAATGAATGTTGGTGATGGTCGGAGCCAGGACCGGCTCCAAACTGACTGAGGGTGCATTCGAGTTTCAAAAGGGTGCAAATAGAGTTTCTCACCCTTAAATACATTGGGAAGCCATTGAAACTGAGGGTGCAAACATTTCAAAATGAGGTTGCAATGCACCCTTTTGCACTCCCGTAAATCTGGGCCTGGTCGGAGCAGCCGATGGCGCAGACTGGTTGCCTCGCTCCCATCAGTCAGGCAGCTGTGGCTCTAATATAAGCTTCCCTTCACCGAGTGTGGCATGAATGAATAATGTAGCGCTTTGAGAAACTTGGTAACACAGGCTTGTATTTCGAACACTTCAAAGACGGACGCAGTTTGAGTTATTTTGGAGAATGATCTTTTTAAAGAAGTATATGTCTGTTTTGCTAATAAACAGGTTTTTACGCCACTATTCTACAGGAAAAAAGGAAACTGAAAAAGTATCTGTGTCGCTAATGTAGAGTGTGATTAATTTCAATTCATACATTTTAATCGCACTAAACCTTATGTAATTCATTAATCTGAATTAATAATAATAAAAAAAAGTCCCAGCCCTAATAAATTGCAAATGGAACAAGCCTGTTTTCTCTTACCTTTGACCTTTTATTTGGGTGTCACTCTCAGATCAAGTGTTTTCTTCTGTTACGTGCAGAAGTTAATTTATTGTATTTTTGTGGTAATCTTGTTTCAAGACAGTCTAAACCTACTCGAGATCGGCGTGATTTCTCTCAATTCAAGCATTTTTCGGCGACTTCTTCTATCCGCACTTATGCTTATAAAAACGTGAGTACGAGGCATTTTTATGATGAAAGTTTTGTGCAAGAATCACCTCGTCCTCACTGCTGCACGTCGAATACCAATACACATTACATAACATCAGCTTCTTGATTTATTATTTACATTTTATCAAACCACATACTGGTGCTGCGTGCAGGAGAAACTCCTCGACCTGTTACAGTGCTGGATACTCCGAATGAATTCAAATCTAAAATTGGCCAGAAGTCCATCTGAATCTCTCGCTCGGGTCTAGGTAATCTGCACGCTCATTTGCGGAGCATGATGGACCTATAGCCCGAACTCTATGAATCCATATTTCATGAGCGTAATTTCAATCAATAGTTGATGATATGTTCCTTATGCAGGGAGTGCTCTCTGGCAGCCCGTCCGCTCACATGTCGTCAGCTCGTGCAGCGACCGGAGCCGTGGAGTGTGCAGTCATTTAGGCAGACGTTAATAGCGGCTGTAATGACTTTGCAAATGTACTTGTAGTGTAACGCTTTTTCATATTAGCAGTGTGTGGCTCCATAAAAAAATCATTTACCCGCTCTTCGCTCTTCAAATCAATTCTGCTGCCTGTCTGATTGTGTGTAGCAGTGGTTCTCAAACTGCGGGTCCACATCCCACTAGTGTTAAAGCATTCCGGCCTCTTCAGGGGGAATGTGGACTTTAAATCCATTTCAGTGAGGGATATTCTCGGTGATGCTTTAAGTGATGCATTTAGATGGTACCAGCGCATCAAACATCTGACCTTGGCCCAGCTCTTGCTTTAAATAAATTCTCCATCAGGTTTCAAAGAAGGAACAAAGTGAGTGAATCACAGTCAGGTGGAAGACCTCTGTGATCGCGCGGTGTACTGGGGCTTCTGGGGATGTGGGATTTGTGTTGCGTAACGTTGCAATCATGATCATTATTGGTGATGTATGCAAGAGATCAAATCAAGTTGTTTTGCATAGCCCGATATCACAACAGGAGCGGCCTCAGAGGGCGGCATCAAACATTCAAACACTGAAATGAATAACCGATTTGGTGTACAGGGAAATGTAGCGTCTAAATGAACAGTCGGCAGCAGATTGTAGGCACCGAAAACGTAATAACACTGTTAAGTCAATAATGTAAAAACACTGTAATAACGTAATAACACTGTTGAGTCAATAATGTAAAAACACTGTAATAACATAATAACACTGTTGAGTCAATAATGTAAAAACACTGTAATAACATAATAACACTGTTGAGTCAATAATGTAAAAACACTGTAATAACATAATAACACTGTTGAGTCAATAATGTAAAAACACTGTAATAACGTAGTAACACTGTTGAGTCAATAATGTAAAAACACTGTAATAACATAATAACACTGTTGAGTCAATAATGAAATAACACTGTAATAACATAATAACACTGTTGAGTCAATAATGAAATAACACTGTAATAACATAATAACACTGTGGAGTCAATAATGTAAAAACACTGTAATAACATAATAACACTGTTGATTCAATAACGTAATAACACTGTTGATTCAATAACATAATAACACTATTGAGTCAATAACGTAATAACACTGTAGTAACGTAATAACACTGTTGATTCAATAACGTAATAACACTGTTGAGTCAATAACGTAATAACACTGTAATAACATAATAACACTGTTGAGTCAATAACATAATAACACTTTAAAAATATAATAAAACAGTTGATTCCATAACATAATAACACTGTAAAAACATAATAACACTGTTGAGTCAATAACGTAATAACACTGTTGATTCAATAGCATAATAACACTGTAATATCAATGTTGAGTCAATAACGTAATAACACTGTAGTAACGTAATAACACTGTTGATTCAATAACGTAATAACACTGTTGATTCAATAACGTAATAACACTGTTGAGTCAATAACGTAATAACACTGTAATAACATAATAACATTATTGAGTCAATAACGTAATAACACTGTAATAACATAATAACACTGTTGAGTCAATAACATAATAACACTTTAAAAATATAATAAAACAGTTGATTCCATAACATAATAACACTGTAATAACATAATAACACTGTTGAGTCAATAACGTAATAACACTGTTGATTCAATAGCATAATAACACTGTAATAACAATGTTGAGTCAATAACGTAATAACACTGTAATGATGTAATACTGTAATAACAGGCAAATGCTAAAACGTTCATGGCTGACAATGAAATAAGCACAAATTATATTTTTTTAATTTCCAACCCTAATGGCACATCCTGATTCATAAGTCATGATCTGAAGTCCATCTGCAGGAGACGTTTAAGTAGAATCCATTTGATTTATCTCTTGAATTAAAATTTCATACAAGCTCTCACTGTATCGCACTTGCAGTCCACGCACCGCTGCACGTCTCATGTTGAATCACACAGAGAATCTGGGACGTCTCTAACGAGGATTCGCCATTTCAGTCCAGAGCGATGCTGTCAATGCAGTTTGTTGAACTGATAAAGGGCACGGGGCTGCGTGACTTTGGGGAAAATGTCAAACCGCTTTTAGATTTTCTAATTATGCAAATCCAGAGTCTATCAAATGAGCATTACTCATTTCAGAGGAGAACCAAATAAGTCCAAACTACATATTATTTTTAAACAATTTTATTTTGGTGCAAAAACAATCAAACTCGCTCACAATTAGTGTGTGATTAAGTAAGGGAAATCTAGATATGTCAGAGAAACTGCCTCCTCTTGGGAATAAACACTGGTGGCTGTAGTGTCTAAGAAGAGGAGATAGAGGGGCTGAGGAGGCGATTAGTTCTGCTGCTGCAGTGGTTATAGGTGGAAGCAGCTTTAAGAAGGATAGAGTTCATTTATACACACTCTATATTTTCAATTTTTTCTTTACAATGTTGCTTACGTATTAAAAACAGACCTGGAGTTGTTTTGGTTTTACTTACTGGCCAATCGCAAACACTGCCACTATTTCTAAGTAAGTATGTGTTTTGCAAGCATCATGACCAAAAGATGACGGAAATGAAAAGAATATTTCACCTCAATTTGAGTAAATCTGACTTGCCAAGCAAACTATCTGCATGAGGATTATGTTTTGATCTCATTTTTACTGCAATGAGCTGTTTTTTTTCTTAATTCAAGTGCAGAAACCCTGTGTGTTAGTGGCTTGGCTCGTCTCCGTGTGGAAGCGGTGCGCAGACACAAACACACTCTCCACACTCGCACACAGCGCCCATGTCCTTGTCCCTTGACTTCCCTCTGGATCGCTGCGAGTTTTCATCTGTGCTCGGAGCCAGCAGCGCAGACAATCACCAAAATACTTTCCGCCCGAGCTCAGAGAGGCCGGATTTAGCCGAGCAGCGGAGGGAAAACAACACATTTATGGATCGGTGTGTGTTTCTCGATTGGAATCAGTCCTTTCTTCACTGATTTATACTTGTATACAAAGGCTGTGCACGATGAACAGGACATGCTGTTTCAAAGTGAAAGTGTAATCAGAGCGAATGGGTGACGAATTAAAGGGAACTCCTCATGTCGATCGTATCTCATCTCATCTCGTCACACCTGGAGTAGTATTTCACTCCACTCACACAGGTTTTAGTAATCCTCGGGTTAATCCTGTTGACTTTAGCTGTTTCGTCTTCTACAGTATCAGCGCTTCATTCTGTTCTGTCCGCAGAGCCGTTTTTTCCTATAGGCAAACTATGCGAGGTGCCTAGGGCCCCCGCAGACGCAAGGGCCCCGCATCTCAGTCAAACTGCGTGTTGTTTCACTGAAGATGAGTTGAATTACGGACAGTAACTCTGGTTCTCTGAATGTACACAGTCTTAAACGAATTGGGCTATTCACAGGCTAATTCTCAGTGGTCAGACAGAAATAACCATCAGGCGCAGGTTTCAGTTAGTTTTACATCAGCGTTTCCCAAACTGTGGGTCAGGGACCAGAGGTGAGAGAATGTGACCATTTGACATTTACCATTTTAAAAAGAGGGGATAATAGACTAATTATCCCCTCTGGGCCTGGGATTTAGTAGTCCTGAATCCCAGTCTGACAGTGGTTTAGTGGTTAGTGGTTCTCACACAGCATAGCTTATACTGTGTGAGGTCTGTGTGAGAGCAACATAATTGAGGTCATTATGTTCCACTTCTGCCCTGCACTACTGCACAGTGGAATCGTTTTTGACCGTAAATAGGTTCGCTCTTTGTCGAATAACCATGGGATGCGAACTGTAGGCCCCCCCTGTGGATTTTTGCTCAGGGCCCCAGAAGGGCCAGCACCGGCTCTGTCTGTCCGGATGCATTCACCGGTACGTCCTTGTTAAAACTCAAAACTGTCCTTCCACATTTTTAAAGCCCATAATCCAACATTATATCAGTTCTGGGCCATTCTCCTGAAAAGGTGTTTATGGGGCCAAGCTGAAGCCTCGACGTATTTAGGAAGTGAGGAAGAGTTTTAGAGATGGCTGTAAATGATTCTAGTCATTAGAAACGCCAAATCCACATACAGATTATCGATGGGTTTCAGTCGGATTGAAATATCGTCGACTTGAGTGGGTTGAATGGGTTGAGGACGTTTCGCCTCCGTCTTCAGAAGCTTCTTCTCGCTCTGGCCGTCAAATGAAACACACGAGCTGGAGGTCTGTGGTGAAAGTGGTCACTCCTGAGAGAGAGCTTTTCTCCAAATGTTCTCCATCAACAGACGAATATAATGACCTTTTAACTCCCATCTTTACAGAGCGCATTATCAACAGTTCAGCTTTACCCGATTCTAAAAGGTTACAGCCTATAGCCAAGTGTAATGCCTCATTTGAAAGCTAAGACCTACAAAACTCATCTAAACTGATCTTCTTCCTAGTGTTGTTGCAGTAGTAGTAGTCACTTTTCTGACATTTTTGTTTTTTATTACCTTTTTGTCGCTTCTTTGTCGCTCTTTTGTGGCTTTTTGTTGCGTTTTCATCTCCGTTTTAGTCATTGCTTCATTGTTTTGTTTTTTTCAAGAAGCTTTTATTTGTGTAAAGCCAAACTGGAGAAAATGTGCTCAGTTCAGGTGGGGCTTAAAGTGATTTTTGACACAGGGCCTCATTTCCTAGTTACCCAGAGTGTTGTTGATTTATGGAGATATACAGTATATATATATCTTTTAATTCATACAGTCCTTATATTTGAAGAGTTTAGTGGTGCTAGGCTAGTGCTAGGCTAGTGCATGTCTATGGTAACTAGTAGCCTGCATTAAAAACAGTCTGACCCAAGCACAGTGCACCTGAGACAAATCACTTATAACACCAGACTACCCACATAAATGTCTGTGTTGACTGAATCATTTTAGAAATATAGGCATTTTGCATTTAAAATAACTTATATTTGAGCAGCATCAGCTTCCTGGTTGTAGCTACGCAGCGGCGGAGTGATCTGCTAGCTTACCGGATCTACAGTAGTTTGTTTACCTGCGGCCGGCGTTACAACACGTGGAATTCACAAAGGAGCTTTCTACAAATCAGATATGGCAACGTTTGGAGGACGACCCCATGATTTTGAAGAGGTTTTCAATGCAGGCTACTAGTTACCATAGACATGCACTAGCCTAGCACTAGCCCAGCACCACTAAACTCTTCAAATATAAGGACAGCATGAATAAAAAATATATATATATCCAGAAATCTAACACTCTGGATAACAAAGGCCCTATGTCAAAAATCATGAAATATCCCTTTAAGAGGTTAATGTACTCCTTTATTGGATATCTGTCTCATTGTTTACATCGGGGCCCCGGCTGATAAAGGGGGAGTCTCGATCATCCATGCGGCTCATTTAATCTTGCTGTAGACTAAAATAGACTAGTATTGGAGGATAGCCATTTTAAGCACTGAAGACAAGACGTGTTGGACACAAACAATACCATGGTGTCACGACGGCGCTCCGAGTGACACGAGTTTAGGCTGAAGGAGTTGATGTCTGAGAGCGTCCTGCGGCTCCAGCGCTCCGGTGTGAGCTGAGAGCAGATGAGATGTCAGATAACAGTCAGGCGGCACCGCGGGGTCATCTCTGAAGGCCAGGTGCGGAATATTTTGCCTGTGACTGGCTCCTGGCGACTGGGACAAACTCAGCATCACGATTCAGAGAGGATTTTGTGCCAGGTGGATCTCGGAACATAGAAACTTTCACCCGGAAACAAACAATCGCCATTTTTTTTTAGCTTAGATTCTTTGAGCTTTGAACCGCAAAAGACAAAGAAACTGACTTACTATCTCACACATTGTTGATTAGAAAATATAATATTGCTCTAAAACAGCTGAAACAAAAAATATTTAGAAAACGAACTGATTTTCACATCTCCCTGTAAGCCCCTCCCACCCACCTACTCTAACACATCGATTTCCATCCCATTGGCCTCCAGGATGCTCCCTGGTCTCCCTGGTGTTTAATAGGGTTTCTGGTAGGCTTTTTTGGATGGCATGTTGTCTTAAAGGAACAGGCCACCGTTTTTCCATTCTGACATATGTTCTTACCTGAGCTTAGAGTTGATCCGTACCTGTCTGGTCTTTGTACCACCCTGTTTGGAGCTATAGGAATATGCTGGGAGAGTCTAAATACAACATCTTTGGTCTTTGTGTGTGACTGAGTGTACGCACAAAGACCAGACAGGTACGCATCAACTCGTCTAAACTCAGGTGGGAACATATCTCAGTATGGAAAAACGGTGGCCTGTTCGATTTATCCTGGAGTGTTGGATGAGATGGGTTGGGAAGGAAAGCAAACCACACATACTCAGTGGGACATTTCTGGTTAATTAAAGGACAAATAAAAAATAAAAAGCCGCTGGGTCACTGAAAGGTCAAATACCCACTAACATCAGCATTGCATAATTTACCTTAAGCAAGAGATCCTCTTGGAACCACCACCTTAACGTGGTGAAGGGGTTTTAGCACCCAAATGATCCTGGGAGCTATGTTATCGGGTGCTTCATGCCCCTGTTAGGGTCTCCCATGGCAAACAGGTTTGTTTGTTTTGTTTGCATACTTTATTGTCCCGTAGGGGTCCTCTGCATTTAACCCATCCCTCGATGCCGCTGCAACGTGGGAGAACATGCAAATTCCACAAAGAAAGGCTCCGTCCTGGTGGGGGCTACTGCGCTAGTGTGCCGCCCTAGGTCCTAGTTGACGGGTCAGACAAAGAGCGGTTCTCAAGCTCCTCATGATCAGACTAAGAGGCCCGGTTTGAATTGTAAGGCCTTCCTTCCGTGGACCCACCACCTGCAGGAGGAGCCATAAGGGGCTGGTGCAATGTGATGGATGGATGGATGGATGGATGGATGGATGGATGGATGGATGGATGGATGGATGGATGGATGGATGGATGGATGGATGGATGGATGGATGGATGGATGGATGGATGGACGGACGGACGGATGGATGGATGAAAAGGGGAGGACATAATTTACTGGATATGTAGGACCTCAGGAGGAGCTGGTTGTGAACTGAAGCTGTGAAGAACAGCCTCTGGGGAAGAGTAAAAAATTACTCAAAGGTGAGTGGAAAAAAACACAGCTCCAGGTCTTTATCTGATGAGAGAACTTTATAACATGGTAACAACTTGTACATTTTGCATAATGCATGTCAACAAAATTTAAATTATTACAATCCATTATTCATATTTTTTCCTATTTTTACGCATGAAATGTCTAATATGTAAACATTGGATGAAAAAAACGTGCAATACATTCTCCATGCATTAATGTGTGTAATCTGTAGCAAAACCTTCAAACTGATGTCCTTAAATCTCAACTTCACCCGCGGCGCCTCGTTTGTCTACGGTGATGAAAATGGGCCAAGGCTCTGTCCACACTGACATGGGACCTTCACCTATATAGGGGTCGATCGTCTTCAGTGTGTCAGCCCTAACAAGCCACTTTTGTACTCGTAGATCCTGATAGTCCAGTAACACAGACTTTCCTTTCATCAAACCCTCTCTTTAAGCTCTGTGTCCGTCAAGGTCACCCCGAGGGAAGCGTGTGACCTTCCCCCCCCGCCCACTCCGCTGAGTTCCTCTCATTATTTGGGAGCAGAGATAGCATCGTCATTCTTCTGTGTGTGTGTTTCCAAGCGGGTCCAGAGCTAACGAAGAAGGACTTTGTGCCGAGTAATTACGCAGATCGCCGGCCGTGATTAAGTGCATTGTGTTTTTGTCTTTAGTTTCGAATCGTCCGACGGAGCCACCGCTGTCGCGCTCTGGACAAATTGTTATGTGCCGGATTGTCCCAAACAGCTTTGCAGGGAATGGAAAAGTTGTATGCTTTTTTGGCAATGTCCTATTTCCAAGGTGGACACAAACGACTCTCCGGTTCCTATATGACACTATTCACAAGTGAAAATCCACAATGGTCACAATGGTCCACTCCTCTGCCAACAATCCAACTTTGTTCACAGATTGACAAAGCTAATGCGACAGGTCAGGTTTTCAGCCTGAGGTTCACGGCACAGACGTAAACAACAGGAGGGGGAGAGAGATGTGCATTTTCTCTATGTTAAGGCGAGACACTGCAGGTGAATAGGGAAAAAATGTATATTTACAGATATCAATTTGAAACTTTTGCTGTCGATCACTGGCATAAATGTGAGAAAAAAATACATTGCAAGTTTTCTGTCATTTTATCTTTTCATATAAGAACAAGGTGTTTTATGTTTTCTGTGTTTTATGCCTAAAAATGCCCCAAATTTCCCATCTTTTCGGCGACAAAATCTGAACAATGGATAGAGCTACATTCAAATGTATGGTTTTATTTTATTGATGAATGAGTTACCAAGACTTTCTCAGAGGGGATTTAGGATTTCTTGTTTAGTTTTAAAATAAGCTGTTTTTTAGTGGAAAATTTGTAAAAATGTAATTTTTTGCCTTATTTTTTGACATTCATAAATAATAATAATAAATAATAAAAAATCCCTCTGAAAAAATCTTCCGAATATTGTTCAGTCCAAGGCTGGAAAATGTGAAGTCTTTAGGTCCGACTGACGTGGACATAGTGTCGCCCCAATGACAGAAAAATGTGTTTTGAGAAAAAGGCCCTTGAAATTGCATTGTCTCATATAAGTCTATGGGGGAACATTGAATCAGTGCAATATTTAAACATGTTATTGTTAAGATTAGGCATATTTTCTGTTTCCGGGTGAAAGCTTATATGTTCAGAGACCTTGTGCCGGCTAAAGATGACAATATTAAGGTTCGCTGTACACTTTGGACACTTGGATTTGCAGAACAGCAGCTATACTCACAGTGAAAGTCCCACCAGGTGATGAGAAGCAGGAGCTAAGGCAGGAGCAGGGCTGGGTGTGGATTCAGACTTCCAAAATCAATCCAATATGATTGATTTGCTGCGAGCGGCTCAGCTCTGCTAAGACATGACTGTAACTTTACCAGGAGTGGGTACGTCTCCAGCTCGTCTCCATGGAGATGTCTGTAGAATTTCCGATTTATACATCCAAATCCATTCTTTGATTACCCACTGCAGTGATGGCGTTTTCAGTGTCGAGCTGGTCATTGGGAGCATGTTTTGTGCTGATGGCAAAAGTATAGTCCAAAATGTTACGCAGTGTGCCTTTAACATGACCTGACCAAAACAAAAATGCAAGAAGTCACATGGCATTATTATTATTATTATGACGGGAAAATGACGTATTAAAAGGATCATTTTAAGGATCCTTTGAATCAATATCAGGGTATTCAAAGGAAAATCAATTCAAATCAATGAGTTGAGCCCAGCCCTAATCTGATCTGAAGTGAGACACGGCCGTGATCTTCATGGAAATGCATTGATTTATCCGCAGCATGAGAAGTGAATCAGACTCAATCCATAGCCGTAATATAGTGCCCTCTAGTGGTCAGATACTCAAACTACAGCAGGCTAATCTCACTATAATTGGCAGCTGCTAAACGTAACGAATAAAGACGCATTATCCAACTTAGTTACTTTCAAAATCAAGCAATCATCATCAAATCTTTTTAAAGGGTGGGGTATTATGCAAAATCGAGTTTCTCAAGCTTTCCATCATGTTATTCTGTCATTCCCTCATTAAAAACATGCCTGAAGTGTTGCCTTGGCACATTCACGTATTTCTGAGTAATCTGTAAAAACTCTGATGGCGGCCATTTTAGGGATAGGTTTGCCTGAGTCCTCCTAGGAACGCCCCCACCTCCTGGAGACGCCTCCGAGCTTTCGTCACCAGCCGAGTAACCAACCACTGCTCCTCAGCAGAACCCCCTCCCCACTGATGCCACAGACAGTGTGTGGAGGGGGCGTGTCGGAAAGGGTCAGAGGTTCTTAAAGAGACAGAGGCCTATTTCAAGACATTCACTACAGCCATTTTGAGAGAGACATTTTATACAAGGCAGTTATTTTACAGACCAACAGAAGGTTTCGGCATCATTGTAGTGTGCTATAGACTGGTGCTATGTGATTGAAAAAAGCATAATACCCCCTCTTTAATGAATCGTGAACTAGTTACTGCAAAGACATTGTAGCCTGATAGCTGTGAAACATGCTTAAAAAAAACATCCCTGGGAAGAGTTGGGATGTTAGGAAGAGCGTGAGGAAGAGAGGAATGTGTTTGGACAACAACTATTTAATATTTAAGCTAGGTTCATTCTGAAGTCCTGAATACAAAACAGAACATAATTTGTTGCAAAGATCCAGCGATGCCTAAGAGATCAGAATAAAAACACATTGTTAAAGATGCAATCAGTAATAATAAGGAGGATAAGGGAAGAATACTGAGAACAACAGGCGCTTGAGTCTGAGAGGCGTTTGAGGCTCATTATTCTTACCGCCTCGGGGAAGAAGCTCGATCTAAAACGAGAGGTTCTGGCTTCAATGCTCCTCAGTCTTCTTCCCCTGAGGAAGGAGGAACAAACAGGTCAGGTTATGTATCCTTGAGGCTTGTCTTCTGCATCCAAGTGTCCGGGTCAGCACGCTCTCCACCCCACGCCTGGAGAAGGAGGTGAGGGATCAAATAAGTCACTTTTTTTTGGTTTCTGTCCTTCCAGTAGTTTGTTGTTGTCAGATCGATGTGAGCCAAAACAACAGACTTAGTTCAGGTCTGAAGCCCCGCCCCCTGAGTGTTTCCACGGAGAACCCGCTCACCCAAACTACAGATGAAGAGATGAAAAGCCTCAATTTACATGTAGTCCAGGTCCTACAGCTGCATTACTAATTCATCAAGTTAAATAATGTCTCTTCATTTATTCTGCAGGACTATACGTTAAAAAGGCTTTGAAATCTATAGGCAGATCTCCGGGCCATCATGTTCAAAACATCGCATCAGGAGCAAAGACTTCACCGGAGGAAAATTCCTGCTCATTGATTAATTGATTGATTGATTGATTGATTTGAGTTATTATTTTTGCATTATCTACATTATTTACATTGCATTGTCACAGAAGGAAAAAGTCAAAGGGAGTAGGCCGAAGCACAGGTTTAGCTTACAGGTGCCTACCCCATATTCAAGATTAGTTTACTTTCCAGCTGCAGGCAGTTCCCAACAGGGCTGATAATAATAGTGTTACAAGCAGTTCATGAAATAGTTTGAGTACAAGTCTCAGTATTAGTGAATAACAAACAAACTTTTTTTTTTTCATATATGGGCCCATCCTTGAATTACAGTAATGTTGATGGCAGATTTCACAGTACAGTTTTCAGCATTATCAATAAGATTAGAAGCATTGATAATCAGAAGCTTTTACATTTTGTAAGATAGAAATCTGATGAGACTTACAAGACAACCTACAAGTATGAAAGACGAAGAGCTGGTAGCATTGAAAATGAAAAGCATTTACAAGATGAGACTTGTAAGTTGTCTTGTAAGATGAGACTTACAAGACAACTTACTTACGGTAAGAGTTTTTGTCTTGAAGCTAACGGCCACTTGTCCGTTTCTGGGTCGAAATCACATTGCACCAGCCCCTTCTGACTCCTCCTGCAGGTGGTGGGTCCACAGGACGGCCTCACGATTCTAACCGGGCCTGTTGGTCTCTCATAAGGGGCTTCTGAACCGCTCTTTGTCTGACCTGTCACCTAGGACCTGTTTGCCCTGGGAGACCCTACCAGGGGCACAAAGCCCCGACAACAAAGCTCCAGGATCATTAGAGGGCTCAAACCCCTCCACCACGTTAAGGTGGCGGCTCCAGGGGCGGCTAACCCCTTATTAAGAATTAAAATAGCAACAGGATTTTGAATGAGCCGCTCAAAAATGGATGGGCCTGTTATTAGAATAAATATTTAGCTCTGAGATAAAAAGTCCTCGATGAACAGACATTTCCTGCGTCAAGAATTTACATCCAACATAATGTTTTGAACACGTAGCCACTAACTTCCACCAGCACCTCTCTGTCAGTCATGTTTTCTTGAACTATTTGTTGATCCTTAATGGGGAAATAGTGAAGGACCGCGGCGTCCAGAGATCGCTCTGAGTCACGTGTCACTCGCGTAGAGCATGTTATCGTCTTTATCCAGGTCTCAGAGAAAGTCACGGGTTCGAATCCCTGCTCCTGAAGTTGCACACTGTTGTTGTGTCCTTGGGCAAGACACTTCACCCTCCTTGCCTCCAGTGTCACATTGCTGTATGAATGAGAGAGTGAATGGGTGAAGGGTTTCCTAGCCAAGGATCAAGCACCAAATCATTTACGATTTCAATTTCCATCGCTTTCCTACTTTCCAGATTCTTCGTCTTTGCCCCAAACTCTTTCCCCCTTTGAAAAATAACTATTCCTCTCCGGTCTCTCCTCGCTTCGTCTGACGGAGCCTCCTCTGGTCTGCGCTCTGTCTGTCCGATGTGCTCGTGCGAGCGTGAAGAGCGATCGCAGCCTCCTCTCCACTGCGCGCCCGGGCGAGGGAATGCTAAACAGGGGCCTGATCCGGCGCCGCTGTCCCCGCGGAGGAAACTCTGTACAACATATAGGCCGCTCGCTCTCATCATGCGCCCGTCCATCCATCACGCTTACAACATATGGATGCACTGCTGCATGATGGGAAGGGAAGGACACCATGGCAGACTAAATGCACCCACGTGAACAGTGTTACCTTCAGGACAGGGCTGTCAAAGGAACGCTTTTACTCGCTCTTGTGTTTGCTGAAAAGGAACAATTTCACTTCCTTCTGTGTGGGTAAACCCGGAATCTTCTTCTTGCATACGGTGTTTTACAAAGGCCTGGCCGATTCGTTGATGATCAATGTTCAACCCAACGATGGAAAGTGTTACACCTGAGGAGCCCAAAGTGCGTGGCCCTCAGACTGATTTTGGTTGGCCCTCAGATTTCCTGCTGAATTGTCACACACACCCATAAAGATGGTGCTTGTTTAGTTTAACACTTCAAGTTTAACACTTCAATACAATTAGAACCTCAGAATTAGGGTTGCAAAGACATTTTCCGGAAACTTTGAATGGGAACTTTTGCTTTGAAATTGTGGGGGGGAGGGCCATATTTCTGCATACCTCCGTATCACCGCTACTCTCTCATTGGAATGCATTGCGCTTTAGACATGTTAAAAACAACTTTAAAGCCTGGTTTCTAATGTTCTTAAACTTTCTACAGCTAGATATTCCTCCTGTGAAAACGCTGGGTTAGTCACAATTAAAGAAACCAGGCTGGTTTTCATGTATATACAAAAAAAAGTAGAAATCTCGTACTAATGAGGGTCGGACTGTTAGCATTGGAGCTGCGCGAGCTACACGTCACACAAGGGTCGAGTCTTCAGTGAAGATCCCGCCCCTTATGCCCTTTTTAAGAACATGCTCCGTCAGAGCTGGGGAGGGGGAGTCTGTAAACCTCGAGCGTGGTCATTATGGTAAACGTGGAGGAGTGAGGAGGAGACGTCTATTCTTTTTAACGGTCTATGAGCAGGCCCTGAGGAGGAGCAGCTCGCCAGAGGTGTTTAAGGCACTTTTGAGAGGGAAATTACAGTAACTGCACTGAGACCTGAGTCCCAAGTTTGAACCACAATGCTTATCAGAAACGTTTTGATCAAACTGATCTGGAAATGTTTGGAGCTGCCGTAGAATAACTCACTTCATTACGTTCCGCTTAAAGCCAGATGATAGAAATGGTCTCTGTTCTCATTGCACCTGTCAGACGGTAGTTCCGCTGTCCTCCTCCGCCTCCTCCTAACGGCTGGGAACGGCTCATAAATCAGTCTGCCCTTTCGGTGGATTATGTAACGTACTTTTGGAAGACGGGCAACATTCACCGGCGCGTCTGTGAGTAATGCCTCAAGGTCCGAGGCTCTGGGGCTCCACGTACCTCTGTTAAAGGAGAAATGTTTACAACTGTGCTGCACTAAAACCCATACAGGAGACTCCTCAATCAAATGTGTTCAGACGGGGCTTGTTTGTACATAGGCCTACGAGGGGGGAGAGACTGTGAAACACTATCGACTGGACTGGGATGGTTGAGTTGAGGATGATGTACTTCTATTTTCAGAAGCCGTAGTTGTCAAAATGTCTGTGCCTGTACTGGCCCAGGGGTCATATCCACTTTAAGCAGTCATTGCTGGTTTTAAAAGGCAGCACTACTGTATATGAACGCGAAAGGACCAAGTAGAAAATAGCATCGACCTTGCTGTCTGGTAAAGATGATAAACTTTGAGAAAGCTTCTGACTGAAGCTCATTTAATCCGGCATGTGATGTTAGGCTAAGTGTGTCTGTCTGTAGCTTTGCCTCTCAGGTGGACCCGTGTCAGCTCTCGGCACAGACTCTTTCGTTTCATCTTAGTTTTCTTTTGCTGTCAATCCAACATCCTCATCTCTCTCCCGGGGAGAAAAGTGAGGGATTGTGTTAAGTCTGAGTTTGGAGCTATTCATCGTCCACTCTCCATGACAGTGGCAGAGAGCTCGCTGAGAGCTTGCACGATGATCACGATTATTAAAAAATGTAGCGATCGATTCATTTTATTGCGATTAACGATATTATTGTTTATCGTCCCATCCCTACAAGGTGCTATGTATCCCGAGACCTAACAGCCTTAGATAGATGTTGAAACACCAGGGTATGCTTCTGTATATGCCCTCATTTCATTCAGTCCTGATTAATTAGAAAAGTAAATGAGTCCTAGACAGCAATTCCAATTTGATTGAGATGATAATTTCTGCCTAATAATGAACATTTTGGCTCTTTGATTTCAAAAACAACTTATTGTTTATATCACACGTGCAGACGCCTGAACCGTTACAATAACCGTAGCGTATGTATTAAAAAGAAATAAATAATATAACTATTAAAAAGAGAGCAAGCTGTGTTCTTCTGCACAGATATGAGAAGCCAGAATAAAATCAGGGCACATGCAAAGTAGTTCTAATTAGTCCTTCTTAGAAATCAGGTAAAGATAAGACTTTTCCTGTAAACCACTTCACACTGCATCCTCACAGGAGCCAAGTGCAACATGAAAAGATGGACTCGTGTCCTCGCTCCTCACGGAGAAGAAACAGTGCACAAAGCGTATTGTGTGGGAGAACGTTTTCGTCTGGATTTGCACAAAAGCAGCATCAAAAGGAGACCGGTGTTTTGTCGCGTTTGACAAACAAGAAACACTTTGAACATTTTTTCTGAGAACAAAAGCCCCCAAACTAAAATACACATCAGACACAACAGGAAGAGCGTGACTAATAAAGAGACGGCCGAGTTGTCGAGTGTTATGAAAACAGTTTGCAGTAACTCTGGGCTCTCTGTTGGCGACTGATAGAAAAGATGGAAAAACGGGAAAAGGTTGTGTCCTCGTGACATCACAACATCCAAAAGCGAGAGAACGGAGATTTCCTTTAAAAACGTCTCGCCTCCCAGGGTTATGTTGGCTCCTGTGTCTCCGTCATCAAGCTGAGGCGACAATGACACGGTGATCCCCTCCACTCTCCACTGGTATTCATCCTCCTGCTGAAAGATCATGCGTTTCTTGAGGCGCGAGGCAGAGCCATACCACACTTCTTAAAGGGGGGGTATTATGCAAAATCGACTTTTTCAAGCTTTACATCATGTTATTCTGTCACTCGCTCATTAAAAACATGCCTGAAGTGTTGCCTTGGCACATTCACATATTGGGCGGCCATTTTAGGGATAGGTTTGCCTGAGTCCTCCTAGGAACGCCCCCACCTCCTGGAGACGCCTCCGAGCTTTCGTCACCAGCCGAGTAACCAACCACTGCTCCTCAGCAGAACCCCCTCCCCACTGATGCCACAGACAGCGTGTGGAGGGGGCGTGTCGGAAAGGGTCAGAGGTTCTTAAAGAGACAGAGGCCTATTTCAAGACATTCACTACAGCCATTTTGAGAGAGACATTTTAAACAAGGCAGTTATTCTAATTTAAAGCATTTACAGACCAACAGAAGGTTTGGTCATCATTGTAGTGTGATATAGACTGGTGCTATGTGATTGAAAAAAGCATAATACCCCCTCTTTAAACAATGATACATACATCATACAACATGGCTCACACAGTCACTCATGTAAAAGTACAACAAAGGACTTCATTATTAGAGCTGGGCCATATCACATCATGCACCGTTATACTGGAATCCTCCACGCCGGTGTAAGTGTTCATACTGCTGTAAAGGATATCATTTGCATGTGCAGGACCAGGGCAGACAGAGACCACAGTGTTTCCTGACAATAAAAACACATGTGAACTGCACTGTGAGGCACATGGAGGTAATAATATTATATCTTATCTCTCATTATCTTCCAGATGGAGAAGCACAGATTCAGGTGAATTTAGATCAGGGGTGTCCAAACTCTTATCATCGAGGGCCACATATCCAAGTGCAGCGTCTGCAGTGGAGGGCCACAGTGCAGGGAAACATTCAAGACTTTTTTGTTTTGGTTTATTTCAACAGAGACAACGTGATGAAGATATTAAGTAAAGATGCAAACATTCATTGCATCAACCATCAGTCCACACAGAATCATGTTAAAATGACCACAATAAAACATCACTAAAGGTTTTTATTTACACTCACACTTATCAGCGCTGACAATAGCACTTTCCTTGTATTGCGAGAGAAATCCTTCAGGTCTAAGGAAAGTTTCAGACTCTGTGGGAGTTTGTTTCATTCTTTGATGCCTTTGAATGAGAAGGCTGTCGGTGCAAAGGCTGAGCTACGTTTAGGCCTTACTCTGCAGTCATTGCGACTCGTGGCCCTGGAGCTTCTCGTCGTCTGTTCTGAACAAAGTTGGACAAAATCTTTCAGAGGTGGAGGTGCAGCACTGTTTGAGATTTTAAAATTTACATTGGAATACCCACAATTAAACAGTCCAGTTTGACATGCTGTATCTCCAAGGATCAGACAGTGATGGGAACACTTTAACAGGGCTTTACTGTTGTCTCCCCTGCCTGGGACCAACATGAAATAACTAATATGAGAAATTATCATTGCGTCCAAATACACTTTTGCAGCGTCATGAGTCTGAGAACCATAGTCTTACAATAAAATGTGACTTTTTAAGATTTTATTTGTGTGGAATAATGCATTAAAAAAACCTCAGGACTTTCCTAGTTAAATAAAGGTAAAATTTAAGTACTATCTCTGAAGATGTGTGACATTTAAACAAGAGGTCTGAGGGCCACATTTGGTCTCCACTTTGGGCGTCCCTGATTTAGAATAAAATAGCTTGAACTAATTTGACCCATTGGCTAAAGGCTGTGTTTTTTGCCATTTTTTTTGCGTGAGTTTGCTTCATTCATTCTGATCGCTGTTTACATCCCGTCGAACACGGACTCACAGTGCACGTGGAGCAGACTTTCCCGGGCTCTCTTGTTATTGCACTGCGTAACTTTAACAAGGGAAACCGGATCCAGGAATTACCCAAGTACAGACCTACCAGAGAGGAGAACACTGGATCACTGTTCCACTACACTAAGCAGGGGACTTTCAGATCACGTGATGGTTCACCTAATCTCCTCACACAGACAGAGACTGAAACTCGCTAAACCTGTAGTGAGCAGAAAGAAGAAGAAAAGAAAGAAGTCCACCACTGAGGCTGTGGACCTCCCTGGAGTCATGCCGACCTGCTTCAAAACATCCACCATCGTCCCTGTTCCCAAAAAACCACAGATCGCAGGACTTCATGACCACAGACGTCAGCGCCACCGGCCTGTAGTCATTAAGTCTTTTGAGTGCTTGGTCCCGCCACACCTCAAGGACATCACCGCCCCCCTCCTGGACCCGTTGCAGTTCGCCGACAGAGCCTACAGGTCTGTGGACGACGCAGTGAACCTGGCCCTCCACTTCATCCTGGAGCATCTGGACTGTACGCCATCAGACTCATGACGGATAACAAGACCCAATAGATCTATATCAGACTCATGAACGTAATAACCTGTTCCAGCCATTTGCACCGCTCGATTGCACTATGTGGTCTGTCCACACTCGTATCTGCTGCTAAAACTTTATGCACCTGCACCTGTAAAAAAAGCTGAGACTCCTGTAAAGTTTCTTCCCCGTCTGACCCCCACTCTCCCCTCCGTCCCCGTCAGGCCGGAGTGGGAAGCCGCTCACACTAAAATGGACGCCCATTGCTGTCGTCTCTGGCAAATAAAGCGTCCGCCACCAGCCCCCTGTCAGAAAAAGTAGCACACTTCCTGAGTAACGACCAGGTTTGTCCAAATAATGAGAATCTTCCACACGGCAATGTGAAAAACGGAATATTTTGACTCATTCTTGTGAAGCATGAATGAGCCTTTAGGGGGAAACTGTATGTGTAAAGAGAGAGAGGGAAAGAGAGAGAGGGAAAGAGAGAGAGAGAAGGAGAGAGAGAAAGACAGAGAGAGAGAAAGAGAGAGAGAGAAAGAGAGAGAGAGAAAGACAGAGAGAGAGAGAAAGAGAGAGAGAGCGAGAAAGAGAGAGAGAGAAAGAGAGAGAGAGTGAGAGAGAGAGTGAGAAGGAGAGAGAGAGACAGATAGAGTGAGAGACAGAGATAGAGAGAGAGTGAGAGAGACAGAGATAGAAAGAGAGTGAGAGGAGAGAGAGAAACAAGAGTGAGAGGAGAGAGACAGAGATAGAGAGTGAGAGAGAGTGAGAGGAGAGAGAGAAACAAGAGTGAGAGGAGAGAGACAGAGATAGAGAGTGAGAGAGAGAGAGTGAGAGAGTGAGAGACAGAGATAGAGAGAGACAGAGATAGAGAGAGAGTGAGAGGAGAGAGAGAAACAAGAGTGAGAGGAGAGAGACAGAGATAGAGAGTGAGAAGGAGAGAGAGAGAGACAGAGAGAGTGAGAGACAGAGATAGAGAGAGACAGAGATTGAGAGAGAGTGAGAGGAGAGAGAGAAACAAGAGTGAGAGGAGAGAGACAGAGATAGAGAGTGAGAGACAGAGATAGAGAGAGACAGAGAGAGCAAGAGAGAGAGAGACAGAGAGAGGAGGAATGATAGAATGATAATGACAATTTGAAAGTGTTTCTCTGGTAAATACGGCATTTAATGAGTATAAATGAGTGAAATTGGAGTTGGATAATGTGACGTCTGTAGGGGCTGCTTTACGGTCAGAAGTAAACGCACGTCCATTTCATCTGTGCCAAATACTACAGCCACAACGTCACAATTACTCTTCATTTTCACCTTATCTAGTCTAACAATTACACTTAGGCAAGTTATTTACTTATAGTGAAATATGACTAAAATCACCGAGGTCCACCACAGAAGATAAAGGCGGTAAACCATCCCCACAGTTTGGACAAAATGACTTATTTATTTATTGTAGAGAGTATGTGGCTGGACTGCTCTGGGAGCATCGATCTACAACGCGAGGCTTAGCAGACACGATGTAGACACTCTTTGAGCCTGTGCATGCGGTGCAGATATATTTATTTTTCTACCTGGAATAGCGTGAAGTGGCAAATTCAATCATGGACGGTGATTCAGTCTCATCCAAATCACTGTTCGCTGTTGTTTTCTCTGTGTTTAATCAGACTGAAACTTCACGCTCCCCTCCTCCCTTCGTGTGCGTTAATCACAATGATTTTATTATATGTAGCACGATCTTTTGTCTGACGTTTTCAGCTAATTCACAATACATCAGCCTAAGCTTTATGTTGCTGATTGAATGGTTGATAATGTAATTGCAGTAGGAGAGGACCAGGCTGTACCTGGGTGTGAAAGAGGGTCAACTTGAACTTCTCCTTCTCTCGTAATATACCTCGTAAACAGTTTATGGAAATAATCCTGTTGCCTGAATAAGACGGGCATGTGCACATCACTGTGTGCTTTTGCCTGTGGGTCTGAGTAGGGCTGAGTACTGTTACATTTTGTTTTAGTACTTTAACAATACATTTTTCAATACCAACCAATTCAATTTAATACCATATTTGTCATTTAGAGCCAAAAAACAGAACAATAATATGTGCAAGATTTGCACATTTGTAATAATCTTCATCTCCAATGCTAAGAAATATGTGAAAAATGTGTTAAAATTGAAGTTCAGGAATACTCTGTGTTAAAGTAATGTCACTTGTGAGATGCTGTTTTCATTAGTCGTTCTCCCTATGGGAGACATGTCACTGTAAAATAAACGACTATGCAAAGTACTGAACATAAGCTTCCTTTGCTTCCGCCGACTCCTTTTGAGCCTCCATTACTGTGTAATGAGGAAAATTAAGTAAGAAAATATAAATGTAAACAGCTCAAATATCAAATAATAATAAGTATCCATCCATCCATCCATCCATTTTCTTCCGCTTTATCCGGGGCCGGGTCGCGGGGGCAGCAGCCTCAGCAGAGATGCCCAAACTTCCCGATCCACACACACCTCCTCCAGCTGTTCTGACCCCGAGGCCACACCAGGCCAGCTCGGAGACATAGTCCCACCAGCGTGTCCTAGGTCTTCCACGAGGCCTTGTCCCACTAGGACATGCCTGGAACACCTCCCGCGGGAGGCGACCAGGAGGCATCCGGAACAGATGCCCTAGTCACCTCAGCTGGCTCCTTTCGACGTGAAGGAGCAGCGACTCTACTCCGAGCTCCTCCCGGGTAACTGAGGTCCTCCCCCGATCTCGAAGGGTGCGCCCAGCCACCCTGCGGAGGAAACTCATTTCGGCCGCTTGTATTCACGATCTTGTCCTTTCGGTCATGACCCAAATCTCATGGCCATAGGTGAGGGTGGGAACGTAGATCGATCGGTAAATCGAGAGCTTTGACCCGACTCAGCTCCCTCTTCACCACGACAGTCGGAAACAGCGACCGCATTGATCCGTCTGTCGATCTCACGCTCCATCCGTCCCTCACTCGTGAACAAGACCCCGAGATACTTGAACTCCTCCACTTGAGGTAAGGACTCCCCACCGACCTGTAGAGGGGAAACCACCTTTTTCCGGTGGAGAACCATGGCCTCGGATTTGGAGGTGCTGATCCTCATCCCGGCCGCTACACACTCGGCTGCAAACCACCCCTGAGGCTCCCAAACCGGACACCCTCCGGCCCCTGGCTGCACCTAGAAATTCTGTCCATAAAAGTAATGAACAGAACCGGTGACAAAGGGCAGCCCTGGCGGAGACCAACACGCACCGGGAACAGGTCTGACTTACTGCCGGCAATGCGAACCAAGCTCCTGCTGTGGTCATACAGGGAACGGACAGCCCTTAGCAGAGGGCCCCGGACCCCATACTCCCGGAGCACCACACTATCATAACTCCATCATAACTCCATCGAAACTCTATTATAACTCTATCAAAACTCTATTATAACTCTATCAAAACTCTATTATAACTCTATCAAAACTCTATCAAAACTCTATCAAAACTCTATCATAACTCTATCAAAACTCTATTATAACTCTATCAAAACTCTATTATAACTCTATCAAAACTCTATTATAACTCTATCAAAACTCTATTATAACTCTATCAAAACTCTATCAAAACTCTATCAAAACTCTATCATAACTCTATCAAAACTCTATTATAACTCTATCAAAACTCTATTATAACTCTATCAAAACTCTATTATAACTCTATCAAAACTCTATCAAAACTCTATCAAAACTCTATCATAACTCTATCAAAACTCTATTATAACTCTATCAAAACTCTATTATAACTCCATCGAAACTCTATTATAACTCTATCAAAACTCTATTATAACTCTATCAAAACTCTTTTATAACTCCATCATAACTCCATCGAAACTCTATTATAACTCTATCAAAACTCTATTATAACTCTATCAAAACTCTATTATAACTCTATCGAAACTCTATTATAACTCTATCATAACTCTATTATAGCTCTATCAAAACTCTATCATAACTCTATCATAACTCCATCATAACTCCATCGAAACTCTATTATAACTCTATCAAAACTCTATTATAACTCTATCGAAACTCTATTATAACTCTATCATAACTCTATTATAGCTCTATCAAAACTCTATCATAATTCTATCAAAACTCTATCATAACTCCATCATAACTCTATCAAAACTCTATTATAACTCTATCATAGCTCTATCATAACTCTATTATAACTCTATCAAAACTCTATCATAACTCTATCAAAACTCTATTATAACTATCAAAACTCTATTATAACTCTATCAAAACTCTATTATAACTCTATCAAAACTCTATTATAACTCTATCAAAACTCTATCAAAACTCTATCATAACTCTATCAAAACTCTATTATAACTCTATCAAAACTCTATTATAACTCTATCAAAACTCTACTATAACTCCATCAGAAGTAGAGCTGTGATGCCACCACTTAACAAACGTATTCTTGCCAATGGAACAAGCACAAGTTTTTTCTTCATTCATTTATTTTTGTAAAATTTCAAGTGAAAAATAAATAATTTTTACAGTAAAAGTGAATTTGTTTGATTTCCAGTGGGATTTCTATTTGTTCCATTGGCATTGGTGTTTTTATCTGATCTTCAAACCGACTCAAATTTAGCGGAGATAAATGCTAACGGTGCAGCAGCTACGCTAACCCCGGAAGTAGTGACTCCATTGCGTGTGGCCTTTTTGGCTAATGAGTCTGAGAAATAAGTAGGTTCAGTCACTCCCCGTTGAGAAATATTGATTGTTGTATTAAAGAGTTTTTAATGTTTTTTTCTCGCATGTTAGCCGGTATGCTAGGACCCGGAAGCGGAAGTTGTGACGCCCCACTTAACAAACGTGTAGAGAGATCATGGACCCAGTGACTGATATTAATGATCATTTGTGTAATTCATACATTCATTACACTTTCACGAGTTGTGAAAGCCGCTCAGCCCTGGAGAAGGCACTGGAGGAACAAAGGGGTGCAGTGAGAGATCTGAAGACGCTTCTCAAGTCGGAAAGAGACAAGTTCAAAGACTTTGCCAACAATTACACAGCGCAGATCAAGACTGTTGTGATGGAGAGAAATGAGCTGAGCAGGACAGTGGCAGATCAGCGGCAGACCGTGGAGAGCGATAAGAAGCAGATGAAGGAGCTGACCCAGGCCCTCGCCACAGAACAGGCCACATCGAGCGGTTTGCAGCAGGAGAAAGAAGTTCTCCTGCAGCACACGGAGAAGAAGCGAAAGTCAAAGTGGACGTTTTGGCAGCGCATTTAATTCACATTCATTTTCTCTTTCCATCAAACTCTCCCACTTACCATCCCTTTAAATTTCCCTCACGACATGCCCGAACCTGCCCTTTGCCCTCTGATGTACGTTTTGTCCAGAAGTGACGCTCACCCTGCTTTGTGGAGGAGGAAGATGAATGTTTGGATTTGTCTAGCTTCACCCAGGACGGTTACGAGTCAGGTCTGCCACATCCTAATGAAGGACCCGCCTCCTTGCCATTCTCAACCCTTGTTTTTTGTGTATTCTAAAAACCCTCCTCAGCAATTGATGGACGGTCTTTGAGCCTGATTGACGGATGTCCTGTGACTGATGTGGAGTCCCAGAGTCTGGTCAACTCTGGGATTCCACCTGAGCTGACACGTCCTCTTTACCATTCTTGGCTGTGGGGATTTCATTTGAACAGCCACTTTGCTACATGTCTCTCTGTCAGTGCTGTCTCGATGTAACGCGCTTTTAGTTGGTAGAAAAGCGCTGTACAAATGTGACCACTTGCAAAGAGACACGGAGCAAAGTGGCTGTTCAAATGAAATCCCCACAGCCAAGAATGGTAGAGGACTTGTCAGCTCAGGTGGAATCCCAGGGTTGACCAGACTCTGGGACTCCACGTCAGTCACAGGACATCCGTCAATCAGGCTCAAAGACAGTCCATCAATTGCTGAGGAGGGTTTTAGAATACACAAAAAACAAGGGTTGAGCACTCAAAATGGCTCCACAAAATGAGAGAGAAGAGAGAGAAAAAGAGAGAGAGAAAAAATGTGAGAAAAAACAAAAAGGGTTCATTTATTTTCACTCAAAATACTGTTTAAGCTTTGCCCACTAGCCTGTTAGCTTCTCCTTCGTGATCCCATTAGTGTGTATTGGTGACTCCGACCCAGTGGCAGCGAAGTTACAAATGTGGTTTTCCGGCCAGGGACACCAGGGGGAGATGAAAGACCCCCCGATCATCCCATTAACACTTGTATTACCCCCAGAGGGACTACGGAAAGGATTTATTATTGTTAACAAGTTACAAGTACTGCTTTAAACTGTGAAACTAATAAAAATGATATAGACTCATTAAATGCAAAGATATATACATTATATATAGCCTTTATTTGTTATCATTTTTATTATTATGGCTCAGCTTGTAAAAACCCCAAATTGATCATCTCATAAAATTAGAATATTTTGAAAATTGTAAGCCATAAGCATCCAAATTATAACAAAGGCTTGTCATATGTCACTTTGCATGTCATGAGTCTGTATCATATATTAGTTTCACATTTTAAGTTGAATTACGGGAATAAATGAACTTTTGAAAGATATTCTAGTTTTCCGAGTTTCATCTGTATGTATTCTAAGTTCAATTGAAGTATTTGTTATTGCCCCCCCAGCCCCTCACTCACAGAGCTGCTAACCATGAAGCAGCGTAGCACGTCTGTTTCCTTCTTCTAGACTTTGTTTGCCTAAGATTATTAACTCCATTTGTAATTTCGGCAAATTTGTTTTGTCACTTGCAAACTGTAGCAAAAGTAATATCTCAGAAGTGAAATCCAGAGAAATGCAGTTTTCAGAGACATTGTAATCCAAATGTGAAAGCGTCATCCATCACGGCGAAGACTGGAGCCGTGATTTATCCTTGGTTTTGTTTATTCCCCGACCGCTCTGTGCGTGAGGAGACATCTGCCGCCAGAAGACGCCCGCCGCTCACAGAACCCAAATGCCGGTAATGAATTTGCGCGGCAGGTGGTTAATTGTGCGCGTTTGCAAACCGACTCCCGAGCGTCGCGTTTCCAACGGGGCTCTGTCATTTCCCTCAGAAGTGTGGGAGACTGGGAGCTGTTTCTGCTGTAAAGTACGGCTCAGCCAGGAGTCGCTTTGATCGTAGGCAAATGACAAACGAGCGGATGATGAGAGATCAAGAGAAGAGACGGGTTTTGAGGAGGAGATGGAGAGGCTGAGGAGGCTCGGGTGGTGCAGAAACAAGGAGTGAAAGAAAACTGACAAATGTTGTACCACATTAGTATTTAATAGTGATTGGATTCCCAAACCTGCCGTACTCTTTTTCTATACGGGCCAATGTTATGCTCATGTTTTTGGATATTGTCTCCACTTTTGGACACGTCTCAGAGAAAATAACTGGACCTTAGTCTAAAAGAGCTGACCGAGAAGAGTCGCAGTTGCCATAGTTACCACTATGTAATTTTAAACTATAGGAAACGGCAAAAAATATAGAAGAATAATGATTCTGAGGAATAAAGTAAACAAAACATAAACTTTTTTATACGTCAAGCTTTTGCCACATGAAGGTTTCATCACAGTGATGTTTTGTTGCTCCAGCAAGTATTTTAGCTTACAAATAGTGAAAAAATACTATATGGAAAAAACTATTCGAAGAACTAGGGCAAGGCAATTTTATTTGTATGGCACGTTTCATTTGAAAATACATGTCAATGTGCATCACCAGAACACAGATTCAAAGCATGCACTTTTATATAACCCCCTCCTGGAACCGCCACCTTAACGTGGTGGAGGGGTTTGAGCCTCTGAATGATCCTGGGGGCTATATTGTCGGGGGCTTAGTGCCCCTGGTAGGGTCTCCCATGGCAAACAGGTCCTAGGTGACGGGTCAGATAAAGAGCAGTTCAGAAGCCCCTTATGAGAGACCAACAGGCCCGGTCCTTCTGTGGACCCACCACCTGCAGGAGGAGCCATAGGGCTGGTGCAATGTGATTTGGGCAGCTCCACCAGCTGCCCCCACGACCCGGCAACGGACAAGTGGAAGAAAATGGATGGATGGATGGATGGATGGATGCACATTTATATAACAATTACAGTACAACAACACTAAACATACTTTGCAAACGTGAAAAGAGTGAAAAGAAATTAAAAAATGAATAAACAAACTATGTAAACTTTATCATACTACCATTTACACACCAAATAAAAAGGTTTTGAGCCCTCTTTGCCTCTCTTATAGTCTCTTACAGACTGTTCTGGTGCATATTTGAAAAAGACCTCTCCTTGAGGTTCAGCTGAGACGGTTCATATGGCTCTAACATGTCAGAGACGTACTTTGGTGCCAGACCATGAAGTGACTTGTGACAAGTGGATAGTATAGTGTAACATTTTGCGCTGAGTTTTGTTTCACGGTTACGGCCAAGTGAGGACCGATCTGCGCCACAGCTGGACCGGCATAGGCTACATCACTTTCTCTCAAGACACGAACATTGTTTAGCTCACGTTGGGGTTACTATAGTTTTTAGTTTGACCTGTGAGAGCCTGTAATGCTTAAGGAAGAGCTCAAGGCAGCGTTGGTGCTGCTTATAAACCGCCTCAGCGACGCCCTCTCACAAGTGGCACAGGCACACAATGCAATGCAGCGCCACTCACAAGACATGGTGCGTTCCTTTTGTCAGTTAGAGTTAGAGTCAGTTAGTTATCAGTCCTTCTGTCAGGCACAAGATCTGGCCCAAAGGTTTTTAAAAAAGGTTGCATGTGCTGAGATATTTTTACAAGACCATATCAGTAACATGAACTCTTTTCAATGATGCCGAAGTTGTTGCTATAATCCCAGTGTGTGACTCTGTCCTGTCCCCTCCAGGCGTGTATCTACAACCCCCTCGTCTCCTGGTGCGGACCCCCACCCAGCCGGAGCGCTGGAGCCCCGACGGTCCAGCATGGACGTGCCGCGGATGGCAGAGGGCCTGTTCAGCAGCACGCTCTCGGGGGCGTCGGGCGGACACCACGTGCCCTCCTACCTGACGCTGGAGCAGAAGGCGGCCTTCGTCTTCGTGCTGCTGCTCTTCATCTTCCTGGCCCTCCTCATCGTCCGGTGTTTCCGCATCCTGCTGGACCCGTACCGCAGCATGCCCTCCTCCAACTGGACAGACCACACGGAGAAGGACACCTTCGACTACCGCATAGTCTGAGGAGGGCACCGAGTCACGCCGCTCTGTTAGGACGCCGCAGTGTGTCATAACGGGTCAAAATGGAATGGGATTTTCACTTTGTCGTGCAATAACTGTGCCAGATTTCCTTTTATAACTTACAACAAAATGATAACACTATGACGCTTTTGTAAATTATATAAAAAAAAACATTTACAAACCTTTCCTAATCATTTATAAGCACCCAAATATGGATTGATAATGAGCCCAAACCACAGATCTACAATAAAACTCTAGATAGCAAATGTGACGGCCATCTTGTGCATGTCCAGTTAGCTAAATGTTTTATAAAAGATCAAGCGCTTACCTACGCTTAACAGATTGCTCAACAATGCAAAGTTACTCAATTTGTCACGAACCGCGTTTGAAACAGAACAGCACGGTTCCATGGCACGGCCGAGTGAAAATCTTCCTCTGCTTTGAACCGTTATCACGCCGCTCTACACACCGCCGCCGTGCCGCCCGTTCGTCAGCCCTTTGGCCCGAGAACCCGCCAGGCCGTTCACCGGAAACGAATCTCCTCAGTCCAATCAATCTTTGAAGGAAAGAAACAAACAAACAAACAAACAAAAAAAAGAAATGGACGATAATCCAGCTTCTCCCTGCCAATCTGAACTGAGAGCCTGACGCCTCGTTTCCCGCGCCGGCCCGCCGTCTGGTCAGTTCGCCGCACACACACAGAAAAAAAAAAAAAAAACGCGGGATGATAAGCCATGTTCACATAATACACCCCCCTCTGTACCTTTATGACACAAGGATACAGGCCTGGCTGTAAGAAGAACCCAAGGAACCTTACAAAACGACACTTTGTCAGCCTCCGAGCGTAATTAGTTAAGTCAATGTAGAATATAGGTGTAAATGAGACTAAATATGATTAAAAATAAAAGGATGTAAACCGTGTCCAAGGTAGAAAAAACATCCAACTTGATCTCAGTCGAAAATGTATAAAGTTTAAAATTGAAGAAGCCAAAAGTTTGAGAAGCATGATTTTAGCTTCATGTTTACTCTCCAAAAACGGCAAAATCTTCAGGTATCACTGGCAATGTCCTCGGCCATTTAAAACAACAGCAAAAATAACAAAAAAGGTCATCTCTATGAGCACTCTGAAGTGTTCTATTTTCTGGAAAACGCTAAAACGGCAAGGGGGCAAAATCTGTCTTTTCGATTGGGCAGTTCGGCCCCCGCTCTTTAGACTTTGAAGGAAATCGGTCCACTGCAGACCAAAGATGCCGACCCCTGTCCTAAAAGATGATTATTTTACTGATTGTGTGAGGAAGCTGACGGTTCTTGAGTGCCACCTGACACTGCCTATCTGTCAAGGGGATCCTTATGACGGTGACACTCAAATTTGGGTCTAGAGCCTGTAGGGGCCCCCCCCCAAAAAAAAAAAAAAAAAAGCACTTGTTAAGATTTCCTACTTTATATCAGTATTCCAGCAACAGCCAATGCTATTTCTTGTGTCACATGTAATTTTAAGATGTAAAGCATTACATTCGATCCAGAATAGATTGACTTGCCATTATTGTGGGGCCTTCGCAGTTTTTTAAAATCGGTAAGGAGGCCGCGACACTCGAGATTTTGTTAATGGCCTGCCTTACGATAGCATCAGGGTCAGATATGGAGGGTCACGGGGAAACGCTAACTCTTTGACAAACAACAACAACAAAAAACGGTCCCAAACTTGCGGCGCCCGCTGGAAACGAGGCCGGACTGAACTATGCCATAACCGAGTGACCCCATGTGCGTGCCGCCGTGTAACGTGTCCGTGGACTACCTCATTCTCCATCCCATGTCTCCGCTCGGCACAGGGTCGAAACGCTCCAAGCCACTTGGATAAACACACTGTTTACACCTTTTTTTTACACTTTGGTTTTTGTAAGGATATCGTAGACAATCAGTGTTAGAATACTGTACTTCAATATTTGCTAAAAAAAACACACAAAAAGAAGAAGAAGAAAAGTTTGTTGTTTTACTACGTGCACAGGGGTCAAAATTGGGAGTTTATTCCAAGCGGGAAGAGTTCCAATGCCTTATGTCTTTGTCAAATGTAGCCATCTTTCAAAATCATATAGTGTTGACTGTATTCTGTGATTAAAGCTGGCTTAGATTTACATGGATGGAATTGGAAGGAGGTGCCCTTTAACGTTTTGGAAGAGGTTTGGAGGGGAAAAAAAAAAAACTGTTCTGGCCATTGTCAAACTGCTGTCCCACCACCAAAGGAATTGAGTTTTCGGTATTTGTTTGTGATAGGAAAAGAAACGACATTCGACGCACAAATCTAACGATGAATGCTGCAGTTCATCAGTTCTAGGGTTCTCGGGATGACAACGCCAGGACTCGTCGGTTCAGGGAGCATCAGGAGACTCAGTTTTCACATGTGGATTGGCCAGACCTTAACCCTGTTGAGAATCTTTGGGATGAATCAGTGGTACGACTCTCCCATCAACAATGCAAGCTCTTGGTGAATGTGTAATTTTGAATTGGCGACCAATTTCTCCACTAAAGGCAGGCAACTATTATTATACACACAGATCACTTGTCTAATTAGCCCAACACTGGCCCAGTAGCTCTTCTGAACCAAGTCAATCCCTTGAATTAGCACATAATGAGATAAAACAGCTTACAAAGCACCTAGCACTTGTTCTTACGACACTAGAGGCACGTTTGCACATGGTTAGCGAGCACATACCGCGCGGCGTTCAATATTAATTTAAGAGAACACGCTCTGTTACCACGGAGACAGGTGAAAGTGGGAAGAAAGGGGAAGACAAAGGGTGTAGGATAAAATATGCCTGTTGCCTTTGAACAGAGTTGTAAGTCATTTTGTACCAGTAGCATGAGACATGAGAAAGAGCAGCTATGAATTTAATCACTCTTACTGCCTGACTTTCCTATAAAGCGCAATATTGTGACGTCAAAACGGATGCGATTTCCAGGATTCCAGGACTTTTGACCATTTAAAAGACGCTGTGGAGTATTTTGTTAGAAATTCTTAACTGCTATGGCGAAGGTTCTCAGATTTCATCGGCTTGAATCATACACCCAGTACATTAGGATCAAATGTTGGAACGTTGCAGGGAAAATCCACCAGAAATCGCAGATTTTGCCGACACATTCCCACGCACCAATCGTACAATATGGACAGATTTTAAAAATGCATCTTAATCCAATTGCGATATGAAACGAGGGAAACAACGAGATGTTGCAACCTCTACATGCCTTTAAAAACACAATTACAGTTTCGTGACTCTTTCCTCGGTGATGGGACAGTGGTTGCGAGTCGAAACCCTTGTTTGTGCGTCTTGTGTGTCGAGTCCGAAGGCGCTCAGAGCTTCTTTAATGTCCTAGATGTCAACAACCAAAAGAGTGTGCCTCTTGAGCCTGTGTGTTCTGGTATTTGTCCGTGTGAAGGGGAAGACGATTGGTTTTGAAATCTGTTTTTGATGTCTTTCGTTTTTGTCGTGTGCTGTCCATTTTCCTGAATTGTACTAGGCATGGGACAACTGCGGATTCTGGATCACTATATATTTTTTCAGACTCAAGTTTTAATTAATTCCATGAAGGTTTTTGGGCCTGACAGAATGTGGTGACTTTTTAAGGAACTTGTGACGTGAGTTTTCTATGCATTTCTCTTGGTGAATTGGAGACACATGGTCACCCCAACTTTTCTCATTGCATTTTCTTAGGTCGATTTCTAGAATCGCTTCATCAAAGTCTCATTCTCTTCAAACGGCAGAATCTGATTGACCTAAACGCTTAAAACAACGGCTGCACTAGTTTGATTCTTTTTTCTGTTTTGACAGAACAAGTCCAGAAAAGTCATTTGACTGCTCAGTGCTCAGACGCCACAGCAAATCACTTGCACAGTGATTTGGCAGATTTTAAAGCCTGTACGCCCTTCAAGTGTCTTAACATCTGTAGTTCCGTCAGCTCTTGCTTTTTTTCTCTATGCTTCTGGACATGTAAGAAGCAGTCTCACAGCTGTCGAATTTTAGGTAAAGTTTCTCAAAGTATAAGCATCTTTGTTCATCTCTAGGGAAATTGTTCTCTGCTTTTGGACAGTCCTTCAATGCCACAGGGCAACCTGTCATAAGCAGTGGACGACTCAAGTGCAGTGTCTACGTCCCATCTCTAACTGGCTAGAGAAAACCCACCCAGAGTCGAAACTCCACACAGAAAGAAAGGCCCACCCATTTCCGGAATCAGTGCCAGAAACGTATTGTTCTGTGTTGGGTGACAAAATTTTCCAATTTACACACTGGTTACAATTCGGTTTCTGGGGATCCAAATATTGTCCATCTCATGGCTATGACATGCACCAATCAGCGTTAAGATGATAGACTTGACATTTTAAATTGGTTTATGCTTTGAAATTGACATTCAGGTGGCCCAAAGACATTGAATTGTGTTGTGTGGCTTTGACAAATCTACAACTTTGAGGAAATTCATGGGATTACAGGCCAAAAGCTTAAAAACTGGATAAAGTGGGACTTTGGGTCACCCTAATTCTGTCACAAGAGCGCAAACCACTGCCACTGTGCCACCACAAAATGAGGTGTGGCACAAACGACGCATCGATACCTTTCCTACCTTTGCTTTGCACCAGTTAGTCCCATGTTAATCCAAGCAGGCAGTACTAGACGACTTGCACATTGACAAAGTTGTATGCCTTCTTAGTATAATCACTACATCTTCTACCCACAGAGTCTCCCACTGTCCCATGCCTAGTCCTGACCTAAACAGCATTTTACTGCCTGCACTGGTGTATTGACAGTTGGTATGCCAGGGTCGCAGCGTCGATGGAGATGTATTGATTTAACACATCGAAGCCCTTTACGAACCGACCGTCGTGGCTCTTCTGTTGGGCAACTCTTCAACTGTGCGCCTTATAGTGTAGATTGTTTACAGTATCGTAGGTCGCAGAGACACCCAGATGGACTGTTTGACTGCGGGTGTCTTCGCGCTTTCACAGAGATGTCATACTACCACAGAAAAAGAGAAAACATCAAAACTGGGTCTGGACGATCCCAGGACATTTCCGTGACGACATTCGATGTTTTGTGATCTTTGAGGCCTTTTTCGAATCCCAGAGAGGTGGAATAGAGCTTTTAGTTGGACAGAGCGAGCGCTGCCCTTGACATATGATATATTTGTGAAATTAAACACAAAGTCAGGAGGTCCCTGTGTAGACCTTGGACACCCTGAAGACACCACATCTCCTGGATGGCCAGGGAACACCTTGGAATCCTCCGAAACGTGAAATCTGGGCAACTGTGCTCAGATGGATACCATTCTCTGCTGTTTTGGCATTTCTCACAAATCTTTCTTGACTCTTCAGCCAGGCAGAACATTTGCGAGCACTGTGTTGTGATTGGCCTGCGGTACAGGAAGCGTCTTTTGTATTCCATAGGCAATCGTCATCTGGATTTCTTCCTCCTTCTCGTTTATCAGTCATCTCTGCCGTGGCATTGACACTGTGCAGTTGCTCTTATGTAAACAACAGCCGTAGCATTAATAGGGAAACATTTTTGCCTTCTTGCATAGAGTAAAATATCCAATCTGACAAAAAAAGGAAAACGGATGAAGCGGAAGAAAAAGGATGGATGGATCGTGCCAAGTTTAATAAGCAAACCCTGAAAATACTGTTAAGGAGTTTCCACAAGAACATGAGCAAAGGTGGATTTTGAAAGAGCACAAACTGATGAACGAAAATCCCACATCCGTGTAAGTTGCAGAACCTTTTCCCAGAACTTAAGCCGGCAGTGCTCGAAGTCAGTCATTGTGGAGGACGGTGACAATTAGCTTTATTCCACCTCTCTGATCTTCTCCTGTCGCCGATGTCGCCATGTCGTGCTGCGGTGGCGTGTGCTTCAGTCTCCTGCATGCTCCTTTCTCTGTGCATGGTCAAAAACTGGTGATTAAAAAAGAAAAATAAGAAAGTGCTTTACCCTCTCCCCTTGCCGTGGCTGTGGGCCAGTTGCTCCAGCAGCTGTTAAATATTTGTAAGTGAAGAGTTCTTTTCTTTCCTCTTTTCTTTGGAGATTTCCGCCTTGAGACGTTCCTTTTTTGTAATAAAAAATGTTCACAATGCAGTCTCCCGTTGTCTCCCTTCTTGTTTGCTTTTTTTTTTGGGGGGGGCACGCTTCGGAGGTGTCAGGTGAGAAGGATAAACAAAACCAAAAAAATAAAGAAAAAGGAAGCTATTCTCCAGACGGCGTTGCCCTTTTCAAAGGCGAGACGTGTTGTGCGCCGCGGGCTTGGTACATTCCTTTTCGCAGGTTTATCAGCGGCTGCCAGTTCTAGCCGTGGGAGCCGGGATTGTTTTTTCAGAGAGCAAACACTCAGTCTGGTTTGTGCAGAGCGGGGTGTGTCAAGCTGCGGGGCGCGGGCCACTCCGTGAGCCGAGGAGCCTCCAGAAACAATGGTCGCCTCACGCGCAGCAGCCCATTTCTTACATCTACAGCCCACCCAGTCCATCCAGTTGCAAAACGAATGGCATCTATGGGCAGATTTGGTAAGTTAATGGGCTATAATGTGGTTAATGTGGCAGTGAATTGGGTTTTTAGTGTGATATGGCATTGTCAAGATTAGTCTGTGCTCATTTTCACAGAGCTATTATTGAATGTGACCAGGAAGTGCCTTTGTAATTTGTCATTTCCTCCACAAGTATCAAGTCATGTTTTCCCTTCCCACTCCCGCTTCACAAATCAAATCGTGTTAATGCGAGCAAAGCAGAAGCTGAGACTCGCTCTCCTCTCACCTCTGTGCAGATCGCTGGGCGCTGGGATCAAGCAGCTGAAACCGATACTCTCGGAAATCACTCCCGATGTACACGACCCAGGCCTGTGCAAAGCTCACTGTCCAGCTCACTCCTCCTCAAACGTCCAGCTCATTGTGTCAGAGAGGTTTGAGTGCTTGAACGATATAGGACTTTGTTCCCCTGGTGAGGTCTCCCATGTCAAACAGCTCCAAGCAGTTGACTGTACATAAGGGCCAAATCAGGCCAGCATGTATTTGGCTCCTCAGATGGTTTTAAAAATATAAACCTGTTAAAATACTCCAGAAATTCATAAAATAGTATGAATTCCTTTGGGGAATTCATTAGGGGAGGACTCCCAGAACCCTTAACTTTGAAAATATAGTCTATATACCATTTGTAAAGAAAAAAAAAACAGAGATTGAGTTTGGGTCTACATGGGGAAGTTAGGCCATCTTGTGAGTAGAAAGAAAATCAGCCTGTGATTCAGCAAAATTGCTTACTCTTGCATATGAAGGGGCTAATTAGCTCCTTTCTCTAATGGACTTCCCACTGACACAATGTTGCTGTTTTAAGTCATTATCCGACACAGGCTTGTAATTCTGATCTCCATGTGTTTGATAATCCAATGTTTTTCCTTTCTTGATTTGAACTGTACCCTTCAGCCTATTCTATATCATTAAACTGGCTTCAAAAACCCAGCCAAACGGCTAGCATGAATGAGCGTCCGTTAGCCCACGCTGAGCGAAATAGGGGAAACCACGCCTCCCACAGGATGTCGCTATTTCACGGTCAATGTGCCTGGCCGACAGGTCAGACAAAGAGCAGTTCAGGAGGCCCTCATTATGAGACACCAGCGATGCTGGTTGCATGGGTTAGCAGTGCTGGGGGCTGAGCCTGAAGGAGAGTCATGAGGTCGTCCTCCTGTGGATCCTCCACCTGCAGAAGGACCCATAAGGGGAAGGTGCAGAGTGATCCCTGCCCCTGCAACCCCCCCGCCAACCGATAAGCAGAAGAAAGTAGATGGATAGATTTGAGCTAAGTTTTCTTTATAATGTATAAATCTTTATTCTGAGAGTAGCTTTCAGCGCTTCATGTTCCTTAGATACAAATTGACAATGTGCATACAATGAATAACATGAGGTATTCACTCACAAACACACAAAGGCTTGTTCTAAAGCGCATCCTCTCCCCCCAGACACAGATGTGGTGTCGTCTACGTGATACGCAGGTATACGCCGTATAACCACCAGAAGGCCTGCAGAATCACTGTATAACCACTACAAAGTGGGCAAAGATATGTATCACTCATTTGTGCAGTGTTATTTTTGCGCTTTCTGCCCGATTAGAGACCAGCCCAAACTCCACAACTAGTAACTATTTCCTCCCCTGACACCGAGAGAGGGGAGCGGCATTTCATCCCTCTCTCTCTTTCTCTGTCTCTACAGGCACGGTTCCCTCTCAGCTGCTCCCGTGTTGTCCGGGCACAAAATAAAATATGATATATCATATATATGATCAGTGTGCGCCAGGGCTATGCGAATACCATATGAAAAATATGTACTTTATAGTAATACTAAATGTGCCCCCCCCCGTGGATTTAATATGCCCCCCTTAAGACTGACGTCTGGCGACGGGACTGCGAGTACAGATGACGGCTTAAGAACCTCCACCTCCATGTACACGTACACGTACACACACATACTATATAGGTTACTGTAAATACACACTTGTCAACCACATCCTTAAACAACAAAAGACATTAATCTTGCTGCTTTTATTGTGGATGACACGAGTCACTGTCCCTGCTGTTCTCGTATCCATTGACTCTGACATCTCCTCATAATGTCACGATGGTACGATTAGATAAAGGCTGTGTTTTTGCTTTGCCTTCAGTTTCTTTATTCCGCCGAATTCTCCCGGAGTTTGTCAGAGCATCTTGCAAAGGAGCAGCACCGGATCAGAATATAAAGTACAGGCTGATCTCTCCGAGGGGAAAAAATGCAACCGCTGCTTTTTGGATTACGTAACACTATAAGCCTAAGAATGCAATAGAGAAAATAAAAATGTCCCCCGTTTGGATGTAGAAGGATTTAGCTCGAGATCAATAGAAAAGATACATGTGGGGTTTGCTTGTTAGTCGTGTTCGTTGCAAGGATGTCCAGGCTAACTGGAGAGGACGGGGCGTAGGAGCTAACGGAGCGAGTGGATATTCAGCATGACAGGCAACAATCTGACGCATCAATCTTTTGGCAGGAAAAGAAGAAAAAAAGGGAAAGAGAAGGCATAGGCAAAGGTGCTTTTATGCCAGTCTGACTTTCAGAGTGCGTTGAAGGGGAGACATTTTTCTTAGTTTTAAATCTGGAGATATTGTTTGTTTTCTCAACACACAGTTGTGCTCAAACGTTTACATAACCTTTTCACTCATAGTTAGTGGTTGTGCAAGTAAGCAACTGACTTTGCTCTTTTTAGATCATAATGTGTGTGTGTTATCATTCATATTCTCATCCAGGGTATGTAATCTTTTGAGCACAACTGTACACTTTCCCTTTGAAAACAGAAACACTGCCTTGACTGCACAATAAGGCGTCTAGTTACTGCACCAAGTCGACATTTTGAAATTGATATTTCTCACATGGCGTTTTTTGTTTGATGGGCAAAAACTCACAACTTTCCTGATGCATGTCTATGAGCATCAACTTACTTTGAAAGAGCAACACTGTCACAGAAATGTAAACCACTGGCTGCGAGTTCACAATACGTAAAAATGTGCTATGATTAGCCCAGAAAGAAAGAAAAAAGACAAAACAAACTTCAATCCAATTACAGATAAAAATGTTTAGTGTTATGGCACCATGGCTCCAGGCTCCATCCTGTTATGCGTTTGGTTGTGGCTTAAACTTGTGTGTTTCCCATGATGTAAATGAGCTGCTGTTGTGGTGGATTGTGTTTCGAGTCCTGGCTGGTGATTGGTTCCATTGCTCTGCCGCTGGCTGATTGGTGGGGCAGCTCTACACCTGGGGGAAAAAGTCTAGTCTCGCCAACCAGACTCTGCTTCTTTACAGAAGAGGGTCTGGCAACACTCCATTGCGCGCTTTCAAAGGAAGTGACGCAGCGATATGGAGCCTGCCGACCAATCAGAGCAGCTCCCTGAACGGGCGTCACGTTGTTGCGCCTTTGTTTTGTAGTTTTTCAACACAAGCAACCACTTCACGTAATGCTCCGGTATGCTTGTGTTCTTAAGTTTTGCTGACATAAACGACAGAAGTCATTTACTGAACTCCGTGTGGCAGGAGCGCCATTGTTAATGTCTGAATGATACAACTTTCTTGTCGCTGTTTCTGTCGTCACATCCGCTATGTTCTCATTGGCTGCGCTTCGGTTGTCCCACATTAGTCCCTCCTCAAGCATTAGCTTTTCTACGACAGGGTCGCCAGACTAGTCTCCTGTTTATTAATTAATAAACATATTAATTAATAAACATCGGAGATTAGTCTGGATGCCAGGCTAGAAAAAGTCACCTGTGCCAGCCACTCCTTTAAAAGGACCGGGGGGTCCTCTCTGCCGGTGCAGCAGCTCCACGAGGAACTCGAAGTGAGTCGTGCAAAGCAACAAGTTTGTGAAATAAAACTCCTAACAAAATGATAAGCAACAGTCTAGGGGCAGGCGAGCCATAAACTCTGGTCACAGAGGAGATCGCTTTGAAGCTCGACCACGTCTCTTTCACTATCACAAGTTTGGGAATAAACAAAATCACGTGAATGAGAGCAATAGAAGCTTAATCAGGTCGTGTGATTGTTTTTAACCGAGGGAAACATCGAGGTTGTGTAGAATACAGATTTTTGTTTTTGTTAAGTCTGTTCATTCTGAGCTGTGGAGCTTGATCTGGGCGGTGGTGACGGAGCTGAAAATAGAGTTGATCCGTGTTTTTGTCGGGGCAGAACGGTGAGGCAGCTGGAGAGGAGGGGGTGGAATGTTTCTTAACTATTGAAATAGCAACCTATTTGGAATCTGCTGGTAAAGCTAGTTATTACTGGAAAAAATCTGGATACATTGAAATTTCGCCTCGTTTTTTTAAGTGATCATGGCTCAATTAATCAGGCTAGGAGTGAAATCTTGAAAAATCCTTCTGAATCTTCTTCAAAATCTTCCACAAGACTGGAAGCTTTGTTGCCGGTTTAAGTGCTGATGTTGAGGAACGTTACATTTTGAAAGCAAACCTGAAAATGTAAAAAAATGAAAATGCCTGCAGTGTCGTGGATATACACACACAGTCTCGTCACAGAACAGCAATTAATCTGTCTGCTCACTTCACCACAAGTCTTTCTGTTTCAGCGCTATTATTTACCGAGATTATATGGAGACGAAACAACATTTCAGAACATAAGTCTTCGTCTCACAGTCTGAAATCTCATTAACTTCTGACAAACACGAGCGGCAATCCAATCCGAGCCCCGCCCCCCTCCTCCCCGGCGCAAGGAGCATCACCAATCGATGGCCCGTCATGCTTTACGCAACGTGCCTCGTGTCAAAGAGAAGCCGCTGATAATTGAATCATTTTCTTTTCTCACATTTCAGTCTTTTCTCCAAACGGGCCATTTCACTGCCCGTTAATTTAACGCTCCCCGAACAGCTGGCGGAGGCGGGCGTATCTGCGGCTGCAGCGCGGACACCGAGAGGGCCATATTAGTGTGTTGTATAATTGATTTCCGTGTGATCGCTCCCGTAGCAGGGAATCAGGCAGGTGGACGGGGCTAAAGCTGACGAATGGTGGACGGTCGGATGGAACCATAGTCATACACTGGGCTTGGTCCAAAAAGACTTTATTATTTAGCACTTAAAGGATCTGTATCATGCTATTTTAGCCAATCCGAAGTAAAGTATTATTACATCTATATGATATATTGTAACTCTACCACTACCACTCTACCAAATATAAGTATTTTCAGGAGGTATTTTTCAAACCCGGAGGACACAACGCTTCGATTCAGTTAACTCCGCCCCATCTCTCCGCCCATATAACTTTACTGTAGTAGCAATAAAAATACCACAGCAATAAGTGAAGATACTTCACAAAGCAGTTACAATGAGTTGACATCTGCAACACAGCTTCATAAATGGCTAACATGCGTTTTGATTGACTCACTGCTCTGTCCAGGCCGCTCCATCAGATTGTGGGACTGGTTTTGGGTATAAAAGTTAATCCACTTTGATTCTGGTGAAGGTTCACCAAACATCCATCAGAGACAGTCACTGAAAAACACTATTCTGGCTGATAGTCGCTGAATCCCGGAGAGAAAAAACAACATCTGGCAAGTGGCCTCTTCTTTAGCAAGGTTAAACAAAGTCTGTCCTCTTGTAGCCAAACACGTTTCTTTTCCTCTGTGACATTATTGTTAGGTAAGAAAAAAGAACAGGCATGTCCAGAGTAAGTTAGAAAGAGCTCCTTCACAGCTGTCGGTACAAACATGACATCTGCTCAGACACTCAGCACTTCCATTTTTTTTTTTTACACATTAAAATTAGGCCGTAAGGCATTACATTACAGACGTCGGGCTCTTCCTGTTTGACACTATGATGTAAAAAACATCAGAGTGTCACAAGGCGGAGCAGCTGCTCAGAGAGCAGGATTCAGGAGGATTTCTGAGAACCCAAAACCACTCTGGGAGTGTTTTTGATAAGGAAGCAGAATAACAACATGGCTATATTTTGCATGATATAGGACCTTTAAAACAATCCGATTGTCAGAGAGTAAATTGCACATACATTTTTCCCATTGGTGTTTATATGATAAGACTAGGTATATTGATATCAAATCATAGGTTTTGACTACTGCTATAATGAAGTTTTTGCCTTCTGTCTCTGTCATTTCAGTGATAGATTTTCACCAATCAGAATCGCGGAGCCTTGTGATCTCAGGTTCAGCTGCAACAGATAAAAAGTTCTGCGTTTCCCTAAAGCAGATTCTAAAGTGTTTAGATAAACGCTCTGTGATTCCATCCCGGACTTATTTTATCCCTGTGGCTGTCGCCCGCAGGTTCGCTGATGTCGGGGAAACTCCTCCAGAAGAGGGCACTGTCCATGTTCAACCAAATCTTTTTGAAAGTAGCAGCTTATTTTGTATTGTCCTAATGTGTAGAAGTTTGAGCAAGAATATGTTGTTTGCCAGTCTAAAAGTAATAAGACATCACTCATCATTTCAGCAGTTTATGCATTTAAAGATATCAAATATACCAAATCGCAAATCGAATCACAATCGCAACATTTGTAAGTGTTTTTCGATTATTGAGATATCCAATATTGTATATCATAACAATAGTGGCTCAGATGGTAGATCCCAGCTCACCACCTGTGTGAATGTAGTCAGCGAGTGGTTGGTGGTGTTCAAAGTGGCTGGTGGAGCAGATTGACAGCCTTGTCATGGCGACGTGTAAACAGGCACAGCTGCATTTTTTACCTTTTTTCTGCTATAAGATAGAATCCCAACGAAAGAATTAAGGCTTCCTACTGTGAATCCTCATGGGGGGAGGGACGGAAGGCAGACGTGGGCCTAAACCGCTGCAACATGCACTCAGATGGCATCCAGAGTGGAAACAATGACCTCACACACAGAAGCGCTACATTAGAAAGAATCAAGTACCTACCGGCAATCTGGTCTAACATCCTGGCCTAATGGAAAAGCCGGGTGGCAGCGTGTCTCCTGCTCTGAGCCTCACGCATTAGAAATACTGTCAATGCGGAAGTATGTTTGGGAGGAGGCGGGAGCTACGGTCTACTAATAACAACATAGCAGAGAAAAACACTACGTAAAAGTGCTTTAAAGCTAATAACATCCTTTTCATCTGTGGCGTCTTCATCATGATCTGACGTAAATCTCAAGACTCATCTGTCCTCTCCTTCAGTGTAGAGAAATGGTAGGAATAATTTGATATTTGATATTATTTTATATCGTTAGATACATTTTTTGGCCATGTCGCCCTGCCTATTGAACATAAACCAAGTATCAATGACAACGCTGCGTCCGAATTTAGATGAATAAGTTCTTAGGTGCTGTGTAACGGCAAGAGGAAGTTCTCTCCAAAGAGCTTTGAAAGATCGGTCCATCAGCAAGTTCTGTGCAACTATTTCAAATTAAACAAAACACCAAATTATTGAAAATAATACTATTCTGAATTGAGCTTTGCTATCCTCAAAGCAGGATTCTTCTTCAGATTGCGGAGTGGGCATCAGCGCGACCCGGGGCACAGGGGCCAGTCCCATCAGTGGGCTCAGCGCCGTCACCCGAGGTTATGAGGAGAATAGCAGAGGAGACATTATGTGGATGAATAATTGAAATGCCGTATCCCTCCGTGAGGTAATGTCTGTGAAGCCATTATGACACTTTCCATTATTTATACATGGGGAGCGGAAACAGTAGCTGGATGGTTTACACTATGTTAAGGATTATTATGCAAATTGTATTTCAGTGCCATAAAGGCGACACGTTTTTTCAATGAAACTCATGGTTGGTATTGTGTCTCAGGGCTCTTTGAATCACTGACATCAATCTCAGACGCCTGTGATGATTAGTTGTCAGATTAAGCCCAGTTTAAGGAATAGGCCACCGTTTTTACATACTGACATATGTTCTTACCTTAGCTACGAGTTGCCTTCACTGCGTGGATGTGGAAGTGCTCTTAAGGTATTATTACGCTTTATAATGTAGTGCCCCTTTTCATCCGCTTAGAAATGTAGAAATTTAGAAGTTTAATTTTGTGTAACTAGACTTGGATCGTGTAACTTTTCACGTAACTGTATTTAAATAAGGAAAACGTGGAAGAGCTTAGTTGCTTCTAGCTTCATCCCAGTTTGGAGCTATAGAAATATGCTGGGAGAGGCTAAATGCTAACAATGTCTTTGGTCTATTTACGTGACTGAGCACACACACAAAGACCACACAGTTACGCATCAACTCGTCTAAACTAAGGTAAGAACAAATCTCAGTATGTAAAAGCGGCGGCCTATTTATTTTAAGGGAAAAACGACTGAAAAAGGGCGTTAAGCATTATTAAGCAGACCACCATTTTCAAGCAATATGGGAAAGAAAAAAGATCTCTCTGTTGATGAAAAGCGTGAAATTAATGCCTTGGTCTAGGTATGAAAACCTTCGACAGTTCACGAAAGATTAAGCGGAACCATCGCACTCTTAAGAGACATCAGATTAAGAGAACAGCTGCTACAAAGCAGCAAGCAGGTATTTGAAGCTGCTGGTGCCAAGTCTCCCGAACGTCAAGGTGTAGGACCCTCCAGAGGCTGCAGTTGTGCATAAACCTTCTATCCGGCCTCCCCTAAACTGTTAATTGAAGCTTATGAACAGAAACGGCTGCTACAGCATGACATGGTGCATAGAAGAAAGTGGTCAGTCAGAAACACCATATATTTTTCAGAGGTCATTTTCACATCTTTCAGGGAGCCTAAAGGGGCCGACCAGCTCTCTCACCATGATTCTGGCCCAAAACATGACTGTTACGCCCTCTTTGTTCTAGGGTACAAAGGAAGGAACACAATAGATTGAATTACTAAAACTGCATATTTTAATTTTACAAAAATTAGGAATAAGGGAACAAAAGGAGGCCCAACGGGTAAAACAAAAATAGCACTAACGAAAACCAAAAGATGAAAACGAACAAAATAAGAACTACTTAGAAAAGTTACCAAAACAAATAATTCAAATTAGTTCCTACAAAACAAAGCAACCTATGGAACTAATAACAAACAAAGCGTCTTAACTAAACAAACAAGTCACTAACAAAATCAGGGTTGGCCATATAGTGAAAAAACTTAAAGACGCGAAGGCGAACTGGGTCGCTTAACTCCCCAGCCGCCTCGAACAAGGCGAAAGTCCTTGGCTTTAACGGGAGTGGCCTTCCAGGTGCTGAGCCCGATTGGCAAGCCGGTTGACGAGCCTGGTCTGTGGATTGGTCCGCCGTGATGGAGGTTGTCCAATCCGTGACGAGCCGGCGGAACAGGAGCGGACCAATCATGCGGCGGGCCTCGCCAAGCGGTTTCGCATATATTAAAACAAAACAGAGATTTTGAACAGAAATAACGGGAGTGCAACGGGGCTGAAAATCCCCATCCGTAACAATGACTCCGGCCCCTCTTTACTGACGTCACAGCCTTGTTGGGACATGGTGGCCATTCACCAACCATCCACTACTCCATCCATCTGACCATCCAGGGTTACACGGCCTCATCAGTGAACAAGACTGTTTGATAATGAGTCTGCATGTGTTTCTGAGCCACTGCAGCCGTTTCTGTTCATGAGCATTAAATTATCAGTTTAGGGGAGGCCGGATAGAAGGTTTATGCACAAACGCAAGCGTGTGGCAATATAACAAGAAGATTTCTAGAAGTTTGGAATATGTGCCCATCACAAGAGATGTCCATGTTTTACCACTTCACTTGATGTAGGAGGGATATGTTGTTTAGCCCCCATTTCAAAGGGTCTGAAAGTGATTGAAGTGAGGAGAAATAGAGCGAAAACTAGAAAGCCCGTCTGATGGACAAATCTAAGTTTGCACTGCTCTTGTAAGAGAAAAGAGATCTTCTTTTCATTCTATTACACCAATTTACTCAGAATCAATTTAAGAATCAGCACAACAACAGAGCAGGCAACAGACGGGAAAGGTTTTCGCACATGTTGGCAGACTGTTGGAGCCTTTTTTCACTCATTGAGGCACAATGATTTTGTCGAATCACATTTTTATTTTTTTATCAGCTAAAAATTAGTCCTATTGTATTTCAGCGACCCGGTCCGAGATAATATACGTTTTCTGGCTGCTGTTATGAATTTTCTTTAAATGAAAATAAGACTAGACTGGAACTAGAAGTCTCTACTCCCTGTAAAGAGCCAAAAATCCCATCACTATCATCTCATTCAGTCAGTAGATGAAGCAGCTCTACGGGACACACTGCTCTTGAGACCCCCACGCAGCAGCAGATTGTTCCCAGCCGCACAAGCCAAGTCTCGGATCACGCTGTCTTGGAACGGCAGCTGACAGACAGCAGATGGCCGGCCCGTGGATCAATCTCTTTTCTCCGTTCCGTTTCTGTTTTGTAAATGTTGATTTTTTGGGGGGGGGGGGGGTGTGCATAAAAAGAAACTACTCTGCATTGGCCTTTAAAGGGCGCGGGTCTGAAAAGGTTACGCAGCCTTGCTCTGATAATCATCCCACCGACCATAAATCAACCACAGAAAAAAAAAAAAGAAAACGTCTTTCGGTGCATGGGGTTGTAAGAGCCGGAAACAGGAATTCCACGTAGTAGGCAAAACAGTAGCTCTTGTTTGGGGTTTTGCAGTGAAGCATCTGGTTTAAAATTCAAATCTAATGACAGCCATGTAAATCTATTTAGCCCAATATCAGGAGTAATAACAGGAGTTGCCTCACAGGACTCGATCATGACAAATGACTGTACAATCTAATGAAGAACGTCCTGTAATCCAATACAGATGTTCCACTCATTGTCCTGTGAATATTCGGGAGTCATGACTTGCGTAGGTAGACACCGTGACTGACGGATTTGTGCGGCGCCAGCTGACGACCGCAGTCATTACAGGAGGCCTAACGAGAAAACATTATGACAGAGATTCATCTTCAGAACGCATTTAGTCATTTGACATTTTTCGTGTAAAACAACTTGTTTGTGTCAGGGACTAGACAAGTTTAATCGTGAAGATCCCCGCGCTCGTTTGCATTTTAAACAGTGAAGACTCGTACCTCTTACCCACGGTTGCTGTCCTATTTGGACTCCTTTTGTAAATGCCAATGTTCCCCCTTTTCTAAGGACGAGGGAATGGCAGGACTTAAAGGAACAGGCCACCGTTCTTTCATACTGAGATATGTTCTTACCTGAGCTGAGACGAGTTGATGCGTACCTGTCTGTGTGCCCGTGGAAGAGCGTGGTCACTTCCAACTTCACCCCAGGTTTGGAGCTATAGGAATACATTGGGAGAGGCCAAATGCTTACAACATCTTTGGTCTTTTTGTGTGACTGAGACCACATAGTTTTTCCATACTGTGATATGTTCTTACCTGAGCTTAGACGAGTTGATGCGTACCTGTCTGGTCTTTGCGCGTGCCCGTGGAAAAAGAGCGTGGTAGCTTCCAACTTCACCCCCCGTTTGGAGCTATACACTGCAAAAAGTACCCTCCTAAAAACAAGGAAAAAAATCTTAAAATTAGACATTTTGTCTTGTTTTAAGGAAAAAAATCTGCCAATGGGGTCAGCATTTTTTTCTTGCATTTTCTTATCATAAAATAAGAAAGAAACACTAAATTTAAGCAAATAAATAGCTAGAATTAAGCAAAATGTCCTCAGAAAATGGAATAATTTAAGGAAAACATTCTTATTTAGTGAAAAATTGTGGGTATTTTACTTAAATGTTGCTTGATTTAAGTAAAATGTTCTAAATTCACAAATTTTTGAGCAAAATGTTCTTAATAAATACTAATATTTAAGGAAAATATTGCCCGCGCCCAGAGACCCGTCTCCATGATGGAGCCAGGCTGATGGTCAGAATCACCTGCTGGAGGATTCACCTATTGTACATGTTTTTAGTGGTAGGGGAAACTCCACACAGAAAGGCCCCATCCTGGTGGGAATCGAACCCGGGACCTTCGAGCTGTGAAGCTGAGGCTCTAACCGCTGTGCCACCGTACCTCCCACTGTAAGGAATGGAATGTATTATCTATCTGTGAGAATCAGTTCTTAAATTAAGAGTTGTTGTTTGTTTGTTTTCTTAAAATAAGAAAAATATTCTTTGTCTAAAGCTGAAGAAGATTCAAAAAGTTTTTCTTTCTTGTTACAAGAAAAATTAGCATGTTTTTTAGCAAACATATCTCAACAAGAAATGGCTAGATTTTATTTCCTAAAATAAGATTTTTTTTCTCAAGAAAACTCTCAAGACATTATTACTTTTTAGGGAAAAAATAAGAACTTATTTCTTAAAGTAAGACATTTTTTACTTGCTTAGAATCCACTTTTTGCAGTGTAGGAATACAATGGGAGAAGCCAAATGCTAACAACATCTACGTTTTGCGTGACTGAGGGCACGCACAAAGACCAGACAGGTACGTATCAACTCGCCTAATCTCAGGTAAGAACATATCTCAGTATGGAAAAGCGGTGGCGTGTTCCTTTAATGTGTCTATCAGAAGTAACAGGAACACCTTTGAACCGATGTGACCATATCATTTTAAATCTTTGCTGGGATCTGCAAAAGAGTTTCCAGATCATTTACTCATGTGTATCGAGTGATGGGGAAACGCGTTCCCCCCAAACAGGGGACCGAATTAAGGGCCGGTGTTGGAGAACAGCGGTACTTCCAGACTCAGGTTTAGGGTCAGGATTGGGGTCTGAATAGAAGCACACGCATTCTCACTGACATCCGGGCCCTGTCCCAATCCCCACACTAAAAATGGCAGAATTGGGACAATGCGGCTGACGTTATTTTCAGACCTAAACTTAATAAAGTTGAAGGTAATTTTGTCCGTCCCTGTGAAGAAAAAAAGTAGTAGTTAATGAGTGACCGTTAAAACACGTTAAAATAAATATATATTAGATATTAGTAATTTATTTGAGCTCGCTGTATAATTTTTTATTTTAAATGTAGAGTGGGTAACTAACTAGTATCTGGTAAGTTATATGTTTTTATACAACCTAAGTTTTGTTGAAGTGAAAAGTTGAAATTGGATTTTAATGAATGACAGCACAAAAAAAAGTATTGAAATTGTTGCATAATGTCCGTAAATACCGGTACGCAAATCATCGTAATGCTGCATCATATATTTATGCTTCTTTCCAAGTAACAGCAAACCCTGAGTGTATTTACAGATATACAGCATGAGAAAAGTTGAAATATTTAATCAAAAGTTTTTTTGTTTTGTTTTTTCGATCCGCGGATGCAGCCATTTTTCTGTCTCTTTGGTCTGTACCGCAAAGAATTATGGGCAATATGCAAAGTCCGCTTGGATGCCAGCTTCGGCGAAGTGTGGATCAGGGGCGCAAAGGGGGCGGGGCTAAAGACCCCTCTGGAGGATTGGGACACCCAACGCACTCGCACCCATCATCGGGAACGCGCATATGAGGGGCGCCACGGTGGAAGTGCGAGTATTGGGACAGGGCCCCAGAGATGAACCCAGGCAATGTTCCTGTGTCCTCCTCCACTGACAGACAGGCAGCAGTGGCAGGGCCGGGTACCAATACCAATACCAGTACTTTAACGATACTTTGTTTTTCGATACCGATACCTGAACAATACTTTTTCCCATACCTATACTGTGTCATCCTGAAACAGAAAACAGAAGAATAATGTGTGGAAGATCTGCAAATTTACAATATCATCTCCAATGTTAAAGGGGCTGTATGGAAGTTCTCAGTTTTATACTCGCTACTGCCACCTCAGGTGTAATGTGTAACTGCAGTCTCTGTGTTAAGCGCGTGCATGAGGCGTGCATCCTAGTACACGCACGGATAAACAGAAACAACAGCATTTGCATCCCGTTTTGCACAGATTTGCAGACATGATTTCAACTGAGGTAAGAAAGTGTTATTTGTGCGTTTTGTCAACGTAGACAAAGTAAATAAAACGTAGGCAACAGGTGTATTATAAGCGATGCACTAGTAAACATTTTAAAAAGCTAAAACCTGTCGCATCTTCTCTAAGGCCCAAAAGTTAGCATTGCATTAGAAACTTGAAATAGAGCACCTGTTTACGTTTTGTACTCCAATGCTTATACACATAGCTACTATAAATTTCTCTAATAATTATAGCTAACAAACTAGCATAACAATGACTCAACAGAACGAACATTCACTGAAGTTGCAAAAAACTTGCTTTGAAAACGTACTACTGGCTGATAGCTTGTACATTTATTAGCATTAGACATTATTTTTCACGTAAACCTGTGATTGTGTCTTACCTATCGAGTAAAAAGAAAGCTAACGGTGAGTCTGTTTTCATACCGAGAGCATCTCTTAGCACTCGCCATCGCTGAAAAGCTGCTCCAATATTGACTCTCGTCCTTGACCTGCGCCGGTCTGACTCCAGTTTACTTCGCTTAATTGCGCTCGAAAGTTGTTGCTTCACTTTCTTGTGTTTTCTTGGGGTCTGTGATGGAGTTTCAGCTGGGCTCGAGGCCGGTCTCTTCTTGCTTTCCGCAGACTCCATCCTCACTGTTCAAAAGTTACCTCCTTAGAGCGGAGAAATGGATACCTGCGGCAGCTGCTCGGGCACGCGCATGACGTCACGCGCTCTGCAACTTCGGCCCGAAGTACACTTTTCTTATTGACAGTGCAGGCTTTTAGAGACAGTTGTGGTAAACACATTAGGACATGGCCGGAACATGTAGGGTAATGAAAATACTTAATTTTAACATTATTAAACTCTGTATAGTCCCTTTAAGAAATGTGGGGTAAATGTGGAGTAATTTGGGGGGAATTGGGAGAAAATGTGGCAAAAATAAGGACAAATTATGTAAAAGAAAATGTGGGGAAATAATGGGGCAAAAAGAGGCAAAAGTGGGTGGAATAAGATGTATACTCAGTGAAACTTTCCTTGTTAAATGAAGGTTAATAGTTTGATATTTTATCGCATAGCGCGGTTTGAAGCGGTGATAGCATTAGCCGCTGTTAACTTACCTTCATAGCTTGTCTTTTTGCTGCTTCTTTTTCTTTTTTGCTGCCTTCAGGCTCCTTCAAGCTCCTTCTCCGACGCTAGAAAGCCAATCACTCACAGTCGCCTCTGGTCTGCCCCAACAATTCCTGAAGAAGAGTGTCACCGCTCAGTTATTATTAACATCTGCACCGTTGTCTCAGTCAGGAGCCTCCAGGGCAGCTCCCGGGGCCCCTGGCAACACGTGACAGTTCACCCGCGGGGCCCTATGCTTCTGATATGAGCCAGATCTAGGCCTGCGCGTTTGCCGTGCCGTGTGGAGCGTGAGGCAGAGACGACGGGCTAATCCAGTCTGTCAGATCTATGTCAGGCACAGAAATCTCACCGAGCGCAGGAGACGGCAGCTTCAGGGCCACGCTGAGTCACGCCGGGGAGTTTACGTTTACACTGTTAAGACTGAAGAGAGGATCGTTAGCGAGTTTTCTCAATACTTTGATTTGGTACAGCATGTTGTGTAGATTCTCCCTCGTGGACAAAGCACAGACCTGTTCCTTCAAGCTGTGAATTTAAACAATATGACGCTTGTTCTCATGTTTTTGATTTTCTCGTACATGCTCATGATGAAACAACAAGCAAACAATCAATCAGACAAAAGAGAACAGAATTCATACACAAAATAAACACACATACAGTATTTTCACACATAAATTGGCATCAACAAGTAATATTACATTATAAAAAGGGTTTTGGAGGTTGTCTTACACTCTGAATATGCATACACACTAAAACAGTTTTAGATGAAACTCATGGATGGTATTGTGTCTCAGGGCTCTTTGAATCGCCTGGGATGATTAGTTTTCAGGTTAAGCCCAGTTAAGGGGAAAACTAATGAAAAAGACCGTTCCACATTATTAAGCAGATCATCATTTTCAAGCAATAGGGGCAAGAAAAAGGATCTGTCTGCTGATGAAAAGCGTGAAATCGTTGAATGCCTTGGTCTAGGTATGAAAACCTTCGATATTTCACATAAGATTAACCTTAATCATTGTACTGTTAAGAGATTTGCAGATGATTCAGAGCAAAAACGTGTTTGTGCAGATAAAGGCACAATGAGACAGCTGCTACAAAGCAGCAGACAGGTATTTGAAGCTGCTGGTGCCTCTGGAGTCTCCCAGACATCAAGGTGTAGGACCCTCCAGAGGCTGCAGTTGTGCATAAACCGTCTCTCCAGCCTCCCCAAATAGGGATATTGTACATTATTTTTTTCACCCAAACTTGGCTGTAAATACTGCTAAAGTGGTGCTAGTCCACAGTTTGCTTTGCCTGTTAGCCTGTTATCTTCTTCTGGTTGTGATAAACCACACAACAACATTTTGCAAAAATATTCATCAACAAAACGAAAGCTGTCGACGGAAACAGTCAGACCTTACTTGTCTGTCATGTCATAAAGCTCAGAAATGCAGTCAAAAGGGATTTTGTTTATGTGTTTTCCATTAGTGTGTATTGGGACTGCCGGGTCGGATGCAGGGAAAGTTGCAAGTGTGGTTTTTGATAAAATCAATCCATAAAACATCCATATAATCATTAACACATTCCATTAAAAGTGAAAATACTGAAATACTTTCAGAGTCATATTCACAGCTGAAAGGAGCTGTTTTTTGCCTGTTTTTCTCTGAGTGACAGGAAGCCAGTGCACAGACCGGAGCACTGGACTAATATGGTTGTATTTCCTGGTTCTTGTCAGGACTCGAGCAGCAGCGTTCTGGATGTACTGCAGCTGTCTAATTGTGAGCCTAAATCCGGTGTAGGCGGTATACATCTGGTCTTGGCAATGTTTTTAGATTGTATAAAGCCGCCGATGTTATTGCTTTAATGTAGAAGTACCAGCCTGAGTCCTGATTACTCTTACTTCTCTAATCTGAGTCTTCTTCTGGCTGACATCCACACGTTTTTTCCAATTCAACCCAAAACAACAAAACGCTTTGTGCAAAAGTTCAGTTTGTGTTCTAATTTTTCTGATTTTGTGGGGGTTTTCTTTGTTTTTTTAACTGTTGTTTTGACACTACACTCACCGAGAAACAAGTGACTTGATCATTTGTGTCTATATTGAACATTTGGTGTTGAAACACAGCAAAATATGGCAACAATATCACCATGATACGATTTTCAAAACAACTTACATTTTAATCATGTATTTCGTCATCTAAAACACTGTCTCTGACCAAATCAAATGACGTTAGTGTTATTAGATGATTTTTTTTTAATAGTTTTATATTTTCACCTTTGAAATGAGTGACATTTGGGGTCCCCCGTCCTCAACATTGATATGTTGGGGGGGTGAAGATGTGAAAAGTTTGGGAGCCCCTGATCTAGACCTTTAGGATCGGGTCAGAAGTCCCGATATCTCCTCGTCAGACGTCAGTAAACAGGTGAATGACTTGTCCCCTGCAGGAGCGGGACAGTCGCCTCGAGTACATCCTGAAGAATGTGTCATTGACTGGTGGAGGGTGGCAGGGGAGGTGACAGAAATGTTCTGACAAAGTTTTTCTGCTTTTTGACTCGGTGCAGTCTGTCACTGTCACTCAGGAGTTTAGAAGAACACTGTGGGATTTCTCCATCTGTCAAAGGAGTCTGAAAGAAAGGTATCTTCACATATCTTCACAAACGTCTAGTCTTTGAATATTATATGTCTCATTTAAAGGTACTATTATACTCAGACTCTGTAGACCTGTTTTCTACTGTAGAAAACAGGTCAAAATATGTTCTGTGCAAACAAAACCAAACAAAAAAAGTGCCTGGGTCTGAAACTTGATGTAACGTAAGTAATATAAAATAATAATAATCTTTCTGAAGTCCCTCTCTTTGTTCAGACACTAATCAGGATACCCCAGGATACCACTTTGACCAATCAGACGAGCCCTTCCTGTGAACTGGCCTGTCAGGTCCAATCAGGAGACAGGGGGAGGAGCTTGATTGTTTGCTTTTGAAGATTCTGTTCCTGCTCTACTTTATTTCCAAACTAAAAGTGTCTTTCTTGGACCAGAAAGCCACTTTTAGTTGTTTAATTTAAATGATCATATTCCAAATAGTCTGTCTTTACAGAGACCAAGTCTAAAGACAGGTTTAAATGAATGGTTTTATGTAATGTGAAACTAATATATGATATCAACTCATTACATGCAAAGTGACATATGACAAGCCTTTGTTATAATTGTGATGATTATGGCTTACAGTCCATTTTCAAATAATAAGAGATTTTATGAGATTTTAATTTGGGTTTTTTACAAGCTGAGCCATAATATTCACAATTTTAGCATATAAAAGCTATACATATGTCACTTTGCATGTAATACGTCTATCATGTATTAGTTCCACAGTTTAAAGGGACTCTATGGAGTTTAAAAATGTTAAAATTATGTATTGTCCTAATGTGTAGAATGAGCTCAGACCTGCCTCTAAAATCCTGCCCGGTCACTCAAAAAGTTGTTACTTCGGGTCCGAAGCGCCGTCATGCACGAGTTTAATATAGAGACTGCAGTTACACGTATGACCTGACGTGGCAGTAGTGAGTATAAAATGACCAACTTGCATCTAGTCCATTTAAGCTGAATAACAGAAATGAATGCACTTTTGAACGATATTCTAATTTTCCGAGTTTCACCTGTATGTATATATTACTTACAAAGATTTTTTTCGTTTTGTTTAAATAAGTATGTTAAAAGTGGAAAAAAAAAAAAGCTTTACACATTTGTCTGTTTGTCTCTTGTGAACATTTCATCAATCAGAGGAAAGAGAATCGGACAAAACAGGAAACTTTTGAGCAAAGAATAGTGGTCAATTTCAGCCAAAACAGCAACTGAAGGACGATACGATAACTTTGGTATTTTCAATGAACTTATGAAGTAAAAATGTTCCAATACATTCAGATTTAATGCCAGTATGAATCCAATGTAATGTTTTTCATGGTCTGTTTGTTACCCTTCCCTTAAAACTCCGATGTTAAGGAGAAAACTAGATCCAAATCTCAACATTGACCACTGTGTGAAAACCTAAAACCACCTAAAACTAACTGCAGGTGCAGATGGGTGAAGCTGTTGATCGAAAAGACATCACGAAACATAATCACTAGAAGACAATGAACCTAGAGTGAGACAACCTGGCTAAGCAGCTAAAACTAGAAGTGAATGGAGCCGGCCCTTTTACCTGCTAATGGAATGACTTATTTAGTATTTGTTCGTGTTGCTCCACAGATGAGGCTCACCGCAGCAACATTTGGGTTTCACTTTTCACGCACACCACTCCGAACCCACTGTCAGTTTGCTTTGAACCGCCAATGTTTTATTCATACAATCCAAATCCCAAAATACACGCAGCATTACAGCGAATGAAGCTGCACCAAACCTGACCCCCTTTTACTGACAGCGGCGCTCTACAGAGGCAGCAACCTCAGGTCAGATCCACTTTAGCCGGCCAACTGTACGGATAAGTGCTGTTCTTGGAGATAACGCTGATCGGCTAAGTTTGCATGCGAAGAACCACAGCCTGTGAGGAAATGGTGGCTTTTAAGGTAAGGCTAAACTAGAACTGAGGGTTTGCCTAAAAAGAGAATTCACTTTGGCTAAATCAGGACTAAGTTTTAAGCCTGTTTTCTCCTTTAACATCTTAGTTTCAATGTCAACGTGAAAAAATAGACCAAAATCTTTTTTTATATTAATTTCAATGTTGTCAACTTGCACCTTCAGATTTTTCACGAGAATCGCCAAAAGTTTGCATCATTCTGTCTCCATTCACCAAAGGTTTACTCGTCTGGTACCATTGTAAAGCCCTGCTTCACAATGTTTACCTCGTCCAAATAAGCACAAAAGTAGGCGGGGGGATCTTCAGCCTGGTTTCTCAAAAAAGTTCAACAGTCTTACGACAACGTCTCCACTTTATTAGCTCTTTCTGTGACTTAAAAATATTTTGAAGTTACCTCAGATCGATTTTTCCATAATTCTAACCTAATTAATTGAACTTGTCAATGTGACATGTGCACCGACGCGCATTAAATGATGTGGCTGCATAGATCATCTGAATTTAGAGCAACATAACCATCCATCCATTTTCTTCCACTTGTCCGTTGCCGGGTCGTGGAGGCAGCTGTTGGAGCTCCCCAAATCTCATTGCACCAGCCCCTATTTCTCCTCCTGCAGGTGGTGGGTCCACAGAAGGACGGCCTCACGATTCTCAGGCCTGTTGGTCTCTCATAAGGGGCTTCTGAACACCTCTTTGTCTGACCCGTCACCTATAGGAACTGTTTGCCCTGGGAGACCCTACCATAGTAGAGCGGTTAAGCTTCATAAAAATGCACAATTGTGCGTTTTTATGAAGAAAGCATGAAAGTTTTATCACAGTTAGCCCATACCATAAGGTTTATTTTTAGATGTGGAGGTAAGCTGTATTTGACCTCTGATGACCCCGAGAGGTCATTGACCTCAAAATGCCAAAATGCAAACTTTTTCAGCCTGTATGTAACAAAATCATATTCACAGTGTGTAAAACAGTGTACTTCTATGCATTTAACATATCTAACACATGTGGCTATATTATTTTGCATTGTCCAGTGTCAAAAATATGCTGTGTCCCCTGGTGAGTGTTAGAATTTGCCCATGTTGCTATGGAAACGTGTACATGAGTAAACCACATGGCTGCAAATGGGATGGTCCAAAACACACGTTTAGCAGTTGTTCAGGTAATTACAAGAGTAATTATTTATTACATAATTAAATATATATATTTTTTTAAATATGTGTAGATATATATATATATTACATAATAATAACAAAAAAAGTACCTTTATTGCTTTTTTCTCCAAAACTGACATTAACTCACTGGAGAAATATAATCCCACTAATCAAATTTGCATTATTGCTTACTATAAATCCTCAGTCCAATAAAGAGAGGCAAAAATGAACAATACAATAGAGCCCGCCCCATATGCTAGCAAGCTTCAAGGAGGACAAGCTAATGGTATGTGTTATTAAATTAGTGATGCACTGATTTTTTGCTTAAACGCATTATAAATATGTTATATCAGTGATTCTGTAACAGTATTTCTCCAACTAAAATGCAAACACCAATAATAGTCTATTTCACTAGTTTAGGTGTGACTCAGTCAGAGTTTCTGTCGCAGCCTTGACTGATTGAAGCCAGCATTAGCATGCTGCTGCTAACTACAGTATTTTTACTTTAAATAACACATCTGTTTGAGTTGGCTTTCAATCAGAGCTGAGCTGAACTTTGCACTTTAACGTTTATCTGTTTATATCTGTTTATCTTGATGCCACAGAAATGAATAATTTTCAGTCTATACCTAATCTGTTATTCTTGGGAATGTTTTTGCCGTGTTTCAGTCGAGCTTTAGACCCTGTCACAGTACTGAGACCGCCTCTAATGACTAATTACATCAGGCTAAATACAGATGCAGACACGGTCACAGTTTTAGGTCTGCTGGACCTTAGTGCTGCATTTGACACAGTGGACCATATGATCTTACTAGAGACGTTAACAACCTGGGTGGGAATCTCTGGAAAGGCTCGAGTGGTTTGTGTCCTACTTTAAAGACAGGACATACTGTGTCGAGATTAATAGCTGTGTCTTGGACAGTATGGCATTGACCTGTGGGGTTCCCAAGGGTCGATTCTGGGGCCCCTCTTGTTCAATCTGTACATGCTTCCATTGGGTCAATTACTATCCAGTAACAATATGTTCTATCACAATTACGCAGATGATACTCAGACAGCGGGTGAACATGGGCCTGTAGATTCACTGTGTCATTGTATTAAACAGACTAGTGTGTGGATGCAAAATAACTTTCCTCATTAAAATAACTTTCAGTTAAATACAGATAAAACTGAGATAATTGTCTTTGGCCACAAAAACACAGAGGGGTTGTCATTGGTCATCTTGAAGCTCTTTCACTAGAACCAAAAATCAAGTTAGAAATCTCGGGGTAATCATGGACTCAAACCTGAATTTGAACAGTCATATTAAGTCCATTGCATCAGCGGCCTATTACCACCTCAAAAACATTGCTAAAATAAGAAACTAGTGTCTAAACCTGATTTGAAGAGACTAATTCATGCATTTGTCTCCAGTCGGTCAGACTATTGTAACAGCTGCTCACAGGCCTTTCCAAACGAGCTGTTAGACAACTGCAGTTTATCCAAAATGCTGCTGCTCGAGTCCTGACCAGAAACAGGAAATACGACCACATTAGTCCAGTGCTCCGGTCTCTGCACTGACTTCCTGTCACTCAGAGACTTTAAAACAGCTCTGCTTGTACAAGTCTTTTCATGGTTTAGCTCTGAAATCCATCTCTGACATGTTACAGCCGTATGAACCACCTCGGGCTGTGAGATCCTCATGGAGGGGTCTCCTGGTGGTTCCAGAGTCAGGACTAAACACGCTGAGGCTGCGTTTCAAGTTCATGCAGCAAAGGTCTGGAACAGCCTCAGTGATGTGAGACAGGCCTCAACTCTGACTGTGTTTAAGTTCAGGCTGAAAACGCACTTATTTACTGATGCCTATGGCAATTGACTGTATTTTAACTCATTTTAATATATCATTTCAATAAATACATATTAAAATACGTATTTTTATATATATTTTTATGCGTTGTATTGATTTAGTTTTGTTGTGTTTATGGTGTTGCTGTGAGGCACAATGAGTTGCCTTGTGCACGAAATGGGACGGCACGGTTAGCGCCTCCACTTCACAGCTGGAAGGTCCCAGGTTCAATTCCCACCAGGACGGAGCCTTTCTGTGTGGAGTTTCCATGTTCTCCCCGTGTCTGCGTAGGTTTCCTCCGGGTACTCCGGTTTCCCCTACCACTAAAAACATGTGCAATAGGTGAATCCTCCAGCCAGGTGATTCTGACCATCAGCCTGGCTCCACATCATGGAGACGGGTCCCCGGGCGCAGCACTGCCTGTCGACCACTGCTCCTTACAGGTCGCCCCAGTGGCATCGAAGGATGAGTTAAATGCAGAGGACAAATTTCCCTACGGGGACAATAAAGTATAAAAACAAACAAACAAACAAATGTGTTGTACAAATACATTTGCCTTGCCTTGCCTATAATTGTATTTTATGGCACATTAAAGTGTGCCATGACGCTTAGTTGAACATCAGTAAAGTTGTTGTAATGGCAGTATACACCACGCATACTGACACACTGTGGCTGCTAAAATGAAAGGTTCCCGACACGTGTTCCACTTCTATATAGTATTTAATTTGGCTCAAAAACCCAATATCCACATCCACATGACACGGTCAAGAAGAATTGTCCTCAATTAACAGCACCTGGTTACATCAGGCCACGCCGTATATAGGCCCAGGGGGGGACAAAAGAGACACAGTGCCATATAGAGGCAGGGAGTTAAATAACAGCAACAACTCATAAATGGCTCCTACAGTTGTTATTAAAGAGTAAAACAGCATTGTGGTCAGGTCTAGCTTATTGAATTTGATTCCATTGGATTCATTGCCCCTCAAAATGTAGGTTTTGACACTAAGATCAAAACTATAGGTCAATTAGAAGCTAAAGAATTGAGAAAATAAGTTTTACGGCGGCCATTTTGAATAATCCAAGATGGCTGCCCTCAGAGGTCAAATCCAGCTTACCTCCACATCTGAAATTAATGCATATAATGTGTAATAACACTGGGAGAAATTTTATGCTTTCTTCACAAAGTGCACAATTTTTATGCTTAACCGCTCTACTACCAGGGGCACGAAGCCCCCGACAACAGAGCTCCCAGGATCATTCGAGCGCTCAAACCCCTCCACCACGTTAAGGTGGCGGTTCCAGGAGGGGAGCAACATAACCACCTCTACTAAATCATAAAGACACAAGTGAAACGAAAACAGCGTCTGAAAAGACGATCTGCAGTTGTGGTTTGAAATGCCTTTCCCGAGCCCAGGCATTCGAATCAGAGAAATAATTATTTCTAAAAATGACAAAAATGTGACATAAAATGACAAAAATTTGATAAAAAATGGACAAAAAAATGACAAAAATGTGAGAAAAAAAATTACTAAAAAGGGAGAAAAAAGGGAGAAAACATTAACAAAAAAAGTGACGAAAAATTGATGAAAAAGAGGCAAAAATGTGAAAAAAAATGACAAAAATGTGACAAAAAATTACAAAAATTCGATAAAAAAATGATCAAAAAATGACCAAAAATTTGATAAAAAATTGACGAAAAAATGATAAAAATGTGACCAAAAAAATGACAAAAAAGTGACGAAAAATTGATGAAAGAATGACAAAAATGTGACAAAAATTGACGGAAAAAAAATCATAAAGATCACAAAAAAGATACAAAAATGAGTTGAATACCCAACAAAAAATGATGGAAAAAAAAATGTGGTGACGTGAGGAAAAAGATCCTCTCGGTTCAGGCGGGAGTTAAGAGGTTAAGCTGCCCAAGACGTTAGCATGCTACCGGTTAGCAACTGTCAACCCGGCTTCAACACGATGAAAACATGTGCGGCTCACATCTATGAAAACTGAAGAAATCCTACAGTAGAGTAGTGTATTAATACACTTCAATAAACTCAGGAAAACACAGACGCAATAAAGAACCCACAGGATTACAAACATGTTTTAAAAGGGATTTTATCATGACATGAGGCTGGAAAGACAGGTACTACACACTCAAACTGAAATAATATCCGGGAGAGGCACAAGGGAGGAAAGCGGTGAGGTTTACGTTAAGTCCCGAGTGTCAGAGAAAAGTAGTATAACTGTCTCACTCGTCACCAAAGCGATTCGTCCAGTTGTGTGTGTACATACCTTAAACCTGGATAATGTGAAAATGTGAATGATTTTGCCACAAAAACCGAAGGATACAAGGAGTCAGTAGCAACTTTGGTCAGATTTTAAATGTAGGAGAAATCCACAGGAATGTGTAAGGCATGTTTCAATCAGTGTACTTTTGGAACGAGATTCTTTTAATACACGGCAACAAGAAGAAAATCCTCTTAGTGAAGATGAAGCAGGTACATGCTTGTTAAGTACTTTTAAGAAAATCTTTTACTTGCGGTTAATTCAGTTCAGGTCAGAGATTTGATTGGCTGTCAGCAAAGTTCCAGACGGTCCTGCTTTGGAACAGATACAAGCAGGAGTCGATTCTAGCAAATAGAGGAAAAATGTGGATATTTAAAAGCAAACTGGACACAACACCAAACCTGTAACTATTGTTGGTCTGTCTGGTGGTTCATGCTATTTAATGACATGTATTTTCATCCGGCTTCATTCCAAACTGAACTGAGCGTGTGACACAAAGCCCACGAGATGCATACTTTAACTTTTAATCCCTCGTTAACGTTGAGCAGCCGCCTGTTGAAGTCAAGGCCTTAAAGTGTTGTAGCTATAAATAGAGATGTGTCCGTCGTCATGGTAACGACCGGGGTGAAACGCTCGCCGCAAAAAAGAAAAAACACAACACGTCATCCTGGTCTGTGTCAGGATTCCCCCACGCCCGGTGCCGGATCTGTGGCTGACTGCTCGTGAAAGATTTATGGAGAACATCTTTTTTTGGGGCTGTGGAGCTGCAGATTATTATGTTTTTTTCGTTAGTTCACATCCGATTTGCCGAAGTGACAACCAACCGGTTCTTGGGGGTCTTGCAGGCACCGCCATCCAAGCAGCCGACTAAAGCAACAGAGAAAATAGATTGTGCAATATCTGAGCAATTAATTAGTCCATCTGCCGCGCACAGGCAATGCCAGGGAGAGATTATGAAACTGCTGCAGGAATACAATGAGTGAAATTAGCCTCGGCGCGCCAACGGTGAGTTTTACACAGGCTTATTCGGAACCAATCCATCCAATATGGCTCCAATAAAAGTATAAGTCGCTCAGTCAAATGGTTGCTCAAGTCAAAAGTTCAAATCAAGTACATCAAGTAGGTCTTCGGAAAACTTTGTACCCAAATTCCTCTCTTGTTCATCCTTGGTGTGAGTCAGTGGCATTGACAGTGCACCTGCACAGCGCCACCTACTGCTCATAAAGTGTCCAATGGCAGCTTTGGGCACGATCATGTGACCTCTGTCATGTGATAAGGGAATGTGGTGTAACAGAGATTAAATGGAACAATAACACTTGTATTATGGTTCTAACCCTAATCTTCTGGCTCCTTGTCCATAAGACCTGACACAATGTATTGGTTTCATATATTAGGGTTGAACCTTACATAAGATAGAAGATGGCGACATGTAAACAAGCAGCAACCTCCCTCTCTCTCGGTACAACTGCTTTTTTTGTGCCTTTTTCTGCGAGCTGCGCATTGTTTGACTGGATACTTTTGTAGGTCTTTGCTGTGTTTTTTTGTGGGGATTGGTGGATTTCTTTACCGCAGACAGTCCATAATGGTCCTGAAGAAAGCAGCTTTTTAAAAGTAAATAAACAGCTAGCTTATGAGCTAAAGAGACCTACAGATTTCTTCTTCTGTAACACCGAAGAGGCACCAAGAGCCTGCACACCTACAGCACAAGAGGCTCTACAGGAAACAAGGAAGGAACAAAGCAGGAGGTATCCAGGCAAGACTCAAAGCTAAGCCACACATGCCTTCTATTGTTCTGGCTAATAGGCATTCACTGGATAATAAAACAGATTAACTGTTAAGCTCTTCTGTTGTGAAGAGAGATGTGATGGTATGAGATGGTACTTTATTGATCTCACAGATGGAGAAATTGCATTCGATGAGAGAGCATCCGGCAGCAGCACCCATTCAGTGCGCACCACTCTTTTTTTTTTCTTTGGTGAAAGATGGTTGTGTCGCAGCCGCCATCTTCACTGTTTTGGTCACAGGAGGAGCACTGGTTGATGGGAAATCCGTAGACGATGACCGCGGCGGTGGAGCTCTTGCGCTTGGTCACGATGTTCTTGGCCACACAGGTGTAGTTGGCCGTGTCGGACAGACGCGCCTGCTTGATGATCAGGTTGTGTCCACGGTGATGTAGAAGTTCCTGTCCTCGGCCGGGTCGATGATCTCGTTGTCCTTCAGCCACTCCACCCGCATGACCTTGGAGGATGGAGAAACTGTAGCTGCCCTCTGTCTCCTCTGATCATCTGAAACGGTGCACCGCCTCCTCAGAGCGTGGTGTCCTGCACTGGTCAGCTCCACCTTGTCCTTCCTCTTCCTCCTGCACAGCTCCCTCCACAGTCTATCACCATCTCCTCATTGGTCCCTTTTGTTGTTTCCTGTAGCTCCTCTTGTGACGCCTCCTCCGTGCTGCAGGTGTGGGGGCTCTTGGTGCCTCTTCACTGTTCAGTGTCTCAGAAGAAGATGTTTGTAGATCTCAAATGGGTTTAGCTGATAAGCTAGCAGTTTGTTTACCTTCAAAAAGCTGCTTTCTTCAGGACCATTTGGACTCTCAAAGTAAACAAATCCACCAAACCTCCACAAAAACACGGTAAAGACGTACAAAAGTATCCAGAAAAACAACGTGGTTCGCTGAAAAGGGCAAACAATTCACTGAAAAAGGCAAACAATTCAGCTGCACCAGGAGAGAGGGAGGTCCTTCCTGAAGAGCTGTTGTGGAGCGGAGGGAGCTGCGAAGGTTAAAGAGGAAGGAGCTGACCAGTGCAGGACACCACGCTCTGAAACAGGGACAAACGCAGGAGGCGGTACATCGTTTCAAAGGATCAGAGGAGACTGAAGGCAGCCAGCCAGGTTTCCTCTACTTCCAAAAACATGCTGGTCAGGTTGGCCCACAATGGCAGTGCGGGTTAGGACAAATAAAGCACTTACTTACTTACTTACTTACTTACTTACTTACTTACTTAATTACTTACTTACTTACTTACTTACTCAGAACCAGCGTTCCATTCAGCCCCATTCAGAGTAATGATGGTTTGTGAAATGAACATGGCTGCCCAGTGTCCTCCTATGAAACTTGTTACTTAAAAGGGCAGAACCTGCTTCGAGCCTCCACAACACACCTGTCAATCATAGACTTAGGCTCCCACTTTTTACTTCTAATATACAAATATCAGCGTAGTTAAAAACATGACACCTCACATGCAATTTTTAGAAAAAGAAAAAACTCTGTGGTGCTCTTTTAAGAAGTTCAAGGGAAGGTCAATGTGCTCATAAGAACGCTGTTTACCAAGTGTCTTTTGGAGTCGCCCCTGGCCACCAGGGGGCAGTATTACAGCAATGTCGGCTCCCCACCATGAGGACCAAAGAGAAGGGCTTTTCCTGAAACACAGGACAGACTATATGGCTCAGTCATTCTCTACCATGTTTGGAGGTGTTTCCCACTTTGACCTTTGACCTTTTGACCTTGGGGTTTCCGTCTCATACTCTGCACAGTGTACAAGTCAACACCGCTCAGCTTTGTGTCCGTGTGGCAACTGATTATCTCTTGACTCTGAGAGGATCAGCTGCCCTGTGTAAGCTACTACAAGTGAAATAATGGCGGCGATCCACGCAAACTTCATCAGTCCATTCATCTGAGGTTCCATTTTAATTTATATTAAAATAGGCCCAGTTCCAAACAGCTGATTGCCAAAACGAAAATCACATGACTGAGAATGGTCTGTAAACATGCATAACACACCAATAAAGTCAAGAAGATGTTTTATATTTATCTCTCAACGTTGCTCCACGCGCTGATGTCACGAGGCGGTGCTTTGAAAGTCCGTAATTCACTTTGACACAATTATTTTTCCCGTCTATACTTTCCAGCCTGATTTGAACCGCTTCACTGCGGTCTCTCCTCCGCTCCTGACTGCCGTAGCGTTAAGATCTCCTCCCGGTGTCTTTGCGCTCCCATTATCCAGCCGGCAGATATGTCCTTCACATCGCCGCCTTATTTGAATGTGATATGTATGTTAATGTATGCACACGCTAACACAGAGACTTCCTTTGGGCCCGGACTTTACCTGCAGGATCCGTCCTCTCCATATCGTCTCTATACGTCCCACTGCCTGCTCATATATCGCTGTCGTCTGATGTCCGCCATTCCTCCACAGCCGAGTAGAGGTCTATTAAAGTAGTGTGTGTGTTTGTGTGTGTGCGTGTGTGTGTGTGTGTGTGTGCGTGTGCGTGTGCGTAACCCCCCCACAGCTCACTCTCCAGCTGCTATCGACTTTCACTGACCTTCCGCAGTACGGGGGAATTTCGGCTCGTTCTTATCTTTGGGATTTCACTCGGGATGCCTCTGGTGGATTTAGTTCGCTTAGTTCAAAGTACACAGCTTAAAAATTCCGTTGAAGATATTTTTGAAGAGAAATCAAGCTGGTTTGGGCTAAAATGTAAAGGGAATGCGGGGAAAACTGAGCCGCAAGTGTGGCACTAGGTGTTTTATTTTAGAGTAAAATAGTTGCCCCCCCATTAAAAACTCTTTAAGTTAATTTAACTAAGTTTAGATGCTGTTTATAATTGTTTGCTTTTGCAATGTTTAAGGTTTCACTGTGTTTTATGTGACATGCAATACCCGGGTACACCAGCAGAGGGCGCTTGGTGCGTTTCGTATCAGTAGCTGGCGCTGTAGAAGAAGTCTTGCCAGTACGTGATATGAGAGGAACAGAGGCAGCAAGCTCCGTAGTAATTCATGTTGTACATGTTTTGCAGGTAAGCTGGTTGGAAAAGCGCACACATAAACAGTAGTAGAGTCTCTCCTGCACCTGTTAGATTAAGTTTTGTTTAGTTAGGAAGTGTTTTGTAAACTTTATTTTGTTTAAGACGAGTACCAGACCAAGTTAGCATTTCTAAGATGGCGGACGTTGGTCCAACGGTTGCCGCGGTGACCAAGTAAAATACCATTTAATACAGTATGAGGTTATGTTCGCGAAATAGGTACTCAGATGTGCGTACTAATACTGTGCTAGGGGCAATTTGTGTGGTTGGGATTGCCAGGTTAACATTTTTTTGTGTTTTGTTGCCACCATAAGCACATCAGTTATGTGTACGGCTAAGCTACTAGGGTACGTGTGCTAAGACAGGAAAATGGAGTCACACAGTACAGTAGGTCAAGTTTCAAGTAATAATATGGTACAGTAGAACGGTAATGACAAAAGATACATACATGATTAAAAGGTAATTCATACATGATTGACAGGTAGTTAAAAACAGTTTAAAAAGGTTTTTGCTCAGTCATTTAGAATATTGTAAAATTGTTCAACTCCAGACTTTAAGTATTGTTTTGTAAGAAGTCCTGCCAGTACGTGATATGAGAGGAACAGAGGCAGCAAGCTCCGTAGTAATTCATGTTGTACATGTTTTGCAGCTTGTGCCAACGGAAATAAATATGTTGCACCAAGAAGGAGTTGGCCCATCTTTCAAAAGTGTAACATATTTTGGCGAGCCAGCCAGGAGGGGGCGCCAGTGAGTCAACACCACCACCATCGACCTTCCTTCCCAAGAGACGAACCTTATTCTTCAATCAAAAATGGACGAAGTACAGCCACTGCGTGATGAACTGAGTGCAGCCTTGTGGCAGCTGGAGAAAGAGCTTCTCGTGGATGTCTGCGGGCGACTGAAATGTTCTGGCCTAGACAGCGGAGAGCCTTACAGCAAGACAAGACGGGCGCTCATCAAGTTGGCAGAGGGCGCGTTTGATGAGATTGAGAAAAGTGAAAAAATAGAACGAGTTGAGCAATTTTATACAGAGTTAAGTACATACCTGAAGAGACTATCTCCAAAGAAAGGACCCGAGGAACCGTTTGAGAGTGGCCCTCCACCCAGGATGACACCTTCTCCACTCAGAGCCCGACCAGAGCCAATACCTTCTCTGCAAGAGGTAACTTTGAGGAGGGAGTTCAAGATCTGTGGGCAGATAGGTGAACCCGGACAGAGGGATAAGCTATCCTACCTAAGTCTTGTGCGTCAAATTGGGGTGGGGACAGAAAAAGGGCATTCAGAGACAGAAATAGTCGAAGCAGTTATCAAGGCTATTAGTCCAGGCCTGCCCCTGAGAGATATGTTGGAAATCAAACGTGGACTGACCCTTAGTAAGCTGTTCACCATATTAAAGGGACACTACAAGGTAGACAGCCCCACTGAGCTATACCACCAGCTCCTCAATGTCTCCCAAGAGCCCAAAGAGACTGCCGTGAACTTTGTCTTCCGTGCCATTGAACTGAAAGAGAAACTGTTGTGGAAAGTTGCTAATGAGGAAACTGATGAACTGTACAGCCGACGCACAATCCAGCGCAAGTTTCTACGGTCCATTGAAACAGGGCTGCTCAGTGATTCGGTCAAGTATCAGCTGATGCCCTTCCTCAGTAATGTGGGCACAACAGACGAAGAACTGATCGAAAGAGTAACTGAGGCGTCAAAGCTGGAAAGTGAAAGACTTGAGAAACGTAAAAGGTCCGCTGCAACCAAGATTCCCAAGGTGCAAGAGCTCCAAACAGAATGCCAGGCAGACCCCACACCTGTCCAGAGCCCCGCAAAGCCCAGAGAATCCCAGACCGCAGTGGCCGTGAGAGCAGTGAAAGGTAAAGAGACTAAAAGTGAAAGCACTGACACAAAGCAAATCATTGAAGAGTTGCGTAAAGAAATGAAGCAGATGTTTATGACAATGATGGAGACCAGTCCCCGTCCAAGTGGACCAAAGCAGAGAGAAAAGGGCTGTAAAAAGTGCAGAGAAGAGGGGAAAGGAGACAACTGTTCACATTGCTTCAAATGTGGGTGCGAGGGACACTTCTCTCGTGGATGCCGAGCTCAGAGACTGTCGGGAAACGGGGAGGGACTACTGAGATGGGACCAGCAGTAGCCCAAAGCCAAGCGTCCCAAGATGAGCTCCCATATTCAAGACCAGCCCTCACACAACCTACATCCAATGCCAGTGTCAGCGAAGTTCATTATCTACCCCCTCAACGCAAGTCACAGTTAATCAACCTTGTGGGAAACAGATGTATAGTGAACTGTTTTATGGACAATCATCCAGTCAAAGTCTTGTGGGACACAGGGGCCCAGTCGAGCATAGTAAATGACAACTGGCGACAAAAGCATCTTCCTCACACAGTCGTCCGGCCTATATCTGAACTATTAGAAAACGAGACACTCACAGTTTATGCCGCTAATGACACGCCCATTCCCTACACTGGCTGGATTGAAGTCAGCTTCCGACTCGACAGTGATTCGTCCAAAAGTGAGTTGCAAGTGCCAATACTAGTTTGCAGTGACCCCGCAGTGGCCAGTGACCCCATCATCGGCTACAATGTGATTGAGGCCATTGTAAACAACAATGAAGGCAAAACTAAAGGTGGGAGAAAGCAGCTTGCCCACAAAGTAAGTAAAGCTTTTCAGATAACTGTCAAAACTGCTCACAATGTCGTCAAACTAGTACAGAAGAATAACGAAGATTCAGAGATTTGTGTGGTGCGTACTGGTGTAAAAACAGTGACATTGCCAGCTAACCAAATCACAGTAGTTTACATGCGGGCACATGCTAGTCAACACTTCAGGGGCCAAGATATGCTGTTCTCACCTGACACACCTGACCCGCCACCAGAGGGCATCGTCTACAACGAGGTACTGGTAAACATCCCAGACAGAAGATTACCCTACGTGCCCATTCCAGTGACTAACACCACAGACCACACCATCTACTTGCAGAGTCGTAAGGTTATTGGGCATCTTGAACCAGTGAAGACAGTTTATTTAGCAGACATTCAAACAAAAGTAAACGAACTGACAAAAGGAACTAAGAGCAGTACAGAGGTAAAGACAAATAAGCCAAGTCACACAGAGCAGTCGGAGAATCGACACACACAGAGACCAAAGTCATGGGATCCACCTGTGAGCCTCCAACACTTAACACCGAGTCAACAAGCAGCAGCAAGGAGGATGTTGAGGGAGGAATGTGAGGCGTTTGCATTTGACAATGACGATGTAGGCTGTATACCATCGCTCAAGATGCACATAACCCTGCATAACACCAGTCCAGTGCAAAAGACCTACATGTCTGTTCCGAAGCCCCTTCACAACGAAGTCAAAGAATACTTGCAAGACCTGCTCAACAAAGGTTGGATCACACCCTCACGGTCCCCATACTCGTCGCCAGTTGTGTGTGTGCGCAAGAAAGATGGGGGCCTCCGTCTCTGTTGTGATTTCAGAGAGCTCAATCGTAAGTCAGTTCCGGACCGCCATCCAATACCAAGAATTCAAGACATGTTGGATGCGCTAGGTGGGAGCTCCTGGTTTTCAGTTTTGGATCAGGGAAAAGCGTACCACCAGGGTTTCCTTGATGAAGACAGCCGCCCGCTAACAGCCTTCATCACACCCTGGGGGCTATATGAATGGGTGCGCATTCCTTTTGGCCTGAGCTCCGCACCCGCAGAGTTCCAGAGAAGTATGGAGCATTGTTTGGCTGGCCTCAGAGACACTATTTGCCTCCCATACTTGGACGACAACCTTGTGCAGAGCAGCAACTTTGAAGACCACGTTGAGCACATCCGTCTTGTCCTCCAGCGCTACAGAGAGCACGGTGTGAAGTTGACACCAAAGAAATGTGAACTTTTTAGGAGTAGTGTTAAGTTTCTGGGAAAACTGGTGACAGGAGAAGGCTATACCATGGACCCGTCAGAGATGGCGCCAGTGAGGGCCCTGAAAGAAAAGACACCTGTAACTGTCGGAGAGGTACGTCAAATGCTTGGCTTTCTCTCTTATTACAGGCCCTTCATACCTAACTTCTCTCGTGTGGCCCACCCGCTGTACAACCTGCTCAGCCCTCCACCTCCTGAGAAAACCACTCCAGCTCCTGCAGAAAAGTTCAAAAAGGGGGTCAAGAAGAACAAAGGCCACATGCCTTCACGCACGCCCATACAATGGACCAGTACCCACCAAGAAGTCTTGAACCAACTCGTTGATGCACTCACAGAGCCGCCTGTCCTCGGGTATGCTGACTTCACCCAACCATTCGTGTTACACTGTGATGCCTCACAAGTCGGCTTGGGTGCGGTGTTGTATCAGCGACAGCAAGGAAAGATGAGAGTGATAGCGTTTGGCTCCCGCACCCTAAGTCCAGCAGAGAAGAAGTACCACCTGCACTCTGGCAAGCTTGAGTTCCTGGCAATGAAGTGGGCCATCTGTGAACGCTTCCGGGATTATCTGTACCATGCTTCATCGTTCATCGTGTACACGGATAATAACCCGTTAACGTATGTGCTCACATCAGCAAAGCTCAATGCCACAGGTCACAGATGGGTCGCGGAATTGGCCGATTACAACTTCATCATTCGCTATCGTCCAGGCAAGACCAACGCTGATGCTGATGGGCTGTCGCGGATGCCATTGGACATTGAAAACTACATGAACATCTGCACAGCCGAAGTCACTCAAGAAGCAATAAGTGCATCTATGGAGTCTGTGAAAATCGAACAACATGACCCTTGCAAAGGCGTTGGTGTGATCCAGGTCAGTGCCCTAAAGCTGATCAAAGACTCTGACACTAACCAGCCTTTCACTCCAGACCAGATCCGTGAAGCACAAGAAGATGACGAGATCCTGGCAAGAGTTATCTGGTTTAAGACACAGAACAAAAGACCGAGTAGAGCCGAAGTAAAGTCCGAGCATCCTGCCGTCGCTGCACTGCTCAAGCAATGGCTAAAGCTTCACATCGATCCAGATGGTGTCCTGCGCCGCCGCACTGTGCACCGAGAGCAGCTGTTGATCCCTAAAGCTTATCGCCCCCTGGTTTTCAAAGAGCTGCATCAGGAGATGGGCCACTTAGGGGTGGAAAGGACGCTCGACTTGATCAGAGAAAGGTTCTACTGGCCACAAATGAGTAAAGAAGTGGAGCATTTTGTGACGGAAGAATGTGAGTGCTTGAAGAAGAAAAAGCCAAGTAAGCAGACTCGAGCACCTCTGACCACGATCCATACTACGTACCCGTTTCAACTCGTATCCATAGACTTCCTTCACTTGGAAAAGTGCAAAAACGGCTATGAGTACATTTTGGTAGTTATGGATCACTTTACAAGGTTTGCTCAAGCCTACGCTACGAGGAACAAAGCAGCCAAAACAGTTGCGGACAAGCTGTTCAACGACTTCGCACTCAAGTTCGGGTTCCCAACAAGAATACACCATGACATGGGTAAAGAATTTGAGAACAAGTTAATGGCAAGGCTCAAAGAACTGTAAGGCATCCAGGGCTCACACACGACACCGTACCATCCACAGGGTAACGGACAGGTCGAGAGATTTAATCGCACCCTGTTGTCCATGTTGCGTACCCTGGAAGACGAAGAGAAAGAAGATTGGAAAGAGTCATTAGCTAAAGTTGTTCATGCATACAATTGCACGAAAAGTGAAGCAACAGGCTACGCTCCATACTACCTCGTCTTTGGTCGTGCCCCCCGCTTGCCTATTGACCTGTTGTTCGACATAAAGAAAGAAGAGTCCCATGTCGATTACGACGATTATGTAAACAGTTGGAAAAAGAGAATGCAAGAGGCCTACGCTATCGCAGGAAAAACAGCTGATAAAGAGGCGGCTCGAGGTAAAGCTCACTACGACAAAAGAGTTAAAGGCAGAGACCTCCAGCCGGGCGATAGAGTCCTCCTCCGGAATCTCACTCAAAGGGGTGGTCCCGCAAAGATCCAGTCCTATTGGGAAGAACACGTTTACAAAGTAAAAGAGAGAAAAGCTGAAGATAGTCCAGTGTATCAGATAACCCCCGAGAATGGAAAAGGACGAGACAAAGTCGTGCATAGAAATCTTCTGCTCCCGTGCGATTTCCTGCCCTGCGAGAAGCCCCCGGCAACTACTCCAGCAGCAGCAAAGAGAACGTCCAGACTTCAACGCAGACAACAGCAGCAGCAACCACGAGACAACGGTGACACATCCGACGATGACTACGACAGCACCTACCGGTGGTACCTTCGGCCTGGTCCAGGAAGGCGGCAGCAGACTCCACTCAACGCATTGGCGGAGCCATTCCACCCTCATCAGGATGCAGTGCAACCAGAAGAGGATATGCCACTACAGAGCGAAGAGGATATGCCACTACAGAGCGAAGAGGATGTGCCACTACAGAGCGAAGAGGATATGCCACTACAAAGCGAAGAGGATTTGCCACTACAGAGCGAAGAGGACTTGCCACCACAGACTGAAGAAAATGTTCTGGATTCAAGAAGAGACAGTCCAGCGTGTGGTGAGTCCAACACTGACGCTTCAGCTGTCGATGGAGGTGAGACTAAGACTATGACTCAGCGACCTCAGCGACACAGACAACGACCTATGGTACTGAGTTACAACACTTTAGGTCAGCCGACTTCGGTACAAAAGGGTTGCAAGGTAAAGACTCAGGTTATTGAGAGTAAAACCTTTTGGCGACCCTGGGATGTTCAAGTGTGTTAAGGATACAGACTAAGTAACAGAAATGTCAGGAGACATTTAATTTTGTGGGGGAGAGTGTGGCACTAGGTGTTTTATTTTAGAGTAAAATAGTTGCCCCCCCATTAAAAACTCTTTAAGTTAATTTAACTAAGTTTAGATGCTGTTTATAATTGTTTGCTTTTGCAATGTTTAAGGTTTCACTGTGTTTTATGTGACATGCAATACCCGGGTACACCAGCAGAGGGCGCTTGGTGCGTTTCGTATCAGTAGCTGGCGCTGTAGAAGAAGTCTTGCCAGTACGTGATATGAGAGGAACAGAGGCAGCAAGCTCCGTAGTAATTCATGTTGTACATGTTTTGCAGGTAAGCTGGTTGGAAAAGCGCACACATAAACAGTAGTAGAGTCTCTCCTGCACCTGTTAGATTAAGTTTTGTTTAGTTAGGAAGTGTTTTGTAAACTTTATTTTGTTTAAGACGAGTACCAGACCAAGTTAGCATTTCTAAGATGGCGGACGTTGGTCCAACGGTTGCCGCGGTGACCAAGTAAAATACCATTTAATACAGTATGAGGTTATGTTCGCGAAATAGGTACTCAGATGTGCGTACTAATACTGTGCTAGGGGCAATTTGTGTGGTTGGGATTGCCAGGTTAACATTTTTTTGTGTTTTGTTGCCACCATAAGCACATCAGTTATGTGTACGGCTAAGCTACTAGGGTACGTGTGCTAAGACAGGAAAATGGAGTCACACAGTACAGTAGGTCAAGTTTCAAGTAATAATATGGTACAGTAGAACGGTAATGACAAAAGATACATACATGATTAAAAGGTAATTCATACATGATTGACAGGTAGTTAAAAACAGTTTAAAAAGGTTTTTGCTCAGTCATTTAGAATATTGTAAAATTGTTCAACTCCAGACTTTAAGTATTGTTTTGTAAGAAGTCCTGCCAGTACGTGATATGAGAGGAACAGAGGCAGCAAGCTCCGTAGTAATTCATGTTGTACATGTTTTGCAGCTTGTGCCAACGGAAATAAATATGTTGCACCAAGAAGGAGTTGGCCCATCTTTCAAAAGTGTAACACAAATTAGGAAGCCATAAGGAGGGCCCTGCTTCAAATGTATCTTTGAGAAATGGTTGTGAGCACAAAGGGAGTTAAAGTCAACGGAGGGTCCATCCTTACGCTAAATGCATTAATAATGTAGTATTTGGGGCGTTCAAATGGTATTAAATAGCATTAACTGGATATTCACATGGATTTGAACTCACATTTACGCTGATGTTGGACAAACTTTATCATTTAGTTTTCTTTATGAGTATAGCGATGCAGGCAGTTGAGTTTGCAGCCAAAATATTTGCCTAAACGTATGTTTAGTTTCGGACTCAAGCGGAAATAAAAATGTCATCCAAAGAATATGCTCCAAAAAATGCCACTTTGGAGTAATCATTTCTCACTTCTGTAAAACGTGCTACTAGGTCACAGCTGAGGCGAGCTGTGCAGACGCAAACAATGGAGAAAGAAAGGCTGCAGGTTGGAATAAATGTCAGTCAAACATCAGCGTATGAGCCAGAACTGTAAGTGTAACGCCTGACCAACCAGTGCCCCACCCTCGAGTGATTCATGCGCAACCACTGTTGAAGGACAGGCACAAATTTAATAAAAAAAATATGGAATAAGATTCTGCACAAGCAAAACTTTACAAAAGTGACAAAACACATGTTGTGGTCATCACAGCTCAGTCACATGTCAGTGTGTTAAAGAGCCGCGTTAATAAATGTCCAGTTTGTGCTTTTGCTTTCATTTAGTAGAAACTTAAGCCACATGGCTAATTTGCATAATGTATCTTTATGAAACAGCTGCTGAGATAAAAATAAGGCTAAAGGGAAATGGGAAGGCTCATCTGGATTTTTCTTTTTTTTTCCTCCTTAAATGTATTTATTTGGACACTATGTTGTGGCAAATGCAATACAGTAGGTGGCGGCATGCACTTTTGTTTCCCCGCAGTCTGCCAATAACCTTAAAGAAGAAGAACAGCAGCTGTCGGTGATGCCACTTCCCCTTCCTCTGGGTAAGGACGGTCAAATTGGGCAAATGCTGCTGAAGCAAAAGTTCACTAACTGCATAGAGAGCTAACAGTTGACCTCATGAAAGGTTAAGGATCAGGACCACACCCAAAAGACACGCCCACAGCACGCACACATACACACACACACACACACACACACACACACACACACACACACACACACACACACACACATACACACACACACACACGCACGCACGCACGCACACACACACACACACACACACACACACAAAGGAGGAGGTGAGAGATAACATAGATATCATATAATAAAGGCGAGATGTCTTAAGGTGAAGTCACTTTGCACGCTGGAACATGATGATTATGATCATGTTCATGTGTATGCCTAACTACATCTCTGACGTTTATAACAAACCAAATCATTTGAAAATTGGTAGAAAATTTAGCAAGTTACGATTATTTATTATACGGCTCTTCACAACGTAAGTAGAAGCTCCATTGATTTGAATGGGATTTCTCAACGTTCTACCGGTCATTATTTTCTGATAAAGGACCTCTGAAAAAAATAATGACGCTGCCAATGGCAACGGAGTTCGTGCTTTCATATCACTCCGCGTGTACGTAGTAGCGGACACACTATCTGTCCCCGTCACTGCGAGAGAGGTTGGGGGAATTGCTCATGAAGTTAGCGTGAGTCTGACTTTCAACTTACCCAGAGATTCACCACCATCCCTCCTCTCCAACTGCGCCTTCAACTAGGTAGCTAGGCTTTAGGGCCGGTTCGCCCTGTCGGTGCTTATTTTCCCGATTATGACCAGCGTTCTATACATTATCCCTTACTTAAAAAGTGCATGCACCATAAAACACAATGTTAGGAGTGAGCGAGCTCCCAGTGGCAAGATGGCCGCCGTGTGCGGACATCAACCTCCATTACATTGGCCAGCAGCGCGTACGAGACATTTATTATATATCTACGAGGGATACAGCTCCACCAGGTTACATAAGGATTACTTCCGGGACAGAGGGAGGAACCTAATATTATTCTCTTCATCAAGGTGTTCAAAATAGTCAGCGTTAGTAGCAATATTACTTAGTAGAATCTATGATATGCTTAAATCGTACTATGAAGTATAAGTTACTGGAGTGTGTCCTTTAGTAAATATCACCTGTAGTATCCGCCTTTCAGAAAGGTAAAGATTCGTGGCTAAGGACCACACCGCCTTTGCTCTGCCCAATCCCGTCAGACCTTGGAAGCTAAGCAGGGAAGGGCCTGGTCGGTACTTGGATGGGAGACCGTTTGGGAACACCAGGAAGCCTAGCGAATGTAATCCGTGAGTGAGTGGTTGGTGGTGGTCGGAGGGGCCGATGGCGCAGACTGGTTGCCTCGCTTCCGTCAGTCTACCCCAGGGCAGCTGTGGCTACAATAGTAGCTTACCACCACCGAGCATGGAGTGAATGAATAGTGCAATGTAAAGCGTCTTTGAGTGTCCAGAAAAGCGCTGTATAAAACCAATGCATTATTAAGGACGACTCCGCACACCCGGGAGTGCGGACACTATGTTATTTGTGAATGACAACCATACGATTAATTTGTGCAGCCGTAGCATTCAGGGAAACTGTTCCTTTGGATTCCAAATATTATGGTCTAACTTTGCAGCAGAAGAGTTTGTTAGGTATGTCTTGGCTTTAAAAATACACATTTCTTATCAGGCGAGCGTTACAATCTGACTTAGAGGTAAAAATGATTTCATCTTGTTAAATAGTAGAATAGTTGTGATTTTGGGCTGTGCAGAAGCCGAATGAAGTCATCAGGAGGAGAGATACAAGTGTTTTTGCCAAAGCTAACAGCATGGCGTGTCTCCGTGCCAAACTGCAGCACTCCACACCTGCTCTGAGCGAGGCGGCCTGGCTCCGCTCCGGGGGCTACATGGGAGAAACAAAATACACGGCATGTGCAGGAGCAGCACTGGGAGAAGTGACAGACAGCACTCATTAGGCACATTTCATTTAGTTTTAGTCTCACTCTTTTGACAACAAACTAGACAGTTTCAGTCTAGTTTAGTCGACACATATTGGATGTAAATTTAGATGACACATCTCAGGTGTGAAGGGAATTTAGGCAACTTTACATGACTAAATTGGATGTGATGTTTACGTATGCCCAGAGAAACCAGGACACTCAATTTAATTCAAGTTTAATTGTATAGCACATTTCAAACAACTGCAGTTGCCCGACCCCGTCAGTTGGTACTTGGATGGGAGACCGTTTGGGAACTGCTTTGCTTCCGTCAGTCTACCCCAGGGCAGCTGTGACTATACCGTGAATGAATAATGCAGTGAAAAGCACTATATAAAACCAATGCATTATTATTCAGTCTAGACTTGAACTGTCCAATAGACTGAAAGGACCTGACAGACAAATGAAGACTGTTCCATAGTCGGGGCACTGACACAGAGAAGCGTTTATCACCTCTTTGTTTTTGCCAACTTTTAGGAACATCCAAGGCTCTGGACTAAGTGCAAGGTAACAGCTCAGCCGAATAATGTGGGCCCAAAGAATGCAGACATTTAAAAACAATCAACAAAACCTTAAATTGAACACAAAAGCTGCCAATGTAAGGTGCACAAAACAGATCTCCACAGATCCCAAAGGTGATGTGCTCACGCCTCTCAGTTTTAGTCAGGAGGTGGGCTGCTACATTTTGTACACTCTGCAGGGTGTGCTGGTCCAGTCCAATATACAAGATTTCAATAATCCCAACGCAATGTTACAAATGCATGGCTATACATTTCCCTGTGTTTATGGGCGACTACAGTATCCTGGATATGGGACGGGGCTAATGACAATTACGGTAAGTCGCTGTGCACTTTAGTAATGTTGCTAATAGTTTGTTGGTTGTCCCGCAAAAGCTTAACATGTGCAATGTTTAATAAAGCTGAAAGAATTAAGCTGTGCCTCTGCTCAGCTGCGTTCAGCCACTCGCTACAAAGTCAGAGATGAGTGTTAGGCGGGCGGGGGAAGAGAGGCAGCAGCTCTCGGCGTTGGACACCGTTCAAACGGGTAAATTTACCAAATGAAAAGGATTTAATTGATCAGAAACGGTCACATTGGCTGTGGAGATGTTGTAGAGTTATGCAGTAGTTGCAAGGAAATTGTAGCTTCTTGGAACAGTTGCTACAGGTGCAGGTGTAACGTGGATGACTCTGCGTTGTGTTATTTAGTAACGGCCAGGAGACGGGGTTGTTTTACAAGGGTTCTTTATCTGTGCAACAGACAAAAACGGCTGGTCAGCCTTGAACCTGGAACACCAACACTCATAGCAGCTCGGCTGCGCATTGACAGAATGGTAAAATATATACAATAAATGTAAAGATAAATAAATGTACCTGTGCAACAGACAAAAAACGGCTGGTCAGCCTTGAACCTGGGACACCAACACTCATAGCAGCTAGTGGGGGGGGATACACGTTATAAACCGTTAGTGGTGGTTTAACAAGTAATCAAATAAAAATGTAGAAATTATATAACTAAAACATGTCCTTAATAATTCTACAATCATACGACATTCATACAAATGATAATTAAATGTAAAAAATAAAACTTAAACAGACACCCCAACAACCGTGACCTTACCTCGGCTGCGCATTGACAGAATGGTGCCGAGCTCACGTCGCCCCCACTATTTATAAAGTTTGCCGCCAAAAGAGGGCGCTGCCCCACGATTAACACCAGTATCAAGTGGAATACAATAATTTTACTGTTACACAGGATTCTTGGAGCGGCTAAACTGATGAAAGCTATACACCCTGTTTGTGAAATGCACTCCTTGGATTTTGGACTGAGCTGTTCTTGAGGAGCAGCAATGCAAACAGGAAACAGGCTTAATACGAGGACAACCGATGCTCTTCATTCATCAGGAGGTTAACGCAGTACAGCAACACTTACATACACACGTTGTTAATACAGTCTCGCTTTTTTAGCGTAACAAATGCAGCTGCTCATATCAGCTGCTTGTATCTGTGCATGCGCACATTGAGCAACTGTGATGCACAGTATGGATGTGAAAGACTGAGCGAAGGGAATGCAGCAAGAGCTTGTTGAAGTCAGCGCTGTTTGTAGTATGCGCCTCCACCAACCCACTGTTTTTCCAAGCAACACCCTCAGGATCCTGGCGAAAGCATTAGTGCAAAGTTGCAAATGCGCAAGATCGAAAAGTCGCTTTGATCAAGAACGCCCTTTGCGCCAGGCACAAGATCCGGCCGGCAAAGTTTTAACTACGAGCTAGTGTATGAAGTTTCTGCTCTTGCCATATTACGCACATGCTCAGTAAGCCTGCAGCAGCGAGAAACCCGGAGATCGGGTTTACATAGTACATACTCCTGGAAACTGGGAGTATCCTGGTTTCTTATAACTTGGATATTGGCTTATCCAGGAAACTGGATGCTGCATTTACACAGGCAAAACCAGGATACTTATATACCTGTGTAACAACCTGGATACTGTCGACACACTCACTGTTTCATGTTTGTTCTCTATATTGTTTTTGTTTTAAGCAAGCAAAAACAGTATAAGAAATATGTGACAGTTTAGAAATACTTAACTATATACATAAGAAAGACAAAAATTGCAATGAAAACATAGCAAATATTGATAAATATCTGGACATCTTCATCCTAGTTTTAGTCTCATGAACTCCTTTGAATTTAGTTTTAGTGTTATTTAAATTAGCAAAAATATTGCCAATAGACACAGCAGGGTTGCCAGTTATCAGAAGCCAAATCTGCCCAAAAGTATTTGGAAAAACTCCCAAAAACCATAGACATAAATGGGGCACCTGGAAATTTCCAATGTATTTTACAAGTTTACAGATTCCCCCGATGTTGCAGGACAGACTCTTCCTCTCTCACACAGAAAAAGCAGCTGTGACGGCCTGGCATTGGGGGTTTTAGAATTTGAGTTTTGTACATTAAGTTATAGACACGGTAAACAGCTTTACCAAAAGTCAGACAGTTTTTTCACCTGAGGAATTATTTTAAAACCGTCAAAGCTCTTTTCAGTTAAGGAAATCTGGACTGGTGTCCCCAATATATTAGGGCGAATATTAGAACTGATATTAATAGTAGTTTGTATTTATTATTCCACGTACTTGCCCAGACACAGTACATCTTGTTGATATTATGTAATGAGCCGAGTCCTCGCTGTGCTGCCTGTGCTCCTGTAAACTTTTGGCTCCGGCCCGCTGTGCTGCCGGCCATGTTGGCTTGTTACCGAGGTGATGACCGCCCCCCTCCGGCCAGTGACCGTCACCAAATGCATGCCCACTGGCGACGGGACAACATTCTCCCCTTTTGGTCCGTTACATACTGTATTAGGTTTATGGAAACTAAACATGTGAACAAAAGAGCTGTGTAGGAGGGACACATTTCACGATATGTTTCCAATGGTGACAATGAAAATCTAATCCAACCCACTGACCCCCCAAAAAAGTGATTCAATTTGGGTGTCAATTTTTCTGAGGTTGTCGTTTCCTGTTCTTTTCTACTCTTACTGAGCATCTTCAAGATCGCTTCTGGGGAAAAAAAGGAGCAGAAACTATGATGAGGCTTTTCTATTACCAGGTCATGGATAACAGAAGTTTGGAATTAAAGCAGTAGCATTAATATCTGCGCGGCATTATGAATCTGGAAGCTCACATATTTGTCCTCACTTTTGAGCCCAAGTGTCCTACTTGTCATAGGACTGGCCACCCTACAAGCACGCATCTTTACCACACAGAGAATAGTGAAGCACAGACATGTGAAGGGTCGCGTTGGGCTCTCCTTCAAAGGCGAGAGAGCGGCTCCAGATGTCCACGAAACCTTTGCATATTTCCTGGGCAAATTGAAGCGCAAGCCTCCCTCAGCACTCGGGCCCTTTGAGGCGTCTCGTCTGGGTTGAAAATGTAAATGTAAGCTGCTTTTTGTCCATATTTCCACATTTTCACACCAAAGTTTCCAGTTATTGTACGTCCTTTCTAATTTCCCTCTGTGATAGGCCCTGTCACTCAAAGACTCCAGCTCGGATCTGTCCCCCGGTGCCAGCGTTTGCCGTCAGTAGATCCCTCCTCCCTGAAGACTCCGTGTTTCGCCTTTGAGGGAGCTTCGTCTCTCACCTTTTCCCACTAATTTCCTCTCTCTTCCATCTGCCGCCTGTTGCTGACAACTGCTCCGAGCCTCGCCTGAGCTCCACAGAAAGAACTGACAGTGGATCGCAGCCTAAGTCTGTCTGATCCGCGCCTATAGAGCAGAAAAGGTGTGTTCCCGTAGATATGGCTCTGGTTTAGGCCCGGGGTGGATTCGGTTTAACCCTTCGGACCAATATCTGTGGTTTTATTGACATGACATGAAGGTAAAAACAAATCCTGCAACGAGAATTAGACATTTTAAAGCATGTTATGCAAAAATTAGACTTTTAATTTTTTAGCTTTAAGTTTAAGTTTTTTAGCTTTTACCTTTAAGTAAGTAAGCAAGAAAGTGATTTATTTGTCATTGTACAATTGTAGAAGGAAATTGTGTTCAGGTGTTAGTCCTGAGTACCTGCGACTGAGCTCGTCAACATTGTGGGCTGATCTGAGGAGCATGTTTAAAGCAGTACTAAGCAACGTGTTTACCTTAATAAATCCTTTTCGTAGTCCCTGTGGGGGTAATACAAGTGTTTATGGGATGATTGGAGGGTCTTTCATCTCCCCCTGGTGTCTCTGGACAGAAAACCATGTTTGCAACTTGACTGCCACCGGTGCGGAGAAAGCAGTACACACTAATGAAATCACGAAGAAGAAGCTAACATGCTAACGGGCAAAGCTAACTGCGGGCTAACGTCACTTTAAACAGTATTTACAGCCAAGTTTGAGTGAAAAAAAATATTTCCATTGTATAATTGGATGCACAGTAACCCTCTCTCCCTTCGCCTTTCCTGTCTACTCTCCAAGACAATTAATAAGTTAAAAAATCGTAACTTACTAGTACACCTGCAGTTGCGCTTATGGCCTCTAGGGGGAAGAGTTACTTAGTACTGCTTTAAACCCGACTACTGTCTTCAGTGATCCTCTGAAACAGTGCACCGCCTCCTGGGTTTGTCCCTGTTTCCGAGCGTGGTGTCCTGCACTAGTCCGCTCCACTTCCCCCTTCCTCTTCCTCCTGCGCAGCTCCCTCCACTCCACAACAGTCTTTCGCCATCTTCTGAAGAGCATAACAGACGGATATAATCGGCCTTCTTCTGTGAACACACAGTATTAGCCAGAGCAATAGTAGAAACAAAAGATTTGTGTGGCTTAGCTGCGAGTCTTGCCCGGATACCTCCTCGTTTGTCCCCTTTTTGTTGCCTGTAGCGCCTCTTGTGACGCCTCCACTGTGCTGCAGGTGTGGGGGGCTCTTGGTGCCTCTTCATTGTTTCAGAAGAAGAAATGTGTTGCTCTCAAATGCCTTTAGCTCATAAGCTAGCTGTTTGTTTACTGTTTAAGCTGTGCTGTAATTCATGGCTAGTGCAGACTCTCTTCTGTAAAAAAAAAATCAGCTGAACCTCACAGAAACACAGCACAAATGTACAAAAGTATCCAGTAAAACCATATGGAACACAGAAACTACAAATGCAGTTTGCAGGAAAAGGCCAAAAACACTGCTGTACCAAGAGAGCGGGTGGTTGCTGAGTGTTTACACGTTGCTTTTTAACAGACCTGGAGTTGTGGTTGGAGCCACTTTTAGAATCACGAGAACAGCTCCCAAAAAGCTCCCCCTGACGTCCTTCAAATAAACATAAATGGACAAAAAATGAAAAATGTAATGCTTGGTTTGAACCTTGGTTTCAAAAAGTCACATAAAAGAACATGGTAACAAAGTGCTATTAAATTTGATGAACAGTAAGAATATTTCAGATTTATTAACTACGGAAGGTACAAATAATCTCAATACTATGACTGTTCCACATGTTCGGTATTGCCTGTCTAGTTGGTCCCAGACTTGTAAAACATCATTAACACCAGTTGAATCATTGTATAAAAGCTTTAAAAAGTCATGATAATAAGCCTCGCCGGTGCCATCACTGCAAGGTATAAATCTAATTATTTGATTTGATTATCCGGTTATAAAACATGTCTAATTATCTTGCCGCCAAGTTTTGTAATCCTTGTACAACTGCGATTGCCTAATTGGGAAAATGGTTTTCCTTTATAACTCTACCAAAGCGACTTCAATAGAAAAGCCAATGTAAAAGGCTGTTCTTTAGTTGATGGTTTATTTTATCCGGATCACAATTGGTGCATTGATTCAGAATCCTTTCGCTGTAATTGACAATGTGTCTAATAAAACAATTATTTGTCTCACACCTATAACAGCTGCTAATGATGAAAACTTTCCTCAAATCATTAAATTAAAGTCCGTGTTGCGCATGAGGTTGTACATATGAAGCCGTTCCGAGGCGTTGGAACTGACTTTTTTCATGACTATAGTGATCTTAGAATGCTCTCCTGAGTAAATTCACCTTTGTGTTTGAGCTGTGAACATCCTGGTCTGTGTTTACAGTGATACGAGTTTTCTGACAAGGGGGTGGTGAGGATCAGGGCAGTCGCACCGGTGAGGAAAACTGTTAAGTCGCATGAGTGACTTTTTTAGGGGAAAAATGGTCTTCGACTTTTGAGCCCTGAAATATACAAAACTTGATTCAATTTAATCAAATTTCGGTTCTGTTTAAAGGTCCTATATCATGCAAAATTGACTTTTTGGAGCTTTTAACCATGTTGTAATGCTACTTCCTTATCAAAAACACCTCCAGAGTGTTTTTTGGCTTCATTCACGCAGTTCTAAACAATCCTCCTGAATCCTGCTCTCTGAGCAGCTGCTCCGCCCTCTGAAGGAAAACAACTGACTTGCGGCTTGATTTTAATATGTAAAGCCGTTTTTTTCATTAAAAAGGAAAAAAGCTGTGAAGATGGAGCTTTTTCTAACCTACTCTGGACACGCCTGTTCTTTTTTCTTACCTAACGATAATGTCACGGAGGAAAAAAAGCGCGTTTGGCTACGAGGACTTTATTCAACCTGCCAAAGAAGAGGTCACTTGTCAGAAGTTGTTTTCTCGCTTGTGTGTTAGCGTGTGTGTGTTAGCATGTGTGTTAGCGTGTGTGTGTGTGTTAGCATGTGTGTGTTAGCGTGTGCGTGTGTGTTAGCGTGTGTGTGTTAGCGTGTGTGTGTGTTAGCATGTGTGTTAGCGTGTGTGTGTGTGTGTGTTAGCGTGTGTGTTAGCGTGTGTGTTAGTGTGTGTGTGTTAGCATGTTTTTTTTAGCGTGTGCGTGTTAGCGTGTGTGTTAGCGTGTGTGTTAGCCATTAATGAAGGTGTGTTGCAGATGTCAACTCCTTTTAACTGCATCGTGAAGTAACTTCACTTATTGCTATGGTATTTTTATTGATACCACAGTAAAGTTGTATGAGCGGAGAGAGGGGGCGGAGTTAACTGAATCGAAGCGTTGTGTCTTCCGGGTTTGAAATATACCTCCAGAAAACACAAAAATGAGTGCTCCATAGTGGTAGAGGTACAATATATCATATTAATTCCTGTACTTAACTTTGGAATGGCTAAAATAGCAGGATACAGATCCTTTAAAATAATTCATAATATTGCTGCTCTTCCTTGGCAAAGATTTGTCTCACTGAATTTGGAGACAACAGTGTTTTTCTTCTGAAGCTGCGAGCCTTTGAAACGCTCTTCCAAAAGAAATGATCTTCTGCACAAACGTTTACACGGCACTGTCCGCAACATCTCCACAGCTCTCTCCGGTGCGATAAACTCTGGAATCTATTATATCTACCATCTTTTTTGTATTTTTGTTATATTCTACGGCATTAATCTTTATTTGTGTGTTATTTTTTGAAGTGTAATCTAAATCTACAGCCGTCCCGGGCTAATTACACAGGCTCGGGCGGATTTGATAAACCACACTTAGCCTTGAGCACGGCGCAGTAGGATTTTGACGCCTCGTTTATGAGCGAGGGTAAAGCGTTAGGACACGGATAAGCCGGGTTTATTGATCGGTGAATAAACAACGATGAGATGCCGCTGATTCTAATTACGATTTTTGCATGATACTTATGGGAAAACGCCGCGTATAACACAAAGGTCAACATTTTTAAGAGCTGCTGAAATGATCGTTTCCACCACAACTTGTAGCGTTGCTTAAACTCGCTTGTTGATTTTATTTGGGAAATTGTATTTTCAAGGGACATTTTTACATTGGTGCAACAACATCTCCATGTAAGTAGCTTCAATTATTTTGGAGGTTTTTTTTTTATTTTTTATTCCTAACTGATTTATTGAGTTTTGAATTTAACAAATGAGTCTTCCCTTGATATCCAAAATCCCCTCTGAAAATGTATTTATTACTGCGATGTCAACAAAATAAAAACCTGCTGCTCTATCCATTATTCAGATTTTATTGCAGAAAATATTTTAAAATTTGGGCATTTTTAGGCCAAATTTTGGTCATTTTGTCTTGCAATACATTTTTTCCTCATATTTATGCCACTAATCGACAACAAAAGTTTCACATTGATACCTCTAAAAGTATCCCTATTCACCTCGCCTAAAATGTACATGACAAATAGGAACAAGATCCGAGTGTCTGTTGAAAGGATTTGACTCTTAATTGCTCGCTTTTCCATCAAAGAGCCTCAAATCATATTCATTCAACACCCGGTGAACAAAGCAGGTCCTGAGTAAAAAGCCTTGCAATATGAATCCACAAGTGAGTTTTTTGGACCATATTGTTATTTCTCTTCACATTTCAAACTCCGAACGGAGTAAATCTGAAAGGCTGTTGGAGATGAAAGGAAGCGTGGTCAAAGCAGGTCGACATGTTCCCCTCACACTACAGGAACGAGAAGGAAAAGACATCTGAAAAACTCTGAAAAGTCACAAATTGTTAAAAGCTGGTCAGAGCGATGCAGAATGTTTGAAATCAAAACAAATATAGGGACTGGAAGAAAGAACCATGAAACATTTTGTTGCAAAAAGCCAATAGGGTTGTAAGTAGCAACATTATCCCATAAAAACACAAGGTAACTAAAAGAAATGAAGAAAAATCAAGTGTGTGAGCCATCAGGAAACTGTTATATTCCATTTTCAGCATCTGTAACCGAACTGAAGTGTCCAGAAGTACAAGGTGTTCAGTGCTCAGAGACGTTGCCAATATGAGAAACGTGGAATCACAACTATTGATCAAGACTCAAAAGCTAAAATGAAGATTCAGCGCAAAACCCAACCTTGAAGACGTATCCGCAGCCTTCATTCATCACCTAATCAACGGCAGCCTTTACCAATCATGATCACGGCTTCAGCCACTCATCAGGATCCTCTTCTCAAGCTCTCCTGTCAATCACTCGGCCATTTCCCAGCCGCGCTGCGACCCTCCTCCGCCCCTCCTCCGCCCCTACTCTGCCTGGCCTCTCCTCGGCACAAATGGCAGCCCGGGGTCGTCCTACCACCACCAGTGTCCGGGCTACATACATACATACAGTACATACATACAGTACATACATACAGTACATACATACATACATACATACATACATACATACATACATACATACATACATACATACATACATACATACATACATACATACATACATACATACATACATACATACATTTATTTCAGCGTATGTGTCTTGATCAATAGTGGTCGGGTTTACACTTTCCTCGCGTTGGCGATGTCTATGAGCTCTGAACATGGACACTTCAGGTCAGTTACAGCTGCTGAAAATGACAGCACTGGTAATGGATCCACGCTTGATTACTGGTGACTTTGCGTCTTTTTCTGTTATTTCACTTCTAACAATCCTGTTGGCTCTTGGCAACAAAACATTTGACGGTTCTAAAGTCCCATCCCAATATTTTCAAAATTGCTCTGACCAGCTTTAACAGTTTTTGACTTTTCAGGGTTTTTTAGAGGTTTCTTCCCATTTTGTGTTAGGGGAAAATGGCTGCATAATATTTGCGCACACTTGATTAGTGTGGACCCGCTTTGACCACACTTCCTCTCATTACAAACACCACCATCACCTGGGACGCTTCAATCCAACACATCAGGGGTAGGCAACGTCAGGCCCGGGGGCCAAATCCGGCCCTCCAGCACAGGACCTCTGGCTCTCAAGATGATTTTGAGAAACATTATTACACAAATCAGAGAGTACTTTTAACATTATTAGAGTTAAATGGGAGGAAAAAAAGGTGCTCTGGAAAAAGAAAAACTGTTTTAAGGAAGAAATGACATAAATCTCCTTGAATGAACAGATTAAATCTAAGGTTTGAGTTGATTTGGTCTGGTCTTAGATAAAACCTCTAGTAGTTTTTGTCTGATTTCTAGTTTTATTCTTGTTCCACTGGCGCTAGCATTTGTATCTTGGATCAGTTCAAACCGACTTCAATTTGACATAGAAGAACTTTAATTCATTTAAGTCATTTATCTCATGATGGTCATTTTTCCAGTGTTGTGTTAACTTTGGGCTGATAATCAGCGGCGTCGGCCCTCAGTCTGTTTACAATAAAGACAATTGGCCCATTCCCAAGAAAACCTGCCTACCCCTGCAACACATAAAATAAATGTAACGCTCCAAAAACTCGCTTGCAGTTACACTCGGTCTACAAACCTTTGACTGAACCCTGATGTCTAAATTACCCCAAGTATTGCTTTCTTAACCTCTCGGGCTAATCAGACCGTGCAGTTGTACAAGGCCTGGTTCCCACAACATATTTAGTGAAAGCTTTTAAATGAATTTCGGCGCCTGACAGCTCATTTCTGCTCCGCCTGTATCTCCCTCTGCGTTTGTCTGCAGAAGGGAAACATTTATCTGCTCTCGCTGTGATAAGACCAAACACAGAGGCATTATTCCGCCGCAGATTGGATCCGCTGAGAAATGAGACGGCAAACTTAAAATTCACATCGGCATGTCGAGTCCAGAATACTGTATACATCGAAAATGGAAGTCCTTCCTTCAAAAATGGATTATTCGCTCTTAAAGAAACCATACTGAATGACACTTTTCTTTAGGAATGGTGAGATGGGCGCAGTCTTCTCCCTGATGCCAGGAAAATAGTTTTGGTCTGAAAAAAGGCACTATAACTAAACTTAGGTCGCCTTCAGCTGCATAGGAGGACACATGACATAAAGACATACCATTCCTCATTTGAAAGCTTACAATCTCCTATGTTCAGTTAAGTCGGCCTTGACCTGGAAGGGTGCTTGGATTGTGGAAATGGGAGAGATTCCCTTTGCAAACTGGTTCAAGACATAAGATCTGTCAGGCTCTTTCTGAGAACCAAACAAGAAAATGTACATTTAAAAGACTTTCACTTTACCATCTGTGCCATAGTGGGCTGGAATGGTTATTCATTAGGGCATTGACAGCTACTGATTATTAGAGGTCGACTTTATTGTCAAGGGAGTGGCAGTCGAGTCGACTAGTCGTGTGATGACATCATCATATTAACACTGGAGAAATAATGCCTCATTTACAACAAGCACAATATGTTCAAGTCCAAATCCGTCATGTAATAATGTAGGCTCACATGGAAGCAGGTTTTACAGCTTATTTTCTGGGTTAAAATACAATATAGTGGCTTATTTCCATTTCCTAGGTTTTAACTCAATGCTCAGTGTTGACCTGCGCCTCAGAAACAGCATCCTTTCCTCTCTCCTCCGTTTGTCTCGCTCTCCTCCTCATCTGGCCTCTCATCTTCCTTGTAAATCCAAGGTCTGAAGTAAACAAGCTTTCGGTCCTGGAGTGTTAGATCGTAGTTGATCCAACGTGAATACACCAGATGTTTTGACGGGTGATTTCTCAGAGCCTGAAGCTATTTTACATCACAGATCTTTTACAGTGCTGATCTTTTCACAGAAGCAATGCTCTGTTTGTGAACGATGTTTTGACCCACCATAGAACTATCATTATGTATTTACTACATACATTGCGTTGCCCACTAAAGCCTCGGGTGTGACGACTCGGCGATCCCCCTGACATCGCACTCTTACCTCGTTCAGCGGAACAGAAGAGAGCGGCGAGCCTTGCTCTACTTCCTTGGACAGTCCCCCCTTGTGCAGGAGCACCTGGAGGTGGGGTTTGAGACGCAGCTGAAGTGCGTGAGCCAATCACACACAGGTGTCTGTCAGATCGTGTTCTGTGGTTGGTGGTCGCCGCTTGTCTCATTGGTCAAAGTGACCGCCCGTGGATTCTGATTAGTTGCATGGATCAAATGCGTCAAATTTCACACTCAGGTGCTCAATTATACACAATCTATTACATTTAAACTTACAGACTATCACTTTAAACCACAAAAGCTTTTTGTGACATATAAAAGATGTCATTTCGGAGTGAGCAGGCCTCTGCTCAGGACTTTTTATGACTCTGCGGTAGCCTCTGCTCTCCACTACACTGCCGTGTGCTGGGCCTCGGGCAGCACAGAGCGGGACAAGAACAGACTGAACAAGCTGGTCAGACCCTGGACTCTGTGGAGGAGGTGAGTGACAGGAGGGTGTTAGCCAAGCTCACCTCCATCAAGGACAACACCTCCCACCCACTGCACGGGACTGTAGAAGAGCTGAGCAGCTCTCTCAGTGGCAGACTGAGACACCCTCAGTGCAGGACGGAGCGCTACCGCAAAGCCTTCATCCCCACTGCTGTCAGACTGTGCAATAAGTCTGTGAAGTAACGCCGACTGTAACAAGTGAATTTCTCCTTTGTGAGATAAATAAAGGTTTATCTTATCTTATATATCTTAATTTGATCCGAAAAGAATGATAATTTCTTGTTTTGTTTCTCATCATTTATGTCACTGCTGAATCATAAATGGATGGACACTTTTTTTACTCATAATTTTGATCACCACTTTTGACTTCTTGAGTAAAATAATTTCACAGTAAAGTTAAAGGGGCTAGATGCAAGTTAGCCATTTTATACTCACTACTGCCACCTCAGGTCATATGTGTAACTGCACCTTCTATATTAAGCTCGTGCATGACGGCACATCAGACCCGAATTAACACCTTTTTGAGTGACAGTGCAGGATTTTAGAGGCAGTTGTGGTGAATATGTCTGGGCTCATTCAACACATTAGGACATTATTGGAACATGTAGGGAGAAGAAAATACTTAATCTAAACATTTTTAAACTCTATATAGTCCCTTTAAGTTTGTTAAGCGTTTTGTGATGCTGTCAGTGAGATGCAAATCAAAACCTACTTAAAATGTTCTTGTTTGCATCATGTCTGGTGTACACAGAGAGGTCAAAGTTCATGAATTATTTACGTATATCCTCCCAAACGCCGCCATTAACATCCATAAAGCTCATGGCTGGCGGTTTGCCCCAGAGTGCATGTTGTGGACTTGAGAAAGGACAGAGTGGGTTGCTCCTGTTTTGTATGCTGCTCCGGCTGCTTTGACCTGCTCCTGTTGCTTGCGGGTGACTTGTTTTTGACCCTGCGGCACGTACCGTCACGAGTTTGCACCTCCTCCTCCTCCGCAGCCCGCAGGAGCCCACAGCCCGATGCGGAGAGCCCGTGCTGCTGCTGCTGCTGCTGTTGTTGTTGTTGTTCTAATGGATTTGCCGAGATTGACACTGCAGGCAACAGTACAATGCAAATGGAAGTCAGCGAATTAAAGTTGCTCCCTTCATGCACTTCCAATATTTGCGCATGCAGTTTGTTTGTCTAATTTGGGTTGAATTGTTTGCCGGGGCGTTGTGGACCCGGCTCCAGGGCCCACAGCAGCCAAAGAGCAGCCAGGCGAGGCCGAGCGGCGGATAAAATAGACTTAACTGAGTGTGTGCTTAACTAGACACTCGAGCCTGATGTGAAGCGACGTGGAGGTCTATTGATGAGTGTGGTGTGGTTGCAAATGAGAAAGCAGGTGTTTGTTTGTTTATTTGGTCGGGATAGTGCTTGTTAATGAACATACATGGGACTCATGCATGTACACTGCGTTCCAAATTATTATGCAAATTGGATTTTTGTGTCAAAAAGGTAAAAAAAAAAACAATAATAATGAAACTCATGGATGGTATCGTGTCTTGGGGCTCTATGAATCACTGACATTAATCTCAGAGACCTGGGATGATTAGTTTTCAGTTTACGCCCAGTTAAGGGAAAAACTACTGAAAAAGGGTGTTCCACTTTATTATGCAGATCATCATTTTCAAGCAATATGAGAAAGAAAAAGGGTCTCTCTGCTGATGAAAAGCGTGAAATAGTTGATATGAAAACCTTCGATATTTCATGAAAGATTAAGCGCAATCATCGTACTGATAGGAGATTTGTGGATGATTCAGAGCACACTCCGGTTTGTGCAGATAATGGCACAATGCTACAAAGCAGCAAACAGGTATTTGAAGCTGCTGGAGCCTCTGGAGTCGCCCGAACATCAAGGTGTAGGACCCTCCAGAGGCTGCAGTTGTGCATAAACCTTCTATCCGGCCTCCCCTAAACGGTTAATTGAAGCTGATGAACAGAAACGACTGCAGTGGCTCAGAAATACATGAGGACTCATTTTCAAACAGTCTTGTTCACTGATGAGGCCGTGTAGCCCTGGATGGTCAAATCAATGGAGTAGTGGATAGTTGGTGGATGGCCACCATGTCCCAACAAGGCTGTGACGTCAGTAAGGAGGTGGCGGAGTCATGTTTTGGGCCAGAATCATGGTGAGAGAGCTGGTCGGCCCCTTTAGGCCCTTTTAGGATCCCTGAAGGTGTGAAAATGACCTTTGAAAAATATGTGGAGTTTCTGACTGACCACTGTCTTCTATGCTACAAAAAGAAGAGCTGTGTTTTCCCGAACAAAATCATCTCCACCATGTCCTGCTGTAAAGAATACCTCTGCATCACTGGCTGCTATGGGCATAAAAGGAGAGAAACTCATGATGTGGACCCCCTCCTCCCCTGACCTCGACCCTATTGAGAACCTTTGGAGCCTCAACAAAAAAACTTCTATGAGGGTGGGAGGCAGTTTTCATCCAAACGGCAGCTCTGGGAGGCTATTTTAACATCCTGCAAAGAAATCCAAGCAGAAACTGTCCAAAAACTCACAAGTTTAATGGATTTAAGAATGTTTAAGCTGCTATCACTCAAGGGCTCCTATGGTCAAATATAACTTGACCTGTTCATACTTTATTGATTGAAATATCTTTTGATTTCAGTAAGTATGACCTCCTAATGCTACAAATTCAACAAATGACCATTTTCAGTTAATTACAAGCTTTAAAATGTATTGAAACGATGAGTTGCATAATAATTTGGAACAGTGGATTTTGAGGTTTTTACTATATTTATTTTTGAAAAAAATACTGTTTTCACTAGGAATTTTTTCCCACCACATTTAGATGATCCTCTACCAGTTAAAGACTTGAAAATTATGCTGACTCTCATTTGAGTTGACAATTTAGAAAATCTTAGAAAAATGTCATTTGCATAATAATTTGGAACGCAGTGTAAACACACCACGCCAGATAGTAGCCTAATTTGCATCCATTGTCCCGCACTCGCACTATCAAACACACTCTCATTCATCCTGGCATATTGTAGATAGATAGATAGATAGATAGATAGATAGATAGATAGATAGATAGATAGATAGATAGATAGATAGATAGATAGATAGATAGATAGATAGATAGATAGATAGATAGATAGATAGATAGATAGATACTCTGTCATTTTAAGCAGAGAAAGAAAAAAAGCATGAGAAGTAGCTACAATAAAGTGTTCATGAGGCCAAGGGAGTAGCTCATGTTGAATCTCTTTGTTCCTCCTTTAAGAGGGTGTTCATTAGGCGTATAGCCTGGGGGATGAAGCTCGTGTTGAACCTCCCAGATCCATCAAAAAGAGAGTGACGCCTCCTTCCAGAGGGCAGCTACTGAAACAGCTCCTGTGGGGGTGGTGAACTTCTGCCATGATCCGCTGTGCCCTCTTCACGCAGTCCTTTTGATACAGCTCTTCAGGATGGAGCAGAGAAGTCCTTGTGATGCGCTCGGCACAGCGCACCACTCTCCTGAGCACTGGTTCCACTGTAGCGCAGTACAAGTTTTTCTGAGATGTCAAATGTGGCCGCTGCCTTGACTGCTTTACTACGGCGGAGATGTGTTGGTCCCATTTCATGTCCCCAGAGATGTGTATAGGGAACTCTCTCTACTGTGGCCCCATGGATGTATAAAGGGGCGTGATGGTGCGTCCCCCACCCCTCCTCATATCCACCACCATCTCCTTGGTTTTGGAGACGTTGATGACCAGGTTGTTTTCTTTACACCGGTTTGCCAGCAGAGCCACCTCCTACCATAAAACAATGTAGTTTCTCAGTCATCCAGGTAGTTAATCAACTTAAACAAAAGGGGTGAGTAAACACAACACAACTTACCTTTAAAAGAGCTCCTACCATGTCTTTAGTGGTAGGAGAAACCCAGAGGAAACCTACACAGACACGGGGAGAACATGCAAACGCCACACAGAAAGGTTTGGAGGTGGGAATCGAACCCATGACCTTCTAGCTGTGAATCACGAGCGCTAACCGCTGCACCACCGTGCTGTAGTGGGAGTGGGTACTTACATTTACTCATGTTCTTAAGCCCTTTTCGCACAGGATAAGCATTATCGAGGGACCCCATGGAATAAAAAATCTGCTTTTTATGTGGCACATTCAACTCAAATCAATTCAAGGGAGTCTCAAGGGACAAACCAGTATAAATAAAGAAAAAATAAAAATAATTTGCACAGGACCGAAGTCTGAGGTCTCCTGGATGTGGTGTGAAAGTGCTGCTTTCTGAGTTCATTCCAGCCTATTTCAGTATTTTACACTGAATGACTGTCTGTAAATGTGTTTAACTGTTGTTGGTTGGAAGTATAGGCTATAAGTAGTGTGGAACATGGTGCTTAAAGGGACTATAAGGAGTTTAAAAATGTTAAAATTATGTATTTTCCTCCCCCTACATGTTTCAGCCATGTCCTAATGTGTAGAATGAGCCCAGATCTGTTCACCACAACTGCCTCTAAAATCCTGTACGGTCACTCAAAAATGTGTCACTTCGGCCCGAATTGCCGTCAAACACGAGCTTAATATAGAAGGTGCAGTTACACATATGGCCTGAGGTGGCAGTAGTGAGTATAAAATGGCGAACTTGCATCCAGCCCCTTTAAACAAGTTCAAATAGAGGAAATGCAAATAATAAGCTCCAAGTTGCATTTCTAGTAGTGAAATCTGAGCCTTAAAGGGGCTAGATGCAAGTTGTCCATGTTATGCTCACCACTGCCACCTCAGGTCATATGTGTAACTGCAGGTTCTATATTAAGCATGACGGCACTTTGGACACGACTTAACACCTTTTTGAGCGACAGTGCAGGATTTTAGAGGCAGTTGTGGTGAACAGGTCTGGGCTCATTCTACACATAAGGACATTATTGGAATATGTATCATTTACAACCCATTTACAACCCTGTCCGTCACAATGACAGAGAGAAACGATGGTTTGAACACAATACTGTGGGTGTAAATGAGACGTATTTGTGCTGGAGTAAATGTCGCTGATTACTGCCTGCCTTTGGTTTTCATTCCGTTCACAAACCACTGCATTCTGTTGTTGTTTAACTCATTTCTAGTTCGTTTAAAATCACAGTCCGGCTCTGACGCTGACGTCCCCCCCCCCTCTCTCCTCATAAATGATTCTATTTGCATTATTGCCGCACGCTGTTTACTGTCCAACAGCCGCTCCTAATGCGCTGTGCTGTGGAGGGAGCCCAAACCCGGTTATTAGGGCCGCGCTGCACGGAGATGCAGACTTTGCAGCCATCGAAACCATAGCAACGGCGGGAGCGCTCGGAAAGCATCGGGCGCTTTCCCCCGAATCACCCAAGGAGACGTAAACACACTCGCTGTCATCTCCTTTGTTCATGTTTGGTTCCTTTGAAATAACAACGTGCTAATTAGAATAAAAAGTGTTGATCATCTCAGTGACGAGGGTGAGAGAAGTGACGAGGGCTGCACCAGAAGAGCTCAGGAAGTCATTTACCCAAGTACTTCAGTAGAGTCTTTGTGGATCAATACTGTACTTGAGTAGTATTTGAACTTTGTACATTTTAAACATCTACACCAGGGGATCCCAACCTTTTTGGTCCGACATACCCCTTGAGGCATTAACCTCTTACCCCCCGCCTCAACCGAGCACATTGTCTCCAGTTCAGCTTTACCCAAATCTAAAATCGAGAGGAGCTTACAGCCAATACGCCATTTGAAAGCTAAGACCTCGCACTGTTTCATTGTATTTTTGTTTGTTTTTTTATTAGGGCTAGGTAATTAATCAAATTTCAATCTAATTGTGATTTTAATAAAGGTCGATCAGGATAATCGCGTGGTGCGTTTTAATCGAGGAGAATTGGCCAGTCCTGTTAGCCTGGCTAACACCAGACTGCTGTGTGTGCTTGAATCAATTCAAACTACACAAAAGCCTGGGGACCATGGCCCAATGTTTCGCATGGATTTGGGGACCAATCACTGAACGAGGAGGGACGGCAAGACAGTGACGCATTATTCGACATATGGAAGCTTGTGGTTTGTTTGCAGATCCAACATGACAGCAGCAGCAGACGCAACACCATCTTTCGATCAAGCTTTAGATCGTGTTCTAAATAGTTTCGCTTGAAAGTTTACAGCGGGCACGTCACACGTCATCTGATACGATGATATGATTGGCTATGGCTACGTGCATTAAATTGAATTGGTGGTCCCCAGACTAAATATAACTTATATTCAGGGTTAGGGTTAGCCAGGCTACAGTTCTGTTGCAGTCTGGAGAAAAATATGGACAGTGCAATGCTGCAGCGCCTGTCAGGTCAATCCCAGGCATACTTGTCCCCTTAGCTCAGTGGGCACAGTTTGGATCCAAAAGTGCGCAGGTTGGCACATCTGGGCTCCTCCTCACTCTGTGTTTCCTCACAGGGTTTTGGCTCAGAGCGTTTCTCCAGAGGAGGTTATGTTAACTGGGCTGGACGATATTATCTTCATGAGAGCCTTATTTCATTCGTCCAGGAAACTAGGCACTCACTGCAGGGCAGCTGGGTGAAGCAGGGAGTGGCTGGTCTTGACTCTCAGCCTGAGGCTGCCCTTCAGGTGAGGCCTGTCCACTACAGCATGTTCTCACTTGGGCGGAGCGCAACATGTCTCTTGCGCAGCGCATCAGAGCCTTCATTTTCTGCTTACGAGGCCTGTATTCACTGTTTTCGGGCAGAGGGAGGCGCTTTCCCATAATTCGGCAGCAGCCCAGAGCAACGTTGATTTGGCCTCCGCACTCAAAAGATTCTGTAGACCTTTTGTGGATTGGTGAGAGGAGCTGGCTGCCGCCTTAAAGCTCTCTCTGAGACCTCTGTGCATGGCTTTGTTCACTGCCTTCTCAGACACCTGCAAAGGCTGCTGTGTTGCTCTCCCCTCCACCACCGTGTTCCTGAAGGCCTGCAGAAACCGTTAGAAATCTCCATAAACATTTCAACCAGGACCTTCCTGTAGGTTCAAAGATCCAAGTTTGCCCCAAAACGAGAGAACCAGTGGCTGCAGCGTTTCTGTGGAAATCTTTGGCATAATTTCGTCTAAAGGAGAGTCGTCTATCTTCTGTTTCTTCTGTTTGGCTCATAGATTCTTCTGTCTCATCCATCACTGTCTCCTCGAATGTGTGGACAGTGGAGATGTCTCTTGCAGGATGGTTTGAGGTCACTGAAAACCATCCCTGCTCCTGTTCTGGGCTGGTCTTTGTAGGTCCTGCCTGCTCCTCCTCAGTTAAAAACATGAGCTGTAGAGATTTGTCGGGGACTGGGGAGGGTGTCCACTCTGCCGCTGGCTTCAAATGCGTCTTTTGTAATTCATTTTCACGTCAGCTGGCAACTTATAGGTCACAGATTTCTTCGATGTGTTCGATTTAGACCGAGAAAGGATAGATTTTGAGGAACCAGACGTGGATGTCCTGGTCACAGAGGGGCCTGGGACAGGACTCGGTCTTGGGCTGCTCATGGTGCTATTTTCTGTTAAATATTCCAAGACTCGGGTGAAAAAGAGCCCTGCATTGACGATTAATGTTTTTCTGTGTAGACTTCACTCTGGCTGTGAAGAAATCAGATCACAGCTCCACACAGTGTGAGTGTTGAAGTAAACTGTCATTGTCAGATCATAACTAATGAGATGGTTGATGCAGATGACATCATCATTATTTTTACTGCCCTGTTGCTATGGCAGTGACATGTCATTCAATGCATGGGTTTCAGTCACATGGCTTTCTTTCTTTCCATTATCCTTATCTCCGTTATGTTAGAAATGCTGAATTGTAAATATATTATATATTAACCCTCACAGCTCCCTATAGGGACTTTTTGTGAACTTTGACATTTCATTGTTAAGGCATTTTCTCTTTGTTTATTGGATGTTCCTCACATTTGCCTCAGGATCATTTTCGCCTCCCAGAGCTGAGACTGGGAAAAAAGTCACACTTAACACCCTAAGGCCCGAAACGTGGCCTCAGTATACTTTCATATGTTTTCTACTTTAAAAACTCAGACTCACAGATCTCCGTCCGCTTCACACATATATACACCAATGTGTCACAACTTTATATTTTTAACCCTATATAAGCCAAAATGCACACAAAAGTCCACTGTTGTGCTGTTTGTAATGCACACATGCTTGTATAGCTTAAATACAAGCTTTCCAAATTGTATGAGGTTTCTATTTTCATTAGCCGTTGGGATAGGTCAGAAGATTAGTTGTTTTAAAGGGTTTGGTTTTTTCTGTATTGGCAGATTTTCCTGAAAAATTAACACACTAAGACGCGAAATGCAGCCTCTACTTTAACAGCCATAAACTCACTATACTTTCATATTTATTTCTTCTTTAAGAACTCAGACTCATAGATCTACTTCTGCTTGACACAAACATGCCAAATATGTGTCTTTTTAAAAAAAAATCATTTTAAGCCTTCATTGACCAGTATGTATACTAAACTCCACATTTTTGCTCTTGCAGAGTCAGTAATACTCGCATAACCTTTATAAATGTGATCCAAATTGAATGAGCTTTCTTTGGTCATTTACCTATAGAGCTGGTCATACAACTGTAGTAACCTTGTTTGAACAGTTTTTACATGTTTCTGTAGTGACACTAAAATAAACCAAATGCTGTCATCCCATTGAAAATCAATGCAAACGTTCCATAGCAGCTTTGTCTTCTGGGGGTGCTCTCAGGAGCAGTTTGCAAATGTGGGTCTCTTTTTATATGACTGGCATTAGATCAAAGTTTGGAGGGTGTGTGTGTGTGTGTGTGTGTGTGTGTGTGTGTGTGTGTGTGTGGCGGGGGGGGGGGGGGGGGGATTTGAGGACCTTTCTTCTTTGGAGAAACAACTAAAAACAACAGCAATAAGAAAATGAAAATAAAAGTGTTGTTGTGGTTTTCACAATATAATAAGAAAAGTCGGGTAATAATTGATGATGATCATTCTTCTGATTGATAACAATAGTTATAATAATAATAATTAGCATGCCCTGCAAATGAAGCTAAACCCTTTTCCATTGTTATTGTTGCTAATTGTCAGGTTCATTTTGCTGATTGGTACATTTAGTTATTTTAACTGCATTAGGAAAACTGTTAACTTAAGAACACGCACAGGGTTAGAGTTTTAGTAGAGTTGTGTTACTGATAAACTCAGGAAGGATTGTTTACATTTGATAGAATCTGATTAGTCCCTTATATCAAACTCAAGGGCGGACTGGCCATATCCTCCTGAGTACCAGTCCTCTGTAGAGGACATTTCTAAACCTGACTATCTCGCGCCCAGTACATACTACTGAATTAACTCCTTTTGGCCTCTGCAGAGGACATTTAGAAGGGGCGGGGCTTTGGTAACTTGGAGGCTCTCAGTGCAAGCACATTTTATGGGAAAAGTTAATTTATAAAACTATTTATGGAGCAAATTTTGGATTGAAATGTTGTTTGCATATTTTACAAAGGACAGCACATTAATACACGGTATAACTGTGTTTTACCACAGTATTTAAGTGTTTCAATAACATCCTCTGTAGTGGACATTTGTAGTTATTTCGTCCAATTTGATGGAGGAAATAATGCCAAAGATAAAGAAAATAACTACACCCCCACATCAAAAGTGGAAACCTCAGCCAACTTCTGAGACTTTGGTCCATCCATCTTCAGTGAGGTGAACAAAACATCCATCAAGGTGTGGCAGATCAAGATGTTGTGTCTCCAAGAGGAATTACTCCTTGAAGTATCATTCCAACAAAGCAAAACAAACGTGATGATGGACAGTTTTTTAGATGCTAAACTTGTTCTAATGTTGACTGAATTTTGGTATTTTCTTTGGCACTAACTTTGCCACCATGGTTCAGTTTCACACGTGTGGCCTTCCTATGTCCACTGTAGTGGACACATGATATCTTAAAAATAAAAACTTGTTTTGTTTTGTTTTTCAGTTTTCTAATTACCTTGGGGGGAGAATGGAGGATTAAAAAAAAAAAAGTGATTTTTTTTCCTGGTAGTCAGGAGGTTAAGTTACAAAAAACAACAAAAAAGACGAAAATACAACAACAAAGCAATAAAAGAGCAACAAAAAACAACAAAACCATGACAAAAATGTGACCAAAATGCGGCGACAACGTGACAAATAGGTCTTAGCTTTCAAATGAGGCGGTACACTGTTGCTCTCCAGTCAAGGAGCTTTTAGGTTTGGGTAAGAAAATGTTCTCGCTTAAGGCGAGGGGTAAGAGGTTAAAATCTGCTTTAATGAGGTTAGTTTGAATACTGTAATCTGATATCCGACTTAATTTCACTAAAATTCAATGTCAGAAAGATACAAAATATTGTCTCAAAATCATCATAACGGTCCAGATGTAACGGTACCCAGCCCTACTCCAGACCCGAGACTGTGCCGTCCAACCTCCTGAAGGAGTAGAAGTACCACCAGTACCACGGTTTATATGAACTTTCATCATTGTGGATGTCGCTAAAAGGCAGCACAATAAAGAACATCACATCTTCTGTTTTTGTCCTCTGACACTCCCCTGTCTCTGATTCCAAAAATATCTTATCTGCTCCCATCCTCTCTCTTCTCTTCTTGTCGTTTAGCCCGCTCTTATCAGTGCATCTGTCATCCACCGCACCTGCTCAGAGGAGAAAAAAAATGTGCCTCTGATACAACAGAATGTTCCCGATCGTTGGCCAAATGTAATCTAATGTGACAGGCTGAAGAAGCAAAATCAGGAGTCGCAGTCATTTCAGTTCAAACCGTTGCCTTTGCCTCATTCATTGCCCGATTCATATAAAGGCACTCTCTCTTCGCCTTCTACCCACTGTTTTGGTGACCACCCTCCATCTCCACCTCAGCAGCAGAATGATCAGCCAACCTTTCCGTGTTTCTCCTCTTCTTCACCACCAGTGTCCTACAGGAGAAGTAGTTCTTCCTCTTCCCATATTGTGGTTTAGGTGCAAAAACGTGTATCAATTTGGTTTTCTGTTCTTCTTTTCTGTTTCAATCAATACATCTGGTCCATGTTGCTTCTTCTTCTTCTTCTTCTTTACAGCAGCGGTTTCCAGATGTTTTCAGCAAATGGCCCTGTCAGCCACATTACAGTGAGTGGACTGGGCAGAAGGGCGGACGTGTCTTGCCAAACAACAGCAGCACACACATACAGTAACATCTGTCCAGGGGCTACAGATGAAAAACAGCCCTCAGGCTAAGTCTGGCATATTTACACAGTTGCTGATCAATATGCACTGCATTAAAGGTGCGGTAATCAACATATTTTCTTGTAGTGTAGAGGAAGCTTCATTTGGCTCCATGGATCTCCATTTGCGCTGTTGTGTATAATTATAGAGCATTTTCCTTTCAGGCCCTGTCCATACGAAGTCAAGCTGAGGACCAAACGCAAAGATATTTTATCAATCCAGTGTATCGTCCACACGAGCCCGGCGTTTTGGGGGTCTGTAAACGAACATTTTCCAAACTCGGTCCCAGAGTGGAAAGATCTCAAAACGCCGTTTACATGGCTCTGTTGTTACGACGTCTCTGCAACTTTTACTAAAACGATGACATCACATATAATCGTTACGTTATGCATAATCTACTGACCTTATAATGAGTTTTACTCATGGATCTATGATGGTTTTACTCCGCTCCTCTTTGCTCCACTGCAGTCCACAAGTAGAAAAACACGGCCGAGTCAGTCTGTGTTTTTGGACTGACAGTAAAAGTCACTGACAGCTTTTCTACTTTTGTCCCGTAACGTCTGAAGAATAAACTCCTCGTCTCTTCTGTAGATCCTAAATCATTGAATCAGTTTCATTTTCACTGTTTATGTTCCACAATAGTTTACTGCACATGCGCCTCTACATCTTGTTCTATTATCCGTGTTAACGTCACAGCGCCTCACACAGGCCTGGAAGATGAATTGCGGCGTTTTCACATTTACTAAGCTGACTTTGTGCTCCCAAAGAAAGTTTCTGAACTTCGGCTGAAATGCGCTTCTAATTAAAGGTGCACTATGCAACTCTTTATCTTTAAAAAAGAGTTGATATGAAGGTGATATGTGTGTGTATTTGACCTCGTAGTGACCCAGAGGCTGTATGAGTGGTCAGCATTGCACATTGACTTTCAATCACAGTGGTTGTTATAAAGCTCCAGGATCAATTGTTGTGGAGCGGTTTTCTGGTGAGAGGCTCCGTCAGCTGTGAAAACCTTCCAAACATTTGATCCTGGAGCGTCCACTGGGATTGAAAGTAAAGGCGCCATGCTGACCACTCATACAACCGCTGGGTCACTTGAAGGTCAAATACGCAGCTTTCTTTTCCTTTTCCTTAAAGCTTCAGAACCTTTTTGTGCGTGTGTTCTCCCCGTGTCTGCATATGGTTTCTTCCCGTACCACTAAAAACATCCACAGGTCAATCTTCATACTCGGTGAGTTGACAGTCTCAACATCTGGAGGTCACCACAAGTACCGTACGGCTGCCCACTGCTCCTCACAGGTTGTCCCGGTGACAATGAGGAGACGTTGATCAGCAAACCTTATAAGCGTATTATTGCAAATGTGCAAATGCTGTCTCTGGAAAGGACTTTCGTTAACCTCTTAACCCCGGCTCGCCTCAAAGGAACAGGCCACTGTTTTTCCATACTGAGATATGTTCTTACATGAGCTTAGACAAGTTGAAACGTACCGGTCTTTGTTCGTGTCCGTGGAAGAACGTGGCAGCTTCCAACTTCACCCCCGTTTGGAGCTATAGGAATACATTGGGAGAGGCCAAATGCTAACAACATGTTTGGTCGTTTTGCGTGACTGAGCGCACGCACAAAGACCAGACAGGTACGTATCAACTCGTCTAGGCTCAGGCAAGAACATATCTCAGTATGGAAAAACGGTGGCAGGTTCCTTTAACCCAGCACATTTGCCCAAATCTAAAAGCTTCTCGACTGGAGAGCAACAGTGTAACGCCTCATTTGAAAGCTAAGACTTACAAAAGCGATCGCAACTGTTTTGTCACGCTGTCGCCGCAATTTTGTCTCTTTTATGTCACATTTTTGTCGCTTTTTTGTCACATTTTTGTCATGTTTTTGTCATTCTTTGTAGCTTTTTCATTGCTTTTTTTCGTTGCTTTTGCGTTGTGTTTTTGCCACGTTTTTGTCAATGTAGTTGTTTTGTTGCTTTTTCACCATCTTTTTTAACGCTTTTTGCTTTGCTTTATTGTCAGGTTTTTGTTGTTTTTTTGTTGCTTTTTCATTGCATTTTTCGTTGCTTTTGAGATGTGTGTTCGCCACGTTTTTGTCACTTCTTGTAGCTTTTTTGCTGCTTTCTCATCACCTTTATTCTTGTTTGTTTCGTTGCCTTTTTTGTCTGGTTTTTGTCGCTTTTTTTGTCCTGTTTTTGTCGCTCTTTTTGACGTTTTTTTTTGTTGTTGTTCAAGAAGCTTCTAGATACGGGTGAAGCCAAACTGTAGCAAATGTGCTCGGGTTCAGGAGGGGGTTAAGAGGCACTTTTCAACAAACAACCACTTGCCCACAGAATAACGTCGCCCTGACCGCCATACTGTGAATGACACATAATGGGATTTTCGGTGGACCGCGGGCGCTACACTTCAGCAATCTATTCAAATGCCACGGCGGCCGCCTCAGAGCTACTACGGCAAAGTTTCATTTTTCAAGACAAGACAAATAACTGAGAGGAGACTGAGGAGACCGGGAAACAGCGGGATCTTCTGCAGAATCAACAGGCGGGACCACTGAACATCGTTAATCACATGTGAGAGAAGTGATGAAGTGGATTCCAGAGAGTCTTCTGCTTTTGAGTGACACAGAAAAGGCGACGGAGATGGTTAGTACAAACCCGACGGGAGAAGCAGTGAACTCGTTTCATTCTGCATCTCTGTGCGAAATTAAACAAAGCCAAAAATCAAACTCCACTCTCCTCTCTTGCTCTTTCTCTCATTCTCCGGGCCGTCTCTGTCCATCTCCTGATCCAATCCGAGGCTCCGGAGAAGAAGAAGTTCCCCCCTGTCTGGCTCGTTACCATGGCGACGTGACAGGGCGTCTCCGGCGAGGTGGCGGGTAGCGATGGAGGGGGTACGAGGGGGTCCGTGTTGTGGCTGAAGGCACTGGACCACCGATGATGAGGATGATGAGGATGTGTCACAACGGGCCAGGCGCCAGCTCCCCCTGGTGGCTGAAACAGGATTAAGAGGCAGGATTTATACAAAATAAAAGTAGTAGTAGTAGTTTTTTTTTCCTCCAGATGTACACCATGTCATTTCTGCGTTTCTCGGGCGTTAAGTTGCTGTAGTATAGTTCCAAAGCGTGAGTATTTAAGCTCCTGTTCTTTGGCTTTGATGCTGCGCGGCGCTCGAGTCCTGTCAGATTAACAACTCAGCTCATCCACAACAAACTCTCTTAGGCTTTGCAGCACTATTTTACGTCTTACTCTCTCCGGCTTTATAGATAACGCACACCTTAAGTTCCGTGTCATATAGCGGAATATTGAGAGTTTTAGGAATATGATTTAAAGTACTTGTTGAGGCTATATATAAATATGCTATGAAGCAATGAATAACATGGTTTCATCTCCTTCTCCACAGTACTGGAACAATACCAAGGAAAACAAAAATCAGGAGTATATTAGGCTACGCGGTGGGAAACCAAACCAAAACAAAGCCCTGATGATCTCAGGGCTTAAAATACTGTTACAAGCATCGCTGACTCTATACTGACATCTGCTGGCAGGGGCTGTTTTTGCAAATGTTTTGACTACAATATTGTTGATGTATTATGATAAGCTATTTGGCATTTATTATCTGAAACAGGGAAAGAATAAAGATGCTTTGTTAAGAATTTCAATTAAAGATTAATCCTACCGAGTGGGCATTTATTTACAAACAATGAGATAGAATAGGTGAAAGGAGAAGAGATTGATGTTAAGTTTCAAAAACATCACTTATTATATGATTTGTTTTGCTAACATTGTACCAATCGTGGGAAGTTGTGATAGCAGAATAAAAAAAAATCCTTTTTATTTTTCTATGTGAGCGTCTGTCTGTCTGTCTGTCTGTCTGTCTGTCTGTCTGTCTGTCTGTCTGTCTGTCTGCCTGCCTGTCTGTCTGTCTGTCTGTCTGTCTGTCTGCCTGCCTGCCTGCCTGCCTGTCTGTCTGTCTGTCTGTCTGTCTGTCTGTCTGTCTGTCTGTCTGTCTGCCTTTGCCCATTTGATATAAGACTACAAAATCTTTTGAAAAACAACAAATCCAATACAATATCCAAGTAGAAACGCACAGGTGAAATGGTCATTCTTACGGTCAGTTTTGGTGTCCTTTAGATCAGGGGTAGGCAAGTTTGTGTCATGGAGGGCCGATTGTCTTCATTGCCAAAACACCGAGGGCCGAAGCTCACAATTGTAGCCCAAAAGTAAAGCATCTTTTCTCTACAAATATAAGTTTTGCCAATAATATATGACCTAATGGGGTGTTTTGCTGGGAAAAGTGAAAATATTGACAGTATTTTCCACATTTTAGAGTCCTTTTCACGTAATTGGTCTCTGATTTATAAATAAATGTTTCTTCAAAATTCTCTTTGGGCCAAAGGTTTTATGCTGGAGGGCCGAATTTGGCCCCCGGGCCTGACGTTGCCTACCCCTGCTTTATCTTATTTTATTCTGCATAACGTTGCGTACGTCTGGTTGCCACTGAAACTACATTCCCCATCAAACCCCGCGGCCTGTTTCCGCCTCTTCCAGCGTCACGTGCTCTGCCCATTTCCGGTGGAAGTGCAAATGGATACATGACACAGTTGTTTGGGGGAAGAAGCCAAAGCCTCTGCGAGCAAAGCCCGACCGCAACATCATCCCAGCAGCGCGTTACCGGCGTGTGGAGGGGCCCGACTGCCGGGGTAGAGCCCCCCGTCTGCCGCCGCGATGGAGGCCGTCCCCCGTATGCCCATGATCTGGCTGGATCTGAAAGAGGCAGGGGAGTTCCAGCTGAGCCCGTCCGTCAGGCAGGTGAGCTGGGCTGGGTGTGGAGGAGAGACACGGCAGCAGGGCTCCACGGACACGGATTACGGGAGGCTAACGGGATCAACTTAATAAACATCGCGAAATTCCCTCAGACGCCAAACGATCAGCTGTTTAACTCGGAGAAGCTTCCAGAAGGAGCTGCGTGCTAGTTAGCTAATTAGGCTACTTTACTACGCCTTTGTTTGCTAACGTTAGCCTGTAGCTGTTAGTGTGTCATAAGAGTATTGTTATTGTCAACTATTTGTTTATATTAACTGGATAATACCTTTAAACAGCTGCTGAAGTGAGTGCCATGAATTCTCTGGGTTTAGCTTCACAATCAACAGGACAATCTTTCCTGGTGATGTCACTGTCACATGCAGCTGACACAAACATGACAGCACAGCTTGCTTAAAAGCATTACTATTATTGTGATTATTATTATTAAAGGTTTTATTTATATTAGCAGCACATTCAGAAACCACACGTTTGGCAGCAAGAGATGACGAAATTGTGATGGATGTTGTTTTCAGGACATCCATTCATCTTAACCCTAGAACACTATTGCTGTGTGGTTTTCACCCGAGCAAATACATTTATGTGAGTTTCATTTTGATGATTTATCTGAGTGTCCTGGGTCTCTGGGCTTCAGCTTTGTCTTTGACATCTTTGATGGCCTGGGTGTTTTCCTATAATCCAAAACACACTTTTTCCTACTGACACATGTTCAGGTGATTTTCACCCAGCGATAGAGTTCGGGAATGTGATGTCATATGGCCAAGCGTTATGGGATTAGCAGCAATTGTAGACTAATGGAGATTTTAAAAGTTAAAATACTGGAGTTATTGTTCACATTAAAACACTTGGACACCACAGTGAGTTAGATGTATTTACCAGCAGTAACTCAGCAGCTAACAGAGCTGTTCCACGGCTTTTTTCTCCACGTTTTATACTGTTTTTATCCAACGTTAGTCTATGGAAAATGTATGCTAACAGCTGCAAAGATGGCGGATCTCCATGGTAACTGTGGATTTTCCCGAACTCTATAGTGATAGAAGGTCGGAGGGTTAGTGTATTTAGTTAGTGTATCTTGCCCCTTTCATAGTTGACATTCAGGACTGACACATTTATTTTCCGACTTCAACTCCAGCTTTGCTCCGGTCGCAGAGCTCGGTGTCTCTGGCCTCACTGTAAGTGAAACACATAGTTATTTTAGTCAACTGCTCATTTATACCCATTCAAAATCAGACATATTTATTCCTCTCTCCTGTGGCTGTTTGTGCCGAGGACACTGAGCCTGAACCAGGAATGGGTCGACCAAAAACCAAGTTTCCATCTTCATTATTTTATTTTGTAGCAATTTTTTGTTCCCAAATTCCTAATTTTCCAGTAATTGTGGAGCATTTTTATACGGTCCACTCATGATGCTTTTCTTTCATTGTATTAGACATGATACAGTTTAATATAAAAGAACACGACTCAAATGTATTGTCATGTTTTGATTTTATCGGGTGTATTCACTCCCGGCGTTAGTGATGGTGTTATGAATTTGAGCGATAGTGTTCTCGGGTTAAACCTTATAAACCTTGCCTGTCGTGATATTGTAGTTGCTTATATGCAAATGTTTGAGCTGGGCCAGCTGTAATTTGAATAATAATGTGGAAGTCATTTTTGAACTTGAGTCACTGAATGAATGAGTTGTGTTATAATGAAGACAATAATATATACCATTTATTCAGAATTCCTTCCCTCGTTCAACTTATTACCAGCAGACGTTTATTGTAAATTTTAATAATCTAGCCCAAGACGCATCGGGTTGCAGATTTAAAAAAAAATACACCACTTTTTTGACACATTGATAAAAATGTTATGTACTATATAATAAATGCACAGGGTTTTGCCTTTGTAGCATCAGTATTATTGTGTTTCTACATTCTACATTCTACATGGGCATTAAAAAGCATTGAACTTGACCTGCTGGAGACAAAAACAACACAAGAACCCAACAACCATAAAAACTGCAGGTGCAAAAGAAAATGGGAGCTTTTAATCGCGCTTTAGTCCTTTATTGTGAAGTCAGGTCAGTCAGCCTAAACAAAGTTGTTGCTTGCATAATATTTGACAGTTTACAAGAATATCACGTAATGCTTTTTGTTAAGATAAGTTCCCAAATGAAGACTCAGTCATTTCTGTCCATCACCAGACCCTAGTGACCTGAGAGATCCATGTTGTAAAAACTGCACAATGCATTTGCACCCTAAGTATATTATTGCTGTGGACAAAGTGCTGTACTCTTCCAGTAACTTCGAGAGTAGAGTCATCTGTTATTGACCCGTATTTCATCACCTTGAAGCAGATAATGGTACCAATGTTAGGTCTAAGGAAAGTCATTGTTATTGTGTCATTTCCTGAACGCGGTGACAAGAAGTCACTTCATGGTGATATCAAGCTTCAAGTCAAAGTTTATGTAGCAGCAGATCTTTGCCCTCTGCGTTTATGTCGATAATAATTTACTGCCATCACTGTGTCCACCTCCTGGACACTCCTAAACTTGACTTGACTAAATAACCTGCAATTCAGGACAGTTCAGTGGGTACGGGAAATGTGAAATGGGATACCAGAATGTTTATATATAATAAACAAGTCTGCAGTTGTCGTGTAAAGGCCTGAATTTTTTTTTTTTTTTTTTTTTTTTTAGTCTGTGAACTTCTCCCAAGGGAAAATGCCTCTCTGTGATATTTGTGTCAGACTGCGACAATATAAAATAGAAATGTAACTGTAAATGCTCTGTTACCACGATGAAGAGTATTGCTTTCATCATCTAACCTGCACCTTCACCGTTTGTGTCTCGTCCAGTTTATCCTGAAGAACTACGGAGAGAATCCAGACAACTACAATGAACAGCTGAAGAAAATGGAGACGCTCAGGCAGGTGGGTGCTCGGGAGACACGGCAAAGTCTTTTATAAAAGTTTAAAGATTTTACTTATCTGAAATAGGGCTGAAACAACATATCGATTATTGACATTTTGATAACTATTTTAGCAATGGGTGAAAGGTTTTCTGGTTTACAGACTCAAAAAGAGCAAAAATGACATGAAAATATAGCGTTATTTCCAGACAATAAGCCTCTACTTTTATTATAGATTTATATAATCGTACACCTACTTTTAATCATAGAGCGCTACACAAGTGCGCTATTTCCAGAAAAGAACTGACGTGAGAAAGACACAATAACAGCTCCAATCCAAACATACAGTTATGTTGGAGACAATGGAGAGCTGCAGGTGTCACACACTCTCTCCATGGTATTCACTGCACCCTGGAGCTGCAGGATGCCCTCCCGCGCTGTAACGTGGCTGCAGCTGCACAATAAATGCAGTCAATTCTCTCAGAGCTGAAATATTATGGAAGGACGAAGCAAAGCGTGGGCTAAATTTGTCAAAAGTCAGCCAAGCTCTGCTACAGTGTGGCTTCAAACACCAGGAAACTCCTGAGGCCGTGTGCACAGACGGGTCAGGGTGGATGGCTCTGAGCATGGTCACACTGCCAGGAGGAGCTGCTGTGAGGCAGCACTTTTCTAAAAGTGAATGTACCCAGTCGCAGTTCTATACATGTACAATTTCTTTTTCAATTTAGTTTGTCAGGTTAGGTCAATAGTCGTACGTTAAAGTATTTTTGATGAAAAACTACTTTTTGTACATTGTAAATTTCATAATATATGATCTGTCTGTGTCTCAGGACAATTATCCAATCAGAGAGCAGAACGAGCTCCACTCTTGTTGTTGCCAGATCTTATATTTAATTTTTTTTAAATCCCACCCCGTGACCTTGATAAAGTCCCAGTCATTATAGCTCAGTGGCTGAATTCTAGAAGTTCTTGGCTTTCAAATGAGGAATGGCCTGATCCATGTGCAGCTTTCAGCAAATTCGACTGTAGTGACTTTTTTTTTAAAAGCACTAAGCTCCACCTACAAACACTTGAAGTTTATGGCGTTAACACGTCCTAAAGCGGTGCCGCTTTAGCTTTGTGTAGGATAAAGTTTGACCTTTTTTTAATAGTTTTTATGAGCTTTTCACAGCTAAGCGATTAATCGTAAGAATAATCTGCAGATTAATCGATTACCAACATAATCGTTTGCTGCAGCACTATTCTGGAGTGCACATTAAGCCTTAACAGAACTGATCCATTTCCTCACATTCCTCAAGTATTGCTTTATTGTCCATTCTGTCACATGGAAAGCACGTTCAGAGAATCCAGACTGTGTTACTGTCAATCCTATGTGTGTAACATTCTATTACATGTTGATTGCTGACTTATTTAACTAAGTTTTCAGACCATTCATGTCATATTTGTAAAGTCTTGTTCTGATAAAAGAGCTTTTCTTCCTGTATTGTTATATTCATGATTAGTTTGAGGCACTGGAGGGACATCCGTTCACTTTGAAAAAGCGGCAGCTGCATTACAGACATGAACACGTTTTGATTCCCTGCTGCTCGTCATATTCAAAGCCGCGTGCCTCGTGTCTGCTCTGTTTTCTGTCAGCCCTGAACCTAACGTCATTGTGTGCGTTTGTGTTTTCCAGAGTGCAGTGAACGTGACGCGGGACTTTGAGGGATGCAGTACTCTGAGGAAGTACTTTGGTCAGCTGCACTACCTCCAGAGCAGAGTGCCTATGGGCCCGGGGCAGGAGGCCGCCGTGCCCATCTCATGGTCAGCACATTTTAGTAGAGTCATATTTCTAACACTTATCACTTGACGAGCTCCTCAGAGCCAGATGTGGAGGACCGTCTGTTCGGCATCATCACATCTGTGTTTGGCTAATCCAACTCTTCATTTATTATTCATTTGGCATAATATTGTTTCATTCTGAATAATTGATTACAGTGATGCAGCTGCATTATGTCTCCTTTTGAGGATGGAAGAATAATTGCTTTTACGATGTTTGTTTGATTTAGAGAGCTGTCCCTCCCCAACAGCAAAAACATCACATTTGAGCACATTATGAACACTGTGTTTCCATGTTTGTTTTGTTTTTTGGTCCTTTTTCAAAAATGGGCTTGGTTTTATTTAGATGAGATTTATTACAGAAATAACTTTCGCTCATATTTTCCTAAAATCAGACAAAATCAATGAATTCCAAACTGATCTGATATATTGGCCATCCCGCCTTTGCTCTGCCCGATCCCGTCAGATCTGAAGCTAAGCAGGAGGGGCGTGGTCGGTACTTGGATGGATTGAATATTGGAGCTAGTTTATTGATTGCTTCTGTCTGTGAAGATACAATATAAACTGACAAGTGAAAAAGATGCGCAAATGTTACTGATGTGATGATCACAGTGAGGTTCAGCTGCTCACTTCAAAAGCATTAATGTCCTCTGTCAATTATCTGAAGCAACAGATCACTTCCTTTGCCTTTTCATATTTGACAAATAAAACCAAAAGGTTAGTTTTTTTCCCCAGACTAAGTTCTCAGACTGATCATTGACCCCTTAATCCCCATCAAAGCTGAGCACATTTCTTCTAGTTCGGCTTTACCAAATCTAAAAGCTTCTTGACTGGAGTTTACAGCCTATAGGCCAGTGTAACACCTCATTTGAAAGCTAAGACCTACAAAACGGATCTTCTGAACATTTATCCTCATGTTGTTGCTGTCGTATTGTTGACGCTTTTTCTTTGCTTTTTTTTGTCACGTTTTTGTTGCTCTTTTGATGCTTTTTTCTTTGTTTTCAACCACATTTACATCATATTTTTGTTGCATTTTTGTTGGAGTTTTTTGTCGCTTTTTAATGAATTCTATGATGCTTTTTTGACTTGTTTGCATCGGTTTTTGATCCTCATTTACGTTTCGTTTTTGTTGCTTTTTGTCGCTATTTTGAGGCTATATCCAAGAGGCTTTTAGATTTGGGTAAAGCCAAACTGTAGGAAATGTGCTCGGTGAATGCCGGGGTTTAGAGAGCTTCTGTTTCACCCAAAGGGGGCGCCAATCTTTCAGTGACTTAGATGTTGCTCCCATCTATAAAAGAACATGTTTTAGGGCAGTGGTTGCCAACATTAGGGGGTCCCTTGTCTGGTCAGAAGCACAGGCTTTAGCAATGTTATTGGAGTAAAGTAGAGACCAAAATCATTGCCACAGTGTTCAAACCTTGTCTCTTGTGTTCCAGGACAGAGATCTTTTCCGGAAAGACTGTCACACACGAAGACATCAGCTACGAACAAGCCTGCATTCTCTACAATCTGGGTGATTAGTTTACATTACACATTCTGACAGCTCTGCCTCTCGATTACATGATGTGGGCTAAACATGGTTCTCTCATTCATACTGTGTCTGATTCCAGGGGCCCTCCACTCCATGCTGGGAGCCATGGACAACCGAGTGTCAGAGGAGGTAACGGACCACATACACACACACGATGCTTAAATCCCAAACTCACAGCTCAAAGCAGTGAGCTCCTTATCTGTCTGTCGCGTCCACAGCCTTTAATCGTCATACAGTTGCCTATAATTGGCGAGTGTAGTTTAATCAATGCATTTTTTGTTTCGTTTTAACTTTACCATTTAGACTAGGGCTGGGTGATGTCGATCAAAATAAATATCTCGATGATGAAGTGCTATCTTTGCAAACCATCAGAAATCTGCAAAAATGTGTTGCAAAACATCTATGACATTGCTTTTCTGCTCCAAAAGATAATTATCCTGGAGCCAACAGGGCAGAAAACACGTTCCCCATTATTTAACCATTAAGATAAAATTTAAAAAATCCCAATTGTTATCCATTTTCCCACATTATATACCCATCATTAAGCATGTCCTGTGTCCTTTGTCCTGTGTCCCAGGGAATGAAGGTGTCGTGCACTCACTTCCAGTGCTCCGCCGGGGCCTTCTCGTACCTGCGCGACCACTTCAGCCACAACTACAGCGTGGACATGAGCCACCAGATCCTCAACCTCAACATCAACCTCATGCTCGTGAGTTCAGCGGCAACCAAGGGGATTCACTCAATCTAACCAGCAACTGCCATTAAATCGACATTTCTTTGAAAATAGTGACATTCCTCTACTTTGGCTTACTCCATGCGTTCATACAAGATACAAATATGATGCTAAACATAATCAAATGCAGCCGAAATGATCAATGGATTGATTTTCTGGCATTAAATAGCTTTAAAAGTCGCTGTTGATCGGTCTGACAGTGAGTTTTTTTGGAAAGTGCAAAAGCAAAGGTCCCAGCTCTTCACTTTTCTTTACCTTACTAATCAGTATCTAAGCTGTAACGGTCAATGCCCCAGCTCTTACAGTCACAAAACATCCCATTATGAGCTATGTGTATTAATATTACATTTATTACGTTATGAGGTTTGGAAACTATACGATACAACGTGACCTGCCATAAAAGCCATAGTGATGAGAAGCTTGTTACAAAACTTTACACGAAGGAAGCTACGACAATTCAAAAATGTATGAGTTTTTATCACTAGACTTTGTTTATAAAACATGTTTATGGATCATTCTGTAGACTGATGATTATTTCAAACAGAGAGGAATTTCCCATTTCCCTAAAGACATTGATTATTATTGTGCTGTGGTTCTAAGCTGGTGCCTCTGCCTCACTGTGATATAATAATGTGATAATGTCACTGTTGTGCGTGTCAGGGTCAAGCCCAAGAGTGTCTCCTGGAGAAGTCGATGCTGGACAACCGCAAGAGTTTCCTGGTGGCTCGTATCAGCGCACAGGTGAGGGCATATCTGTGGACGATGGCGTTTGATAAAGAGGCGGAGTGTGAGATGTCAGTCACTACGTTTACATGTGAAGTCTAATAAGACTAGGCTAAAGATTTGACTCCTGTCTGTTTTGTCAAACCAGTCTTGTCCCAGTCACATGACCCTGATCCGAATGTCAGTGCAACTCCTGGCCAGCATGGGGCAGGGTGAGGGTGGATGGCTTTGTGCACCATTTCCCTTTGGCTGCTATGTTTTTAACAAGGAGCTAGCCCAGTTTGCCCCGTTTAGCCCAAGGTGCTTTCAGACCAAAACTGTGACGTCCTACTGATCTTTAACTAAACTCCCACAGCTTACGCAAGGGTTTCCCCCAGTGATTAGGCTTCCAGCTTTGTTGAACGATGGCTGTTCATTAGAAGCAACTAACATGATGGTTTTTGACAATATGGCGTTTTCCTTGACAGCCTGACAGTTAGCTTCAGGGATAGGGACAGTGTGCACAGTTGCTTAGCCCAATCAAACTGGAATGGGCTCTAATCTGAATCCAGTCGTCGATCGGCTCAGCGCCCCCCAATCAAATCTGTCGTGTTTACTTGGGTTGGAGCGATCCTGTTCTGGTCTGAATAGGTGAGAGATTCGACTTTCCCTTCGTCATGTAACCGCAGTGAATGTGGTGTTTTCAGGTGGTGGACTACTACAAAGAGGCGTGCAGGGCTTTGGAGAACTCTGAGACGGCCTCCATGTTGGGCAAGATCCAGAAGGACTGGAAGAAACTGGTCCAGATGAAGATCTATTACTTTGCTTCTATCGCACATGTGAGTTCTGAAGACGGAGACAGTTACGCACATCCTGACAGGTCATATTTGTATTTCAGAGCGTTAGGTAAATGGGAGTAAAGAATGCTGCAAAAAGTCTTCAAATTCTTTTGAATTTAGAATAAATGCCATTAGACAACTACTGTAACTAAATGCAGTTTATAACTACAAAAATAGTCATTAGTGAATGTTTTTTCAAGAACTGCAGAAACTTATTTCTAAGGTTCTCCTCATCTCACTTTCGTCATTCTCCCCCATGTGTTCCACCTCCAAGTGTGGATGAATAATGCATGAAATCATTAAGTGTTATTATGGAGTGTCTGGAATGGCTGATTTTAAGATTATCCTCATGCATCTTCACCTTTGAAAGTATTTATGCAATGGTCAGTTTATAATGATAACAGGGTTCCCGCTTAAAAAGTCTGAAATTTCATTTAGTAAAAATAAGACGATTGCTTTCCAGCTGTAGCAACTAATCGAAATTCAAAAACTGCTTTAGTAGTCAATTTATAATTTTCTGGTAAATACAGTCTCACATAGAGCAGAAATGGCATGAAACGTTTGTATTTTTTTAATGAAAAACTATTTGATTGAAAAAATAAAATAAACTAGGGTATGCAGTGTTTTTACATTGTAAGTTATAATAATATGTGTCAATGTCTCATCCACTCAGAAAGCAGAGCCTACACACATTCACTTTAAGTTTACTCCATCAGCACATCCTCAAGCGCCGTCACTTTAGCTTCATGTGGAAAAGGTTGGGAAAAAATACTATTTTCATGCACCTTTCACAGGCAATTACCAAAATATTTTTAGTAGCAGCCCTACTTTCCAATCACTTCACTCACACCAGCAAAACATTATTTTGCTTTCTCCTTTAAAAAATGGAGGCTGTCTTATTGGAGTAAGCCAGTGGTCAGTGCAATTAAGTTATGGCGTCTTTTTCCACCGGTAATCCCTGCCAAAAATTCAACTGGATTTCAAATAAATGGGAGCAGGGTTTGGATGAAACGGAGTGTAAAACTTGGAAGAATGTGCCTGATCAATGTATTGCAAGAAATTGCTTGGTAGATAAGATGAAATACTTCAGAACCCTTTTGAAAACATACCTCCCCTACATTGGAGAAACTGGTAAACGTCACTCTGGGACTTTATTTGAAAATATTGGATTGTTTCTCATCTCAAAAACATATTGAGCATTCTCTGAGCGACTTGATGCTTTGTCTTCACAGTTGCACATGGGAAAACAGGCCGAGGAGCAGCAGAAGTTCGGAGAGCGGGTTGGTGTGCTCTTTTTATCGCGTTTTTTCACTTTTCTTTTTGTCTTGGTAAATTGAAACATTGTGTTCCCTCTAGCTGGCCTACCTGCAGAGCTCCTTGGACAAGCTCAGTGAAGCCATTAAACTGGCCAAGGTGAGGGGCGCTTGGCTTTGACAACAAAATAATTAAAATAAATAAATAAATGCATTTAGCAACTGCTCTTTCCTCTGCTCATGCTAGGGTCAACCCGACAGTGTCCAAGAGGCTCTGAGATTCACCATGGACGTCATCGGCGGAAAGTGAGACGAGCATTGTTCATCTTTGATTCTTCTCTTCCTTCGTGCGCTGACTGTCTCTGTTTGTGCACTCAGGTTTAACTCGGCTAAAAAGGACAATGATTTCATCTATCACGAGGCGGTTCCTGCTCTGGAGTCGCTCGCTTCAGTCAAAGGTAATCAGAGTAATCCACTTCCTGACTCAAATGGATGGTAATCTTTCTCCAATTCAAACAGAAACCGGAAAAAGTAAAGCTGCTGCTCAAATAAAAGTAATAAATGCTTGATGTGTAATCTGTATAAAAGTTTAAAATGTTTTTTCTGCACTTTTTTGACTTTATTCAAGGCATTTTTTGAGCGACGCAGCTATCTAAATTAAAATGTTGTTGAGTTTGACCCCCAAATTATCAAAATATTTATTTTTGTTTATCATCCACCCATTCCTGTATGATATGAACTATTGTGGCATTCACAGTCTAGGACACTAGAGGGCGCTGGTCTAGAGGAAACTACAGTCACTTTTACAAACTCAAGACTGATTTTTAAATACTTCAATCAAAATGAAAAATGCTGATTCATGGATTTAATATTCAGAGGTGGGTAGAGTCGACAAAATATTTACTCAAAGAGTAAAAATGTCCTCAACATTTTACTTGAGTACTGTGAGTAGTTTGATACATGAAGTTTGACATCAATTCTGACAAAGCATGAAATAATGTGAAAATTGTAATATATAAAAAAAAGTAGAATATAAACAAAATGCATCTATTTTTCAAATCAAAATGAAGATTTACTCACTGTGTCACTCTTAAGTAAGAGCACAGTTTCATTTTATTATTACGCAAGTAGAAGTACTAAGTACTGTAGTTGCAAAAGTAGTTACTTCAAAAAGTTACTTAAGTACTTGGGTAAATGTAACAGAGTACGACCCCCCTCTGTAAATAATGAAATATTCAATGATACTGATACTTCACTTGTCTTGATAAACTGAAGGTCACTGTACCTGGTTTACTTTTCTTTGTGATGAAATGAGACAAAAAACAAATCTATTAACGTTGAACTGGCATTTTGTGTTGCTCCATTTGTGATGATCTGATCTGTGCACTCAGGCGCTCCTCTGGTGAAGGCTCTGCCCGTGAACCCCACAGACCCCAGTGTCACGGGGCCCGACTTGTTCGGCAAACTGGTGCCGATGGCGGCGCACGAGGCCTCGTCCCTCTACAGGTGAATTAGAACAAGCTCCTCACGAAACCCTTTGAAATGAGTGGATGTGTCGGTCTAACATGTTTCTCTGCTCCAGTGAGGAGAAGGCCAAGCTGCTGCGAGACGTCATGGGCAAAGTTGAAAGCAAAAATGAAACACTAGAGTAAGTTACCTTTAGAATTTTTACAAACCTTCCAGTTTTTTTATGGTTTTGCAAGCCAGAGGGCTGTACTACGAAGCAGGTTGAACCAGTCCTGGATTACTACAACAAAGCATGGTATCAGTCAAAGGCACACTGTAACATTTTAGACTATACTGTTGTCATCAGTACAAAACATGCTCCTAATGACCAGATCAACACTGAATATGCTGTTACTACTGAATATAGGCGATTATAGAGCCATAAACATAATACAATACTCGCAGTGTTATAATATATGTTATAAAAAATTATAACATGATGTCGCTCCTTTATAAACTCTATCCGTGCTTTGATGTAAAGAAGTTCTGTCGCCGCTGCCAAAGTGCTTCCTCCTCCTCCCCCTCTGCTCCTCACTCCCTTTCGTACAGCACAGAGGATTCTGTCCTCTGATTGGTCAAATAGTTGTCGTCTTATCTAAGCTGGAAGTAAACCTGGTCCAGAGCAGGTTTTGTGTTAAGGACATGTTTCCATGGAGATCTATCATGCTACAAAGTTATCCAGCTTTGTAGTACGGCAAAACTGGTTGATTTTCCAATGAACGTGGTCATTTCCTCTTGGATGGAGGCAGTATCCAAAAAGGAAAGTCTACAAATGCTGACTTTGATGTATTTATCTAACCACAACAAATAGGCATATTCTATTGTTTTTATTTATTTTTACCTTTCCTATCACTACAAGCTTATAAAATGTTTTTATGTAGATGAAAACCTACAATATGCCATGTATGTTTTCTTGCATTCATTGTGTTTAGTCTGCGAGAGAAACTGCACATGTTCTTTTGACCAGGAATGACTGTATTCATTCTTTGAAACGGTATCCTCTGTTCCCAGACAGTTCATGGACTCCCTGGGCCTGGAGCCGGACTCAGTGGACAACCTGGACATGTACAGCCACATCCCGCCGGTGCTGATGGAGAAGTGCGCCGCTCTGAGTGTCAGGCCCGACACCGTCAAGAGCCTGGTGCAGTCCATGCAGGGTCTGTAGAACTATGACCGCTCCCCCACAATGAACTGCTAAGATAAATCTTTAGTAAAACTCTAGATAGGACATGACCATAGTAATAATGAATGGCAGTTCTGGCGGCCATCTTGTGACTGGCCTTCTAACCCGGAGGAATGTAATCAAATGGAAACACCACTTATTTCTTTGATACTGATCTATTTTGAGTTATTTCATAAGATTCAAAGGTTCAAAGATTTTTATTAGTCGATTAATTTGTCAATGAGTTGAAATGATCATTCTTTCGTGTTGTTGTGGAAGGGCGAGGTAGGGAGTGAGGGCAGGGAAGGGAGGGAGTTCAGCTTCCTGATGGCCCGGTGTATGAAACTGTTCTTTAGTCGACTGAACCTGGCCCATGGATTCCGCAGTCTCCTCCCTGAAGGCATTACCTTGACGAGACTGTGTGATGGGTGCGAAGGGTCCCTGGTGATTCTGTCGGCTATGCGGGTTAGACGGGAGGAGTACATGTCCTTAATGGAGCGGAGAGGGGCTTCTCCGCCGCTCTCATGATGCTCTTTGTTATTGTGAGTGACCTCATGTCAGATCTGACAAGAAAATAACGTTTTTGCAGTTTTTCAAATGTTATTCCAGTTTTATTGGAGGCAGAGACTTAAGCTCCATTTGTTCTTGGATTTTCAAACACTTCAAATCATTCACTTCCATTTACGGTATATCAAATATAAATATGTAATGAACATAGGACATTGATACAGTGAATGCTAACCACTCAACCCTGGGAATGAATGGAGAAAATAATGCTAATACGGCTAAACAACACGACTAAAAAACAGACGTTTCAAAGAAATGACCTGATCCTGACTGAGATACGAGACTTAGAAGTAATAAACCAATCACAAACAGTGAGTGAGTGTTTCCCACATTCTGCCCTTGAACCAATGAAAATGTTGCTCATGGTTTTGTATTGGTTGCTATAGGGACAGTCACAAGATGGCTGCCACGTTTGCCACATCCGAGTTTTGTTAAACATCTTTAAAGTCAAATTGCTATGGAACTTTACCTCCATATATGTCACTTCATGTCAGTAGCTTAAACATTAAAACAAAAATTACTTGACCAACATTTCTTGCTGCTTCACTGAAATAAAATAATTATTACTTACAACAGATGTTATCCATAAGTCATATTTTCAAAAGCATTCAACTGACAGGTACTTTCTAGTTTCTAAGTATTTTCGGCAGCAAATACAACATGACAATTTTCCTGAGGGCTTGATATGTGTGTTGTGCACAGAACTTAAACTCTGGCGTTAATCCTAGTTCTTCCTCCTGCAGTGCTGTCGGGCGTCTTCACCGACGTGGAGTCTTCGCTGAGGGAGATCCAGGACGTCCTGGAGGCAGACGAGGCGGGGGAGCGGGCCATGCAGGAGGCTGTCGGGGCTGGCGTCTCAGCCGAGCTCCACACCGCGGCACAGGCCCAGGCGCTGGCCGAGATCCGCCGGGATCTGGAGAAGTACATGGAGGCGCACGAGAAGGCCAGCTTCACCAACACGGAGCTCCACCGCGCCATGAACCTGCACATCAACAACCTGCGCCTGCTCGGGGGGCCGCTGGACAGCCTGAGGGAGGCCCTGCCCACGCCCCAGCTGTCAGAAGGTGAGGGTCCAGTGTTCTGGAGTTTGCAACGCCGTTTAAAGACATTACATTTGTCTTATAACAGGGTATTGAAAGTCATTAAATGAACTTAAATGTCTTTGAAAAGCATCACATAGGATTCAACCTGGCATTAAATCTAAGACTACATTCAGCCTTTATGCAAGGTCGTCTATGTTACTAAATCAAAAGGACCACAACCTCAAAAAAGGGTGAAATAAACATCACTAAACAAGCAAAGATGAAGTTGTAACAATTGCAGAAAGGGCGTGCGTGAGGTGTGGTGCTTATCTTCTATTGAATGACCTACTGTGATCCACATATTGAATGTGTCGGGCCTACGCAGAATAGCACACAGTCAGTGTTTACTTCTGTTTGCAGAAGTAAACACTGACTGAAACACAGTGCAGGAAACTAACAGACCAAACACATGAGTCAAGTGGCTCACCTGACTATCAGCTGAACTCCACAGCAGTGTGTTTCTCTATGCAGACATCACTGCAAAAGGCCACTGCCCAAACAACCGTCTCTTATCTCTTAAAATGAGGCTAGCTTCATTCAGAACAAGTGCATGTGTTTTTTTTCCTCCCCACCCCCGACTTTAACTCAGAATGAATGTCAGGCTGCCATGAAAAGGTTAGATGCAAAAAAAATCACATTTGTTCAGCTTGCCGTCTGAACGTAACCTAATTTTATTGGAAAGTTAATGATACAAAATGATACTAACACATTAAAATGCAAGTTTGGGTGAAATTGTACCCTTTATTCTGCTCAAATGTTGGCCATTGTATTGTATCTGAAAGGTTCTGATAATTCCTCTGTACATATTTAATTTCTTAAGATTTGAAAACATTCCATCAAACAGATTATATAGGCCTGTGTGGCATTAAAAATATATTTGACACTAAAGCATTAAATAGGATTTGTTTCTACCTCTGTATAAACCCTAACATTTTACAATTTGCCATGCAGTTTATACAATTATCTCACAACATGTTATGTCGTGGTTTTTGGAGCAAAATACTTCACGCACTTTCCCAAAACTGAACTAAATTTTTGGATTTCTAAGTTAATATTCAGAGCTCACAGACATGTACTGCATTAGCGTTTTGGGAGAAGACACAAATGTAAAGTGCTAAACTAATACAAGAATTGCATGCATTTCAGAACAAGCTGCAGGCTAAGCCAATGGTTCTCAACTGGTGGGTCGGGGCCAAAAGTGAGTCGCAGGAACATTTGCAGTGTTGAAAGTTAAAAGTTATATTTTTTTCTCTTTAGTTGTTGCTTATGATTGGCTGAAGATGGTCCCTGAAGCAACACAAGTCTAGAACCACTGATCTAAACTAGGATATTTGTGGCTGCACAATCAACAAAATTGCAATTTCAATGGTTGCAATGATCAGAGTACTGGCTTTGCATTCAACATGTGATATTTTTTTTTTTCATCTGTTACCCCTTTGTTGCTGAATGGAATTTATTATACATTATCCATCACAAAGGTCAGAAATCTGCTGTTTACTGTTCTGAATATGTTAGTCATTCATGTTGAACTTAACAGAGGAGGTGGCCGGACTGCAGACGATGAAGCGGATCCTTGGGAAAGTGCAGGAGATGAGGGACCAGAGGAGCTCCTTGGAGAAACAGCTCCGGGACCAGATCCAGCAGGACGACATCACCTCCACACTGGTCACCACTGAGAGGGGGGACATGAAGGTACGCTCAAACAAAAACAAAAAAAAGTTTGGCTAAATCGTCACATTTGCTGAGCTCTGTAAATCCTCTCCCCACAGCACGTCTTCGAGGAGCAGCTAAAGAAGTACGAGCAGCTGAAAGTTTACATAGACCAGAACTTGGCGGCTCAAGAGAACATCCTCAAAGCTCTCACCGAAGCCAACGTGCAGTACGCCTCCGTGCGCAAAGGCCTGACCCAGACGGAGCAACAGTGGAACGGCACGGTGCAGGGGCTGGTGGGCTCCTATGAGGCGTATGAAGACCTCATGAAGAAGTCCCAGGAGGGAAAGGACTTCTACGACGACCTGGAGACCAAAGCCTCCCGTCTGCTGGAGAAGACCAAGGCGCTGTGCCAGACCAGAGCCGTGGAGAGGAAGCCCATTCTGGACAGGTACATCTAGTTTTAACGCAGTGGTCAACAGTTTTGGCAATTTTTCTTCCTTAACATGTAAAAATAGAACAAACTTTACAATGCTTATTCTATTATGTTTTGACGACTTGGGATATATTACACATAAAAACACATTTTGAGGTTTTTATGCCACGAGAAACCTGATTCATCATGTTTTGAACTCCAAAAGTGAAGGTTTGGTTTTTCAGTATGTAAACATAACAGATAACTTCCTGTAAATTTTTTTCATTTATGTCAGTAATTTACAGCACAAAATTCAAATTGACATCTACTATAAATGCCTTCCCTTAACCTGCCCACTACTTTTTTGTTCTTTTTGGCTTCCGCAGAGACCAGAAGAAGCCTCCAGCCCGACCCACCGCAGCCAAGCCCTCGCTACAGCCAAAGGCCCCTGATGGAGACTCCGCCTGCTCCAGTCTGGAGGACGCCGAGCTGGCCCAGCTCAGCGCTGCCATCCTGGCACTAGGGGGTGACCTCCCTGACGAGCTGCGCAGCCTTCCCCCAGATCTGACCGCTGTCCCCCCAGGAGCACCGCGTCTGCCTGGTCCGGAAGCCTTCCTGCCCCCTGGCCCTAGCACTTCTCTGCCTTGGCCCGGGGCTCCACCTGCAGCTGTGCCCCGCTTTCCAGCCAACCTCCCCCCTCCTGAGCTCCTCGCCCGCATTGCACAGTTTCCCACTTCTGGGCCTCTGCCGGGCACACAGCGCCCCTTCCTACACAGACCTGTGCCTCAGATGGCCCCACACATGCCCCCTCCTCAAATGCCCCAGATGCCGTCTCAGCAGATGCACCACATGCCCCCACAGGCAGCGGTGCCGAGATATCCTGGGCCCCCGTCCCAAGTGCCCACACCAGTGCGGCCCTCCACCACTGCAGTGGACAGTATCCCATCTCCCATTCCCAGCTACGCCCCAACACCACGCCCCCCTGGGCCGCCTGCTTCAACGGGCTACAGTCTTCCCCCTCACATGGGTGCATACCCTCAGTACATGCCCCAACCAGGGATACCCATGCAAGCCCCTGGACAAGCTCCTGCACTACCACAGCAGCAACCAAAGCAGTTCCCTCCACCTCAGGGATACCCTGCCCCCCAGACTTACCCCCATGGGTACATGCCCCCACAGCCCGCTCAGCCGCGTATGCCCACCCACTATCAGCAGCCCTTTGCACCTCAACAGAACGGCTACCCTCCCCAGGGCTTCCCTGCCCAACATGGCTACATGCCCCATCAGCCTCCGCACATGATGCAACGGCCCGCTCACACCCCTCCCATGGCCACACAGGTCCCGCCTCCACAGATGCCCCACACATCACAGCCCGCGCCGCCCACGTCTCAGCCCTATCTGCACCACCCACACATGCCACCAGGGCATCCTGCTCCACACATGCTCCCCCAGCAGCAGCACATGGGCCCTCAGGGGCCCCCACACGCACAGATGCAGATCCCAGGTGGCCCTATGGTGCCCGTGCCCCCTTCGAGCGGGGCAGTCCCCCCTGTCTCCCAGAACTACATGCCCCCCGTCAGTCAGCCTGTGCACCCCTCACTACGACCACAGCTGCCCCTAGTGTCCCAGGCTCACATGGTCCCGGGTCCCCAGCCCCAGGTGCATGTGCCCAGGGGCCCCACTCCCCACATACCCCCCTTGCATCAGCCCCCATCGGGTCACAGCGGGGCAGGAGTTTATCCCGGAGCGCCGCACGTCATTCCCCAACAGCCTTTAGCGCCACAGCCAGCCCCTTCCCAACCGCCTGCTCTTCAAATGGTTCACCCCCCCGCCCCGACCATGTACTCACCCGCTCCGGGAACCAGCGGGCCCTCACCTGCCCCTCAGCTGCCCCCCTCTGTGCCCCCTCTTCCCTCGCCGCACATTCCACCCGCCCCACACATGATCCAGCCCACTCCAGGAGCCCCCACGGTGCCACCCAACGCTCTCTGCCCTTCTCCGTCACCATCTCCCTCGCCCGCCCCGCCTTCCCCCGCCCCTCTGGGTGTCGCCCCGCAGCCGAGACCCGCCACCACGCCCACTGCTAACCCCACCCTCCCCTCTCCCTCCGCGGTCTCTCCCTCCACGTCCCTCTTTCAACGGCAAAACTCCAGCACCGACGACCTGCTCTCGTCCAGTCCCGAAAGCCAACATGGGGGCACCAAGACGCCCACCAATGTGCTCCAGCCCACCAAGGCCGACCCGCAGGACGGAGAGAGGCGCAAGAAGAACTCCCAGGGGGTCCTCGTCATCCAGGGAGACCCGTACCAGGCGCCTGAGCGGGTGGCGCGCCTTTACAACCAGCTGGAGCGCTACAGATCGCAGGTGGAGACTCTGGAGCAGCCCTCGGAGAGCGAGGGGGGCGCGTCGGTTCTGGACGCCCGGTGGAAGGAGCTGCTGGAGCAACAGGAGAAAGACGCCCGGCAGCTGTCCATCGCCATCGCGCGCTGCTACACCATGAAGAACAGGCACCAGGACGTCATGCCGTACGACGTGAACCGGGTGGTGCTGCAGTCGGGGAAGGACGACTACATTAATGCCAGCTTCGTGGAGGATCTGTCTCCCTATTGCCCACGCCTCATCGCCACACAGGCCCCGCTCACGGGCACCGCCGCAGACTTCTGGCTCATGGTGTACGAGCAGAAGGTGTCACTCATCGTCATGCTGGTGTCCGAGCAGGAGATAGAGAAGGTACGGATATTAAGGGTTTTAGACTGGACTTTCATCTTGAATTTAATGTCAGTGAAATGGAGAAAACTCCCTTTATGCTGTTTTATTATATTTTGTTGACTGGTTTCATTTGACCCACAGGTCATTTTTCCAACAATAGTTGTACTTGTGACAGGCTGATGACCAGGTTGTTTGTCTCCACACTGATACCTGACACCTTCTCTCCTCAGGGAAAGGTGCTGCGTTACTTCCCCACGGAGCGTGGGCAGCAGCTCGCCCAGGGCCCCATCACCCTGAGCCTGACCACACTGAAGACCACGCCCACTCACACAGAGCGCATGATCAGCCTGCAGTACAGGGAGCAGAGCCTGCGGCGCACTGTGGTCCACCTGCAGTTCACCTCCTGGCCCGAGCTGTACGCCATCGTACTGCAGTATTATACACTGTGTGATCTTCTGCTCTAATTCTGATGACTCCGTGTGTTGTAGGGGCCTTCCGGACAGTAAGAGTAACCTGCTGCGCTTCGTCCAGGAGATCCACGGACACTATCTGCACCAGAGGCCGCAGCACACTCCTGTGGTGGTGCACTGCAGGTGAGGGATCCAGGGCTCATTCACTGTGCCAAAATGAAGGCCTTAAATGTTGTTGTTTTTTAAAAGCCTTAAATTGGATTAGGGTCGCAAATAGATGGGAAATTCCACATACATTTTATTTTTTTGCATTGTTCCACCCCTAGTATCTGCTGCTTCCTGTATTTACCACCAGTGCCCTGTCACACTTGTATTATTCTAAACAAATCCCATCAACCTGTGTCAAAACAAGACTCAAAAATACCAAAAAAAACTGAGGACAAATTGGAAAGTAATGTCTTATTGATATAGTCGCCTACTATTGTAATAACAATAAGTTGTCGATATATATATATACTTTTACTGTACAAGTGTATGTTCTTCTAGTTTTTTGCCTCTTTATTTTCTTTTTCCTCTGATCGTGGAAAAAGAATATATTACATCTAAAATCTTTATCCCCCGCAGCTCCGGAGTGGGTCGCACCGGAGCCTTCTGCCTCCTGTACGCAGCCGTGCAGGAGCTGGAGGCGGGGAACGGCATCCCGGACCTGGTCCTGCTGGTCAAGAAGATGAGGCAGCAGAGGAAGAACATGCTGCAGGAGAAGGTCTGGCTTCTGATTTAAAGGGACGATACAGAGTTGATTTTCATTCAGTTTCATGGGATAGTTTCTTCTTGCAAGTACCTTTCAATCTTACTGTAGAATAAAATTGTGTATTTATACTTGAATGTTGTCTTCATGTGTGTCTGATGACATCACGCATAGTTAAGTCTGTCATTTTGACTCAAGTGGAATAATACGGTACTACAACATGTAACAATACAATCATTTATTTAAATATCAGCTCTGCTCAGTTGCATGAGGTGAACCAAATATTGCTGAATTGCTGTTGTTTTTAAGCTTTATTTATTTTTCGTCGTTCCATCGTTTCCAGATGCACTTGAAGTTCTGCTACGAGGCTGTCCTGAAGCACGCCGAGCAGGTCCTACAGCGCCACGGCATCACTACTGCCCCCTGCAGCATCAGCAACAGCACTGCAGCCGCCAAGGTCAGTGTCTCAATCTCACCAGAATCTGTCTCCTGTTTCCGAGCGCCTGTTCAACTGTATTCTGAAGTGTCCTGAGACGCTGTGGAAGGTTCAGCCAGTTCTAACATTTCTGTTGTTGCATTATGCTTCAAAGGAATATCCGGCGCTGTGGGCAGATCAGGTACTGCACTCGCTCTCGTGTCTGTAGCTGTAGTGGTAATGGTAATAGTATCAGAAATAATAGTAGTTTGCTAGTGTCGTTATTTAAGTATTTAAGTTAAGATTTTGGGCATAAATAAAATACAAAAAGTACCATGGTGCAAATCTCAATATATCTGTAAATTGGACAGTATTTAGATTTTGTTGGTAGAGGATCGCTCGGTGTCTTCATGGACATCCAATCAGGTCCTCTGGCTCAGCGCTGGTGACTTTTATTTACTCCTCCACTTGACATTTTTGTTCCATAACTCTTAGAATCTTTTAAGAATTTCCAAATAACCGTTACTGTGTCCCACCTCAGCAGCGATGGCGTGCTGCGAGAGGCTCTGATTTTGCGGCTCAACAACCCAAACGCACGTTTGTTTTTTTGCCTTTGCCATCAGGACGTTATGGCGGTGTGAATACCTGACAGAAAATGACAATGAAACCACATTTTCAATAGGAGCTTTTTTTTTTTTTGTCTCATTCTCTTTTTGTCTTGTTGCATAATAAGGTCTACTTTGAACCGTGTTAAAGGACTAGGCCGCCGTTTTTCCATACTGAGATATGTTCTTACCTTAGCTTTGACGAGTTCTTTAGGACCTGTCTGGTCTTCACACGTGCCTTCAGTCACGTAAACACAGCGCAGACGGCGTTAGCATTTAGCCTCTCCCTCTCTCCTCTATAGCTCCAAAACAGGTCAAGATAGAAGCTACCAAGCTCTTCCACGCTAAAAGGGGGGACTATATTGTAAGGCGTAATAATACCAGTAGTAATTTGGCATCCGCACAGTAAAGTGAAGATTACTGCACAGTAAAGTGAAGATTACTGCGCAGTAAAGTGAAGATTACTGCGTGGATTTCGAATTACTCCTGGTATTATTACGCCTAGTTCCCCCTTTTATCCGCTTAGAAAATCCACATTGTTTAATTTTGTGTCATTATACTTATACTGTTACTAGTGTAACACTTCACGTAACCATATTTAAATAGGGAAAACGTGGAAGAGCTTGGTAGTTTCTATCTTGACCTGTTTTGGAGCTATAGAAGAGAGGGGGAGAGGCTAAATGCTAACGCCGTCTGCGCTGTGTTTACGTGACTGAAGGCACGGGGGAAGATCAGACAGGTCCTAAAGAACTCGTCACAGCTAAGGTAAGAACATATCTCAGTATGTAAAAATAGTGGTCTATTCCTTTCAGGTCCAACCATGCAAAATGTGTTTTTTGTTGTTGTTTTTCAACTGGTCTTAAACTTTTGATCAGGAGGTTATATTCATTTTGGAATTAAAAAGCATTAAATCTGACTTACCTTGATGTAGTTTGAAGGAATGTTGCTCTTCACCAAATATTTCACCCCCTTCACCCATTGGAGCATTTTGTCATGCAGTTTCCTGTCTTTTCAGTCCTATTCCCGACAAGAATCCCAGCAGGACATCGTCATGGGCGCAGACCTGCCCATCAGCTCCATCCAGGCCACCATCGCCAAGCTGAGCGTGCGCCCGCCCAGCGCCACCGACCCCTCCATGGACTGTGGGCCTGAGGAGCATGCCCCAGACTCCCCTACACCTTGCTTCCCTCCTGACCTCACCCCTCCCCTCTCCACCCCCACTCTGTCCCCCACCAAAGCCCTCACGCCCCCTCCGCCCAGTGACGGCAACAACAACAACGGCGTAGACGCCCTGTCTCCGGACCCAGAGCCCGAATCGGTCAGTCCGCCGCCCGCCGAAGCGCCCGTCCCAGCCCCGGCCCCTTCCTCGTTGGAGCTTCTGGCTTCGCTGGCTCCAGAGGCGTTCTCCATGGAGGGCGGGGGCAAGGGCAAGCAGCGGGTGACCAAACAGAGCTTCCTGCAGCCGGCGGAGGGGCAGGGGCTGCACGGGACACGGGCGCAGGAGGAAGGGGACCCGCTCAGCAGCCTGGACCCCCTGTGGAGTCTCAAGCCCTAGGGCTGAACGGCAGACGAGCAAAAGAGGGGTGGACTGTGAAGTCAAACAGTTCAAACACTTTATGCACCGCCGAAAAAGGAACTACACAATAATACTAATGCTTATTGGGGTCAAAATTGAGTGGAAATATGAATATTCTGCTTTTTAAAAAGGATAAAACAAGGCAAGTAGCTGAGATTTCCTGTTGAGCAGAGTAAGAATAAAAACGTATGTCAATTATTTTACCAGACATGACTAAAGATTGTGATTCTCCAGTTAATATCATAACAGGTCGATTAACAGTCACTTTAGAAATGGGTTGCTGATGTTGCTGGGTGAGGATGCGTCTGTTTATTATGGGTGCCTTTTGTTTTATCCATGTCTATCCGTTATGCACAAACTATCAGGCTAATGCGAGTACATACTGTAGGTCAATCATCAAAACCTACACATTACAAACTATTAGCGATTTTTCCTATTTGTTGAGTGAGCCGCGGGAATCTATGTTGCTACAAATTTTTTTTATTAGTACTTTCGCGAATCAAATTCTCCTGTCAATACTTTAGCCTATTTGCTTAAGCTGCTAGCTGCTTTTTAAAAGTAAGAATGATTGGTTGTCTGTGTATGTCTTCTGTAAGCACTGTGATTTATTAATAAATAAATATTTTGATATGAAGAAATTCAATATTATTTATTTGAGTTGGTTTTCGTTAACAAATTCAGATGTAGCTTGTCGGAGTAATACAAAATGGTGAAAGAGGAGTGAAGTTGTTTGAATGTACTACTATGAAATTACTGTGTTTATAACTAAGCCAAGAAGAGAACGTTTGATTTTTTTTGCTGTTGTATAATCAAATGTCAAAATCTAAGCCTGAAACTATGCTTAACCTTAATAAACATTCCTAATCAAAGTTTCCAAACATTTTAGAAATAACCAAAAAAAAGTGTTCCCTGATCTATTGTGGAATCCTATAAAACAAAACACTGCATTGGCTTTAAAACGGTGACGAGTCAAGGGTGCCCTCTCGGTCCACTCCTCTTCGCTGTCTGACCTCGGCCTTCCATCATTAACCCCGGAGCTTTTCCAATCCCACTCACTGTTTTTTGGGAGTGACACAGACTCTGGTAGAGCGCCGTTACGTGCCTGGAGACTGAACGCTAGCTTTGACTTCGTACATCAGTCGCTTTGTCCTTTCTTTAGTGGCTTTTTGGGACCACTTCACTATGCACTTCTGTCAACGTCTTTTGATTCTACTGGTGCTTTTTCTGCACCTGGTCCCAGCTTTGATCCGTCAATGCTCGGTGGAGCGTTCGAAGTCTGTGAGTTAATTTTCATGTTTTTCAAATCTTTTGTTTGATCATTCCTGTGTATCATAGTTTTACTCCATTGTGGTGGTAATGTTATCAAGTCGTGTTCTGAAACAATGGTGACACAGTAAGAGGGAATGGACCATTGGTAAAGCAGGCTGGCACGGCAACAGATATGGACATTTTATGTTACTTCCTGTGCCCAAAAGAAAAACTGTTACATTCTGAAAATCTGAAATATTGTAAAATATATTCCGGCATTTATAATTAAAACATTAGCCTAACCTTTAATTGTGCACTCAAAAGCTATTCCATTTTGCCAGCCCGGAATGGTTGCATTCCCACAATGCATTGCGAGATGCGCCAAACTTCGAAACAGCGAGCCAACTCAGGGTTCACTGACAGCTACTCACAATAAATACAAATCCAAAAGACACAGCGGAGGGTGTTTTCCCTCCAGTTTATGGTGGTTAGGATCATAGACTGTAAAATTAAGAAGGGACCGAGAGAGCGAGGCTTCCCCCATAACGTTCAACAAGGCTAGCTGAAGTGTGTTCATGCTAGTAATTTGTCTGGGTTTTTGAGCCATTATCTAGAATTTAAAAGAATACATGGCATGTTGACGTGAATCAATACTGACTTTACAGAAGGGCAAAAAAGTTTCAGTTGAAAGTCTCCATAAGAGCCTGGAATTTCCAGAGCCAGCCGCCATTTCCTTACGCTTACAGGAAGAAGTAGGCTACAATAAGTACATTCTTAATTTTACAGTCTGTGGATAGGACCTTATCATTTATGCTGTTACGGAGCCCAAAATGAGGAAAACAACTTCTCGCAGTCAGGATGGCAGACATCTGGTAAAATCTCGTGACATTCCCAATAAAAGGAATAAACCTAATGGGATGGCTATTGTAGAGATGAACTAACAAGTAATATCTTCATGTTTACTTGTACTTTTTAACTCTAACACAAATTCAGCCCAATGTCCAAAAAGGCTTGTAATCAGTGCCGTCGACAGACTCTCTGGGGCCCGGGGCAAGAAGGTTTCACCCATACCCGTTTTCCATAACATAAATGACTCATAATAGAAAATTGGCTTTTTAACGCCCCTCTCGTCTTGGGGCCCAGGGAAACTTGGCTGAGCAGCAAGCACTCTCGCCAACGCTCAGGCCGTTTTTTTGTTGACACCTTTTTTTCTACAGCTTACTTGAAGCTGGCGCCATGCTGCAGTGGGGCATTCTAGCTTTTTTTTTTTTTTTTTTCGATTTGTCTACACAACACTCCACTCATTCACCTGGCTCTTTCTGCTGAACTTTCTCCTTTCTTTTGAAACCAATTAACAGCTGGGACGCCAAACACCTTATAACACACTCTATTATCTGTCGATTATTTCATCTTTGTAACGCTGTAGATATCAGAGTGTTCCAACATATTCAAAATCAAATATTGTAAAAATGAATAAACACGCAAGAACATTGTAACATTGTTGTATCAAAGCCTCTTTATTTGAAAATTAGTACAAATATTTTTATGTTACAAAAGATATCTTCACCGCTACTGCCTGCGTAGGTTAAAGGAAACTGCAACTTTCTTCTCAAAGTTGCGCAGAACTCGTTTTTTTTGAAAGCTTAAATTCATATTGGTCGCTGTGTAGGCACCAGTGCAAAAACTAAACTTTGCATCAAGCTGTTATCGGAAACACAATGATATGGACTACAGTGTGACAAGGCCAACGTTAGAAACATTCAGTAAAAGAGGCCAACCATTAAATTCCCACACCGAGCCCCCTCCCCCCCCAAACACTCCCCTTAGCTACAAAACAAAAATAACTAAAGCTTTTTCACTGTGTACAGAAGATACAAAATTGAATAAATTAAAATGGCTGCCGAGTTGCAGTTGCCACAAGTTTTCGCCAAGATACAGCTTTTACAATTAGTGTTTAGGACCAACAACGATCATGTAGGCTAGTATTATTATGGTACATTTTCTGTACTATTTATTTTTAATTAAACTAGGACTTATGTCAATTATGTTTAAATGAAAAATGATCACCCAAACTCATTAAAGGCCTTATACGTTACTTTTCTTTAGCTGTGGAAAAAAAGCCCTTTGAGCATTTATAAAACTTTACATTTTTTGTATGTGGTTTGGACCACAACTAACAGCTGTTAAAAAAGGCTGTTGTCAATGGTGAAAAAAAGGGGACACCAGGTACAGAGCTTGTGTAAAACCTGGACAAATCAGTGGTTTTGGATAAATTCACTGGGACATAGGACAGAGGGCGGAAAAACGTCCCGGGTAAACTTGGACTGGATCTGGCCAAATACTGCATTTCCTCATAGAGATCACAAGAATTGATCATAGGCTGAATGATCAAAACAATCATTTTAGGCGCCGACCCACCACGGTTTCAATTCAGTTTGGACGGTTTTCTTTTGTAATGCAATATTAATGTTATAAAGGTGTTTCAATTCAATTTTGATTTTTTTTATATCTATTTGTGTTCATTTGAATGACATATAATTTATTTTTAAATAAACTAAATCGGCTTGTTGCACAATGTGGCTATGCTAGTTCCTCTGAGCTGAAGCTGTGGGCGCTAGTACTTCCTGTTCGTATTAATTTCCATAAAGATTAGCTCAGACCAGTGAGTTTCTGGTAGAAATATTTCCATAGAGGAGACGTTCATGTTTGTAAGGATCAGTGAGTTTGTCTTGAAGCTAAAGGCTAATTTAACCTCTTAACTCCCGCCTGAACCGAGAGGATCTTTTTTCCTCACATCAGATTTTTTTCCATCATTTTTTTGTTGGGTGTTCAACTCATTTTTGTAACTTTTTTTGTCATTTTTTTGTCACATTTTTGTCATTTTTTGTCACATTTTTGTCATATTTTTTGTCACATTTTGGCAAATTTTTGTCATATTTTTGTAAATTTTAGGTCATTTTTTCATAGATTTTTCGTCCCTTTTTTGTCAATGTTTTCTCACTTTTTGTCACATTTCCATCATTGTTTTTGTCTCAGTTCTGTCGCTATTTTCCCACCTTTTTTCCAGAAGCTTTTGGACTGGGGTAAAGCCAAACTGGAGAAAATGTGCTCGGTTCAGGTGGGAGTTAGGGGGTTAATGCATTACACAATTTGAAATCGTGCCTTTTTATGTATATTCTTTTATAGCATGTTAGCCTTTAGCTTCAAAACAAACTATTAATCCTTTATGATCACAGGCGTCTCCCCTGAACTTGTTACATCATGATTTGAACACAGAAAATGATCATCGACCGGGAACTCACCGCCCACAACATAATCTGTAGACAATGTGATTATTATTCCAGGAAAAGAATACAGACAGGAAGTACTGGCGCTCACACCTTCAGGTCAAAGGAACTAGCATAGCCGTTCTGTGCAACAAGCCAATTGTTCGCTGCGTCTCAGCTAAACCATAGGCCTAAGCACGTGCAGTGTGCGTTCAAATGCAGCTCTAAAAATAAGTCACAGTTTCTCTATTCAAGCCATTCTTGTTTGAGTCTGTTAGCGTGAGCATCGCTGAGCTGTTAGCATTTTAGCATAGCTGGCGTTGACGTACATTCCGCAGTTTATGTCATGAACAATACTAACAGAGGCCATAATAAATAAACAATTATTGTTTTTGTACATTTTGCGGGGCATTTTCTCAAAAGCTTAAGTTGAAATAACTAGCTGCTGAAAATTAGCGTGTTAGCTGTAATTGCTAGCAAACTAACACTTCCAAAAACAAGCCACAATAGACTCCACTGTATCAAATAATTTTTCTGGAACACATTTTTTGGATTAAGCTAACACAGCTGTCGTAAACTGGGGTGTCACTGTCAGCCCGATGTTCCTGTTTAGAGATTTTTTTTAAATCTATTTCTATACAATACTGTTATTTTCACTGAAGTACATCAATGTGGTTTCAATCGATCTAAAATGTGGTTAGAAGCATTTAGAGCTAAAGATTGTCATTGTTACGCTATATGCTAAAGAAAAGGTCTGTTTCGTCGACATAAAATGGTCCTCAACATTATCGTTTATCAAGATATTTTCCAGCCTCTATATATCGAACTTCAAATTTTCTATCGTGACACACCTAAGACGCAGGACTCGGTACCAGATGCCTAGCTCGGCACCGGTACATACCCGTAAACAGTAACTTTGCAGTAAAAATGTCGTACATGTGGTAGTCTATTAGATACATTTAACAGAGTGGTTCTCAGATGGTGTATCAGTCGCGACCCGATTAAAAATATTAATTTCAACTTGAGATTGAGCTTGTAATAGCGCATGCTAATAAAATGCATTATTTGAGTTGATGATTAGGCTGCCAAATCAAAACAGCCTGATTTCAGAAGTCATTTTTGGCAAAGTCTCGCAACCCACCAGTTGAGAACCACTAATTTAACAAACCTCCTTTTGGCTGGTTTACATGTTTATTAGTCTTTAAGCCCCATTTCGCACTATCCAATCAAAAGACAGACCTATGTTGAATGGCTTCTGTTAGCGTTTCCAAGCTACAGGAAATATGTAGCCTAATCCTATTTTTTTCTTCATTCACAGACAGTTTTCCAAAGTTTAAAATCCTTGCTAGCGCTTGTTTATAGCCCAAACACTACATAAAGCTTTCAAGCACAGAAGTAGATGCATTCAAAAGTATTGGGTGCATGATAACATGTAAAAAAACAAAACAAAAAAAACAGTAAAGCACTAGATTTCGAAAACAATGTCCTTGTTCACAGCAGGTTGTCGGACAAACTCTGGTCGAATCCAACGCAAGATCTGTACAATATGACGTGAAAAATCTCTAGAGGGCACAACTTAGCATTAGAAAATACAGTAGCCAAAGTAAACACGATGTCAGTATACGCAAATACAAGCAGTTTGGAAAAAGGAGGTAGCCACGTGGAGCTGAGGGGCTAAAGCTCCCCCTGTAAGATCGATACAGAACAGTGGATAGAGGCTTTTTGTTCATGTTTATAAAATCTATGTAATATTTTAACGAGTGGTAACCAGCAAAATGCATCAGTAAGATATGCTTTGAAGCTAGTTTTGGCAAAGCATTGAATAATTCTTGCTGAATGTTCAATCTGTTTGTGTTCATACGTGAATAATAGCGGTGCCAGAACAGTCCCCTGTGGAGCCCCTGTATGGTTTACAGTCCATTGCAAAAACCTGGGCAGGAGTTCCACAGGGTATTGTTTTAGCCCCTTTATATTTCACTTTATTACAAAAAGAAATGTAATTGGAGTTAAATATGCAATGGGATTTTCCTTTCCTTATTTCTTTAAAAAAAAAAAAAAAAAAAAAACAACGTTATTATACTGGACCCCTAAATCACCTGTTCTGTATACAGCCCCAGACCCCATCACGTTTCCCCTCAACTCCCCTAATCCATGCGTGGGTTCATCTGAAAACAAAGGCCATGAACACATTCAAATTTCAAGACTTACATTTTACGTATTACACATAACTGTACGTATCGGTATCAAATATATTAATACGAGTAATAGCAGCAGTGTTAGTGTCACACTGAAATAAAAGTTCCCAGTTTTCACATAGTCTGCTCTTTAGATTAAAATTGCTTTGGCCCTACAAGGCTACAATTAGTGTTCACATGATCTCAATAAGTGTAAGGCGCAGACTCAAGCTCATCAAGAAAAGGTCCTATATTATGCCTTTTTCAGGTTTTTAAAATTACTTCAGACTTGATATTTTTGTAGTATATCTAGACAAAACCCATTCAACTTTAGAGGCTAAACCGGGTTACTGAAGCAAAACAAAACATGACTCCGCTGGGTATGTTTTTGATGAGGAAATAACATTACGACCTGGTTAGCAGCTCACAACAGTTGATTTTGCATGATATAAGCCCTTTAATAAAACATGATTTTTGAACATTAGCATTTAAGCATAGATACAGACGGCATCTCGGGGGCGTGGCTTCGCCGAGGGGGAAAATAGAATCTTTAGAGAAACACAATTTTCCACTCTTTTTTGCCATTTTCGGGTGGAATATCAACTTATTTATCACACACAAATAAAGTCAAGTGTAAATCAGGCCCATATGGATATTTTCTCACAGCAGATTGTTCAGTAGAAGTGAAAAAACGGCAGTTGTAGCTAGCACGAGCTAACCGTTAGCATTAGCCCGATGCTAACATGTAGCATCAAGTTAGCATTCTCCGTTATTCATGTATTTATGGGCTGTTGAACCACTTTGCTCCTCCCCATGTCTTTGAATCTTTATTTAGTAGAAACTATGTTCATATGTTTTCCCCCTTAACTGTTTTTAAAAATGACCATATATGGGCGATTCCAGAGATGTCGTCTGTATCTATGACGTGCACATTTTGGATTTCAGTGTAACCCGGACATGCTGCAGCGATGACAATATTAGTTCTCAAATGAACCCACAAGAATGGAATCTTTTTTTGCTTAAAACGTCCCTCTATAAATTACAACCCCGATTAGCCAAGAGTGATCGCGCTTCTTAAAAAAAAACACCTCGCTAATAAATAATAAGCCTTTACATCTCCCCACAAGGAGGCTGTTTTTATCATATATCAGCTCTTTAGACACGCCGACCACCAGAAAGTTTGTCAAATAGACATAGCAGTAGCATCTTCATTTTCATATCGGTGGAAGGGCTAGAATTTTAAGAATAAAAAGAAAAAACACATTCGCAGCATAGAGGGCCCGAGTAACTGGGGACTTCTTGGCCAGGAAAAGTATTCCGTCTTCTCCAAACTGGCTTGCATCGCCAACATTTCAAGTTGAGATTCTGCTTGATCATCGGAAATGGACAAATCCGGTCTTCCATCACCAAATATAACTTCTCAGCAGGCAGAACTGCAAAAGTAGCCCATCCAGCGGCCTCCAATGATCAATAAATATTAAAATTCTCTATAGATCAGCGACAGGTCTTCTTGAAAACGAAAGGTTGCCTGCTTAACCTGACCCGTCTCCAACAGTTGAGTCCAAATATTTCTCAACAGACTGGGACAAAGGGCAGTTTTGAGTCTTGAGACCAAAAATAAGCCTACAATGACACAGTAGCACACCTGCAGACCGACCGTAATTCCACCCAGTTTTTACCCCCCCCTCGGAGGCTTCAGTCTAGCTTCTCCAGGACCGAGGGCACGTAGACCAGGCTGAGCTCGCTGCCGAAGTCGCACACGATGGCGGCGTTGTCGAGCACGAGCAGCTGCCTGACGCCCTGGCCGTCCCCGCTCGGGCCCAGGTAGACCGTCTGCAGCAGGTCGCCGTAGCTCAGGTCCCAGAAGGAGACGCAGCCCTGGCCCCCCGTGACCAGCAGGGACTCGGAGATCACCCCCAGGCTCGCCCCGCAGCCGACCTCCTGCAAAAAAATACTCGCTACGGTCAAGCCACATACTCAAAGGAAGTACAGAAAAGGTCGGCTGTTCTGTGTTGTAGTTTGAGACTTTGTGACCTCAAAGCCCAAGACAACTTCATCTGGAGAATTAAAAGTTTATATAGTACATTTTGTAAAAGAAGGTATTTGGAAACTTTTAAAGAGAGGGAATTATGCTTTTTTAGCAGGGTTTTAGTAATAATCTTGATCACTATTTTACACTTTGTCATTATAGCATTTTCTAACCAACACACAAAATATTTAAATGTACATAGAGTGCGTATAACTGACCACCTGGATCTGAAATCTGACTTAACATAAGTAATATTAAATAATATGTTTTCAGTTTCTCCCTTTGCCGATTTCAGCAACTAATCAGAGACGACATTTCCTGTGAAAGGCCCCTCTGGTCAAATCAGGTTGGGAGGAACTTGATTTTTTACATTCAAATTTCACTCTCACTCCTTCTTCTTATGGACCAACACTTAAAAACGACTGAAAGATGCCTTATAGAGTCTGAATGGATTTGAATGAGGATATTAGGCTGCCTAAACCCGTGTTGCTCGTTTTTACGGCACCTGTTGTATAGAGTAGATCTTGATCCCGGTGCTCCTGTCCCAGATGCAGATGAGGTCGTCCAGCCCGGAGCTGATCACGCACGTGGTGGTGCAAACCAGCGAGGTCACGTCACCGCGGTGACCGTAAACATGGCTGACGCGGCTCCCCGTCAGGACGTCCCACAGACAGATGGCGCCGTCTTGCCCTCCACTGGCGAGGACCATAGTCTGAGGACGCAGACGCGGGTTTGAAACCAGGATCACACATTTGTTTGAAGAACTCTTTTCCACTAAATAAACCAATTGCTCATTTTCTTCAGTTTGTGTGATGACACAGAAGATCACTTCCAAATATGTCTTTTTATTTTATATCAGGGGTGTCCAAAGTGCGGCCCGGGGGCCAAATGCGGCCCTCAGACCAATTTTTGGTGGCCCTCTGCCTTTTTTCTGACACATCATCAGAGATAGTCCTTTTTATTTGAAATGTAATAATTCCACACAATTCTACCCAAACAACTAACCTTTTACTGTGAGACAGAGCTGGCATGAAGGTTTTCAGCAGAAATAAAGGTGTGGGGCGCTAACCACCGATCCATGGCCCTTCACCCTGTGTACGCTTCAGTATGCGGCCCCCCATGAAAAAGGTTTGGACACCCCTGTTTTATATGTTTTTTATTTAATCTGATTTATCTCTGATTGGTTAACACACTTATCAATTATGCCCATTGGTGTCCAGGGCCAGTGGCTTCACTCACTTGGTCAATGTAAATAGCTGTGATTCCTCCAGAGTGACCCTGAAGGGTGAAGAGACAGCAGGAGTCCTCCAGTCGATAGACCTGCGGCCAGACAAACATATACATGTTTTTAGCATTCGGACTCTGCACGTTTCTTTGACTCCTTCCTAAAGCGTTTACCCGGACAGTGTGGTCCTGGCTGCCGGTCACCACTCGCCCCGCCTCGGCCCGCAGCACAGTGATGGGCTTCTGATGTGCGCACTGCACTGAGCGGGTGAGCTGGCAGCTGATGACGTCCTCGCTGCTGTAGCAGGGCGAGGCGGGCAGGCTGACGCGGCTCGGGCCTCCTGCAATCACACGCACATCAATTACTGTCTTCAATATTTTCATCATGTAATTGTGATCTTTTCCTAAACTGGTTCAACACAGTGCACTCTCTCTTCTTTAATGCATGCAACAGCCGTATTTGTTTTAAAAATGTGCACTATGAACCGTATCTGGATTTCAAAACATTAATTGCAAATCTAAGTGCAATACAATTATAATGTCGATTTTCTAAGCAGATAAAAAGGGGTACAATATAGGGCTGTGCAATTAATCGAAATTCGATTACGATTTCGATTATAACAGTCAACGATTACAAAACTAGTATAATCGCAAAAAAACTATTAGAATTCTTTTTTTTTTCAATTTTTTTTTTTCAATTTCTTTTTTTTTTGCAAAGCAGACTTGCGTTATTTCAGGCCACTGGGATTATTTTCCCTTCGCTTTTCACGTGCCGTGGCTCATGCTTTTGCCTGACATAAAAACAAACGGCGCTGTGTGATGATGTCATCAGGCCGCGCTGCTCAGTTTGCTTGCGCAGGTGTGAGGGCTGGCCAGCAGGGGGCAGGTGTGAAACAGGGACCTCTCTTTAATCAAGGCGTACTTGAAATCATTTGTACTTTTATGACTGTCCAGAAAACATAAAGTGTAATGTAGTGTTTTGATTAATACATAAATACAATAAAGATAGAGAAAGATAAAGTCTTTTTTTTAAAGGCAACAGATAATCGTTTGAATAATCGTGATTTCAATTGTGACAAAAATAATCGTGATTATTATTATTTCAATAATCGAGCAGCGCTAGTACAATATTATAAGGCGAACCAACATCTAAGCTCAGGAAAGAACATATCTCAGTTTGGAAAACCGGTGGCTGAAATGACAAAGATGGCCGTAAATCTGCAGCGGCTCCAGCCTGCAGGTTTACTGGTAATGCTATTGCTAAGCTACAATTGAACACTCAGGCAGAATTGAGTCCAACAGTGGTGATGAGGGCGCTCCGTAGAGACGCTCTTTTGTTTATGCACAATAATTAGCCATGTGCTCCGAGTGCTTATGTCTTTTAGTTTAGTTTATTTGTTGTAACTGAAGGACAATGTACAGTTGTGTCAAAAAGATGGCTGCACCAGATTAAGCACTATGCTGATTTTCATCTGTAGCCTTTAACAAGACACATTTAACATACACAATCAAAAGCAAGTCACAATATTCAAATAAGTGTGCAATATCATCAATATTATATAATGCTATATAACAAAAAAGACTATTGGATCGGTATCAGCCAGCATGAACTAGCGGATTAGGTCATCACTAATTTAAATCCTCTCCTGATTGTTATTTATTTGCTTTAGTATTGGCTTCATTCTGTACGTATCAAATGCAGTGATTGGATAAACAGTTACCTCTGTACTGCAGCAGCCCGAGAGGTTTGTTGATCTCGATGGTGAAGAAGTCCAGAGACCCATTCAGACGAGCTGCCACGATTCTTAATAAAAAGAGACCAAGACAAACATTACTCACTCTGAACAACTGGGAAAATTCAAAACAGAAAAGGCTTCAAACCTGTTGTTGAGAAAGGCCAGAGCTGTGATCCCAGAGACGCCGTCCTCATTAACGCAGCGCAGCTTCCCCTCCACTGCATCCCACAGCTGAACCAGAGACAGTTTATATCATAGTCAGTGTTCTCATACTTACAGTAAGTGGTTTAAAAACTGCAGCAGCAAACCAGTATTTTGCTTATATCTAACAGTCTGATTTACTGTAAAATCTACTCAACAAAAAATGCATTTTTTAGCTTTATAGTTTTTGGCTAATGTGCTAAAATGTTTAAGCACCTGAATAAATGACACGCGCTGAGGAATCTATCGGCGTTGGTTTATTATTATTAAAGTAGTTAAAGGCCCTATACCTCATATCTTTATCGAGTAATGGAACAGTTTATTTTGTCCTTCTTGAATATATTTTAAACTTGGATATTTGTGGAATTAATACTGTGAATCTATTTATTTTCAATACATTTCATGAACTTGCAGGCTATTATGTAGCATTTTTGTATAAGTTAATCTGAAAAGTGACCCGGCCAGTTGTGAAACGCGCCTATAAACTAAATTAGGAATGACTTTGGACCACGACATTTTCATTTCCATCTTACATTGATTATCAAAAAAAAAATCAGGTATAGGGATTTTAATGAGAGTAAAATGAAGTTTAAAATCTCAAGATATTAATCAACTAAAAAGGACTAAGTAAAAAAAATCCTCATTTCATTTCAATACAAAGCCAACTATATTAAATAATATTCATGTAAAGTTGACTAAATGTACATTTTAGACTTTTGGATGTGGACAAAATGAAGGATGATTGACACAGATATTGGATGTTTGGATATTGATAAATCTGGCATTATATTTCTGTAACGTGGCCTAGTTTCTCCATGATCTTCACCTCTAGTTTGCCGCTGCTCCTCCCGGCTGCGATCAGGTTCCCCCTGAGCTCCATGGCCCAAACGGAGCTGTCCCAGTCGGCCTGCGCCCCTCCCGTCGCTGCCCTCTCTTGGGTGGGAGGGTTGACGGTTGCCTCCCCCAGGCTGGCCCTCCTCTGCATCAGAGCGCCCGCTCCGGAAGCTGCGCTGGGCGGGGAGCACGAGGCCGGCGAGGGGCAGGGGTAAGCGGAGGGAGAGGGCGGCTCGTGCTCCAGGTACGCCCGCTCCACCAGCCCCCCAAAGTGGAAGCCGGCTCGGGGTGGGGTGGACGGGCCGGCGGGGGGCTGGGAGCCGAAGTTAGTGTCTATGAGCGGGGTCAGGTCAGGCTGGTCAGCGAACAGGGCGGGGCGGGATGGGGTGGAGCGTCGCCTCACAGGGAAACCCTCGTCATCAGATGGGACGTCCGCTCCCAGAGACAGGTCAGGAGCCTCCGAGCACAGACAGTCCGACTCTGGGCCAGAGGGGGTGGAGCAGTCCCAACCGTCACGCTGCTCCCAGCAGCCACTGCTGCTGCTGCGCCTCAAGCTGAAGGACAACATACACCCAGGGTTCAGACAGGCTCAGTTTGCAAATGAAATGGGAAATAATGCTTTGAATAGCGTGGAATAAGTTCAAAATGAGTAGTGAATGTACAGATATTTGAAGAGATCAGAATTAGATTATAATAGTGTCCTCTGAGCTAAATGCTAAACCATATTCAGTCAAGTTTCCACTTTTGTTCAAGACAAACACATCGAATGGCCACTAAACATCCTCTTATAATATGTTGGATGGAGACAAACCACAGAAGTCATATAACTGTACAGGTGTAACTCGGAGAATTTCAATATTGTTAAAAAGTGCATTCATTTCTGTTATTCAACTAAAGGAGAGGTGAGGCTCAACGTTAACAACATGTTTGGTCTTTTTGCGTGACTGAGCGCACGCGTAAAGACCAGACAGGTACGTATCAACACGTCTAAGCTCAGGTAAGAACATCATAGTATTGAAAAGTGGAGCTGACATCATTGCAAAAAAGCAAAACCAAAATAAAGTAGGAAATGATGTGTGTTGTAATTTCTGAATCCACAACATGCTTTGACTCACGTATTCTTTGGAATAACCGTCAAACAGTCCCCGGTTTGTGCGTCCCAAACACGGATCTGTCCCGCCAGGCAACAGCTGGCCAGAAGCATCCCGTCACTGGCCAAGCACTCGATGTCCTACACAGGAGAAAAGCAAAAAAAAAAAGAGCATTAATGCTACTTTTAGTAACGATACTTTTGACGACCCATCTCCCACTGGGTCAGCTAATACACAGCAATGCGTCCTACCACAAGTACGCACACTGACATCTACGAACATGTCACTGACGGGAGGTGAACATGCGCCCGTAGACTCACACACATCCAGCTGAACTCACACAAAACTAAAATCTGTGTCTTTGACCCACGGAAACAAGGAGAACATGTTTTCAGTCACCTTCAGTGTCTCTCTCTGAAAAATGTAAAACTGTATTCTCCCACAAATTACTGCTGAATAAGCTTGACATATAAATCCAAAACCAAGACCATTTGACCAGACTGATGTGGGGTTTCCATTCTTTTTCAGATGATCAATCAATCAATCAATCAATCAATGGTTTTGTATAGCCCAATATCACAATGAGAGTTGCCTCACAGGGCTGCACTAAACATTAAAACAATGAAACAAAACAATAAACAAGACAATGTAAAGTTCAGGCAAACATGATGTCCAAATAAACACGAGGCCTCGGGGCGGCCCCGTCCTTAGACTCTCCGACACGGCAAGGAAAACCTGAAAAACCCACTGTCAGAAATATTGACAGAACAGAACATTCCCAGGGAAAAGCTTTCTCCGTGACCAACTTTAGGACCCACCAGTTGAGAACCACAGATATAACCAGATATGAAAACAAATCTTTTCTTTTTAATCTGCACGCTATGCTCTATACGTGTCAAATTAATGATTATATTTATGTTTTATGGATTGATTTTAACTGTTGTCATTTTATGTAATTGTGAAGCATTTGTGTTTGAACAAGAAGGAAAAAGTAATTTCTATTCAGTAAATTCATGCTGAAAGAAATGTTTGTAGTCAGGGCTTTCGACCCGATGAAAGTGGTTCTGTGACGCGCTTTTGGGTCCTGACGGGTTTAGAAGCGCTGGTGGCCTAGTGGTTAAGGCTGCTGCCACGTAACATAACACTAATCCAATTCAAGCTCTGACAGATTGCTGGATGCCAGGCCAGGTCATACAAAGCCTGAGTGAAGCAGCTTTAGTCCCATCCCGGTTCCTTTAGCTGGAACGTCTAAGGCTCATTCTCTCACCATGCTGTGTCCCCGCAGCAGCAGGGGGGAGATCTCGCTGACTGGGGGGGAGTAGCCGTAGTCGTCACAGGGCAGATCCCCTCGGCGGCGCCTCCCGGTGGCCACGCCGTTCTGGCCGTAGTTGCGAGGACACAGGACGCGGTAGAGACAGAAGAGCAGGAGGACCAGGAGGACACCGGCCGCCAAACCCAACGCTGCCACCCTGAGAGAGGCGGAGACATGGACACAGAGTGGACCGTCACATGTGGACATAAAACACCGTGTCATGATGGGAAATTCTATAAAGTGCATTATTCAGCCTCTTAAAATAACTAAATGCAAATCCACTTCATTTATATTGCACATTTTATCAACTGAACAGTTTCCAAAGTGCAGACGCTGCAGGTGAATAGGGAAAAAATAAATGTCGAAATATCAATTTGAAACTTTTGCTGAGCATTACTGAGTAAATATGACCAAAAAATGTATTGCAAGTTTTCTTTAAGTTTTCATTGTTCATACTGTATAAGAACAAGGCCTTGTGCATAAAAAATGCCAAGATTGCCTACATATTCAGCGACAAAATCGAATTTTAATCTTAATTTGTCAAAATCATAATCCATTACCATCACTTAGTGCATTCTTCATAACGCTAATTAAATTAAAGCATAATCCTTCATTTTTACTTGAAGAGACTAGATGCAAGTTGGTCATTTTGTACTCACTACTGCCACCTCAGGCTACACGTGTAACTGCACCTTCTATATTAAGCTTGTGCATAACGGCACTTCAGACCAGTGCTTAATTTGTAAATTAGTATTTTCAGGAACACTTTTGGTCTGATGTGATGGATTGGGGGAACAGGCTAGAGATTAGATCGGGCCCAAAAAATCAAGCCGGACCCGACCCGAGCCCGCGGTTATAAAGCCCGACCCGACCCAGCCCGAGCAATTAACATGAATTGTCAGCCCGAACCCGAAACAAAACCGACGTAAATAATGATTTATTTAAGGCTCAGATAGGTGCATCTGCACAGCAGCACCATGTTTGCGAGGTACGTGGCTACGCGCACGGCATACGTGCACGCAGCACGCGGCGCGGAGCAGCCAGCGCCGCAGCTCAATGTGTCTTGTCTCCTCTTTTCCGTATCTCTCTCTCCTCCTCCTTCATGTTTCATAAACATCGCGCTCTACGAAAGCTACTTTTTACGCAGTAACAGGAACCAAACTGCTTATTTATCCACTGTTAATGAAACGCTGTCCTGAGAGAAAGACTGAAGAGTGATGTTCTCTGTGTGGCGCCGGTATCACAGCCTGACCATGCTGTTTAAACGTGACAACACAGCAGCACGTGCGCCGGCCCCCCGCACCTGCACCACCTCCCTCCCGGACTCCTCTATTTTATATTGCGTATTGCCACATTTAGTATCCAATAGACTCCGCCTATTGCATAGATTTTTATTAGAGATTATAATGACATTAACAAAAAAAAAAAAAAAAAAAAACTTGAGCCCAGCCCGACCCGAGCCCGACTCTCATGCGGGAAATCTCGGCCCGGCCCGAATGTCGGGTCGGGCTCGGGCCGGGCTCGGGCTCGGGCCTAAAATCTAACCTCTAGAACAGGCCAAAACATTTGCCGAAAAACTCTCATTAAACACCATTATATCAGATACATTTTTTGCTGCATCCTTCTAGATATTTCCTGGATCCATTACCCTGTTTAATTTGGGGATCAAATCAAGCACTGTTCAGACCCGAATGAACAACTTTTTGACAGTGCAGGATATTGAGGCAGTTGTGGTGAACCGGTCTGGGCTCATTCTACACATTAGGACATGGCTGGAACATGTAGGGGGAGGAAAATACATAATTTTAACATTTTTAAACTCTGTATAGTCCCTTCAAGCATCGCCTAGTCCATCCTGCCAGGAGCCCCTCTGCAAAAAACAGACCTCTTAAAGCCTTTGGCCACATTCCGCACAATTTATCTTTTGGACAATCCTTGTGACAACAAAGCCCCCTGACAATAATCTGAAATACCTCTCTGTCTTAAGATATCAATTCAAGGCCGTTTAATTAGCAGAAGCTAGAATTATGTTCTCTCCTGTGTCATAACGACAGCTCCATGTTCATGTGATTTACATCCCTTGCACTGTTTTTGATATATGAACCATCTCATTAGTTGGTCTCTAACACTTCGGGAGTTTCCCACACCTGCGTACTTCAAAGCAAACTCCGACCTAAGAGTTACACTTCTCGCAGCCTTTGATGGGCGGCACGCTTCACATGTCTACATGTTAGATTCATCGTTTTATGCTCAAACTGGAGCTTTTTCATGGACACGCCCCTCTCCTTGTAGCTCCAGTAAGATTCCCCGAACTCTGGTTAACCCTAAATGTAAAGCAGACTGTGCTTTGCCCCAGCTACAGTAGCCCCCTCCTACACTAACCCCCTGGTGGATAGTCTACTCATTACAGCTAATACTGAGGGGGATCTTGTCTACCCCCTTAAACCCACCCCAACCCCCACACATCACATGATAACAGCTCTTTCTGTGCAGTTCTGCTTAGATCTGACACACATGACCTATGACCTTTTTCCCGATTACAAACAATGAAAGAGGAAATCACTAAATAAAAACGTTAGTTGTGTTCGAAACTCATTCTCAACTTCCCTCACATATTTGTGGCTCTGCTAGAGTAAAACAAAGTCACGTTACACAACAGCTCCATGTTTTGCAGATCCGTCCGTTGCTGCGGTGTAGTTTACAGCGCGTTCACCTTGGCCTATTTGAGGGTTATCTCCAGGAGAAATGAACTAAAGTCAAGGTCACAACCCCCCAATGATAAATCACCACACAGACACAGATACAAGCACTGCACAGAACGGGCTGCTTACTAAGGGCCTGACAAAACCTCTTCTAGCTTTGCAATATATCATTTAATATCTAATTTTTCTTTAAAGATTGCACTAACAACCAGGATAATTAAACGTTTAGGGACATTTTACTAGATCTCATGTCTATCTCACCCATGCCCCTCACTCCCCCTGCACATACTGCATTGATGATGGATTCAATGATAAATGGAAATTTATCAGCATAATAAATAAGAGTTGAGACCACTCCCATTTGAACTAAGTTTACAGTGCACACAAAGATGTTTTATTTCCACGACCCTTGAACACCTCACACTGTTCCTGGTGCATGAAACTATGAGGAATGAGGTTTGACAGCTCCCTGTAGATATTGGATTATTAATGAAATGACATCAGAGCAGGTTGCTCAGATGTTTAGTATTATGACAAAAGTTTACAATGGTGAACTGATAAACTCTGACTGTGTGAGCTGCTAACAGTTGCGGCTTTTGCTGCTTCAAACATTTGTGATCCCTGCACGTGTTTGTGTTGACATGGTGACGGGGCAGGTGAGGGCGGTTTTAAATAGCAGTCAAGTTGTCCTGCATCCAAATCACTTTGTTTTTATTATTAAAAAGCTACAATGTGCTGTATATACAGCAGTAAGAAATGAATACCAGAATTTGTTGAAAGTTTTGCTAGAATACATAAATGTAAATCAAGAAATTTGATCCATTGATCGAAGACACAGTTCAGACCCTCCCAACACGTACTGCAGTTGACACAACAGACTTTGGCCACTACTTTCCCTTATGCACTGAACCACTGAAGGCCTTGTTACTGACTTGTAGAGGGTGATGTCGGTCTGGAGGTCCACGGACACTTTGGGGATGGGCGGAGGGGGCGGGTGCCGCGTGTCCTGGGGGTGCCTCGTGTCCATGGCCTCCTGTGGACTCAGGTGCAGAGTGAGGGGAATCACCGGCAGGATACTGATGTACCTGCAACACGACAGAGACACAACACTTAGAGCACTTGTGTGGAGCACTTTGGAGTCAGTAAGAACCGACGAGCCTCTACGTTTCCATCAGAATAATGCTTTTCTCTTTATATGCGTTAAAAAAACATCCATAGCAATCTATGTGTTCCTGTAAACAGCAAACAAAGAGTTTTTTTTTTTTTGTATAGAGCAGGGGTCGGCAACATCAGGCCCAGGGGCAAAATCCGGTCCTCCAGCATGGAACCACTGGCCCTCATGATGACTGGAGTACAGATATTATTACACAAATCAGGGGTCAAATACATGTGCCCTAAAAAGACTGAAAATACTGTCAATTACTACCAAATTACTGTCAAATACTTCCAACTTGCCTCGAAGATGCCCCCAATCACCACATGAGGACGGATATGACGAAAGCCCCTGAACTATTCATTAGTCAAATTTGCCCAACACTAAGCCAACTTGCCTGCCCCTGGTCTAGAGGCTGAATACTTTTTCACCTTAAAAGTGTAGCTTTTCTTTTCAGATATCTTCTTACCTTAATTTTTGTTTTAACGTAATATTATAGACTATTCACTTTATAAATGTTACATAGAGAAAAAAATGCCATAAGAATCAAATATAAAGAAGAAAACCCACAGTTTAAGAGGGTTTGTTTACAGTTCAGTCAGTTATAAAGAAACACAAACACATCTGAGCCCCAGCCCTGACCTCTTTGCCAGAGTGATGTTGTAATATCCGAAGAGCGAGGGCCAGTGCCTGAAGGACAGCCTCCTCCAGCCCTCCTCGTCGTCTGTCTCCCATGTGATCTGTGGCACCGCGGGATGGGGGCCGTGGGAGAGGACGCCCAGCCCGGCGTCGTGGCCCTGGGACTGGTTCTCCGGCAGGGGGGTGGGCTCCGGAGGTGGGTGGACGCTGAGCGTGCTGGTCGGGTCGGCGCCACGGAACACGGGAGCCACGCCCAGGTGTCCGGCACCCCCAGCGTCCCCCAGGGGGCTCTGCTCAGACACCTGCGCAGCCAGGTACGTCCTGAGCCCGGCCGGGTCCGTGTACACCAGGATCCCGATCCAGATCACGGTGCCGGCCTGAGGGAGAGACATCAGTTTACTGACTGACCACAGAGAGTGGCCTGGACTCGGACGTCCTGTTTTATTCAGTCAGTGTTCATTTTGTCAACAGAAATATTTTGTCCAAACTAAAAATCTCATTAATGGGACGACAAATAATTTCTTCACAAATTTGGCCTGTAACCATTTGTTTTTGCTCTTTCAACTTCAACTCCAAATTCTTCAAAGGCACTTTTCTAAAGTTGAATGGTGACTTCTCAGGATCCTTGTCACAGAAATGCTAACAGACTAGCCTGCACGTATATGAAATTAATACAACTGCTTTATAATTTAATGCATAGTCATTTTTTGTCTACAAAGAGTTTACAGTGCACTGAAGGAGGACAAAACTAATTATAAACTATTATAAACTAATACATATATAAAAAGCAGGTACAGGGCCTTAAAGGACAGCCTCCTGGTGTCTGTTTGTATCAGCCCCAAACGTTGATATTGTAAATTAAAAAGCGGTGCATTTCTAGTCATAATGTAGCAACATACTTCAACATACTTTGTTTTTTTGCCGTTGCAAAGTTAAGTACATGTACTTTAGACTTCTACATGAATAATGTTTCTTACTTGAGTATACAAAAAGGGGAAAGTCTTCATTTTGACCTATTGAGTTTTGTTAATTAACTTAATTCTTCAATTCTTCTTTAATGGTAATGTTCACATCATTTCATGTTTTGTTTCTCATAATTGATGTCACTACTCAAACATGAACCAAACTTTATACTCAAACAGTTACTCAGTTACTCACAGTAACAGAGTAACTACTACTTTTTATTACTAGAGTGTGAGTGAAACCTGTATTTATTTCCCTGACGATCAGAGTGGGTCTCTTTACACCCACCATGATGATCCGCTGAGCCAGTCTTGTGCGAGCGAGGAAGTAGACCACGCGCAGACGCTTGGGCAGCCTAGGGAAGCTCCTCAGAGGGGGGGTCTGCAGGGTGATGGTGTGGGGGGACGGCCTGGAGGGAGGGGGCACTTCTCGGGAGCGCAGGGGGCCTGGTTTGGGAGGAGGCAGCCCCGCCTCAGCCGGGAGACGGCGGTTCAGGTCAGCGAGCTGGAAGTCACCACGCTCAGATTACAATGAGTCTGATTTACACAATACACAAACCATAAAAACATCTGTGCAACAACTGTCCACTCTTCACTGTCACTTTCATAAGGATTATCTACGTTTTATAGATGACTCTTCTATAAAGCACTTTAATAATGTATATAGAAATCATTACACACGTGTCAATTATGGGAACAGCATAGAAACTAAACTTTCACATGTTTTGTTACTTTTTGATCAATATAAATGTGTAGGCCGGCGCTCGGGGACACTTCTCCAGATGTGGAGCCAGGCCAATGGTCAGAATCTCCTGGTCGGAGGATTAACCTATTGTACATGTTTTAGTAGTAGGGGAAACCGGAGGAGCCGGAGGAAATCTACACAGACATGGGGAGAACATGCAAACCCAGAAATGTCAATATTCAAAAGTAAATTGGACACAATGGGAAACTTTTGAGCTTGGGACCAAAACGTTTGTACTTTTGACTAGTTTCCCGATACGGAAAATAAAACTGGATTCTCTATACAGACTTCGATATGTTAAAAGAAAAACATCCCTGTTAATGCACTATATTTGCTGTAGGAAACTTAAGTCTCTTTTACCATGTGCCCTGTATCACGAGCAGTGAACAGTCACTGCAGTGGCACTTCTGCAGAACAGATAACAGTGCATTATTTCAAAGCACACACAATATTAAAACTGGCCTTTAACATTCCTCCAAATGCATCCATGAGTCCAGTACAGACAGGACACATGTGACTGTACAGGCTGCATTTGTATCATTTCCTTTGTTGATATGTTTAAGGAGAAAAAACAGCTTAATATCCAATGCTAACGGATACATGTAAACTAGGCTAACATTAGCCACACTTGCTAAATCTAAAAAAGTTTCTATAAAAACAGCTGCTCCTTTCATCCTGGTACAGCAGCAGTATCACATCCTACACTTCCAAAATGGATGCATATAGTTTTTTTTTCAAGGTTTAAGTGAGTACTTTTAGTTCTAATTTAAGTTACGTGTCCGGGGGGAAACAGAAAGTATCGAGAACTGCTCAAATTGAGGAATCAATTTTTGATGAACTCCTGCGGTTTGTCAAAAAGTCATATTTATCAAAGCAATGTCATTGTTTTCCAAGACATTTAGATGAAATGCCAGTACTTTCAACTGTAATTGAATGCTTTTTAATGATATTTCAAGCCTTCATTTTGGCACAATTCACTTAATGACTTTTTTTTAATGCCTGGTGGAAACCTTGCAAATGTACTTCCACTTTAGAGCAGTTTTAATTGCACCTTATTTTGTGAAAAGTTTTAGTAAATAATATAAAAAACAACAGTTGAATTGTTGGGATAACTTCTTGCTTCCTTTTAATGTTCACAGACGGTTTAGTCTTTACCTCCATGCGGCGGATGTCTATGGAGAGCACAGTGGTGAAGAAGAACATCTGCAGGAAGAAGTCGGACACCAGCCCCACCACAGCAAACAGACAGAACTCCTGAAAAGATTCAACACACAGCGGTCACACAAAGGGAAAGCCTTTGAATGGCATTTTAAAGTGGACCTGTCATGCATATGGAGCCTAAAAATAGACTAGAATTACTTTGGTGCCTCAGCTTTGATATTATAATATTTAATTAATTTAAAAATATGTCTCTGTGGGAATTAAATAGTAAAGTAAATCTGACAGAAGGTTTCAGCAATTCATTATGTTTTTGGTCCATAATTTTAGTACTTTTGAGTAAAATTCGGGCTCACCTGGATGGCGGGCACGAGGGTGAAATAACCAATGAGGATGATGCACAGCTCCGTGGCCATGTTCTTCATGATAGACCAGCTCTCATTACTTAGGCCTGGGGAAACACAATCCATATGGGAGGGATTTTAACATCAGCAACAAACATTCTATTCTTCAGGACTCACACTAAAATAACTTTGAACATTCTTTAAAGCTTAGGTCTGTGTGTGGCACGTGGGGATTGTGTCGTGCATATGTTTTAAGGATAAATAATTGCACATTTTAATCTCAGCACAGGAATAAAGTACAAGGTTATGAATACAAACAGAGTCCACTGCTTGCATTTGAAAAAGTAAAACCTCTACTATTTAACCTCTTAACCCCCACGTGAACTGAGCACATTTTCTCCAGTTTGGCATGACCCAAATCTTAAAACTCCTTGAAAAAAGCATCAAAATAGCGACGAAGACAAGGATGGTGGGAAGGTAAAGCTAAACTGGAGAAAAACGCTCAGTTGAGGTGAAGAGGTAAGAGGTAGTTCTCTTCATATAGTTCTTTGTCTGAAGCAGAAGGTAGAAAAAGCAGACTGGCACCTTGGGCGATGCGTAGTTTGACTTCCAGGTCGACGGGGGTGGACACCACAGACTTGGTCAGCACCAGCACGTTCTCCAGCCCGATCACCACCACCAGGTAAGGGAAGATCTCACTGCAAACACAACCAAGACACATCCATTCAATACTCACAGCTAATGTTTAGGTCTATGTCCCAAAAAAAGGCAAATTAAGACACCCATGGAGGCAGGATATACAATCTTTATGACAATGTGAGTGAAATGTTATACCCTTTTGTTGCTTCTTTGTTGCTCGCTTCTTTCAACATGCTTTAAGACAGGGGTGCCCAAACCTTTTGTCTCCGAGGGCCAAAATGAAAAAGTACCAGTGGGTCACCACAACAGTGTTTCCTTAGCTTTGTGAAAGGAGTGTAACAGCGCCCCCAATCTGACGCTAGTGGCCAAAAAGTGTACTGCACCCATATTTATCAATGAAAATGAATAGGAGAGAGTTGGTTTTAACCAGATGCAGCGCATTACTCACATCTTAAAGCAGGGGGGTGGCAAAATGTAGAGAATGTACTTGTTTCAGGTGGGGGATAAGAGGTTAATAAAGCTTGAATTAATTAATGAATGTATAGCAGTATTCGTCATCATTTATCTGGTCCATATGAAGACACACAACAGATATATTTATTCATTTTTTATAAAAGACAACTGCAACAGTGCTTCCACAGAGCTGACTGGTAACATACGGCACTGACGGTGCGATTCACATGCGTCCAAACAAGAGTGTTCTTAGACTCATTCAAACGGTGTATAAACCTGTACATACATGAGCCTGAGAAAACAGTAGGCTTTTTCAACAGGACTCTAAGCGTTAAAAACCCAACAAAAAACAACAACTAAACTTTATATCTCAGAGGACCACTTTTAAGTTCCCCCTTTGATGAAATGCACTTTGTTAAAAAACATGTAATAGCACTGTCTGTACATATTTACAGTGTTGTGTAATCGTCTGTCTCGGGGACAGCAGATGGAAAGAGCTTAAGTCTGGTACAAAGCATCTTTTCATACGCTGATGAATGCTCCTGTCAAAGAAATTAAATAAACAAACTCATTCAACTCTACGGGCAAAACTACAGTGCAGTAGTATTTCAACGACAACACAGGATGACTCAGGGAAAACCTGTTTCCACATCCCCGTTGCGTCACCACACACACACACACACACACACACACAGGTTACTGTAAGTTTACCCTGAAGATATTTCCTCTTACTCCCGCCACGCTACTCAGAAACCCCCGAGTCCCGCCCATAGCGCACGCGAGGAGCCGCCGGGAAGCGAGTGGTTGGTCCGCCATGTGCCGCGGTCACGCCACGGTAACTTCATTCCCCGCACTGGCCTGTGACTGGACGGCCCAATGTGTGTTGACATGGGTACGTCCCCGCCCCCTGTCCCTTCCGTGCACACTGACACACTGACTCTTTGGCCTCGCACTGTCAACACCACGAAAGCGGGGCGTGTGTGAAGCCGTTCTTCTGGTTCTCTCACAGGGACGGTCAAAGTCAATATTAGCCCAGGGTTTTATGTACACAAATCTGGCAGTGGTTTACAGACTGTGGGCTTTGCGGAATCCCGACTGTGATGAATCTTAATTATTACTTACCTAGAGAGAATCTGTACTTCACTTTATTTCGCAAAAGCACTTGTTTGCCACGTCTTTATTCAAGTCTTAAAAGCTAAAACGAAATTGTGTCCAGGAGGTTTTGGAGGTAGGGGAAACCTGAGTTTATCCCTGTTGCTTTTTTGAGCATGGCGTCCTGCACTGGTCAGCTCCACAACAGTCTTTCGACATCTTCTCCTCGTTTGTCCCTTTTTTTGTTTCCCATAGTGCCCCTTGTGACACCTGCTCTGTGCTGCAGCTGTTGGTGCCTCTTCAGTGTTTCATAAAGCTGCGGTTTATTTACTTTTCAAAGCTACTTTCCTCAGGACCATTATGGACTCTCTGCAGTAAAAAAAAAAAAAAAACGTCGAACCTCACAAAAACATGACAAAGACGTACAAAAACGTCAAGTAAAACAATGTGGAGCACAGAAACAACCAATGCAAACCAAGGCAAAAAGCACGGCTATCATTCAGACGGGTCCCGGGCAGCTTTTGCAAGAAGAGCTGGTTGTGACTTAATGACTTTTCTCTGTCAGAGTTTATACAAACAGGTATACAGGTACAGGTATTTGGAACTATTTCAGATTGGGAAAAAAAAGGATAGGAAAAGTTATGTTTCGCAGTAAACTGTGCAGTTTTGGGAGACTTTAATTTTGAACGGAACATGGTCTTTTTTATCTTCGATGAAGGTTCTTGAGTCATCATCTGTACTCTGTAGTTGAAGGATTCGTCAGCGACACTTAGGCTTCCAGCTCAGACTAGATAAATACAACTTGGGAGGGGTTAGCTTGGCTCTACACTTCAACTACAGAGTACAGAAGAGCGTGCTTTCTACATAAACTGCCAGACCCTTTAGGTAGGGGGTGCACGGAGTACAAGTTCACAAGGCGGTTCGAGTCCAGTTGAATTCTTTTTAATGACATTTATGGCCTTGATTTTGGCACAATTAATTTAATGACATAATGATTTTTAATGCCCCATAGAAACCCTGTTTGTATTATTACAATCCGTGATTTTTTAATTTTAATATCCTTCACTGTTTCCGACCTCTCTCACGTCTCTCCTTGTACTCCTGGACACTTCGGGTCAGTTCCAGCTGCTGAAATTGACTGCACTGGAAGCTTCAGCATTTTGAGCGCACAGCTTTCAATGGAGAAGCTTTGAATCGGTGCAATCATTGTTAAACACCTCGCAAAGATTAGGCCATTTATTTGTTTCCGGGTGAAAGTTTATACACAGGTTAAGCAAACTGACCCTAAGCCATGAAAGTTGAAAGAAACGGGTTCCGCCTGCAGTGCCCTCATAACAATAAAAAATAGGTCATGTAAACAATCCTACCCTCCGTTGAGCGTGGGCGTGAGTCCGAACAGCGTGCAGAGCCCCACAGACATGAGCAGAGAGCTGAGGACGGTCACCACGGCCGCCAGAGCCAGACCCCACTTAGACTTGACCATGTCGATCTTGCCTGCACGGGAAAGAAGCTTTACATTAACAAACACTGCGGGATTAGGACACTCTTTACTTTCACTCGCTGATATTTCCTCTTTTTAACTGGCCTTGAAGTCGGCCTTGGCTGATGTTTTGCTCAGGCCACTTATCTGATGAGACATGAGACCTTGGTTTGAACGCTTTACAGCTGTAGAGGAAGTCCAAAAACATTGCTGTATTCTTTTGCATTATAATGTATTCATGTACTCACAGTCAGTTATTGAAAATACAAACAAAAAATAAACTTTTTTTTATGTATTGTTTTATCTTTCAGGACTATTTACATTGTAGATCGTTGTGAATGAACACATATGGGATCATGTGCGGGCCTCACGTGTGGAGAAGTAGATGTAGGCGAACAGGATGATGTAGGTGGTGACGAGGGGGATGAGTTCGGCGACGCCTATCTCCTCTTTGAAATGCACGTGCACCATGTGACCGTCCCGGAGGCTGCAGTTGGCCGAGGGGTACAGCTGCTTCAGGCGGGACCGCAGGCTGCTCAGGAACCTGCACACGCACAGCACAGGAAGTCCAAGTTAGAGAGGAGCCCAGCGGGGGTTCAAACATTTGCAGGAGTTGTAATCAATTCATTTTCGTAGCAGTATTGGCATTTCTTTTCCCGCCATCGATCGACATTGTAAAGGGACCATCTGTGAAAGAAAAGCAGACCGTGATCTGTTACACGTCTATATATATATCACATTTTTACTGACTTTGATGTAAGAGTCGAAATCAAGGGCAAGTCCAGGGGTGCCATGGGAAAATTGAAGACTTGTCTGACAAATCCAAATAGGGCTAAATCATCAAAAACATTCATTTTAATTGTTGGAATTCATCTGCATCCCAGTAAATGAAAATAAAATTATTTATTTAAAGCATTTTGTCCGAGGGGGAGAGGCGTTAGGCAGCAAACAGCTGTGGAGAGCCGACACTTCTCTCTCGTGGGTGACTAAGCAGTGCGCGTTCTGGTGAACACATTTGGCAAAAATGGGCCCATGGACGACTGAGAAACGTCCTGTTAAAGGGATATTTCAGGATTATTGACATAGGGCCTCATTTCCTAGTTATCCAGAGTGTTGCTGATTTCTGGAGATATTTTTTGTAATTCATGCATTCATTCGTTCTTATTTTTGAAGAGTTTCGTGGTGCTAGGCTAGTGCAAGGCTAGCGCATTTCTATGGTATCAGCTAGCCTGCATTAAAAACAGTCTGACCCGCTCCACAGAGCACCTGAGACAAATCACTTACAACACCAGACTAACCATATAAATGTTTGTGTCGATAGAATCATTTTTGGAATATAACCGACCTTGCATCACATGAATGACTGCATTTTGAGGGACTACTTTCAGGCAGATCACTACGCCACCGCGTAGCTTATACAACCACGAAGCTGATGCTCAAATATAAGTTACTTTAAATGCAAAATGTTTAAAATTATTATTATTATCGACACAGACATTTATATGGTTAGTCTGGTGTTATAAGTGATTTGTCTCAGGTGCTCTGTGGAGCGGGTCACACTGTTTTTAATGCAGGCTAGCTGATACCATAGAAATGCACTAGGTTTGCATTAGCCTAGCTCCACGAAACTAACAAAACTAACAAAAATAAGAACTGCATGAATTACAAAAAAAATATCTCCAGAAATTAGCAACACTCTGGATAACTAGGAAATGAGGCCCTATGTCAAAAATCCTGAAATATCCCTTTAAAGTCTTCAGTCCCAGAACCAGGCGATTTAAATGTGCACACGATAATTAGAGATAGCGATGAATCAATATGAGTTGAGAAAAGGTTTAGGACCACTGGTCTAAATAAGCAGTGTTTTCTTTGGCGGTCCGCCGAGCTCACTTTTCAACACTGTCCCCCTGTCTGACACACATCTAACTAACCAATGGCTTTTTGACCTTTTATTACTTACATCAACATTTGTCATTTCATCACTTGCTAACCCCTAAATGGTCCTTGTATAGCCAGATTGGAATAACAGCTGGCCATAAAGCCTGAAAGTCTTTAGTTGCCAGTGCAAATGTAACCATTTTCACACAAATACCAGTTCCTAAACACTCCCAAAGATCCACCCTGACACAAACATACATTTATGGAGCAATGCAGTTGTTTATGTAATTTACTACTGTTTTCCTTTCCTTTTGCTTCTTCCTTCCTTTTACAGCAATTACAAAACATTTAACTTAGAAACAGATCTTGCGCAGCATCTCTCACAGACACCTGGCCTTACCAACCAGACCAGAAATGACCCATTCTGCATTTAATATATTTTCGAATAAGGATTGATTGATTTGAGTTATTATATTTACATTGTTTACGTTATTTACATTACATAGTCACAGAACAGAAAAACTCAAAGGTAGTAGGCCGACGCAAGAAAGCTTATAGGTGTCTACCCCCAGGACGTTTATGATCTTTGCAGAAATGTTTATGCAACACTCAAGCCATTTCCAAATGGAGATCATGACACATGCTTCCAGGAACATCTATAACGTCTTTACTAAGAAATGACTCAAATCAGTCACAGTCAGACAGTTGTGACCCCCACACATTACAGTCATTAAAGGGATATTTCAGGATTTTTGACATAAGGCCTCATTTCCTAGTTATCCAGAGTGTTGCTGATTTCTGGAGATATTTTTTTTTAAATTCAAGCAGTTCTTATATTTGAAGAGTTTCGTGGTGCTAGGCTAGTGCAAGGCTAGCGCATTTCTATGGTATCAGCTAGCCTGCATTAAAAACAGTCTGACCCGCTCCACAGAGCACCTGAGACAAATCACTTACAACACCAGACTAACCATATAAATGTTTGTGTCGATAGAATCATTTTTGGAATATAACCGACCTTGCATCACATGAATGACTGCATTTTGAGGGACTACTTTCAGGCAGATCACTACGCCACCGCGTAGCTTATACAACCACGAAGCTGATGCTCAAATATAAGTTACTTTAAATGCAAAATGTTTAAAATTATTATTATTATCGACACAGACATTTATATGGTTAGTCTGGTGTTATAAGTGATTTGTCTCAGGTGCTCTGTGGAGCGGGTCACACTGTTTTTAATGCAGGCTAGCTGATACCATAGAAATGCACTAGGTTTGCATTAGCCTAGCTCCACGAAACTAACAAAACTAACAAAAATAAGAACTGCATGAATTACAAAAAAAATATCTCCAGAAATTAGCAACACTCTGGATAACTAGGAAATGAGGCCCTATGTCAAAAATCCTGAAATATCCCTTTAAAGTCTTCAGTCCCAGAACCAGGCGATTTAAATGTGCACACGATAATTAGAGATAGCGATGAATCAATATGAGTTGAGAAAAGGTTTAGGACCACTGGTCTAAATAAGCAGTGTTTTCTTTGGCGGTCCGCCGAGCTCACTTTTCAACACTGTCCCCCTGTCTGACACACATCTAACTAACCAATGGCTTTTTGACCTTTTATTACTTACATCAACATTTGTCATTTCATCACTTGCTAACCCCTAAATGGTCCTTGTATAGCCAGATTGGAATAACAGCTGGCCATAAAGCCTGAAAGTCTTTAGTTGCCAGTGCAAATGTAACCATTTTCACACAAATACCAGTTCCTAAACACTCCCAAAGATCCACCCTGACACAAACATACATTTATGGAGCAATGCAGTTGTTTATGTAATTTACTACTGTTTTCCTTTCCTTTTGCTTCTTCCTTCCTTTTACAGCAATTACAAAACATTTAACTTAGAAACAGATCTTGCGCAGCATCTCTCACAGACACCTGGCCTTACCAACCAGACCAGAAATGACCCATTCTGCATTTAATATATTTTCGAATAAGGATTGATTGATTTGAGTTATTATATTTACATTGTTTACGTTATTTACATTACATAGTCACAGAACAGAAAAACTCAAAGGTAGTAGGCCGACGCAAGAAAGCTTATAGGTGTCTACCCCCAGGACGTTTATGATCTTTGCAGAAATGTTTATGCAACACTCAAGCCATTTCCAAATGGAGATCATGACACATGCTTCCAGGAACATCTATAACGTCTTTACTAAGAAATGACTCAAATCAGTCACAGTCAGACAGTTGTGACCCCCACACATTACAGTCATTAAAGGGATATTTCAGGATTTTTGACATAAGGCCTCATTTCCTAGTTATCCAGAGTGTTGCTGATTTCTGGAGATATTTTTTTTTAAATTCAAGCAGTTCTTATATTTGAAGAGTTTCGTGGCGCTAGGCTAATGCAAGGCTAGCGCATTTCTACGATATTAGCTAGCCTGCATTAAAAACAGTCTTACCCGCTCCACAGAGCACCTGAGGCAACTCACTTATAACACCAGACAACCCATATAAATGTTTGTGTTGAACTAGGAAATGAGGCCCTATGTCAAAAATCCTGAAATATCCCTTTAATGACTGTAATGTGTGGGGGTCACAACTGTCTGACTGTGACTGATTTGAGTCATTTCATAGTAAAGACGTTATAGATGAGGCCCTATGTCAAAAATCCTGAAATATCCCTTAAAAGACATTATAGATATGCTGACTAACCTGGCGTCGTATCTGGACAGCACCAGAGTGATGGTGTAGGTCACCACCCTCTTCCTGCTGTAGTGGCTCACTCCTGTGTGCTTTCCTGGGACACCAAACAGCAGGTCTGGAACACAGAACAGAACACGGACAGTTACAAACTGTACCTGCAGAAGGTACAGTTTATTTATTTATGAGAGTATTTTACCGAGTGCTGAAATAATCAAATTTGAGAGATAAGGACTATTATGTTCTGCTAAACTAATAGAAGATTCACAGGCTGTTCTAAACATGTTTGTAGAGGTTGAACTACTTTTAGAAAATGCAGTTTCTAATTGAGAATTTTCATGAGACAGGAGTTTAAATCACAGCTGAGAGTGGTCTGCCGTTTATTCCAGAGGGGAGTGTGGGAGGTTTAAATGTGAAAAGAAAAGAGTTTATGAGCGGACTGCTGCGTGATGAAGCTTCGGCAGCTGTTTTTGCCTGCCACTGCTCTGTGATGGAGGGACAAGCCTTACAAGAGATTGTAAGGTAAGGAAAGCATGTCCTGTTCCTGTAGCGCCTTGGGAGGAGCCCGGGGTAAACAGGAGGAGTATTGTATAAGACTAGACACTAGAAACTTCAAAGATCAGTCTCCAGATACGCTTTTCATGATTATAACATGATAAAAAGCTCTCTTTCATCACTTTAAAGGTGCATTGTGGAACTTTTTATGAGAAAAAAGTCTTTTTATTTGTGCCTATTTGACCTTATAGTGACCCAGTGGACGTATGACGTATTAGCATGGTCTTTCTTTTCCATCATAGATTCCTCTGTGATGCTCAAGAAACAATTGTTCTTGGAGCTCCTGGTAAGTTTTGGTGGTGGTTACGCATACAGTACCATTCCACCAAGAAAACCTACAAAATAATTGATCATAGAGCGTTGTAGAGGCCAACGAGATGGAAACTAAAGGTGCCATGCTAACTGCCCAGACACAACTGGGTCACAAAAATGTCAAACAAATTTTATTTTATTTTTAAAGTTCCATAATACACCTTTAAAACCGCTTTTTTGACTACCAAAAAGGTTTCTCAGGACCCAACTGTGGAATAAAAAACATAGATTTGTAGATTTCAGATCCAGAAGGCCCTCCTCTGTTTCAAGTCTAGCCTTTGACATAGATCACTGAAGAGCACCTCCCCTCTCCTTCTACAGTACTATCATTATATAAAACCACAGAGGCCCTCATGAACCACTTGGTCCACGTCCTCCCTGTACCTCTGAGCGTGGCCGAGGTGTGCAGGCCCTTGGGCTCGTGCTTCTGGATGGTCTTGAGCAGGTCGGGGTCGGTGTCGAACAGCTCGCGCTGGTTCTGCCAGTAGTTCCCGGGAGACACCAGGAGGCAGCCGTGCTCCGGGAGGACGGACTGCATCCTGCGTAACCCGGGCAACAGGTCGGACACCTGCAGACACAGGCTCTCCAGACTGCGCGCCCCCGAGCTGACGATGGGACAAGGAGAGTAGGATTATGCAGAAACCATCAGTCCACACAGCAGACACATTTATGAGCCTTAAATCTGGGTATTACAGGTGCAGTGGTCATGGACAGGGCTGGGTACCATTAAACCACTGTATAAATATTGAAAGCAGGTACATCTATAGATATAAACTGGTCCAGTTACACCATTAAACTCTTAACCCCCACCTGAACCAAGAACATTCTCTCCAGCTTGGCTTTACCCAAATCTAAAAGCTTGAAAAAAGCGTCACAATAGCAATGAAAATGAGGAAAAAGCCCCAAAAAAGCCAAAAAAAGTGACAAAAATGTGACAAACGCAAAAAAAACAAAAAACAGCAACAGAAAAGTGACAAAAAGGCAATGAAAAAGTGACAAAAAAAGCAACAAAAGAGTCGAAGATGAAGACGCAGCAAAAAAGCTATGAAAAAATAACTACTTTTACTATTACTCTGGCCTATAGGCAGTAACCTTTGAGATTTGGGTAAAGTCGAACTTAAGAAACTGCATGTAACTTGGGTGTTTCAAGCTCCCCAACCCCCACCCCCCCATTCCCCCCCGCCTATTTTAAAAAAAGAAAACAAATCCCTATTTGAATTTTCTTATTTTTGCCAAATTTTTTGCTTGTTTTTAGTACTAATATTTTCCCCAATTTTAACTCAATGTATTCTCCATTTTTTCCCTTATTTTCCCCCAGTTTTCCTTATTTTTGCCATAAATTCCTCCAATTGTTCCCCATTTTTTTCAACATTTCAACATTTTCCACCACATTTCCTGACATTGGAGATGAACCCGATATTGTAAATGTGCAGATCTCTCACACATTATAGTTCTGGTTTCTTGTTCTAGATTTCAGCATAGGTATTGGAAAAAGTATCATTCATGTATCGGTATCGAAACCCAAGTATCGTCAAAGTACTGGTATGAAAATAAAACGTAATGGTACCCAGCCCTTGTAGTTATGGACAGTAGTTTAGTAGCGGAGTTTACCCATCCGTGTGGACGTGGTTGCGGATCTCCTCCAGCAGGTTGAAGACTCGGCCGAGGGGCGAGCGGAAGGCGTCCACCGGCACCAGGCTGCTGTCCCACGGAGACACGGCCGCCTTCACCAACACCTGCTGGATGTAGGCCACCGGGAGGCCGCGGTACTGCCACAAAACACACGACACACGGACACATGACGCTGATGGAACTCTTTACGGAAAAGTCACTTTTTTTTAGAAGAATTTTGGGGGATCTTGAGCCAGTGGAACATCCGACACTACAACTACAGCGAACAGACGATGACTCAGGAACCTTCGTCTAGGATGGACAACTCCTGTACAACTGAGAGCTTAGACGTAGACATGTTTTGGGGGGTTTCTGTGTAAACAGGCAAGGTGAGGCAACTTTATTTGAAGAGCACAATTCATACCGAACGGAATACAAAGTGGTTTATACAGGTCAGATTTAACGACTTAATGCCATTTTAAATAAAGACAAATCTGTATTCATATCTAAGATTTGCAGTGAAATTAGGGGAAGTTTCAATATTCAAAGACAACTTGGACATAACAAGCATCCTGTCAGAAAAAAACTCTTCAGCTAAAACTACAGCTGAATGTCTCATTATTGAGCAAAACAAAAAAGATTGAATCCAATTTAATGACAGGTAAAGTGCTGGTCTGGAAGTCTAAATGTATTACAAAATGTGCAAAATTGACTAACTGGTCTTGCATTTTGATGTTAAAGGGGCTAGATACAAGTTAGTCATTTTATACTCACTACTGCCACCTCAGGTCTTATGCGTAACTGCACCTTCTATATTAAAGAGGGGGTATTATGCTTTTTTCAATCACACAGCACCAGTCTATATCACACTACAATGATGACGAAACCTTCTGTTGGTCTGTAAATGCAGTAATTTAGAATAACTGCCTTGTATAAAATGTCTCTCTCAAAATGGCTGTAGTGAATGTCTTGAAATAGGCCTTTGTCTATTTAAGAGCCTCTGACCCTTTCGGACACGCCCCCTCCACACGCTGTCTGTGGCATCAGTGGGGAGGGGGTTCTGCTGAGGAGCAGTGGTTGGTTACTCGGCTGGTGACGAAGGAGGACTCAGGCAAACCTATCCCTAAAATGGCTGCCATCAGAGTTTTTACAGATACATAATAACATGATGTAAAGCTTGAAAAAGTCGATTTTGCATAATACCCCCCCAACTTGTGCATGACGGCACTTCGGACCTGAAGTAACTAGGGGTGTAACGGTACGCTAAAATTGTATTCGGTTCGGTTCACGGTTTTGGAGGGCTCGGTTCGGTTAATTTTCGGTACAAATAAATAAGAACTAACAAAATTTTTCTTTTGAAAAGCTGCCAATACACAATAGAATTCTTGCTAAAATAAATAAAAGCGACCCCCTGTGTGAGGACCACTAACCACTAAACCACTGTGAGACTGGGATTTAGGACTACTACTAGTCTATTTCCCTTTTTAAAATAGTAAATGGCAAATGGTCCCATTCTCTCACCTCTGGTCCCTGACCCACAGATTGGGAACCGCTGATTTAAAACTAACTGAAACCTGCTCCTGGCGGTTGTTTCTGTCTTACCGCTGAGAATTAGTCTGTAAGTCGCCCAACCCGTTTTAGACTGTGCACATTCAGAGAACCAGAGTTACTGTAAGTAACTGCGCTCATGAGAACCATGTGGATTCAACTCAACAAAAAGGGCACGGACACGGCTTTTTACTCTCGTCTACTCGCCAAACTACTGTCCTGATACTCTAGACTCACCAGACACAATAAGAAGAGAGTTTAAATGAGAGTGAGGCCCAGAGTCCGCGCAGAGAAAACATGAGAGCAGCGCTCAGGACACGGGTGACATGATGCAGCCGTGGAGGAGCCGCGCATGAGGCGAAGCACCGGGAGACAGACGCCGAGCGGGACACGAGCGGAGAAGCACTCGCGCTTTGGAAGAGACAGGGGGAAGGCGGTCGGTCTCTCCTGCTCATTCACTTCACCAGACTACTCCGTTTTGGTGTTGTATGTGGCGAGGTAGGCGGAGAGTGAGTGCGCGCTGGAAGAGCCTGTCCCCGTAACAACGCGTTGATTAATCAGTGAAGCAACACTACGCACCTTGCGTAGTTTGCGTATAGGAAGAACCGGCTCTGAGCGCTGGTATAACTTTTTGGCTGAAGTGCGGACGTGATGGGATATTGTAGCGAGGCTCAAGACTTTTAATCAAATACTTAAAGCCAGAGCCTTCAGCTACTCATGCAGCTTCAATAGCGTCCGTGCGGAAACTCGCGTAGGAACTTTGTTCCGCGGCAGTTAATATGACGCTAATAATAAATTTACATTATTTAATGAAAATAATAAACCGAAACGGTACGCAAGTGGACCGAACCGAACAGGCCGAACCGAAGCGGTTCAATACATCCCCGTGAACCGTTACACCCCTAGAAGTAACACATTTTTGAGTGACAGTGCAGGATTTTAGAGGCAGTTGTGGTGAACAGGTCTGAGCTCATTCTACACATTAGGACATGGCCGGAACATGTCGGGGGAGGAAAATACTTCCTTTTAACATTTTTAAAGTAAGTAATAATAAATTATTTTGTGTAAAGTCCCTCCTTCCCAGATCTCAAACTAATCAGAATCCTAGTCTAGAATCCTCCCGCGTCAACCAATGAGATGAGCTTTTCCTTTGAACCAGCCTGTCAGGTCCAATCAGGATTGAGGGGGAGGAGCTTGATCATTTACTTTTGAAAATTCTATTCCTGCTCTCCTCATTTTGCAAACAAGGCTGTGTCTGAATGTCCATCCTAGTCCCTAACCCCTCATTCACTACATAGGTCAGCACGGTAGCACAGCGGTTAGCGCTCGTGGTTCACAAATAGAAGGTTCTGGGTTCGAGTCCCACCTGGACGGGGCCTTTCTGTGTGGAGTTTGCATGTTCCCCCCATGTCTGCGTAGGTTTTCTCAAGTTCCCCTACAACTAAAAACATGTACAATAGGTAAAACCTCCAGCCATGTGATTCAGACCATCTGGACATGGGACCTGGGTGCAGTACTGCCAACGCCCACTGCTCCTTGCGGGTCGTTGTACAGTAGTTGTAAATAAAGCATATTAACCTTCCATGTTTAATGTCACAAATGCAAAAAATCTTTCGGAAGATTTGTAAACATTTATTCAAACTCAATTGGACATAACAGACAACTTTTGAGTAAACTCGAAACTGCAGCTGACATTATGTTGAAGTGTTTTTGATGAATGAATGCAGTAAAAACAGTTGAGCAATGTCACTGAGCTGGTTCTCTAAGGTATTGAGAATAGATTAAATGCCAGTTTGAATCCAATTGAATGACAGTTTAAATGCTTTTTTAATGCCCTATGGAAACCCTGTATCAACACTCACTTATAGCACCAATGCTGTACAAGTTGACCACAGCCCAAAGACTGCACGAACATCTGCAGAATGTAACGCCCTCCGGGGGAGCAGAATGTGACCAGCTCCCTGCCAGGATGCTACAATGTAGGTCATAGCGTATATTTTGTGTGTGTGCGCTCTTACCCAGTCTGGCCGCTCTCCCAGATCCCCATGGGGCTCAGCGGAGGGGACGCTGTAGTCTCGCACCCCTGTGGTGAACTCCACTGGGCCTGTCCCGGGCAGAGGCAGCCTCAGCAGCGGGTAGCTACAACAGACACGGAGGAGAGAGCGTCGGGACGGTTTCGCAATTATGTAGAGGGTTAAAGCAGTGCTGAACATTGTTTCACAGTTAAAAATCTATCTTTAGAGATGGAACTTCACCACTGGAGTTTGGTAATAAGTAACTGACACGTAAAGAAATCAATCCTTGAGTGTCCACACATTACGTTACCATGTGAAATGTCCCAGAATACTATACAGTCAGAAAACAGTTCCTGAAACACTTAAAGCTCAATTAAAAATACCAATTGAGTCCCAATACGATTTATAATTATTCACTGCTTCTGGTTTAACAATGTTTTAGTCTCTAGTAATATTTTCTTTTCTTGTGCAGCACTTTGGAAACTGTTGTTGATAGAATGTGCTCCAGAAACACAGTTGGATTGGAGAACACCTGCTGAATCTGCATTTGTCAGCATGTAACCACAGTCAGATGCTCCCAGCAAGGATTTCTGACTGAGGAGTGAAAACAATTCCCAGAGTGGCGTGAGCCAAAGAACACACACATCGCTCCGAGGACACAGCAGTCCACACTGGTCAGAACTGGAATCATCCCACTTTGGAGGAGGAGACAAGCGCTGCTGCCTCATGTAGTAAAACTGATCCAAAACAATATGCCGTTTCATATATGCCAATGCAGTGATCACAACAGGCGGCCCGGGGGCCAATTCAGGCCACGCAGAGCTCCCATCTGGTCTTTACGGTCTAAGATCTTTAGTTCCATCTTTAATTTTATGAATCTTAAGTAGGGCCAAGTACTGTTAAACGATGCCAGTATGGTACTGAAAAAAGGTTTAGGTACATGATGTCGACAAACAAAGCAGACACCGGCAAAAATAAATAAATCTTTAGATCCAAGTTTGGAAGCTGTTGGACAGAATTAAAGGAAGTGACAGTTGTTTCAGCTCAAATAAATGTTTTATTTGCTTTTTTTCAATGTTTGCCCCATTATGGCCATTTTTAAGGCCATTACTATTTTTCTCCCAATTTTTTGTCATCATTTTTTGTTTTCAATTTTCCCTTTAATTTTTCCAATATTTTCCCTATTTCTCCAATTGTTTGTGAGCCAACCTGACCAGTCTGTTTTGGAGGTTGAGGATATCGCTCATTCACAAATAAAAAACACTGTCTTGCTTCCAAATAGTAATCTAATCTAAGTAGTAATCTATTCTGCTCTGTTCATTCTGTTCTCTCAAAATCTCCATCCACTAAGTGGCGCTGTGAGCAAAAACTGACCCCGTTTGTCAGGCAGTGCACTTCAGCAACAAACGATTGACAGTGCCTGAAATGCGTGAACGATTGAAGAGAACGGATATCTGCAGTGTGAGAAAACGAAAGCATGAACTGTTCTTGCTAGTTGAAAGAGCGGATGGTGTTTATGAAAACACTCAACACTGGCAGACAAATGTTGTGATGGCGACAACCCATAATGCAATGCAACAATCAGTCGCCCCTGCCCGGTGGATGAGATTGTGGGGAGAGCAGAATATGCATGACGTTATCAAAAGTATTGATATCGCCATGTGAATATCGGTATCGTATTATGCCGAAATAAATTAAAATGCATCAATTGCAAAATCTATATATTGGATGTTTTTTGCCCGAAATGTTCCTCTAATGCTTCACTCCCCAAACGTACCGAAAGGCAATTGCCGCACAAGAACTTATTTCCTGCAGATTATAAACCAAACCTAAAACTCCCTGTGCTTTAAAACATTCGAGAGCCTTCACCCGTGACGCGACTCCGCGGCTCTGCTCTGTCTGAATTCACAGCGTTTTCTCGGAGGTCACTGTACTTCCACAATGGCCTCTTTTGTGCTGGCCTGGCCCCCTCCTGACAGTGGGACGGACGGGGCATGTTCTCACAGACCTGCGCTCCGGTCCGCCCTCACCGTTGCTCCGGAGAGCGGGAGGAGGTGCTGCGCGGGGCCCCCCTGCTGTCAGGTGGTGTAAGGACAGCGGAGAGTTACTTCTATCAACTCAAATCAAACGACTAAATCTCCAGGCGAATTTGGAGGGGGGGGGGGAATTTATTGAGCACTTTTTGAGTTTGACTTAATTCTTGATCTACAAATGACCCGGCGTCGACAGCCTGGGTCAATGCGTTTAAAACCTCGTGGTCGGACAAACTCCCTGACCCGCATCCGTTCAGCTGGACAGTCATTAAGTGGAGCGGTCCTGCTGAGTCACGGCGCAGCTGAGGGGGGGGGGGCACTTACTGCAGATGGACAGGTCAAATGAGTGGAACTGAAGCTCAACTCTGAAGCTAATCCGAAACTTTTCTAACCAAAACCACAGAATGCAAAGTCAAATACGTCACATCATGTTTTTGGGGTTGTTGTCTCGCGCTAATAAACAGATATGGGTAAAGTCGTTTTGTACATATTGGGGGGAGTTGGGCTGAACAGATTGTGACGGTGTTTAAGACTCATAAAATTACAGAGCATGTTTAGAGGTTTACCAAGTTTTATACAATATATTAAAAAATACAGTCCATACTACAATTTTAACTGTCAAGACGTAGAAGCAGGAGATAAGGAAGAGAAAACTTTGAATGAGGATTGTTTTTCATTTACAACCAAATACCAAACCTACTAAAGCAAGCATACCATACCATACCATACCAAGGTATGGTATGGTATGGTATGGTATGGTAAGGGATGATGCACGCTCACATTGGAGCTGAGAGAGCATGGACATGGATAAATCGGTGAAGGACAGAAAGAGGGGAGAGAGAAGGAGGTTTGGTTCACCACAAAGCTAAAGCCACAAACACAGCGTGTGCAGCGCAGGCTTCAGAGACTCATGATGAAGTGCTGAATACTGCCCACTGTGCTTCTTAAAAATTACGTTGAAATTGAAAAAAATGAAATAATTAACTCCAAGATGCATTTGTAAAAGTGAAATATGAGCCTTAATATTGAGGAGCAGATGACGCTCTGAATAACAACAGTATTTCTTTTGCAAAATTTTTGTTCCATAATAATAATAAATCAGGACCAACACAAGGCTAAAATGGAAATACATTAGGAAAATCATACCTAAAACTTGAAACTTTTTAACGTGCCATTTTGTTTAAGGCAGTGACTTAATATTACTATAACAAAAACATGAAGGTACCAGCAGGTGAGGATGGAGGCGGAGGTGAACAGGATGATGGGCACAGGGTAGGAGGCGCACAGCAGCCCGTGGCGGTAAAAGGCTGCGGAGATCTTCTCTCTGAGCTGCTCCCGCAGCGTCATCCTGGTGGGCGGGGTCAACTGCCGGCCATTAGGAAGCACTGGGCGGCCGAGGGCGGGGCGGCGCGGGGCATCCAGGGACCTGAGGGGCACAGCAGGGGGCATATCATAAACTGAAGCAAAAAACTGGAGGTCCACCAATATACCGGGCGGCCGATACATCAGGCCAATATCAGCCGATCTAACGCTGATGAAACCCGGGACCAATGATATGAATTTACAGCTGAAAATGAATGCACCCTGGACATGAAGGCGTTTTACATGATATTACTGACAAAGTTAAGACAAAAAGTTGAACAATGTCACTATTTCCAAAGAAAGTTAGATTGAATCTCTCTTGGCGTCAAATTGATTACACTGACTTACATGATGACATTTCAGGCCTGAATTTTGGCACCATTCATTCAGTGACTTTTAACCCATGCCTTCTCCTGTTCAGTTTTACCCAAATCTAAAACTGGAGCTTACAGCCTTTAGGCCAGAGTAACGCATCATTTGAAAGCTACAAAATTGATCTAATGTTGTTGAAGTCACATTTTTTATTTCATCATCACTTTTTTGTTGTGTTATTGAAGATTTTGTTGCTCTTTAGTCACTTTTTCATCGCTTTTTGTGACTTTATTGTTGCATGTTTTGGTCACATTTTTGTCTCGTTTTTGACGCTTTTCTTTTCAAAAAGCTTTTAGATTTGTGTAAAGCCAAACTGGAGAAAATGTGCTCAGATCAGGTGGGCGTTAAGAGGATAATGATGATGGCTTTTCCTGTTGGTGTGCTTTAAAACCAGGACTTTAAGTTCTCAAAACCCCCATTCAATGTAATTATACAGCTCCGGTGAGCTTCTTGTTCAAACATGGGAACAGCACACACCTCAAGGCCAACGGTTTTTGACTTCTACAAATCTATGGCGTTTTTATTTTTTGCGGCAAGTTTATTTTATCACGCTGTAACAGAGACTTCCACTGATTTAAATACAGTTAAATAGAGAGCGGAGGTGGTCAGTAACAACGTCAATTTCACTTAATTTGACCGAGCAACTTTCACTTTTAATGGACAAATTTTCGACCAGTAACTTCAACTTGTATATTTCTATCTCAGTTGAACCACCATTGATCTCAGAAAGTCCCATTGAGGTTCACAGATCTCTTTTACAAAGTCCAACACAGGCATATCAATCATATAAAATTCCAAAAACAACTGAGCCAAAGTTACACAGATCGGAAGCTCTGCAGAGACTTCCAATCTGTAGGAGCACGACACTGAAGTGTAGACGTCCTGAGAGTGAAGAGCGTAAGGCACATCACAGGGCTGCACTTAACTTTAATCTAATCTAAGTTGAGGTTTTAGCTACTGCGATAACCCAACCTCAAGGGGGTGAGGTTTTAGTTGTTTATTTTTGTGCCTTGCTCCTCCGCCGTTTGAGTGAAAGACATGTTCGACAATCATAATCATGTACAATAGGTGAATCCTCTGGCCAGGTGATTCTGACTAAATAGCCTGGCTTCACATCATGGAGATGGTATAAATAAATGGAGGTGGATTTTAATAAAACAAGCAGCGTTTGGCAGCTTGTGATTAGAGAACACTTTTATGCAGCTGAATAGGGAGAAAGAGAGAGAAGATTAAAACGAAAGATGCTTTTTTCGCAATTAGGTATTTTTCTCAAAATTGTGCAGCCCTAGCCCATCAGACTGAAGGTACTCTAGTACAGAGGGAGCAGTCCTACGAGTTTCTTATAACTATATACAAAGCCTTATAAGTAAATACAGCTGTGGTAGACACTTGCCAGATACTGAAAATGTCAAACTAATGCAAAAAGAGCATCTGAAAAATATCAACAACCTGCTGAGGAAGACAAAAGGGTGAAGGCAAACTGCTGCACATCGATTGAAATTAGAACAATATCCATATGTTTAAAACTCTACAAATGTGTACTGAAAAACAGACATTAAAAAAGCAAATTAGATGCAATTTGGAAACTGACAGAAAAATAACAGAGCTTCAGTAAAACCTGCAGCTGATCATGTTTTGACTCATAACATGCATCATACCCGAGCCTTAACCCTAAACATTTGTAAAACTTAAGTATTAACTTCATTAAAGGGATATTTCAGGATTTCTGACATAGGGCCTCATTTCCTAGTGTTGCTGATTTCTGGAGATATTTTTGTTCGTAATTCATGCAGTTCTTATATTTGAAGAGTTGCGCGGCGCTAGGCTTGTGCTAGGCTAGTGCATTTCTATGGTATCAGCTAGCCTGCATTAAAAACAGTCTGACCCGCTCCACAGAGCACCTGAGGCAAATCACTCATAACACCAGACTAACCATATAAATGTCTGTGTCGATTTTTGGAATATAGATGACTATTTTCTGCGTAGCTTATACAACCACGAAGCTGATGCTGCTCAAATCTAAGGTCTTTTAAATGCATAATGGTTAAAATTACTCTATCGACACAGACATTTATATGATTAGTCTGGCGTTATAAGTGATTTGCCTCAGGTGCTCTGTGGAGCGGGTCACACTGTTTTTAATGCAGGCTAGCTGATACCATAGAAATGCGCTAGCCTTGCGCCACGTAACTCAAATATAAGAACTGCATGAATTACAAACAAAAATATCTCCAGAAATCTGCAACACTCTGGATAACTAGGAAGGCCCTATGTCAAAAATCCTGAAATATCCCTTTAAGTCTGAAACTGAAAAAGCTCCATTTGGAGTGTCGTCCAAAGAAATGAGGTGCTTGGGCGGTGGTCATGTTTTTCAAGCCGCAAAGCTACTCTTCACGACACTGACTTAAACTGACTTGTACTTTCTACTTTAAACAACAACTCTTACTTTAATTGGAGTAACATTAGACCAGTAGTATCTCACGTAATGAAATCAAGTACTTGGACCTCCACTGCGCGTCGGGCCTTGATCTTGCGGGTATAACCGTGGTCAGATTCTCCGTGGGAACAGAGCGGAGGTGTTTGGGGTGTTTAATAAGAGCCACACTGTGTCTGTGTGAGTTCAGGGTGTGTTCTCTCTCAGACTGCAGTCACATGCAGCTCCAACACTCGCCTCATTCAGCATATTCTCAGACCACATGTGTTCACCGAGGTGTGGACGCATTCCCCGCATCAGGAGAACCACAGACTCACATCGACAGCAGCAGGGTCAGGCAGAAAAATGTGACGGGGCCAGATGAATGCAAGGTGGACATTTTCACACTGACAAATGTTTCAATTGGATTTGTGGTATTGCAATGAGTACGCATTTGTATTAGGACTAATAATGTTGAACTCAAAATATATCTCCAGTTATTGTTAGGCGGCGCAATAAGCCAGGATACATCGCAAAAACTTGGAACGGATCTTCTGACCGAGTCATACATTTCTCATTCACACAGCCTTAAAACAATGAGTCACTTGGTATAGGTTTTGTTTTAGTCATGATTTACCCAATTTAGTTAAACTTTTTAAGTTTGGTTTGGTCCTGATTTTAAGGCTTGTTTTGATTCAATGTGATGAACTAAACTAAATTAAAAACAATGTTGATATTGAGTCTTTGACTGCCAGCATGAATCAATTTCATAAACTTGAAACTTGGAATCTACCGTCCTTAATTTGGTTGGTAATCTATTGAAAACAGTTATGTTTTATTGGCCTGGCTCTGTATATTTGATACACGGGGTGTCAGTCTGGGCAGAGGGCTCGCTGTAGCTGCTGCTGCCAAGCTCAAAGAAGTCCGTTCAATAGGGATGGTTTCAATTTATTGAATTTTAATCTAATCTCGATTTTAATATCAATAATCGTGTGGTGCATTTTAATTGATATTTGGCCAGTTCTGTTGTATAATGGAAAAAGAATTCCGGACGCCGTGATGCTGCAGCCATTGTCAGATCAAGCCCTTGGGAACTACAAACAGGAAGGCACATGCGACAGCAAGAGAAGAGGATCTGGTGAATTTAAGTGTAAAATCTACTACAAACTCACTAACTCGTCTAATGAGCAAAACAAACACGAGGAGCCGTCTGAGGATCAGGACGTTGCAAACGAAAAGTTTACCTTCAAAGAGGAAAACGATCGATCGCTGTATTTGGACCCAGCCAAAAGAAGAGTGGATTAGCTGGACTCCTGACAGTGAATTGTAAGTTTGATCGTATTTTATACTTAGAAATGTGTGATGTTTACTAGTATTTCTTAATATGTACATATTAAGTTGTTAGTGCTGAACTCTGTGAAGTCGTGTCCTTGTGAGGCTCCGAGCGCAAACCATGCGATCGTCGTCTGCTTCTGGCAGACTTCAAACATTCTCTTTTTGCGGCTCCTTTACAGATGTGCTTAGGTGTTGTTTGCTGCAGGACAGTTATCCAGCATTCCAGGAAAGGCCACTTTTATTCTTTTGACAAAAAAAAAAAGAAATCGAAATCGAGAGCAATCAATATGGAGAAAATAATCGTGATGTTTTTTCCCCCCCAAAAAAATCACCCGGCCCTAGCGTCACGTGTTGTTCGCAAGCGTCACTCTTGGGATGTGGAAGTCCCTTCAATAACAATCTACAGGCGACGCACAGGAGAGCCCAGAGCTTTTTTCCATATCTGCGGTAAATGACCAAAAACACATTGACAGTAGATGAGTTTTGTGATTCATAATCCTGTTTTAATATTACAGCAGAACTGCTAATTACGCCGCCCTTCTCTGATTGGTTTACTCCACTTCCTGTTTGCCCGTGTATGTTCCACAAATAGTAGTGACGTTCTGCAAATGGACAAAACAGGCAGGTCTGTGGATCCAAACCCACAAAGTCAGTAAAGAAATGGAGCTTAATGTGAGTATTATTGGAGCACTTTGACAGGTCCGTTGTGTGCAAGAATATTTCTCTGAATCGTCAGGGAGGCCACTGCGATTGGTGGTAAGGACCCTCCAGGGGGTCGTGAGGCATCAAGCAGGGGTCCCGAGATGATTTCAAAATACAAAAAGTTAAAAATGTTAGCCCTATATTTGTGAAAACTAATTGAAAGTTATTTGAAGTGGGGGCTCCAAATTGCTAACAGTAACAATATAGTATAACATTAACAATAAGAGAGTGGAGAATAGTCCAGAACCGGACCAGTTCTAGATTACAGGCTTGAAAAATGTGGAAAGCAGTTCTGTGTTCCCCTAAGACGCAACAAAATCCAGCCAAATACAGATCGAAGCGTCCAATGAAGTTGAAGAAAACACCAGATATGTTTTTGATGAAGGAACATTGCGACATGGTTAAAGCTCAAGAAACTAGAATATCGTGAAAAGGTTTCTGTAATTCAACTTCAAATGTGAAACAGCTTGCCAAACGGGCCAATCCGCGCCACAGCGGAGGCTGCAGCTCTCTCTCTCTAGTCATGGACATTGTTAAGCTCACAATGGGGTAAATAAAGTTTTTAGTTTGACCTGTGAGAGCCCAAGGCTTAAGGTAGAACACCAGGCAGCGCAATGTAAACGAGGAAGTGAATGTCAGTGATGCTCCCATCAGAGCAGTCACCTCCTCTCGTGACGCCCCCTCACAAGTGAGTTTCACCTGTAGGTCTCTCTTAACCTAAAATATGCTCCCTAACAATGAATCCATGCAGGAAACGGTTGCAGTCCAAATACAATACCTTCTGAATCACGCCGCCTACAGCCGTGCTGAGCTTCTCAGCGGTGACCTCCTTCTGACCTGTGGCAGATCCACACCTCGAGTCGTACTCGTCGTCTTTGTTTACCAAGTGCACGGTCCATATCAGTTCAGATCAGTTCTATCAGGAAACATTTCACCAGTGCACACAACGGCTCGGGCTTGTTATCGGTAACACTAACCAGGAGTAATCCCTCACTTATTAGGCACGCACAGAATAAGCCTGAAGACACACAGTGACTCCAAAACCAACACTGGATTTCTGCCAACTCCAGATCAAATTTAACAAGAGCCTCGCCAGAAAGTAAATGAAAAAATACTGATAAGATAAGATGATATTTTATTGATCTCACAGATGGAGAAATTGCATTCGATGAGAGAGCATCCGGCAGCAGCACCCATTCAGTGCGCACCACTCTTGATAACGGGGTTAATTCTACTGGTTTACTCAATCAAGTCAAAAGAGTGACATGTGCCGCAAATGAAGTACAATACTGGAAGTATTTTAAAGAAATCAATTTGCAAATGTCTCATTTTTAATCTCTCCATTTTACCCAAATCTAAAAGCTTGTCGACTAGAGGGTTGACAGCCTATAGGACAGTGTAAGGCCTCATTTGAAAGCCAAGACCTGCAAAACTGATTGATTTTTCCTCGTGTTGCTGCCGTCACTTTGTCTTATTTTTGTTATTTTTTATTTCTTTTGTCGCTTTTCCGTATTGTTTTTGTTGCACTTTAGTCACATTTCTTTGTGTTATGTTTTTGTCATGTTGCATTTTCATCCTTGTCTGTCTCTCATTTTTGTTGCTATTTTGATGCTAAGACGAAGGGAGAAAATGTGCTCAGTTCAGGTGGAGGTCATTAAAAAAAATAATGGGTATTTTTATTCTTCAAACAAATGAGAAAAAGTTTGCCGTCATCAGACGTGTATCTGAAAAGCTCAAACACGTATGCCCTGCGCCATGTTAACACACGCTTCTGGTGCAAGAGTCACAAAATGAGTGGAAATGTTTGAAGCAGTGCAGGAGCAGCAACCCCCACCTGAACCGAGCACATTTTCTCTAATTTGGCTTTACCCAAATCTAAATGCATCTTTGAAAAAGTGTGAAAAGAGCCACAAAAGAGCAACAAACTCATCAGGAAGAAATCCATGAAAAGTGACAAAAATGTGTGACGAAAACGTAACGAAGAGGCCACGAAACAGTAACAGGAAAGTGACAAAAAAAAGCATAGAAAATGCAACCACAAAAAGCCA